>NC_136057.1:1200777451-1201977451 GCF_964261635.1 Lissotriton helveticus
CATGTCTGCGAGACAATTACTGCAGCCTCTTCTACTCGCTGTCACTCAACTCTCACATTAAACGGGTTTACCCGCGACTGATAGCTCTCTCATTCAACGACATTACACGCGCCTGCTAACATCAACCAGGGTTGTAGCCTGGCTCAGGTGGCGGATCACTAAGGCTGCAGCTGGGCCTTCTCCATCCTGATTCTAATGAAACAAAAAATGTTGTCTACTGCGAGATTTTAAAATAATTTGCCCTTGCCAAATACACACATTACACACATTCTATTTCATACCCGGACAACGTCGGGACGGGCTGCTAGTGGTGTTATAAAGGGATACACTCATTGAACTCTTGGACTTGTATAATTACCCAGGATTTATGTGCGTAACAGTTATTTACATTATTTTTTGTAGGTACACTGTAATGTTAAATAGTATTGATTTTAAAATGTTCTATAAACAGATTATTATCACAATAAATAATAGTCAAGTATTGTCAGAAAAAGGAGATGTAAACACTCAGCTATTTTTTTTTAAAGTAATCTTTATTAAAACAGAAAAAAATAAAAATGTAACTTAAAGAGAACAGTATAATAAAAAAACACGTGGGTTGGACTCCAGTGATAGCAGCTTAGGTAACCTGCAAGGCAAAAATAAAATATAAGTATGTCTGGTATGTGGAAGAGGTAAAGAACGCTACGTCGAATGAACGTACCATAGTGAAAATGTAAGGGAGGGGCAGTGGGTGGAAGTGAGAAGGGGAGGGAGAGTTAAAAGAGTGGAGGCAGGAGGAGATAGAGCGTTGGCCTATTGCACTCAGTCCTTAGTGTTTACTGTCCGTCACTCGTTTGTCTATGACGCAGGGATCTGTGAGATAGAGTGTGGTTTAAGAAGTCCTTAAAATTAAATGCATGAAGCCAGATAATTTGGGCCACATTAAGAAGGAAGGGCAATAATATTATCGCAGTTTTAGCAGCAGGAAACTGCCGCTAAATGACGATAAGGGGTTCATAATATGGTGTTGTGAATTCTCTTAGAAGCACAGGTTTTGGTGTGAACCTGGAATTCTGTGGGAATTCACAAGGGCATATTATCAACCCTTTATCGTCGCTTTAGCGGCAGTTTCCTGTCACTAAAGTGGTGATAATGTTATTGCCGTTGTTTGATAATATAGTTCTACATTATTACTTACTGGAAAATCGCTTGTATGCACCTGTGCACCCAGAGTGCTGCACCCCAGTCCCTACTCCGCAATTTGCTCAATTGTAGGTCTTGCATACTGAGGATTCAGAGCTCACCTGCCACTACTGGTGTCCCACGACGTGTTGGTGCTAGCTCTGAGTCCAGGGTACATTTGTATAGAAGAGCAGGTCTCCACAATGGAACGGTGCCTTGATACTGCAATGGTAGGTGTTAGAGTGCTCAGGGCATCATTGCGGGAGAGAGTTGCCGCTCAGTCCCTTTCATGAATTAATGATTTTCTGTAAAGAGAGAAATAATTTAATGGTGGAAACGTTTGTAGGTAAGTGAATGTTTATTTTAAGCTTGATAGAAAATAGGAGTTGAGTGCAACCTTCGTTTTTGAAGTACGATCAATCGTTAGTGGTAATCGTGGTTCAAAGAGGAGTTGGAGTGCACAAGAAAACACAAGGTTAAATAATAATATATTATGGCATTGTTTATATACATAGGAATAGAGCGTATGCTAGAAGCTTAATGTTCGGGTGTAATGCAGTGACGGGAGCCTGTGTGTATGTACACTCAGTATGGAGCTAACTAAAGTGTCCTAAAAGCCAATGCCACATGCCTGTAGAGCAGCGCTTGTTGCTGGCTGAGGTCTATAGTACGGTCCAGTAGGTCCTTAAAATTAGATCCATGTGATTGAATGAGGTGAGAGATTACATCATTACGGACGACAAGACCGCTTTTTCTCATATGCTCTGGGTAGTGCACTCCACCCCTCCCATAGAATCACCCTCAACAGGAGTCTGTAGGGCAGCGCTGCCCGTAGGCTTAGGCCTACCTTATGGTACAGATGGAATTTAAAATGAGACAGAGATGTGACTGAATGAGGTCAAAGATCACAAATTAACTTAACACTTGGCATTATTGCTCATTCGCACGTGTGCAGTGTGCCTGATGCATCCCACCCTTCTCTTAGGCACGCGCTGAAGAGGTATCTGTAAGGAAGTGCCCACTGGCTCAGATCTACAGTATGGTCCAGCAGGTCTTTAAAATGATTCAGAGATAAGACAGAATGAGGTGAGAGATCACGTCATTATGCATGACAATATCGTTTATTCGCACCGCGTTTATTTGCAGGCCTTGTGCACCTAGGCCGCTCTGCTTACCTGTTGCAAACATTGCATTTAGCAAAGCTCACAACTTGAATTCTGCTTTGGATCTACACTGTAGATAGCATTGAATTCAGTCTTGATCTATTAATCTGCACTGTGGACAGCAGGGTTCATAAATTGAAAAGTGAAAGAGAAACAGTGGGAGAGAGAGGAAGAGAGAGAGAGAGAAAGAGTGAAGAGAGGAAGAGAGAGAAACAAAGAATGAGAGAGAGAGAGAGAGAGAGAGAGAGAGAGAGAGAGAGAGAGAGAGAGGAAGAGAGAAAGAAAGACATTGAAAGTGTAAGAGAGAGAAAGGAATTGATGGAGCAGGAGAGGGAGTGTTGACACTGGAGAAAATCTTCGCAGCTCACCTTTTTGCCACTGGTGTGTGTCCAACTACATGCCGTGTTATAGTTTAGTGATCTGAAAGACAGTATACAATTAGTAATTGCAGAGTACATGCAACTGCACACGTATATTTCTGTGTTGCGCCTCTGCACACCCAGACTGCTTTATTCCATCAACTCCCACTTCAAGGAGGTGTCTATGCGCTCTTGTCCTCCCAGGGTGCTATACCCCATGCACTCCGACTGCATAGTGGTGACTTCTCATTACTGCGCACCAAGACACCTTTCTGTCACCGGTGTGTCTCTCACCACGTGCCGGGACATAGTGCACCCTCCACATCCAAAAGATAGTAGAGAATTAGTATTTGTAAAAAAGTCCAGTATGCAGGAATGAAAAGACAGAGACGGTAATTCTGTTGATGTGAATTGATCCTCAGAACATGTCTTGTATGCAACAAATTTAAAGCAAGAATGACTGAACAGCCGTTAATTTCTACTTCTCAACTTTCTCATATTTAAAACATAACATTCCGAAAGTGATGCGAAGCAGCCAAGAGCTGTGATACGAATGTCACGCTCGTGTCTACATACTTCGATGCTCGCAACACACCATACCTTCTTAAAAACAAACATTTGCAATATAATAGGTCTCGTATTATTAAAGTTTGAGCTAATGGCATTGCTAAATAATGCAACACCAATAGTTCAAACTTTAGTAAAGTGAGACCTATTGCAATGCAAATGCTTGTTCTATTGTAGAGTTGAACTTAAACTGATATAGCAGAAACCATTATGTATGACACAGATTGTTTAACAGGAATAACACGAAGGAAGATGTTATGATTGGTAATTGCCACTATATTAATGTGGAGTATAATAAAACCGCCATTACAGCACTTGCGATGGGAGCAACTCTAAAATGGTCTTTTTTATTGGTAGGGTCACGTGTGTTGTGACGCCTGTGCTGGATAGGTATGGTGTGGGTGTGTACCAGCCATGACGGAGTGTGTATGTGCCGTTCTGACAACTAGATCTGGAAATAGCAAATCACTAGAATGAAAATCTGGGCTATGTAGCGTTGTTGTGTTTTCCTGTAAGCATAAGCGGAGTGGGCTGCCCTGACGTATGCCAGTGCTGCGCGAGGCTGCGAACAATGACTCCGGAGTTATGGGCGTGGCTCTGTCGTGAGTTATATGAGAAATCAACTGATTCGGGTGTCTGTGTTTTAGTGCTGCCGTCACCTGGGTCTTAACTGCAAATGTGTCATTATGCCTGTGAAGTCCCACAACATGGAAGGTACGGGGTATCACTGACCCTATATTCATCCATAGTTCCATACATAGCAGATGGTGGACATGACGTATTTCTTCGAATATGAATGTTTGTTGTACATTCATTGGAGTGTTGTAGCTGTAGTAATACAGGTCTATGAAAGCTTTAGGTTGCAGTTTTTGGCACTTAAAAGGGCAGCTAATTTATATACTTATGTGGTCATTCGGGTATACTGTCAAACTTGCTGCTGGAAATCAGTGTTTGAGCCTCGGAGTTGCATCCACATCCTCTTATTGTAGGCAAATCACGTAATCTCTGCGTTCCTGAAAATGTACTGTAAATACGGTGCTCATGTAAATCGCTGAAATAGTTTTGGGTCGACTTCGCGCTATATAAATATGCTCAAAAAAAATAACTGCAGCAATTGCAGACACTTATACATTTACTATACACTTTGGTTGTAGTACTCTAATGATCCAGTCTCTACGCTGGTACTTGTAGAATGAGCGAGAGAAAGTTACATAACCAAAGTTTTTCCTACTGCCAGAGGTAAGATGGTTGCATATGCTGTTTACAGCACAATGTAATGTGGTAGGGCCCAGGGGAAGCATTTTACAAACATAATGAATACACAGACACAGATAGATAGTTGAACTGGGTACGGGCACTTGCGCTCAACTCCATTTTATTACCAGGGTTACATGTCTAGTGATGTCTGTGCTGAGTGAATGTGAGGGGTGTGTAAGCCAGCCCTCTGGAAATCGTTGCTGTTGATAACAAGTACAATAGTAATCATCATATCATACAAAGGTATTCCATCATCAATGGTTTATGACTTGTGCTGCACAAAGGTAGGAGCACTACATGTGAAATAATACACAACAGATTGTATCGTAAAGAGATCATGACTTGTTGTGCACTGAGGTAAGTGCGGCTTGTGTGGAACTTGTGATGATGCGTGGTCCGGGCAGGCTGCACTGGTAGCAAAGTCTTTTGCCTACTGAATTTTGCCTTAATAAGGCCACGCGGCAATTATTTATGGTGCACTGAGTTAGTGGTCTGGCGCTCAGTGTGCACGCAACATGCGACGATGCGTGATCCGAGTGGGCTGCACTGGAAGCATTGTTTGTTGCCTACTGGACTGCATCATTTGTAATCTCGATTCAAATAAAAGATGAAACATGTATGGAATACATTGTCGAAATATGTAGGTTTCAGAGACATTATAGCTGTCCGCAGTGTAGACTGCCATTCAGAGTGTTCCTTTGGACTTGCAGGATGAATTTGGTTATTGTACTAAACCTATAACTGATATAAAAGAAGTCCTTGAAGGAAGGATACTAAAGGCATATTGTGTAGGTTTGAGGGACGTTATACTTAGTTTGGTACTGCACTCTGCAAATAATGAATGAAGAGTCAATTTAAGTGTGAGCTCTGATGACCGCAGTGTAGGCAGGAGGCAGCGGATAACAAGGGCCCACAACCACGTGGCGTTGAGTAGAGCTGCACAGTACTGGTATTTTAGTGTGAGTGCAGTGAGCAATGATAAGTGGTGCACTGAGTAAGTGGCACCTGAAGCAAGGCTCTGTGGAGCCTGCGATGATGCATGGTCCAGGCAGGCTGCACTGGTAGCAATGTTTTTGCCTTGTGAATTCTGCCTTAATAAGGCCATGTGGCAATGATTTATGGTGCACTGAGTTAGTAGTACCTTTGGCGCTTAACGTGTACGTACCCTGCAATGAAGCGTGGTCCTGGGGGGGCCCTACTCGGACCAATATCTTTTGTCTATTGAATTCTGATTCAATTCTATTTTCGAGTGGTAGTATGCCTCATTGCTGACATAAAACTGTTAACTCTTCTTTGCGATGATTTATAGTGCACTGAGTTAGTAGTACCTTTGGCGCTGAGCTTGTACGTACCCTGCGATGATGCGTGGTCCGGGGGGGCCACACTGATAGCAATGTATTTTGTTTTGTGAATTCTGCCTTAATAAGGCCATGTGGCGATAATTTATGCTGCACTGAGTTAGTGGTACCTCTGGCGCTCACTGTGTGCGCACTTTGCAATGATGCGTGGCCTGGGCGGGCCGCACTGGGAGCAATGTCTTCTGTCTAAAGAATTGTGCCTTAATAAAGCCATGTGGCGATGACTTGTGCAGTGAGTTAGTGGTTCCTGAAAAACTCAGAATGTGCACACCCTGCGATGATGCGTGGTCCGGGCAGGCTGCACTTGTACAATGTGTCTTGGCTACTGTACTGCATAGACATCGAGGAATACTTTTTACCACATCCTTTAACAAAATCTGAGGGCATAGAGTACAATTGTCTCTGCATTAAATAAATCAAGGCTGAATTCCATGCTGTCCGTAGTATAGATCCATAGCTGAATTCAAGTTGTGAACCCTGCTGTCCGCAGTGTAGATCGAAGGCAGTAGTCAGCACAGACATCGAAGAATACTTTTTATCACATCCTTTAATAAAATCTGAAGACATATCGTACAATTGTCTCTGCATTAAATAAATCAAGGCTAAATTCCATGCTGTCTGTAGTATAGATCCCAATCTGAATTCAAGTTGTGAACCCTGCTGTCCGCAGTGTAGATCGAAGGCAATAGTCAGCACAGACATTGAAGAATGCTTTTTGTCACATCCTTTAACAAAATCTGAGGACATAGAGTACAATTGTCTCTGCATTAAATAAAGCAAGGCTAAATTCCATGCTGTCCGTAGTGTAGATCCAAGCTGAATTCAAGTTGTGAATCTTGCTGTCCGCAGTGTAGATCGAAGGCAGTAGTCGATGCAGAAATAAGTCTGCGGTGCTGTGGTGCTGAGTTCACAATGGGCCTGTATCGAGGCACGTGGTCATGGCGGCAGCCACGTGGCAGGGTGAGGACTATCGCTGTGGCAGAGTCTTTTGTCTTTGCACAAGTGAACCACGCCCAAGGCGTGGCCTATGTATTTATACTCTTACCCTGGAGTTATGTGCTTTGGACCAGCCCACTCTGCTTCTGCTTCAAGGGGGGGGACAACAGAGCTACATGACGGAGATATTCCCCAATGTCTGAGATAATATGGTTGTGTCCACAGTGCAGTATACTACACGTATCAATACTATATCTCCACATGGATAAGTTTTTTCTTTGCATAGTGAGTTGTGTAGAGCATATCACCGGTACACTTGTGATTGTGTAAATTATTGTTGATGTGCGAGCTCCCTCCCTTATACATAGTTGGTTGCCACATCTCTGAACATTCAGCTATTGTGCGGTTGAGGGGATATGGTATTCTGGAAAGGTCAGTTGTCCTGTTTTGCTCTGCCTCTGAGGTAGCATGGGGGAGGGGTCTGGGGGGTGGCTATGGTGGTGGTGGTGCTGGGTGTTGTTATTTTGTTGGGTGTCGGATGTGCATGATTAGTACCTCTATCACATATTCGTCTTTAAATATGGGTGTGAGTTGGATGTAATTCACGCAGTAGATAGTCGACCTCCTTACGCAAGTTAAATGTTGATGTTAATTTGTTACTGGTAAGTGGAGCTGTCACCTGCTTTTTTAGGTAGCATTGCAGATTTGGCTGGTTGTTGAAAATATGGGGAAGTGGTGTTTTTGTGTTTTTTTTAATGGGAACGCCTAGTTTGTACATCATTAATGTTAGTTGTGGTTCTGGTTTGTGGCGATTTTGTTAGCGGAAGGAATCAATTGAAGAGTGGTAATATTTGCAGGTTTTACTAGGTTGAGAATGGGATGATAATTAAAAAAGAAAGAAAAAAACAGATATGCTTAATGAACATTATAATTAGAAATTAGCATTTAAAAAACCTTTGGAATTCACTGGAAAAACGTAGGTTTCATGTATGTTATAACCATTATAAATAATAGGGTAACCCAAAAAGTCAACAGCGGATTTGGGTGCGGTCAAATGGAAAGTTGTCATTTGACGCTAACAAGGAAATACTAATTACAATGGACCTATCCTCGTTGTACACGAGCATGCCCCAAGGGGAAGCCCTAGATGACATCAAGGCCACACTGGAAAAAAGACCTAGACCCACCAGAGTCCCCAATTAATTTATTGTGACACTTCTAGAAATAGCTATGAGCAAAAACTTTTTTGTATTCCAAGACAAGTACTACTACCAGACAAAAGGTGTAGCCATGGGGGCAAGCTTTGCCCCCAATCTGGTCCTCATCTATATGGACGCATACGAGCAAACATATGTACTAAGCGACAACAATCCACATAGGGATAATATCCTTCTCTGACGCAGATACATAGATAATGTCCTGATGATCTGGCAAGGGACTGGGATGCAACTCAAGGCATTCCACTGTTGGCTCAACACCCTATTGACTGACATACAATTCTCCCTGGAACACAGCACAGAGGAAATACACTTTCTAGACATCACTATCAGAGCAGAAGAAGGGAAACTCCATACTACACTATTCAGGAAGGCTAGTAAACGGAACACGCTGTTAAGATACCCTAGCCACCACCCTCGAAGCCTCAGGGATAACTTGCCCTATGGGCAATACTTGAGGATTAGGCGTAATTGTACTAAGAGGGAGGACTGCTTTTTTGAATCAGCTGACCTACTTAACAGGCTCAGAGACAGGGGCTATCCCATCAGGCTACTCAAAAAAGCTCGCAAAAGAACGTGGTACAATCACAGGGAGTTCCTGTTGACACCCAAGGAGAAGGCCCACACCACTCCAAACAGGCTGACTTGTGTCACCACATTCTGCACCAAGAGTAACCAGATCAGAGAAACTATCAACAGACATTGGCACTTGGTTGCAGAGGACTTAAACATGCAAGATCCTCCATTACATGCTTTCCGCAAAGGCAAAAGTCTCAGAAATGTACTGGTTAAATCCCTACTCCCATCCAAGGAATCCAGTGCCTAATCTCTTCTATGGAACATTCCTCCCATTAAGGGACACTTTAAATGTGGGAATTGCAAGGCTTGCCCTTTGACAAAGGTTTTTTCTTTTCTTTTCTTTTCATTACAAGTAACTGTGTCCTTACACTATGGGGAATTGTTGTGGTTGTCTTTTGTAATGTTCAACTCGAGAGCTACATCCTAGGCCGTTAGACTGTGAATGTGAGCATATAGTGGCCACATTGATCAGGGGATCCGAATTGTTTCCCCGGTCTTCACAAGTAGAACGCCAGTACCGTGACAGCGTTCTGCCTCTCTGCAATTGATCACATGCACGCCGCACGGTGCACACCCAGCGTGCACGTCACGTATTGCTGATCGCCAGGTTTATAACCACCGGCACTATTCGCACTCCAGCCTCTGCCCGGAGTCACACGAGCAGTATGGATCAAGACGGCCGCTCCTGAATTAAGGTAATTTATAGTCAAGGTGTGTCTCCGAGCACTTGGAGCCAACATTGGGCACCCAGCTCCCTTTCTGCCTTATATAATTTCCTTGCGGCCGCCACGGGCTGGAAACAGCACGTAGCGCTGGGCTCTTCACCTTAGCTTATAGGAGTCCTTTACATTTTAGACACCGGTGTACATTTTGTATATATTGTTAATTCTTCAACTTAGAACTGACCCGTGCCGCTCTTATTTTACAGAGCTTGGGTAACAGATAACAGTGTATTTTGCAGCTCCCATTCATCGGCTTTTCCGACAGTTTTATTTTAACTTCCCCCATGTGCAATGGAGTGACACCAACCCAGGGTCCTTGAATAAACCATGTATATATTGCACTGGCTCCTTATGTTAACATTTCATTTAATTCCACAGGAGAGTGATTGTTTTCACTTATATCGAAACGGGGATACCAGTTGTATGGTGTTTGAATTGCATTCCACAAGCCACCATTGGCTCCCGTGCTATTGGCGATTTTGGGCCAATTACATTTCCCACTTGATCGGAATTATCTCCTGCATACCTGAGTAGCCAGGCCTGGCACCAGGATTAGGTCAGTGTAACAGATTCACAATTCTTGTTTTTAACACAACGACCCCACACACAGCACCTTTAAATTTGCATTCTCTACCCCCAGGTTGCCCTATCCCGTCCTGAAGAAGACTCGGAGCTGAGGTTAAAATTCCCCTCCTTGCATTAGTCGAGTCGAAACGTAGACGCTCTCCACCTACACAAGACCTGTACCGGTTTCTCCGTCCGACATTCCCATGAAAGTGCATTGGTGCATGATTGTAATTTACAAAATATGTGGAAATAAATGTTTCAATCACGGACAGGTCTTCTGACACTGGTCTCCTTGCCAGTGATTACCGAACAAATTGAATTGTTTTACCCTCACTTCTATGACTTTCACTCTCACTACCTAAACTCCCTTTTTCTTCCATTCGCGCAACCTATTGCCATTATATCAACTGTGTTTTGTGTTTAATTGAATATTAAATGTTTTGTAAATGATATTGGCTTCCCTGGCGCTTCTTGTGTGGTTGCTCTGCACTCTCGCATTTAGCACATGCTTTCATAAAAAGGTTATCGATTGCAAACATGAGAGTGGCTCTTTAAGGTATTGAATACCAGTGTTGTAGTTCTTCACTCAACACAGATTGTCTATAATTGAATTTATCTCATGACAAATTAGTTGCGGACCATTTTTGTATTCATGGATGTTATAGTTAGGAATTATCATTTAAAAAACCTTCGAAATTCCCTGAAAAAACAATAGATTTCAGGTATGTTATAGTAAGGAATTAGCATTTAAAAAACCTTAAAAATTCACTGCAACAACCATAGGTTTCAGGGGTGTTATAGTTAGCTGGACATTTCACTCATACAAAACCATTGAAATTCCTCCGTTATAATTAGTTGTACTAACTGTAACTCGCACTCCCGCAATCCATTGCTGATGATGTCACATATTACATCATTCATGACACGGTCAGTGACATCACTGATTACATCACTGATGCCATCCCAAATGACATCACTGATGACATCAGAATAGGCAAGGCCATAATATTCTCAGGTTTTTTAGGGTGCCAGAAGGCAAAGAAGGACCTAACTCTCGAGCATATGTAGTGAAACTGTTTGCAAAAGTTTTTTCAGACTTGTTTGATTGGGACTGGGACTGCCAAATACAGCGTGCGCATAGATTACCAGCAATCTCTAATAAGCCTGCAGGACGTTATTCTCGACCATCCGCATATACTTTGGGAACTTTCTTCTGAAGCAGGCAGTCTCCATCAAAGCTCGGCCCACCACACCTATTCGCTTGGACTCGTTTTTCATTTTTGTAAGATCAGATTTTTGTAAAAACACCATGGACTGGCGATGTAAATTACGCCAACTCACTGGTTCACTAAAATCTGAAGGGGCACAAGTCTTTTTGCAAGAACCAGCTCACATAAAAATCACTAAATCTGGGCAAACACAGCTACTATATACAGAGTGTTAGGGGCAATAGGTTTTGGCCAAATGGTGACAAGGGGTTAAATATTTCTTTAAATAAGATAAAAACAGAGTTTTCTTGGCCAGGGAGAGATAGTAGTCTTATATCGGATGGAGTAATTATTGAATATTAATCTGCGAAGTTTGGTAATATTTGATTTTAAAAAAATGTATAGCTACTATTCAATTTCTCTCCTGGGGGTTTTCTTTTGCCTTTTTTTTCTTCGTTTACATTTATGTGCGGGATGGCTCCATCGAGGTGGTGGCTCTCGAAGGCTGTTTGACCAGTGGCAGCAATGAGGGAGGTGATTCTTTTCCACAGATACTAGGTGGGTAGTGGGACGAGTGGGATGGGTGGGGGTGGGTCAATGGTTAGGAAAAGCAAGAGGGATAGGAAAGAAGAAAAACAAAATGCTTTCAACAAAAAAACAGCCTATAGGAGCTATTGTAGTAATTGGAGATAACATTTGCAAGGAATATTTAGCAGACATTATCCGTCTTTGGGAAAGATAGAGATATATGGTCAAACAATGAAATGTCATGGCTTTACTTAAATGTTTATGCTGGAATATTTCTGGATTAAATGCTGTATGAAAGCGTCAATTGGTCCGAGAAGAACTAGACACATATATACCTCATCTTGTATTTTTAACAGAAACTCACTTGGCCTATAAGGACAAGGGGTTTCTGAAACATATCAAACAATAGTATGTACTTCTCAAAATATCTCAATCAGACGACCAGCTATCCTAGCTAGTAAAACGCTTGTATATAAATGATATAGGATATTAGCAGGTCATAGGGGAAGATGGGTAATTGCTCAGCTAGAAATTCACTGTATAAAATATGTCTTAGTTTGTGTTTATGGGCCTAAAACCGACGATCTCGATTTTTAACTTCTTTTTATTAAACAGTAGTCAGCATTCATAAACATGATCTTACTTGTAAATTGGGTTACATACAATTTCAATGGCATACACATTCAATCATACAAAGACATGTCATAGTAATAATGGTCCCAATGATCCTGAGGTGTTTAATTCATTAGTGTTAACACTATTACTATTACTATTACACTGCCAGGGAGTCTTAATAATTATGGGGGACTTTAACTGTGTGATAAACTACTTAATTGACTCTTCTAGTCGGCGAACCTTCATTAGGATGCCGAAAGTACAGGCATCAATCTTAGAGTTAGCACTTCTGCATAGCATAAAAGATGTAAGGAGAACTCTTCATCCTAATACAAATTATTCATGTCCCCATAAGCAATAATCTAGGATACATATGGCCTGGGCTAATGACACCCCTCTTCAGATAGGTTTGATTGAAGTATGATCAAAATTAACATCGGGCCATAATCCTATTGTATTTTGCTTTCAAACACAATTGGCAACTAAATCTAGACAGCCTTTCACTTTCCCATGCTATTTATTGACAAATAGTGTATATATCTCGCATATAGGAAAATGATTAGCAGAGTTCATTAAGTTTAATCTTGGCATGACCACCTCTGTTATTTATTGGGATTTAATGAAGGCATATATTAGGGGTATCAGGCAACAATACATACTACAAGAGAATAAGGATAGAGATACTATTTTTAAAGCAACCTGTCTAATGCTTGTTCATTTAGAAATATGCCATACTGCAGCTATTAGACAAAATGACCCTAGACAAATACAGTTGTATGCTTGTCTTGTCGAAGTACAGGCCTCACTTGGAGGGATATTACAGGGGAGGGTCGCTGCTCGCAACAATAGGAATCTTGCCACTCAATACGAATATGGTGAATAAGTGGGGAAGATACTTGAATACCAGTTAGCTGAGCAGAAAGCCCAAAATTTTATGAAGGCGGTTAAGGGCACGGAGAGTAAATTATATACTGAACCTAAGTTGATACTCAAACAGTTCAGAGTGTTTTATGAAACTCTTTATGCACAATCTGACTTAATAAATACAGAGGGGTTTGATAAGTATTTAGAGAAGGCAATGCTCCTACACTTACAAGAATAATTTATTAACCAGCTTTTCTGCTGAAGTCTCAGTACAGGAATTTTTTGCTGCTCTGTCCTCACTGCCTTCAAGCAAGGCATCAGGGGATGATTCAATCCCTAGGGAATTTTATAAGGTATTTAGAAGCATTACAGGGTCACTATTAGCTAGGGTTATACAGGAGATTGGCGATACTAGAATAACATCGTTTATGGGGCGGCATCCCGTCCCAAAACCAATGGCACAGCCCTATACTGTCTCTTCAATTACATCCAAAACATTATACTCCATTTTTCTCATTGTACTCATGTTTAATCCAGCCTTTCATATTGGTCCCGTTTTTGCCACACCTACGGTGATGCTATTTTCAAAGGTTTCTCATGTTCAAGTTGTGTCCATCTGGAACTCTCCTCAAGAACACCTACAAACACTGTAGAGATGCTGGCAACTAATTTTTAACTTAGCTACTCCGGACACAGAGTGAACCCTTACCATAATGGAGATGCACCCAGTCTTGGTCCTGAGGAGACACCGAAATGATGGGGTTTGATACATGTCACCCTCACTATATTAGGGGGTTGTTGGTGTTTTTAACTACATATAGGCGATCTTTCGACCTCTATGCATTAGGGAGTTGTTGGAGTTTTCAACTACATATGGGCAAACCTTAATATAAAATTAGGCACCTTGTAATAAATTAGTTGGCACAACCCATGTACATTCTTGATCCTAGGAGTTTGGACAATTGAGAAGTCCTCCTGTTTCAAAATGTGGACTGGTACATTTTATGTGTTATGCACTGTTAAAAATTGTCTTTGTTTGATTTCTGAATTTAGTGTGGCCTCAACAAGCTATTTAAAAAACTTTGGTTATGTCATCCAATGTTTATGATTTGAAATTTAAATGATTTCAAACAAAATTTGAAAATGCATTATGCATACGATACGTGGTCAAGTTCATTACATTTCTTGATAATTAAGGACTTAATTTTTTGTGTTGGTTTTTCGGCTAAGTATATTGTTTTCATTGCATGTTTGAAGTGGTCCAACCATGCTGATAAAATAAGCCCAACCCATTAGTACAACTTTCTAAAAGCTTCAGCATGTTCACATAAAGTCTAACTTTACCATTAAAGACATTTTTAAATTACAATTCCTTAGACATCAAACATGGTATTTCTACCTGCTCCCAAACAAAAGTTACCATTTGTTAAATGTAATAGGGGAATCCAATGTTATCCTATGGAAAAGGGTAGGTCTCACAGTAGTGAAAAATGAATTTGTAAGTTTTTCACTAATAGGATATGTAAAACCTAAAAGAGCATGTCCAAAGGGAAAGTCTAGGATGATAGGAAAAAAGATGAGTAGATACAAAGGAGAAAGAAAGAACAGGAGGAAGATGGAAGGATCAAATGAAAGAAGGAAATGTGAAAGAATAGAAGGAAGTAAAAGGAAAGGTGACAGCTATAATGGAAGGCTAAAAGGAAAGAAGGGTGTAAGAATAAATAGAATTAACGGAAAAGTACGAATGGATCAATTGATGGATATATTCATGATTGAATCAGTCTAAATATGAATAAATATGTAAACTGGTAAAAGGATAGAAAAACAATGGTGGGATGTATGGTTGGATGGAAAAGGGAAGCGATTGGCAGATGGGAGGATGATAAGATGGAAATGAATACATGAAAAAGTCAAAGGGTGAATAGATGGATGATAGATGGAAGGATGGATGGGTGAATGGAATTCTTCTTAGGTCAAGTCTGCTAGCTTCATGTGGTCTGTGTGATTAGATGTATGGTTTCATTGGGGATATTTCAATTCTCTGGCTACTCTCTTGCATAAAACACACAAAAGGTGATGGAATTGCTTGGGGTAGCATCCCAACCCATCGTTCTTTTGTTCACCATTCCCTCTTAGTTGGACCCAGGCATATGCAAACCACCCTTGACCCTGCTGCTCTTGTGAACAGTCTAGCCTGAGCTGGCAGGCCAGATCCTAACAAACTGGAACACAGGAAACCTAGGACCAATTTCATCCTGATAAGAGCTCATCCGCCAGGTATAGCTTGATTCCACTGGCACAGTGAGCGTGGAACCCGCGTCTTGGAATACCTTTGCTACCTAGGGTGGTGCTCTCCAAAGAGAAGATAAAACATAGAATCTTGAAAAATCTCCAGCGTATTAAAAGAAGTGTCATTTTTTACAAGCAGGAATTCTGATAAAGCAAAGGGGTTGGATACAAAGGCAGACTTTACAATACCTTAAATTCAAGAATGATATCTACAGGAAAACTTATCTGAGAAATACATGTGTACTGCGAACCTGCAAAAGGTAAGTACAGCTTATGGTGACTGTTCTATCCATGAATTGATGGACAGCTCAATGTAGGAAGAAACATAATACTGAAGCATGATGAACGATCTAATGTGTTTGACCTGGAGAGTGTGAAACAATTCACGGCAGTCCCTACTGTTTTGCTCATTGTCTAGAAGCTTTGTGTATGTTAGCTAAGGTCCTTGTTTAAAAAAATTAGGCTAAATACAATCAAAGATACTAGGCTTGACAGTACACCAGGAACCAAGACCTAATGTTACCCATTCTTCAAAATATAAATATGGTGAAGTTTTCGGTTGACTGTTTGGCCTGTTTAGGACTTGCATCACAATGCAAGAAAGGCGACTAAACACCTGAAAGTACACTAAATCATGACAGTTGAATTATTTATTTCGTATGCACTGCATAAAGAAAACAATCCTTTCTTGTTTTTCACTGAGCAGGTTTTTAAGAAAAAAAAATCAGTTATGCCCATGTCTGTAGTTTAACCTGTCTTTCTTCCCGACTTTTTTCTTCTCTGGGTCTTTCCTATTGTCTTTCTAATTATGTTAATTTTCTGTTATTTTTCCTGTGTATGAGCTTCCCCATTGTTTTGCCAATCTATATCTTCTCCTCTGCTCTTTCATGTAAAACAAACGTTGACAAAGCCAAAAGGTCAGGTTTTAATAACATAGCACATGCCCAAAAGAAGTTTGCATATATGGTGTGCCCATGTGTTAGCACATTAAACTCAGACCAATTGGCGTTAGCAATACTTATTAGGCAGGGTGCTGCGATCAACAGAGATTGTGCATTATTTTCATTTTTGATATTTTTCAAATCAATGTTTCCCATATAAATAAAATAAAGTACATTATTGTATTATCTTATCCATGCAAAAGAGATGTTTTAAATAGGTTAACACCTAAAAAAATCCCTATTTTTCTGCATTTAAATCTGGATCTATACGGATTTTATGATTAAATGATATTGTGTAAATGTTATTTGTAGAGGAAGACTAACTCTCTCAGAATTGCAGCTTTCCTTCGGGTGCACTGGGATTCGTCTTGGCACCTGCATTGAAGAATATCGTTTAGCATGACCATGACCCAGAATGAAAAGTGATGGCAATTATGTGTCTGTGATTTAAAGATATATTTAAAGTTGTGTGCGATATTTGAGTCCCTTTTCTGTGGTATACATTACAATTCCTTTCTGTCAGATGATTTCCCTCCACCTTCTATCTCATATTGTTAATTGTCACTGTTATTTTATTTCAACCCTGGACAGCGTAGGTAAGGATAAAAACGCGATTTACTGAAGTATGTTTCCTGGAAAAGAAAACATAAAGAGAGTGGCATTTTTACACCCTCAAGTAGAACAGATTATAAAGAAATAGCCAGCATAATTGCCTTTCTAATAACATTTAAAATTGATAAACTTCAGTTACAGATACCAATAATTGCGTTGCAGGTATTTTGTGATTTTTATGAGGATGCAGGCATCAGTGAATTATAAGAGTCGTATTAATTCCTTTGTGTTTAATCTCTGAAATAACAGGGAGTAAGTTTCGGCTTTGTTTGTTATGAGACTGTAAAATAACCTCATGAACAAAGCCCTTTTACGACTGCAAGCCTTGTAATTCACAAAATCACAGGCTTTTGGACCACAAATAGTCTTTTTACATTGTTCAAAGGCTCATTTACAAGCCGAAAAAGTCTTTCTGACTCGTAAAAGGTCTTTTGTAGCCCTTTCCAAATAGAAATTAACATGAAGAGGGACTTCCCATCCTTTGTCGAACATGGCAAAGCATGTATAAATGGCTTGTGAATGGAGAGCAGTCGCAAACCAGCGATCAGTTACCAGCCCCAACTTGTGGTATTAACTGATTGGCTAAGGAGAAGTGGACCCTAGGACCATTGGTTACTTTGGGGCATATTAGCAAGGAATAGCGATATTTATCACTAAATGCGCTTAGCGCATCTTGTTTTATCGCTACCTATTGCTGGATACGTTAGCGGAGAAAACATGCTATTAGCAACGTTTTTCTCCATTGGGCTAAAATATCCAGTGATAGCGGCGAAATGCCTGAATATCGCTGGAAATCCAGCAATATTCATGCATTAATGCCAATGGGGACTTAACCTGACAATCCACCTCCCATTGGATAAACAGGTAAATCATGTTTTAAGCAGGCATTAGATTATAGCGATAATCGTGCTTAGCGCGATTTTTTTTATTGCTAAGCCTGCCTTGCTACTAGGTGACAGCTGTGTTAGCGACTGCTTTCAGTCGCTAACAGTTTGGGTATGCCCACTTTGCATGCAATAAATATCACTGACATGCAAAGCAAGCCCCAAACCGCTTGCTATCGCCTAAAAGCTGTCGCTAACTGCTGTTAGCGACAGCTTACTGATAGGGCGATAAAAATATTGCTGCTTTAGCGGCAAAAAGTGTCACTAAAGCGGCGATATGGCCCTTGCTAATATGCCCCTTTATTTTTTTTTTTTTAAGAGAATCACTTTCCCTATAGATGGATACTGGCTACTTAAAAAAATAACGTTTTTGGTATAGGCATACAGATACAGGGAAGAAGTACTGTTGTTTCTTGCAGGTCTCAATCCCTTTGTTTGCAGGCATTGACTATGGGTTGCAAATTACTACCTGTCTGGGTATTATTCGTTATGCAGGATAGTTTTAAACTTCCAGGAAATGGGAATTTTCTTATGCCATCTATCGATACATGAGAAGCAACACAAAATTATAGAGGGATCACGACACGTCGTGCCCAGTTAGCACCAGCTATTTCTGACCGGCCTGTCCATACATTGAAATGAAAACCCATCTGGCGTACTAACACTTCTGGCTGCTGAAGGTATGTTGCCACTCTCTAAGTGTGTCCCTATCCTTAGTGTCTTCGTACGGACTATCAATAGCCACCACTTAGCTCGGCCTATGAAAGAGCTGAAATGCTCTATGTTAAAGTACAGTTTTTCAAGGAGAACATCTTTGTATTGTAGGTACCAAGATACAGATTAGTATTCACCGTTTGATGGCGTTTTACAAACGAGCCACAGGACCAAACTGGGTACCTGTTTCTGCTTCTGTAGGTATTTTCAGATTATAAAAGAAACCAGGGTGACTGTCCGTTTGTGCCATTCTTCGGGTACAAAGTGAGAGTGTCACTTTGTACCCAGACAGTCTTTACTTGAAGCATCTGCACAGTAGGATATTGAGCCCTTGAACCCAGACCATAAAGCAGAGAAGTAAACTCCAGAATGCGAGTTGGTACAATCTATGATTCAGCACATAGTTGCGGGAGGTACCATAAAGAGCGAAAGGGGCACTTACATGAAACCATTCAGTGCTTGTATCTGAGTAGCCCATGCTCTGTTTTCATTTTGTAATGTTATGGGGTGCATGGACTGTAGTGCATCTGGTGCACCCAACCATTGGATGCTCAGATAGAAATGTGGCTGTGTGCTACTTCCATATCAAAATAGCATGGCTCCAAGTGTTTCCTGGAGATGAATGATGTGGATCATTCTTAAATAACCTAACTATAGTGGAATTTCATGTTTTATGAAAAGCACAGATGCAGCCAGAAGTAGGCCACAAGCAAGAGCATACAAATCATTCTTATATGAAATGCCTGATCATATATTAGAATGTTGTAATGATGGGATCTCCATTTAAGACAAAGGAGAAGCGCTGGGCTTATTTTGGCTGATATAAGCCTTCTGCACCTACATTCCATTGTTTGTCTCCCTTTTGAATTTAGAACATTATAACATTAGTGGGTGGAATGCTCTAATAGCCTTATAGTCCTTTTGACTGAGGCTATATCTGTTGTTAAAGGCCCTCTACCTCGTTATCGGCTCTTGACTGATGCTCAGGCATATAACTCACATTCAGGGCCTTTAATAAATGGTATTGCCTTTAGCAGTGGTCTATAAAACTATAATAGTACTTTACCTATGGCAGTATGCAGGCAAATGTTGAGCAGATAGAACGACATTGAGGTAAGATTAACATTTTAGCCTATTTAAAATAGGTGTCACTAATCTTAATGACTATAAGAGATATTCCATAAATTCAAGCAGTTGATAAAACACATCTTCAAGTTACACATTGTCACAGAATAATTACAAGGATAATTCCAGCTCATCCCTGAAGTGTTGTCAGTCCCCTTCAGACCCATTCTATCCACAACTTTGGCATTCCTCTTGCTGCCACTTCCTGAATGCCTACACCCAACATAATAAGGTAACTCCTGCTAAGAAAACAATGGAATGTAATCAGGGACGAAGGAAGAACAAAGAAGTGGTGTGAGCCTGATGGGAATGGTGGAAAAAGAAAAAAAGGGCAACAAAGAAGATACCTAGGTGAAACTAACTTTTGAAACCCACACGCTGTAAATATACAGCATTCTATGCTGCACATTAAACATGTGTTGTCAAACAATTGAGGCCAACCACTAGTAAGATGTAGCTCTGATGTAAATGATTTTCATAAGCATTCTGAGGTTTTCATTTTCGGCCTTATTAGGAGCCCATAACATGTATGTAGGTATGACTTATTCCTGAATTTTCATGAGTATGACTTTTTCACAGATCTAAGCTTTGTGAATCAAGTGCCTTGAGCCAAACAGGTCTTTGATAAGCAATTTGTGTATGTTAAAAAACAGAGAACTTCACTTACAAGAAGTGACACACTACTGCACTGTATCCCCGATGTGTCAAAATGACTTACAAATCGCTACTTCTTTCCGAACGCCATGGATGTACCATCTTAATGGTATGGCGTACCATGAAGTAAACAGGGTTAACTGAAAAAAATGTATAGTGCCGTAGGAGTTATGGCACAGAAAAAGCTGACATATCAGCCGTAATCTTGTCGTACAGCTGATTTGTGTCATGAAATGCAACCCAAACTACCTGAGCATCACTTTTCAGTGCGTGCAATGTGAAAAAAACATTACAAATTATGCAAATTAAAAAAACAATGGCGCATTTCACAGAAAGCTGCCATGGAGCCGGGAGAAGAGAGCAGCAGCCATGACAATAACCTCAACAACCCCAGCATCAGCCAGTGCCTAGATGTCCAGGCTGACTCCCAGGGGAAGAGGAAATACAACTTCAGTAAGGAAGAGAATGAGATCCCGATCACTAAGGTGACAGACCGCCAACATCAGATATTTTTCACCTCGAAATTGCCTTTAGGAAGCAAAAAGGCCATTTGGAAGTCCATAGCAGACAAGTTCAACAGCGTGGGACAAGCTAAGAGGACATTCACAGACTTGAAAAAATGCTGGCACGAGGTAAAGTGCAGGACAACGAAGAAACTGGCCAACAACTTGAAGACAGCAATGCAAACTGAAGGAGGAAGTCCGGGGTAATATGAGGAGATTGATGAAAGTCCATAGGTCGCACTCTACTCCACCCACCAGTGGGTGTACCCCATGAGCATGATGGTAGATGCAGTTCTTTGAAGTGAGTGTGCTTATCGCAGATTCTGGAGTGTAAAGGCAAAGTTGCAGGCCAACTCTGGACACCGGTGTTTCAGGATTATTGTCCTTCATCAGCAGAGTATAGGCAGTTTTTCAGGGTTTGCTGTGCAGGCTGCCAAGTATTATCGGGTCTGGTACCTCTCACGGCACGTAGGTGCGTGATCTGAGCTCGTCAGCTCGTCAGCTCGTGTGACTCGAGGGAGCCATATTAAGTGAAAGTCCATAGGTCGCACTCTACTCCACCCACCAGCAGGTGTACCCCATGAGCATCATGGTAGATGCAGTTCTTTGAAGCGTGTGTGCTTATCGCAGATTCTGGAGTGTAAAGGCAAAGTTGCAGGCCAACTCTGGACACCAGAGATGGATGCCTTGGATCAGCTGGTGGCAGCTGTCATCTCAAAGAAGAGTGTGGCAGGAGTTCTAGGACAAGGCAGTATAGCCCTTGATGAACAACAAGACCTACAGGTAACTCGCAACAATGGGCAATGTTGGCAAAATGTTCATGGTGTGTAGAGCACCTAGCTGAATACCAGCACTCCCCTTCCCCAAATGCAGGGCAAAGGGCAGGTTTGTTGGTCATCTACCATTAAGCATCACATAAATGTGGGAAACATCCTTTACAACGAAACTTTTACAACGCACTACCATTACGACGCAACTTTTACAACGCAAACTATTACAACGCATAGCGCTTGAGGGCGCTCTAGGATAGGGAATAGGTTAATTTACTATCCAATAACCTTCCCTAGTGTCCACGGGGACTGGAGTTGGAATAGTAAATTAAACTACTCACTATCCAGCGCCCAAAAGCATTATGCGATGTAATGGTATGTGTTGTAAAACTTGCGATGTAAAGGTAGGCGTTGTAAAAGTATGCGTTGTAACGTCATACATCCCATAAATGTAAGTCACTGCCTTGTTACATGTTGCACTGCTAACTCAAGCTATGTTATGTTTCTCCTTTCCATGTGTGAAGTGAAGCACCAGTCCACCGTCACCTCAGTTAACTGGCACTTGTAGTAGAATACCTGTAGTAGAATGTACAACACAAGTAACCAGAAATACAATCCCCACAATACTAAGCAAAAAAGAGGGAACTTCAGTGACAAGAGGCTTTTTAATGATACTCCAGTGCTGTAGGCCTCGCCATTATATTAATGGGGTGAAGCGACCTTTGACCCTTCCAGGTAGGTCGCTCACCCTCCGCACAGCACTGCCTGTGCCTCCCTGCACAGCTGCCGCTGCTAAGGAAGTTTGAGGCCCTTCTCCACCCGCAGGCTACCACCTGCGCCTCATCCCTGGTGGCCAGTGGTAGGCCGTAGGTTTGCTCATCCTCCATTGTATTGTCTGTATTTTCTTTCATTGCTGCCGTTGTAGTGACTGCATTTTCATTGTTGTGTCTGTGACTGCTGTTGTCTGTCTCCCCCGCTGCCTGTACGTGGTCTGTGCCCGTTCTCTCCCTCTGTTCCCCTCGATGCCCCGTGTCTCTCTGCCCGGTTTCCCTTCTGCTCCCATCACTGCCCCTTTGTCTCTCTGCCCAGTTTTTCCTTCTGTTCACCTCACGGCCCCCGTGTCTCTCTACCCGTTTTTGCCTTCAGTTGCTTAGCTGCCCCTGCATTTTTGTGACCTTTCTGCCTTCTGTGCCACTCATTTCCCCCTGTTTTTTGTGACCTTTTTGCCCTTTTTGTGACCTTTCTTCCCTCTGTGCCACTCGTCTCCCCCTCAATTGTTGTGCCCTTTTGCCTTCTGTTTCCTTCATCGCCCCTAACCGCCCCGCCACTGCAACCCCTGCAGCTCTGCCCCCCTGAGTGCCCATTCTCTGCCCCACCTCCCGCCTCCCAGCTCCTCCTCACTCCCACCTCCCCATACATGCCAGCCGCTGCGCGGTCATGCCGCTGGTGGACCGCAAGCCCGTCTGTGCCCGTCCGCGCCTGGACCGCGCCCAGGGCCAGAACCCCTCGCCCCCGCACCCGCCAAGACGACCGCCGCCACTACAACACCAGCACTCTGCACGCTCTCAACCCCGGAAGGACCCACAACTGCTTCAAGGGTGCCCCGAAACGCACACACGGTCCCTTCACCTGCAGGAACTGAAGTTACACCAGCCACAGAGCCGACGAACCAACCGCTAAGCAAGACCTCAACCACCTCCGATGCATACTACTGAACACCCGATCCGCACGCAAACACGCCGTCGAGATCTGGGACCTGCTCAACACGACCTCCCCAGACGTCGCCTTCCTGACAGAGACCTGGTTGAACAACTCTTCCGCACCCGACATCGCCATAGCCATCCCAGACGGAGTCGGAGGAGGAATCGCCATCGTCCACAAGAACAGCATCAGGGTCTCAACTAGCACTGACGACGCGCTCAGCACCGCTGAACACATGCATTTCCAGATCCACACAGACCCCAACTCCACCGTCAGAGGCACCCTCGTCTACCGACCCCCGGACCCCGCCCCCAGTTCAGCGACTCCATCGACGACTTCATCAGCACGCACGCCCTGACCTCCACTGACTACATCCTGCTCGGAGACCTGAACTTTCAGCTTGAGACCAACAACGACAACAACTCCACAACCCTGATCGATAACCTCGCCAATCTCAGACTGAGACAGCTCGTCACAACGCCCACCCACTCTGCCGGCCACACACTCGACCCCATCTTCTCCTCAAGCCCGCACGTCTCCGTCAGCCACACCCCTGACCTCCTCTGGACCGACCACCGATGCATCCACTTGACCTTCCAGATCCCCACCACACATCACCGCACCCAACAGAACCCCCGCCGCTGCTGGAGCAAAATCACCGAAGACCAACTACATGCAAACCTCGCTCTCAGCCCACCGCCCGAACCCTCCCACACCGACGTCGCTGCCCACAACCTCAGACGCTGGATCGAGGACTGAGGCAACAGCCTCGTCCCGCTGAAGAACCCCCCCCACAGAGACACCAGCAATAGGGCCAGCTGGTTCAATGCAGAACTCCTAGATTCCAAGCAAGCCTGCCGGAAACTACAGAAGAAATGGCACAGTGAACAAACTCCAGACAGCCACGTAAGACACAAGGATGCCGTCCGCAACCACCACCACCTCATCGGGGCTGCCAAGAAGACCTCCTTCAAAGACCCCCTTGACAACAACGCACATGACAGCAAGGAGCTCTTCAACATCGTGAAGGAGCTCTCCACCCCCAGCTCCAACACCAACGACATCCCGCCATCACAAGCCCTCGCCACCTTCTTCCACCGCAAGATAGCAGACATCCACGATAGCTTCAACACCCAGACAGCCCCAACAGACAGCAACACAACAGACCATCCTCACACCATCGACCACGTCCCCTTGCTAGCCTGGACCAGTGTGAGCGTCAATGACACCATCAAGACAATGAGCTCAATCCACTCCGGCTCTCCGTCAGACCCATTCCCGCACCACGTCTTCACAAAACAAGCAGCTCCATTGCACCCCACCTACGCAAAGTCATCAATCTCTCCCTTGAGACTGCGACCTTCCCAGAGAGCTGGAAACACACCGAGATCAATGCCCTACTCAAAAAACCCAAGGCAGACCCAAGAGACCTCAAGAACTTCTGACCCATCTCTCTGCTCCCTTCCCGGGCCAAGGTCATCGAGAAAATCGTTAACAGACAGCTAACCCAATACCTCGAAGAGAACAGAATTCTGGACCCTTCCCAGTCAGGGTTTCGCAGCAACCACAGCACCGAGGCAGCCCTCATCACCGCCACCAACGACATCAGGACCCTTCTAGACAATGGGGAGACTGCAGCACTCATCCTCCTAGACCTCTCTGCCGCCTTTGATACCGTCTGCCACCACACACTACGCGCACGCCTCCTTGCCGCAGGGATCCAAGACAAGGCTCTGGAATGGACCACCTCCTTCCTCTCCCGCAGAACCCAGAGCGTCTGCGGCGTACCCCAAGGATCCTCCCTCAGCCCGACACTGTTCAAAATTTACATGGCCCCACTTGCACACGTTGCCCGACAGCACAACCTCAACATAATCTCCGACGACACTCAACTGATCCTCTCCCTCACCAAGGACCCCATCACCGCCAAAGCCAAACTCCATGAAGGAATGAAGGTGGTCGCTGACTGGATGAAGATCAGCTGTCTGAAGCTGAACTCGGACAAGACGGAGGCCCTCATCCCCGGCCCCAACCCACCAGCCTGGGACGACTCCTGGTGGCCAACGGCACTGGGGGCAGCCCCGACCCCCACCGACAACGCACGCAACCTGGGAATCATCCTTGACTCAATGACCAAGAAAGTCAACGCCGTCTCCTCCTCCTGCTTCAACAGCCTCCGCAGGCTCCGCAAGATCTACAGATGGATCCTGACAGATACAAAAAAGACAGTCACCCAGGCCCTCGTCAGCAGCAGACTCAACTACGGAAACACCCTCTACGCGGTAGCCCTGACCAAGCTCATCAATCGACTACAACGCATCCAAAACGCCACGGCACGATTGATCCTCAATTTACCACGACACGGCCACATCACCCCCCACCTGAAAAACCTGCACTGGCTCCCCGTCAACAAGAGGATATTCTTCAAGCTCCTCATCCAGGCACACAAGGCACTCCACAAGACTGGCCCAGCCTACCTCGACAGAAGGCTCTCTTTCGACACCCCCAACCGCTAGCTATGCTCTGCTGACCTCTCACTGGCCCCCATCCCGCGCACCTGAAGAACAACCACCGGCGGGAGATCCTTCTCCCACCTCGCCGCCAAGACATGGAATACCCTCCCATTGAGCCTACAACAGACCCAAAACCTGCTGACCTTCAGGAAGACACTAAAGACCTGGCTGTTCGATCAGTAGCAGCCCCCACCTCCTCCCCCAGCACGTTGAGACCCTCACGTGTATGTAGTGTGCTTAATAAATGACTGATTGATTGAAGCAAAGCCGACCAACCTCAGGAATGGATTAAGGCAATGCAGTGCCTTACTCTACATCTATATGGCTTTGTATGGCCTCCCAGAGATCGGCCTGCGCTATGAGCCTCCAAGATGTCAAGAAAAGTGACGTTCTGGGGCATACTGAGCTTGTAAAGAAGCACCTGGGAGTGGGGGTGAATGCAATTGGTGCAGACCAGAGGACCATATGTGTGGTCCTCAGGTAGTGCAGTGCATTGTAGGTGCTGGCTGAGCACATCAAACTGCCAGTGTGCATGGATGAGGATACATTGCATAGGAAGGAGGTGAGAAGGTATATGGGTACAGCAAAGTAGCCTGACAAATGCACATGCACTACAGTGTTGTAGCTGGGAAGGGATGACAGAGGGTGAGCCCTTTGGGAAACTACATCCTACAGGTGATGTGGGGGAAGCAGTTGGAACACCCCATTCTGAACCACTTGACTACACAAGCTCAACCATGCATGTCTTAACCATGCATATGCCTTAACCACAGAAATTCATGGTTAAGGCAGTGCGCAGTCTAGCACCTGCACACAGGGCTTACCCATTTCTATAATGCCTTGAAAAGCAACACTGCAGGGCTTTTCTTGGCTGTGTAGATTTAGAGTGAGGCAACACAGCGCAAGTCGCAGGCGTGCCGCTCCGGTCAGTCAAAGACTCTCAAGGCTTGACTCTTCAACTGACCGGAGCTGCGCCCCCCCCGGTGCCTTGAGACCCTGATGGGTGAGTAGTGCACTTCCCAACTCTCTGATTGATTGATTGATTTAATCAACCAAGTACATGTTCACCAGGGGCGTCAAATGCAGAATGTCAGGTATGTTGTTTACATCCCTACCCCCCCCTTTTATGCTGTCAGTTTAGGATTAGTGTGCAACAAAGTGCTTTGAAGTAGCCAGGCTAAATCATATAGTACACCATGAACGTAATTTAGGGGTGACTAGCTGCAACACCTGATTTTCCCCTCGGAAATGGCTTTGCAACCCATGGCCTAACAGGTAGCAAATCTGTGCCTAGCACACAGAGACAGCTCCACATTCCTTATTCACTATTACTGTAATAAGAATAGATCACACTTATCTGGAACGGATGCCAGATGTGTCGGCACTGTTCATACTTCTACCCAGAAGCAAGTTGCAAGCACGTATACCTCAGTGTATCAGGCTGCTCCACCTTTTAATAGTGAAGCAATTATGCGTTCCTAGTAAAATAATTTCCAACTTCAAAATGCGTTCATCATATTACAGCCAATCAGCTAATGCGCGTGCTGTGAATCGCTCTAAAATGGAATGCAGGGCACCTTGCATGGGTAACATGGGTCAGGTCAGTCGAGGCTGGCAGGGCAGCGCTGTCCGCGATACATGCTTATTTATATCAACATCTTTAAAATGAGGCCTCCTTCAAATGTATGTTATTTGTTCACTTTCCACAGTAAATCACTGTAGCCCTGGGTAGGGTGGAAAGAGATGCTGTTGATACACAAATAAATTATAAAACCTAGGGCAGACTAGCAAAGCCCGACATCACCACGGCCACCAGGGAAAGCAAAACCATTCAACAACTAGGCCCCACAATGCACTGCGTGCACATGAATTCTTGCTTAATGTAGCCCAAAACCTCTTCCCACCATGGAACCAGGTGTTTGTTCTTCACATAATCTTGAGTAAAGCCCGCGTTTACTGTTACTGTACACCACTGCAAGCAACTTACCTTTCTTGGATTGAGTACTTCCGGTCCCTCTGCACGGGCGAGACACAAGAAGCCAGGCGGGACTGCCCGGGGCTGCCTGCTTGAGGGCGGGGCCACCAGCACAAACAGGAAGAGGACGGGACCCTACCCCGCGCTCCTGTGAAGGGAAGGGAGCAAGCCCCCTACGAATCCCGGCAAGCCGCCACTACCGCAAAACAGGACGAGAGGAGTCCGACAGACCCGGTGAGGGGGGGCATCGAGGCACATTGACGGTGCCCGCCCCCCCAGTGATGCAAGCCCCGCGTGTGCCCGGTGAGTGGGGTGGGGAGGGTGTGTGTGTGTGCACGTTTGAGTGTGTGTGTGTGCACGCACGAGTGTGTCTGTATTATCACTTGCTGGGAATCTGGGACAGGTGATGTGCACGGCACGTGAGTGAACGTGTGCGCAGACGGGATGTATGTCAGTACAACGCGATCTTTTAGATCGCGGTACTTGACAACGCTGCCATTACAACGCAAGTCGTTACAACGACTTGCGTTGGAGGGTGCGGATTGCGGAATAATATAATTTTATATTCCAACACCAGTCCACGTAACAGTAGGGAAGGTGTAGGAATATAAAATTACAATATTCCTTAACCAACAGCGCCATCCAGCGCAAGTCGTAGTAACGACTTGCGTTGTAATGGCAGCGTTGTTAAGGTTGTGCGGTGTAAACACCACGTTGTAAATGATGTTCCCCGCGCAGAAGTAATGAAATCCCCACGCGTGTCCATCCCCTGTCCAAAATTCCCAGCAAGTCGACAACATAAGGTCTTTCGCTGCTAACACCAGCGAGACCTAAACAGAGGGATGTGTTGTGATCATATCTAGGACCCTATTTAAATATTCCCGATTCATGCCCTTATGTGGTTATAACAAATCATATCCTTATAAAGGCATAAGAATCATATCCATATTAAGTCATAGCCAATGCAGTCCAAATACGGCAAGGCTACTCCCATAGACTCCTAGAAAGTAAAACGCGTTCTTAAACAAACCAAGCCTCCAGCAGCCCGGGAATTCCCCCTGCTTCTGTTTTGATTTGTCCAAGAACTCTTGGAGTCCTAAAGAACTGCGAGTTCTTAGTGATGTCTTATGTCCAACCTTACGTCAAACTCGGCACCTTCCAGGTATTAATATACCAGCAGCTGCCCTAGCAAAACACACGGTGGTTTGGAGCAGATCAGCTATCTACTTGCCCGACGCCCAGCTGTGGCAAGTGCTGAAGGAAGCCGACTCTCCCATTGACGCACTGAGAGAGACGCTGTCTTTTCTCCTGCCGAGAAATCCAGCTCCAGTGTTTCCAGTCACCCTTGCGGGTTGCTGGGAGATCGAGTCCTGAGAAAGAGATACAAGACCTCCTTCATTCTATAACCAAGGTACGGAGCTGATTAGATCCTTAGAGAATTCTTGATTCAGATTCTTGGCAAAAACTATCTTAACTTAAACTGCAGCTCACCTACTCCTTCCCACGTACTAGGCTTAGGTTAGGTACACCGGGGTAGGCTTATCTTAGAAGCACCAGTTGAGTACGTTTAGTCATGGTTTTATCTATGTATATATTTTACCTATTTTAAACATCGTATGGCTTAGAAACCATACCATGCTTTTACAGTATTATTTTATAATACTCCTTTTACTGTACGCACTTTACTTTATGACAAGTATTGCAATTGTGGCAACTCACTTCTCTTGCATGAGAAAGAAGACTATTCAATAAATAACCACTTTTATTGAAAACGCCCATCTCTCTATTTCTCTGCGCTTCTGGTGAAACTAAGCATGCACGATTGACTGAGTGAAATAGTTATCTATTGTTTCCGCGACTCTGGAGATATACTATCAGAAACTAATCCCTTCTTGTCTATTCAGGAAAATTAACACCTTCTTGTTTACTCGAGAAAGTTTCTAGTGACCTCTGAGCTAGCTGGCATTCATCATTAAGTCTAACATATTCAATAGAGACATAGTCGACCTCAGTCCTACGTCTAAACTATTGTTTATGTTATTCCAATGCGCAGAGCCTATTGGGAATATAGGAACTACACTACATGGCGCCCAACGTTTGGTAAGGCGATAATTTAACGCTAGATGTTACAGTAACTCAGTCGTGCTTTTCACACAGACCCCTTTTTCCCGTAAATACTCCAATAGACGTCTGGAGTGGGTGAAAGGTTAATATCCGCCAAAATTTAGTAGGAAGAGATTCCTATGTATTAGTTTTTGGTTTAGTCAACGTTGAAGGATACAGTGTTCCAAAATATTGTGCACCTAATCTTTGTTTCCTTGGAACTTGCTCTGCAAAACTTTCTGTCAGAATAATGTCGGAAAGGGAAGACGAAAGGGAGAGAGCTAGAATAGTAACTCAACTTTTAAAGGAAGACACAAGATGACCCGGAGGCTATAATCATCCCAGTCAATGTAAGGAAGAGTGTAACTTACAAACTTATAAATAATGGAGTATCATCAAGAGGTGCTACAGTCATATTTGTGGTAGAGGCCCATGAATATCGGCAGACAGAGGTATTCTATTCCTGGATACATTTTCCAGCAGCACATGCTGTGACACACAAATTCCACTATTACAAAATAGAAGACTCTCCAGCGGAATACGTTCCTTTTGGGACATTGAAATTCCACTAACGTACCAAGAGCACCAGCTCTGGTTTAATGGCGCCCTAAAACACAAAAATCCCTTCACCAGGCTCGGTCCACTAGGTAGACCAGGAGCAACATGGCCGGTTCTAGCCGGCTATACACCACATCCGGACATTGAAGAAATGTCTAGCGGAGAACATTTAGTTAAGCGAAAACAACTAATTAAAATATATAGACAATTGGCCCAATATGTCATTCGCCTTTAACAGTCCAACCAGCAATAGGAATTTCAGACCAATCTGGCAAGATTGCATCTTACCTGTTCTACGATGCCTGCTATGTGGAGAAGATTGCGTGTTGGACGTCTGTCTCACACTACCATCAGCAGTACCTTTGGATATCGATACTTTGCTTGGTTCGGTAACGGCTCAGGCAACGTGTTGTCCCCAGCGGCTACCTATTCTGATGACGGGGTTCGCTGAGACTTCACCATTACGATTAGGTGACGGTGAGGTACGAGATGAAAGCGGCACACAGGTACCACCTTCTGTGACCATTGCTGATTTGAACACCGATGACAGCAATGCCTCTCATATCTGCACTATTTCTGCTTTTTCGAACTTGGTCGAACTTTCACCTACTGTTGTAGACAAATTCTTTGCCACCCTATCTGAGTAAATGTTCTCTCCTAACAACGAGAATAACTTTTGAGCACACAGCGGTCCCTGAACTCTGAATTCGATCTTAAAATTTGAAAACAAAACTTCTAAAAAACTGTGGAACTATTTTTTGCCCTGAAAGCGAAATTATTTTTTCTTGTTCCCAAAATATTTACTTTTTTTTGGCACACAATAAATACTCTGCTTAAAGTAGAACTATTCTCAGAGAACAAGATTTCTATTTTGAAACTCTAGAAACAATATTTTGATTCAGCCTCTAGCACATGTACAATCTTGTATAAATATGTGATGAAATGGTCTCGACCTTCTCTTCTGTATTTAGAGCCATTTCATGAATGCAATTTTCATGATTCATTCAGCCAATATTTGAAGGTACTATATTTGCATTATCTGATTGATACCACTGCTTAAAAACATACAGTATATTACTCATTTTTCGTGTATATACCATTTCAAGTGCATTTTATGTATTTTGGGGTGGAATGGAAAACACATGCATATTCATATGTTTAAAATTGCTTAGTATTTAGTAATGATGGACATTATACGTGGAGTGGGTGTTGTGAACGTATCTATGACCCTATTTAAATATTCCCGATTTATGCCCTTATGTGGTCATAACAAATCATATCCTTATAAAGGCATATGAATCATATCCATATTAAGTCATAGTCAATCCAGTCCAAATACGGCAAGGCTACTCCCATAGACTCCTAGAAAGTACAACGCGTTCATAAACAAACCAAGCCTCCAGCAGCCCGGTAATTCCCCCTGCTTCTGTTTTGATTTGTCCAAGAACTCCTGGAGTCCTGAAAGAACTGCGAGTTCTTAGTGACGTCTTATGTCCAACCTTACGTCAAACTCGGCACCTTCCAGGTATAAATATACCAGCAGCTGCCCTAGCAAAACACACAGTGGTTTGGAGCAGATCAGCTATCTACTTGCCCGACGCCCTGCTGTGGCAAGTGCCGAAGGAAGCCGACCCTCCCATTGACGCACTGAGAGAGACGCTGTCTTTTCTCCTGCCGAGAAATCCAGCTCCAGTGTTTCCAGTCACCCTTGCGGGTTGCTGGGAGATCGAGTCCTGAGAAAGAGATACAAGACCTCCTTCATTCTATAACCAAGGTACGGAGCTGATTAGATCCTTAAAGAAATCTTGATTCAGATTCTTGGCAAAAACTATCTTAACTTAAACTGCAGCTCACTTACTCCTTCCCACATACTAGGCTTAGGTTAGGTACACCGGGGTAGGCGTATCTTAGAAGCACCAGTTGAGTACGTTTAGTCATGGTTTTATCTATGTATATATTTTATCTGTTTTAAACACCGTATGGCTTTGAAACCATGCCATGCTTTTACAGTATTATTTTATAATACTCCTTTTACTGTACGCACTTTACTTTATGACAAGAATTGCAATTGTGGCAACTCACTTCTCTTGCATGAGACAGAAGACTGTTCAATAAATAACCACTTTTATTGAAAACGCCCATCTCTCTATTTCTCTGCGCTTCTGGTGAAACTAAGCATGCACGATTGACTGAGTGAAATAGTTATCTATTGTTTCCGCGACTCTGGAGATATACTCCTTATTCTGGAGGGAGCAAAATTGTTATGTTTATGCGGTTGTCAGAAACTAATCCCTTCTTGTCTATTCAGGAAAGTTAACACCTTCTTGTTTACTCGAGAAAGTTTCTAGTGACCTCTGAGCTAGCTGGCATTCATAATTAAGTCTAACATATTCAATAGAGACCTAGTCGACCTCAGTCCTACGTCTAATTTATCGTTTATGTTATTCCAATGCGCAGAGCCTATTAGGAATATAGGAACTACACTACAGATGCATCTGCATCCATGTAAATATGAAGCACCGCCGTTGCATCAAAAAAAGTGAAGAAATGGCAGCGCAAGGTGGCGTAAGGGGCTTGTAAATACGCCCTTAAGATGTTATCTTGAAATATTGCATGAAACTTGACATCCTGTGTTTTCTTTTGCAGCAAGGCAGCCAACTCTTAGATGTTATGATTTTTTTACTACCTCAATGTCTGACCTTGTAGTGATATACATGCTGATAAGTCTTCTAATTTTTTCGTGTCCACCATTGCTAAAAAACAGCTTCTGTATTCACAAAAGCGAGACCATTATACACATCGGTAAGAAGCCGTGCACACCTGTGAAGTTAACAATAAGGTTTGTGTTTTACATAGGGCATTAAAACCAAGCTTCTGTATAATTTATTACTTGAAACTCATTCATGCACAGCGTCTGATTCTATTAAGAGTACAACCCCTCGCAAGAGGTCAGATGGCACTTAGTGAATGTGAGAGGCTGAGTTAACCGAAATGACAGTCCCTTGGGTCAAGAGGAAGTTGCTGTTAGCTTCTTCAGACCACTTCATACAGCACAAAAAATGGACTTTAAATGGAACCGAATTGGAGAACATACAGTGTACCTTTTTATAAGTGTCTCAGACAAAAGCCACCATGAACTGGATATCATAAGAAGTGCACTTTCTTTTACATCCGGGATGTGTCCCAGGAATAAATCTTTTGTTTCAATGTTGAGCATCATATCTTTTAAAATATTTTCTGAACATTCATTTGTGAACGAACGTGCCTCTCAAAAGAAAATATATTGTGATATACCTCTGTATCTTTTTTTACAGAATGAGTGCAGTTCTTCTTGAGTAGTAAGAATCATTGTGAAAAGATGACATACATAAGTCTGTGTTTTTGAATTTGAAATGCGCTATCTGCCTCCAGTTTCCACCTAGAAGACTCGAAATAAAGAGAGAGAAATAGTAAAAGTTGTGAGTCATTTGCCTAATCAAAGTGTTGGCTACTTCCATTACCTTAACAAATGTGGTGCTTGGAAGGTGAGCTGGAGCGATGAATAGCACGGGCAACAACATGATAGGATGGCCCTGATTCCAAGTTTGGGCAGTCAATTCCGTCCTCTGCATAAACCTCTGTTTACTCATGGGACGGAATTACGAGTTTGGTTTTATTTAACGCGACAGACATTTATCAGCTGTATTAAATAAACCAACATCAGTTAGATCTGCCAAAATTTAACTAGTGAAATGTGTACGGTATTTATCGTACCATGTAGATGTTGGTGTGTTAAACCAAAATTCACATGTTATTCCCCAATAACTTGTAATAGGTGCTGTTTATCCCACCCGAGAAATAATGAACCCCAGGGTATCATTATTTATCAGGTGCGATAAAAAGCACCTTCACTTGTAATCAGCCCTCTGTCTTTCGCCGCATACAGAAAGATAACGGCTTGCATGAAGGGGCATAACACAGGCCCCCGCAATGGGGGGGTGGGGGCAAACTCAAGGGGGCCCCCTCAGCACAGCACTTCAGCCGGAGAGCTCCTGATAGAGTACAAAGGGGGGCCCTCTACGTACCTTGCAGGGGGCCCCCTCAATTATCGTTACACCACTGCTTGCATGTAGCACACTCCCAATTGCGAATCGCACTCTTGGCTCACTGGGTATGCCCAATGTTATCATCTGAAGTATACAAAAAGGTGATGTGGAATGATTGAAATAATCCAATCCATTGCTAATTACTCAGGCATCCAAGTCCATCCTTATTTTTTGCACCATACAACTGTTTAGACCCACTCATATGCTAATCAAAATTGACCCTGCACTAATGGGAACTGTCCAACACATACTGCCAGGCCAGGTCCTCTCTGAACTGGAACACAAGCAACTCAGGTCTGGTTTGATCCTAGTTTGGGTTCATCAGCAAAGTATAGCTTGATTTGAATGACACAGTGTGTACAGGACCCACAACTGGGCACATCCACCCCACTAAAGTAAAAAAAAAGTGATGGATGGAATACTTAAATTAATCTCAGCCATTGGTAACATCTTAGAGCCACATCCTGGACCATACACTAAACCAGGCCCTGAATTAACAAAGCTCCGTGCACATCTTTCTGTAATAGTTATTCTGCCCAGCATACTGAAGGATTTTACACTAAACAACAGAAAGACTCTGTTCCTTTTAAAGTTCCTCCTGTGCTTGTCTTATTGCTTAGTTTAGCCGTTTTTGCTGCACATTGGAGCAATATTTCCTATCAGATTAATAATCGGATTTGTTAGTTTTGTATTACCCAAAATAATTCTGTCATTCTTTGATCAATCAGCATGAAATCTGAAACTAAGAGCTGGAGCAGGTCAGCTCACGATTCTGCCAAGGTTTTCACATATCTTTCAAACAGCATCAAAGTTGTGATAGCAAAGCGTTTATTTCTAATGTAAAGTGCGACTTATCCATACTTATAGAATGGAATCACAGAATATGTGCTGTATGTGTCTAAATAATATGGTGACAGGTGGAAAATTATTCACAGTGCTCTTCAGATAGTTTAATTGGAATTACTGAGAATTTTAATTCTAGCGAACATTTAAAATGCTATAAATTACAGAATTAGCATTCTAATTATAAGAACGCCTTTCCAAGATGTATCTTTTCCCTTCTTGCTAAATTATCTCTGCCTTTGTTACATTTTCATCCTAATGAAGATATGCTGTAGTCCTGAGTAGTCCTTCTTTTAAAAACAAATTGAAAGGCTGCTGGATTTGTGCTTGGTGAGCTGCTCTTAAAGTTTTTAGATGGAAACAAGTTTGCACTTTCCAATCCCTCTGTGTATTTTCCACCAGAAAGCAAATTTTTAATTTCCTCAAATTCTGATTCCATGGAAGGCGTGTATGTAGACAGAGTGTTTTTATTGCCCTTTGGTGTCTGAATGAATCCGGTGTTATTGTGTTGCTGTCATGCTGGGAGTGTCGTTTAGAGTAGGGTCATTCAACACTGCTTCCACTGGTATCTACCAAATAGAGCAAAACTCATAAATGTCCCTCAGGTAAAAAACAAAGCTAACTGGGGCTGCAGGAGTTTTACGGTTAATGCAGCTAAATCATGGAATGCTCTACCATTAGCCCTTAGAAACATGCCTAATCTTTTGCCTTTTAGAAAAGCTCTAAAAACATGGCTATTCTCTAACTGATCAGGTGTCTTTGCCTTCACCCTCCTGCCCACAGTAGATCTTCCCTTAGCACCAGGACACCTTCGGGTATCAGTTTTCGCTCTATAAGCATAACTAACATTAACATTAACATTCTTCTTCAAAAGGGCCCCAGGATCTGAGCCACATTATCAGTAAACCCACATGTGAGACATCAACAAACTATAAATCTAAATGAAATTCATTTACATACAGAAGGTTCAGACTGACCCCACAAGGAGTAGATGCAGGCTATATTTGTTTGGGGTACGCACAATATACATTTCCAAGCTTGGGGCTATGGGAATCAGTTACATGATTTGTAGTTTTGCTCAATATCTGACATGGTGAAAGAGATCGGTGACAAAAGTTTGGCACTCTCTTCCACATAGTCTGTGATTATCTTGGAAACCTGCCATCGTGTTGGCCCATGTGCACACCTCTATCGATAAAAACCCACTATGGATACCCTGCAACTTTCAAAGTCTGAATACTCCAAGGCTCTTTGAGATGGGCCTTTCTAATCTGCCTACCGCCAAATGAAAATGGCTCCCCTTATGCTGGATCTGAGGTTAGATGAAAGATCACTGAGATATAGGCAGCCCAAAAGCAGGTCTTCTGCTCCATGGATGTCCCACCTCTGTCTCCCCAGCAGTCGAGTGCCCGCCCAATCTAAAAATTCTTGGTGTCTGGCAGAAGTAACTAAGGCAAATCTGAATACCTACTTAGCTGCCCTATCGTGTTAACCTGCTCAGCATTTATTTTCTCTTCCCAGAAACAAACCCTCGAATAATGGTTTGCTCCTGAGAAACAATAGAAAATTTCCTGACATGGTGCGATTTTTTTTTCTGTTTTCATCAGGAATTTGTTTGCTGCATGCATCCACCCACCATGTCTCACACGTGTTGATGGCAAGAAAAATCGGAGGTGAAAGTCCTTCCCTAAAAGAGCTAGACCTTCACCAATACGGCACTGGCTGCTCTTCTTTACTGGAGGAGCTGTCTGTAAGAAGATTCCAATGTCAAATTACCCTCCTGTAACAATGGTGGGGAAAATACAGGCTGCACTCCCATTCGTAAAGAAGGCCCACAGTCTATTCGGTGTATTTATATAATAATAATAATAATATTAATAATAATAATAATAATAATAATAATAATAATGACATTATAAGAAGGTGCTATTAGCCTTTTCTCACAGCATTAACAGCTGAGAGTACACTCAACAGAGGGCATTAACATTGGCTAACTGATTATCAGTCAATTATGGGCCTTAGAGTAAAACAAGGGTACATAACAAGGACCTGGTCAGTTGCCAGCTGAAAATGCTCAAAAAGCATGCAGCTAATAAGCCTATTAGTAATCATCCCTCTTCAATCAACCAGCACTGGTAAATGAAAACACACAGTATCTCTTTTTGTTTCATTCCGCTGTTATAGACCCAAGAATGCAGTCAAACATTACTGCTAATTCTCTGGTTCTTGCTCTTCGTCTGATTATTATTATTAATATTATTATTATTATTATTAGTAATAGTAGTAGTAGTAGTAGTAGGAACAGTAGTAGTAGTCGTAATATTAATAATTTAATAACAATAATACAAATCCTGTCCTTATTACTACTACTCCTGGTATTACTACTATTATTACTACTTTTGGCACAGGGTAGACGTGGTGGGCACCAGAGCCTATTTTTGGGAATTGGTGTATTTTCCATCAGCAATGTTTGCCTGAGATCAAGCTAGAGAAAGGCCGAAAAAGTAGAAAGAAGGAGAAGTAAAGCACTGGAAACAGAGAAGGCATTGTTAAAAAAAAAATGTGGTAAAGAGAGTGACATTTTACAGTGGAAGAGGAAATATGCTGTGGGGATTTCAAGGCAAAGTAGTCTTGGAATGAAGCACCTCTGACCTTCGGCAATGCCTGTGGAAGGAAGTAGTAACGTGTTCCTTCCTACCTTGTTGTGTGTTGTTAGTGAACCAATCACTGGTTGGCTCTCTATTGACTTCAAGCACTGGGGCATGCAGTCCACTCCCACAATATAATATTAACTGCAGGCTGTTAATTACCCTCAGGTCCCTCCTGTCCTCGTCCCCTTCATTAATAACCAATGAGATAACCTATCTCCCAGACAGAAAAAAGAAAAGCAGGAATGCTGGTACACCCCTCCCCCTCCCTACTGGGAGTATATAAGGGTACAGTACCCAGCATGCCTCCTGTTCTTTTTTCTGTCTTCCGACAGTTTTTCTGCATGGATCCAGGAGCCTGTTGGCTCCTGGGGCTTACCTGTTGCTGGGCTTCGGGTAGGGCTGGTCTTCTGGGTTTCCCCTCCTGCCGGGCTTGAGGGGTTCCCTGTGGATTCCTCCAGGCTGCTCCTGCTGGCTGGACGTGATCTTCTGTGGTGGCGCTGTGGGTGTCCTGTCCGAGTCTGTGTTCTGCTGGGCTTTGCAGAGACTTGGCTGTGTTTCCCTGTTGCTCCGGTGGTGCGGCGGCCCCTGTGCGGCTGGGGCGCTTCCTGCTGGTGTGGGCCTGACTTCCTTTGATTGCAGCAGGAAGTCAGGCGTTTTGACGGCGAGGACGGCTGCTGGCGGTGTTTTGGGGATGTTGCCGGTCCTTCCTCGTGAGTACCGCGTAGCGGAGCTTCTTTTTCTTTCATTCCTGCTCTGTGCCGGCATTTTCTTGTGGCTTGCTGAGCATGCAGTGCTTTTCTTCCCTTTGCTGCTGGAGCGCTGTGTTGGGGCCATTATATTCGGCCATTGCCTTCCCTATGGTCGGGCTTCTGGAGGCTTCCCTGCTGGGCTTTGGTGGCCTGAGTTCCTCTCTGGGGGCATTTTCTGCTGGTGCGATGATGGGGAGGCATGTAAAGAAGGGCAGGCATCGGGCAGTGTCCTCCTCTTCTTCCTCTGAGTCTTCTTCTTCTTCTCCTGCCGGTTCACAGCATTGTTTCAAAGGTGGTGATGCTCGTTTGAAGTGGCTGATTCGTGAGACTTTGTTGGTGCTGGGGGGTGCTCCCAGGTCCAGGTCCTCTGGTCGTGTCCCCCCCCTCCCTCTTCTTCCTCTGAGTCTGGGGACCAGTGGTTGGAGGTTGATGTTCGGAAGGGCAAGTGTGTGGGCATGGACGTGTTGCCTGAGTTATTGGGTCATGTTATGGCGAATATGGGCTTCCCTACTGCTGACGTCCCTAGTACTTATGAGGGTTCCTTGCTCCGCCTGTTCCTGTGCTCTGCTCCAGTGGTTATCCCTGTCCATCCTTGTGTCAAGGAGGTTTTGGATCTGGTGTGGTAGGATCCTGACCGACTTTTGCTCTCTCGCTTCATGGCGAAGCTTTATCCTCTGCAGGATTTGGCTAAGGTTTTGCCTGACTCTGTGCCTGTGGATTCCTTTGTGGCAAGTCTGGTGGGGCGCACTTCTTTGGCGGAGGATGCAGTTGTGCGTGATCCGGTGGACGAGAGGGTGGATGCCTCCCTGCGTAGGGTTTATTCTGGTTCTCATCTGGCGCTCCAGGCTGACATCTACGGGACTTATGTGGCTCAGTCTCTGCTTTCGGACTTGAAGACTTTGTATGGGTCCGTGGATGATTCTACTCTCTGTGCTGTTATTCTGGCCCATGTGGAGCGTCGGGTGGTATTTCTTTCTGACATTTCCTTCGATGTGGTGCGGGCTTCTGCCCTCTCTGGGGGTGCTTGTGTGGCTGCTCGTGGGTACTTGGTCCTCAAGGTCTGGCAGACGGATTCGGCCCGGGCAACTGCTGCTTGAGACTGGAGGTCAAATTGCCTTGGCTGTTCAAGGAGAAGAAGCGCTCTTCCTCTTTCAAGCAGTCCCCTGCTCCTCGGGTTTCTTCCAGGCCTCAGCCCTTCTTCATTCCTCCATCTCGCAGTCTGTTTTCCAGGGGTCGTGGACGTTTTCAGTCTGGCCGGGGTCGGGAAAAGTAGGCGAAGTTCCCTCCTGCTAATACCTCATTCCTGCCTGTCTGGCGTCAACGGCCGATTCCTTGGTCGGAGGTCGGCTTCGGTTCTTTCTTCCGGCTTGGATGTCCTCCTGTTCAGACTTTTGGGTCCTGGCCATTATCCACTTGGGGTACCTCTTGGAATTTCGTGGCTCCTCCGGACTCGAGGGTCCGTCCGACTCCCTGGCCGTCCTGTCCGTCCAATCGGGCGGGCTTGTCCCTGGGGATGCAGTCTCTGTTGGACAAGTGGGCTGTGCAGTTGGTTCCTCCGGGGGTGATGGGTCGGGATTTTTACTCCGTCGTTTTCCTGGTCCCCAAGGTGACAGGAGGGTATCATCTGGCTCTGGACTTGAAGGCCCTGAACTAGTTTGTGCTGCGGGTTCCATTCAAGATGGTGACTCTGCAGCAGGTGATTCCTCTGGTTCTCAGGAGTCCTTCATTTGCACTCTGGATCTTCAGGTTGCATTCTATCACGTCCCTGTCCGTCCTCTTTCTCGTCCTTACCTGCAGTTTTGTCTTCTGGGGGTGCATTACCTGTTCATGGTTCTTCCCTTTGGCCTGTAGTCGGCTCTTAGGGTGTTTACCACAGTGGTGGCTCCCTTGGTTGCTTTCTTGCACCTCTGGGAGATGATGGTTTATCCGTATCTGGACGTTTGGCTCCTGCATGCTCCCTCAGCGGATTTGTTGTTGAGGGATCCGAGGTTGGTGTGTTCGGCCTTGAGGGACCGTGGGTTCCTGTTGGTTCTCCATATATGCCAGCTTCACGCCATCTCGGGCCTTGCTGTTCGTAGGGGTGCGTTTCCGCACGGATTTGTCTCCGGTCTTCCTGCCAGTGGCTCGTGCTGTGACCCTGTGTTCCCTGACACATCGGTTTCTGGTGGGTCGGTCCTTCCAGGTCCGTCTTTGGTTGGGCCTTCTGGGCCTGTGGGCGGCCACTGTGTTCCCGGTGCCTTAGGGCACGTTTACGTCTTCGTCCTCTGTGGTCCTCCCTGCTGGCTCAGTGGGATCCCTTGTCGGGGGACTTGTCCCTTTTGGTTCCTGTGTCCCTGTCGATCCTTCCTGCCCTGCGTTGGTGGTCTCTGCCATCCAATCTGGCCAAGGGCTTGCCTCTGCAGTCTCCTCCTCCGGTGGCCCTTACGACGGATGCCTGCGCTCTGGGCTGGGGGGCGACTTTTGGATTGGAGTGCCTTCAGGGTCGGTGGTCCCTCCTGGAGGGTCGTCGGTATTCGATCTGGCGGGAGTTGTCTGCTGTGTGTCGGGCTGTCCGGGGGTTTCGGCTCCTTCTGGTGGGCCAGCATGTGTTGGTTCGGTCGGTCATCTCGGTGACGGTGGCCTACTTGACTCACCAGGGCGGTACTTGACTCACCAGGGCGGTATTCTCGGTCCCTGGGCGCGGTGGTGTCCCCCTTGTTTTGCTGGGCGGCGTGCCATCTGTTGTCCCTGGTGGCTTTACATGTCCGGGGGGTGGACGTTGGGGTGGCGGATGCCCTCAGTCGTTTTTTTTCCTGCCTCCCTAGAGTTGGCCTTGCCCCGGTGGCCTTTCGTCTGCTGTGCGGGAGGTTTGGTCTTCCCTTTCTGGTCCTCTTTGCTCCCCGGCATAATGCGCACTTCCCCGTTTCTTCTCCCGGATTCCTCAGGAGGGGTATTGGGGGGTGAATGCCCTGTCCCTTCCTTGGCCTTCCCGCCTGCTGTACGCCTTTCCTCCTCTGGTTCTGATCTCTCGCTTTCGGTCTCGGCTGTTGCTGGAGGATCAGGAGGTGGTGGTGGTGGTGCCTTTCTGGCCCCACAGGTCTTGGTTTCCCACGCTGCTGCTGTTGGCTGTTCAGGGTCCGTGGTTCTTCCCCTTCCCTCTGTCTCAGTTGCGGTGCTCTCCGATGTTGCCCCTGCGGCGGCTTCGGCTGTCGGTTTGGCGGTTGAGAGGCAGGGGTGGCGGTATAGGGGTCTCACGGAGCATTTAGCCTTGGCTGTTCAGCAGTCTCGGAAGCCTTCTACCCTTCAGTCCTTTGGTAGGCATTGGGGCAACTTTGGGCGTTGGTGTCTTGGCCTGGCTTTGTCGCCCTTGGTTTGTCCTTTGCCGGATGTTCTCCAGTTCCTTTGGGATGGGTTCGAGAAGCGTTTGTCTGTTTCTACCCTCCGAGCTCAGTGGGCTGCTATCAGGGCTTTTTGGGCTCCTTGGGGGAATCTGCCGGATGTGGATGGTCTGGTTTCCCGTCTGTTGCGTAGTTTTTCTATTTCCCGCCCTGTGGTGCGTCCTTCTTTTCCTCTCTGGGATCTTCCCTTGGTTTGAGGGTTCTTGTTGCTGCTCCCTTTGACCCTTTGGGGGAGGTCGATATGGAGTTTGTCGCAATGGGGTTGTTTTTTTGGTGGCTATCACTTCTGCTCGTCGCCTGGGGGAGCTGGGTGCTTTGATGGCTCGGGAGCCTTTTCTGTCCTTTTCTGCTGACGGGATGGTTCTTCGTTTGGATTCCTCCTTCGTTCCTAAGGTTTCCTCCCAATTCTGTCGCTCTCAGGAGCTGGTCCTGCCTGCTTTGCTTTCGGCTCCGGTGGACGGGGACGCCCTCCCTTGGTCCTTGCTGGATGTTTGCCGGGCTTTGCGGGTTTCTTTGGATCGGACCCGTGGCTTTCGGCTTTCTGACTCCCTGTTTGTTTCTTTTGGTGCTGTCTCCAGGGGTTGCCGTGCTTCTTCTTCTTCCATTGGGCGTTGGTTGAAGTGGGTTTTTGTTCTGGCCTGATCCCTTTCTGGTTCTCCCCCCCCCCCGGCTTGGGTTCAGGGGCGTTCTACTCGGGGGCTGGCTGCTTCCTGGGCGGAGGTTCGTGGGGTGTCCCTTTCTGACATTTGTGGGGCCGCCTCTTGGGCTTCTGCTGATACGTTTGTTAGGCTTTACCGTATCCAGAATGTTCTGGGGGATGACGCTGACTTTGGTTTGGGGGTTCTTCGGGCTGTGTGTTCCTGATTCCCCTTGTTTTCCTTTATACTGTGCTGTTGTTTTCAATAAATTGCTGGGTTTTGCTGTGCTGCTGTGTCCTGGTGGTTTGTTGTTTGAGGATGGCTGGTTGCTGCTTGGGTATTCTCATTGGTTATTAATGAAGGGGACGAGGGCAGGAGGGACCTGGGGGTAATGTCCTATTACTTACCGGTAATCTTCATTACTCCGGGTCCCATTGTCCTCTTCCCCTTCATTACATCCCTCCCTCCCTCCCGGACTTTCCGGCCCTCATCTTGGGCTTGGTGGTTCGGGAGGCATGCTGGGTACTGTACCCTTATATACTCCCAGTAGGGAGGGGGAGGGGTGTACCAGCATTCCTGCTTTTCTTTTTTCTGTCTGGGAGATAGGTTATCTCATTGGTTATTAATGAAGGGGACGAGGACAACGGGACCCGGAGTAATGAAGATTACCGGTAAGTAATAGGACATTGCTGTCTATGTCTCATAATTACTTTGTTTAAATGATTGTTCTGCTTTCTCCATTTATGACATGATAGAATTTCAATGGGTGCCTCATGTATGCCCGATAAAAAGGAATTATTTGCAAATCTTTAGGGTCCATTGCACTTTTTTGCTCCTTTATCGTAAACCTATACTGATACATCTACAAAACCACTTAAACGGTGCTAAAAATAATGCAATGGTCGACCGTGCAATTTGCTGTGCCTGTATGGGCAGAAAAAGAGATATGATTACCCCACATGCAAGTCAGGACTGATATATATGTGCGGCAGTGATTTGACAACACGTGACATCTAGCGGGCACATTTGTCTCTGATAAAATGCAATGTTCTACGCACAATTGGATTTAAGTATGCATCTGGGTCATTACGTCCGTGCAGATGTGGCGGAGAGACATAACAAGTGAATCATTGAAATAGCTTCTCAGTGTGTGTTACGTCTTCTGCCACATTCCCATGACTTTACAATGGGATGTGCGTGCAACACACAGGGCTGAGATGTTTCATGGATCATGGAATTGTCATAGTAGCACAAACTTTATTTGGGCTAAAAAACATAAAAGTTCGCATGAATACAGCACATAAAAATATATAATATATAATAACATAACACAAAGCAAGATTCTAGGTTTTATCTATTATCAATTTGCTTACAAATACTCAATGTTAAGTTCCACCTGGTCGAAAACCTTCATTATTGTTCCAATGTGCTAATATTAAACCTAAACTGTCAAATAATTCTTAGCATATAATTTGGTTCACAAGCATTACATTGCTATAGAAACCGGGGTATGTTATCTCTAACAAACTATAGCATATATTTCAGTTCAGTTCACAAGCTAAAAATTAGCAAAAATATGCAGTACACGTGGTTTTAAAACAGTGAGCTTCCAATCCCCAGATTTGGCTTAGAAGTCCTGTTGGATCTCTTACGCCACATACTGCGGTGCACATGCATACATTTCCAGCTCTTGCTGTAAAGTGCGTATGACCATTGTAAATCACACCAAATTATCGATATTAAACATCTTAAAACTACACTAAAGACTAACATCATTATCTTGTGCGAACATATGTGCGCCATTAGCATAGTTGGACTTATTATAACATGTAATCACCCATTTACAGTACACCACACTGAACTAATTGTAAAAGGGTTTACAACTTTTCCACAATGCATTCAAGAATAAAAAAAACTTTAAAGTATTGACCACTCTCCCTCCGCACAAACCCAACTACAAATAAATATCTGCTTAGGTAAGAAGCTATATGAGGGGAAGAATCGGTTTTTCAGGATCCTTAGTGCTTCTAAATGTCTCCTAAAACCCAAATTGTGGCATGTGGGGCAAATCCATTGTATTTATGAGTTTGCATATGCCGGACGAAAAACCTGGCATGTGCACCAAATTTTCTTTACTATACAAAATGCACAGGTTACAATTATGATCACCAGGGCCACTATTATTATTTTTTCCATGTCGATATATATGACATAATTTGACGAATGTGATACCGGTAGGGCTGTACATCATCCAAAAAGGTTTCAAAATGTGAAAAAGGTTTAATGAGCAAAAATTGTGCTGACAACCTACCCAACCCAGATACATTTTGATGTAAATAGGCACGCAAATGTTCCCAATAAATCAAATTTAAATGCTTTTTGGAAAGTGTAGTCAAAGACTGAGGATCATTCCAAAAGGATCTCAGGCCCAATTTAAACAAGCATTTGCAATGCAATAGGTCTCGCATTAGGAAAGTGTGAGCTATTGGTATTGTAAATGACAATTTTTTTTAAATATGTGTTGGCTTTGAAAATATATAAATTAATAGCATTGTTATTTACAAAGCCAATAGCTTTCACTTTCCTAATGCGAGTCCTATTGGCTATGGCAGTGCTTGTTGGTAGCAAGCAAGAACAGTGCTGTTGTGGTGCTGAGTGATGCTGTTGTGGTGCTGAGTGATGGTGTGGTTGGGCTGAGTGATGTGGTGGTGTCCCAGAGTGATGTGGTGGTGTCCCAGAGTGATGTGGTGGTGTCCCAGAGTGAAGTGGTGGTGTCCCTGAGTGATGTGGTGGTGCCCCCGAGTGATGTGGTGGTGCCCCTGAAAGATGTGGTGGAGCCCTTGAGTGTTGCCCCCAAGTGATGTGGTGGTGTCTCAGAGTGATGTGGTGGTGCCCCTGAGTGATGTGGTGGTGCCCCTGAGTGATGTGGTGGTGCCCCTAAGTGATGTGGTGGTGTCCCCGAGTGATGTGTTGGTGTCCCCGAGTGATGTGGTGGTGTCCCCAAGTGATGTTGTGATGCCCCCGAGTGATGCCCCTGAGTGATGTGGTGGTGCCCCTGAGTGATGTGGTGGTGTCCCTGAGTGATGTGGTGGTGTTCCTGAGTGATGTGGTGGCATCCCCGAGTGATGTGGTGGTGTCCCCGAGTGATGTGGTGGTGTCCCCGAGTGATGTGGTGGTGTCCCTGAGTGATGTGGTGGTGTTCCTGAGTGATGTGATGGTGTTCCCGAGTGATGTGGTGGTGTCCCTGAGTGATGTGGTGGTGTCCTCGAGTGATGTGGTGGTGTCCCCGAGTGATGTGGTGGTGCCCCTGAGTGGTGCCCCTGAGTGATGTGGTGGTGTCCCTGAGTGATGTGGGGGTGTCCCCGAGTGATGTGATGGTGCCCCTGGGTGATGTGGTGGTGCCCCTGAGTGATGTGGTGGTGTCCCCGAGTGATGTGGTGGTGTCCCCGAGTGATGTGGTGGTGCCCCTGAGTGGTGCCCCTGAGTGATGTGGTGGTGTCCCTGAGTGATATGGTGGTGTCCCCGAGTGATGTGGTGATGCCCCTGAATGATGTGGGGGTGTCCCTGAGTGACGTGGTGGTGTCCCTCAGTGACGTGGTGGTGTCCCTGAGTGACGTGGTGGTGCCCCTGAGTGATGGGGTGGTGTCCCTGAGTGATGGGGTGGTGTCCCCGAGTGATGTGGTGTTGTTCCTGAGTGATGCTACATGTTAGTCATGAAGCTGAAATTATTTGGGAAATGTGATATGCGGGTTCCAGTGACGGACAGTGCGAGAGAAGCTGCACACTGATGGAAGGCCTCTCGTGAGCTGGGTCCGCTGGAGGCTGAGGTGAATGGGGAGGCGGTATGAGAATAACTAAGCTCTTGAAACTGTCATCTTTTTAATTCCTCTGAGATTGACTGAAAATGTGTCTAGACTCTCGAATTTGTATTTTTATTGTACCCTGTTTGTCTCAAAATTGTTGTAACATTGCTGTAAAGTGCTCTGATATCCCTCAGGTTTTGCCAGCAGTACATATAACTCCTAAATAAATAAAAAATGTAAGAAATTCAGTGCTCCCAGTACATGTTGGCTTTACTATCTCTCAGCTTCAGACCTTTATCTCAATTTGTGGCAATTCCATTCTATCTTGCAATGAAGATGTTTGCTTTACCCGTCACAATTATCTTTCCATCCAATATTAGCAATTGTGCGGGTGACCCTGCGTGTGATAAACTATGGAACACTGAGAACTCTTTCTATTGCAAGAGAATATTTGTCACAGAACAAGAACAATCAATCACAACTCATTGACGATGCCACATTAACCTAACAAAGAAACACACGTATTCGAATTACGGACAGCACTGATCCACAAGCTGAAGCAGACTCTGCTCTGCAGTGGAAACCTCTGAATCGTTGGTCGATTATGCAAAACACTGCAATGTCATCCCAAAGCCAGGTTGTGTAGAGTTACTTTTCAGCCCTCTCGAGGCCCCGCGCGCCGAGATTGGCATCAGACGTGTTTACACTGAAGTGTTGCAAAAGGCAATCCGGAACACGGCGCCGGGAAACCTCAAGAGGGAGAACCTCGCCTTTCAGGCTTCTGTGGTTGTAAGCGCACCCGCCTAAACCACGAAAACCCATCTCCTCCCGGTTTTCACCTCACACGCGAATTACCGAGATTTATCTCCACACTACAGATAATATTGTTAAAAAAAATTTTGACATTTGGGATTCCTTACCACGCCCCAACCGTGGTTAATACTTGTTGCTACAAAAATCGAAAATACAATTTTTTGATTTTCCCGAGTCCACGTACTGACCGGCTCTCTCCCCCTCTCTCTTCTGTTATCGTTGAATAAGCTCGTCCTAACTCGAAAGCCACTTCCTCCAGCCCTGAAGATTCACAGTAGTTCCCTGCGATGAAACACGTGTTGGCTTATGAAACGGAACAATAAACAGAAAATGGATACTCGATGAACAGACTACCAATTGAATTACATTTTTTCACTCTGTTCTTGTTCACTAAAGCACGAAGCTCTACTATCTGTTTAGATTGATGTGCCAAATCTTACTATCACATGTGAATAACTTAATTCAAACTTTGAAATTTTTCTATGTATGTGTTAGTGCAGGGGCACAGTTGTTCTTTTGCAAAAGGCAAGAGCGCCCCGTGCCCTGAGCCGCTCTCACTTCTCGTTGAAGCAAATAGAGATGATGCGAGAAGTCTGCAGGAGGACTACAGGAGACGCGATCTGCCCGGTTAATTGGAAACAACTGACGTCATTCCCGAAAGTAGCAAGTCACCTGTCGCATACAAATCAGCGTTCCGTTGCCAACTTTACTTTGCCCCTCAGTTTTCAATGAATATCAGTGGTCCATGTTTGTTCGCTTTGCTTCCACCTTCCCAACACATTAATCAAAGAAAAATGATGCCGCAACACGCACACGTATATGCAAGTCACTTTCTAAAATACTGGAACACCAGCGTGACATATTGTTATATTATTTATTCATATATTCTGTTGATTTGATATTTATTTACTTAAGGGGGTTTTAAACCATGAAAACCTTGCACCACTTCAAGGCGTTATATTGGACTCATCCCGGTTCCTCGCCGGCATCTCAAGCAGGCGCATCCTTTAGCCGCAGCGTCGGCGGAAATAAATCAATCCCCCGAGCACCCCTCTTAGGGATGGAATCCGAGGGCCTCTTGACCTTGACAACAAGCACTGTGAGGAAGAGGTCGGCGGCAGTGAAGGTGCCTGCGAGAGGCTCATGTGGCGTCGCAAAAGTGAAAGCATGGGGGAGCGCGAGAACAGACGCTGCTGATGCCGCCGTACACGCTCACAGCTCATGCCAGCAGCAAACGCGCGCTCACGAGGCCAAATCCAAGACGGAAAATGCGCGCGTCCGACTCGTGTCCACATATTCAGAAAGCAAATAGGTATACTAAAGTATACAAGAGGTCCTTCGCTACGCTCAACCTAAAAAACAGGACTCAACATGCCAAAACCAAGGGAAGCTAAGGATCTTATCGAGCTCAGCCGCGGGCCGTGGAGGGAGTTACGTGGGGCAGGGAGGCGGGGAGGGGGAGGGGCGGGGTGGAGGGTGCTAAAAACAGGCATATGGATCATTGCAAGTAAGTACACAATTTAATTAATAAAACGAAATTCGTACCGCGCACAGCATTGCTTTTTGCCATGCAGTGCGCTACGAATTTCGTTTTATTAATTAAATTGTGTACTTACCTGCAATGATCCATATGCCTGTCTTTAGCACCCTCCACCCCGCCCCTCCCCCTCCCCGCCTCCCTGCCCCACCGTAACTCCCTCCACGGCCTGCGGCTGATCGAGCTCCAATATTCCCCTCATTCCCTAACTGTACGGAGCAAGTTCCTGTTTTGACCAAATTCTCACCCACAAAAGCAGAAGTCTCAGCTGCTGAATGCTCAATTCTCTTAAGGTCTACAACTTTGGATAATAGGATAAGAGGGATACAACTGGGGAGATCTAGTGAAGATCTAATGATCTTTCCTTTCCCAAAGTGAGCTTATGATCATTATCAACCCCCCCCCACAATTCTGCTCTAAATAATGTCTCACTCCCCTATTTACAGGGATGTGATCGGTGAGTTCACTCCGAGGGCCCCAGCAGACTTAATCAAGGTTGTCCTGGTGCAGGCTGATTATCGGGATTAGAAGATCTTCAGGACTCCTTGCTTCCTAAAGGACACCCACAAGGAGTCCCTGGGGGAAACATCCATCACAATGCAGTCATTATATCGCACAGCTTTTACAACACAACTGTCACAACGCAACTGCCTTTACATCGCAAGCCATTACAACTCATGCCATTACAACGCATTCCATTAAAATGCACACCATTACAACGCATACCATTACAACACATTATAAGGTAAGTATTGGGGATTTTTTAATTTTAGGGTGGGAATGGGTTTTGACGTAGATGTGAATAGTCATTTTTACCCCTACTCTATCCAACACTTACTGTGCTGTTGCACTCACTGGAGTGGGAATAGTAATTTTTACCCCTACAATATCCAAAACTTGCCCTACTGTTGCACTCACTGGAGTGGAAATAGTATTTTTTTTACCTGTACAGTATCCAACACTTACCCTACTGGTGCGCTAAAAGTATTATACATTGCAATGGTATGTGTTGTAATGGTATGTGTTGTAATGGAATACGTTGTAATGGTAGTCTATAAAAATGCATTGTAATGGTATTCGTTGTAAAATCATGTGATGTAATGGTAGTTGCGAAGTAAAAACCACGTTGCAAAAGCATGCGTTGTAAATATTTGCGTTGTAACGTCATATATTCATCCCCGGGAACTAGATAAAAAGCAATCCTTATGTCAACAAATGCTACATAGAAATGGCCTCCCTTCAGTTATATATACTTCCATACAATACATAAAAGCCTAAATACCTAATGTATGGTGCTGACCCGAGACCTGAATCCCACTTGGTATGTTGATGAAATCTTATTTTCTTTGATCCAGTCGCTAAGTTTGTTCAGAATCTGTCTAGCATTTACCTTTTGCAGAGTGTCTAGCAAAGTTTTTGGTCTATAGTTGACCAGGTGGTGATGATTCCCTTATTTAAAAATAGAAAGTAGTATTTCCACTCCTTTCCACATTTTGGGAAATGGGGCACCTGAGGCAACGGGGTTCCATAGTAAGAAGGTAACATCGGGCTCTCAAATAGTTATTTCATGCCTCAGTAATTCCCCTGGAATTTTTTCTTGGCCTGAAGCCCTTCCTAATTTAAGGAATCAATAGCCAACTTAGTCCCTTTGGAGGTAAATTAAGGTTAGTATATCTTACCACTATTTGAATGCAAATGGATTGGCTTTAGGTGGTCACAGGAGAAGGATGTTCATCCTCATCACTCTGTGAATAGATTGGGAAAATGTTCAACCCATCTACAGGGATCTAGAAAGCAATCAATTTGAGTTTGTGAATCGTTACTCTCATGAGCTATAATTTTCCAAAAAGTTGTATTACCTCCATTTTTGGATGTGTTTATCAGACCAGTCCAGTTGGCAACATCCCATGTCCTTTGTGCTAGAACTATTATTTTCTATTATTTCGCCCTTGCTACTTGAACGCCCAAAATTGATTAGGATTGTATGGCTCGGATTTGTGATTTATTAGCTAATCTGCAATCCTTTGTAGGGCTGCACAAAGATTCCTTATGTATTCCTTGTTCTGTGCCTTTGCATGATATTTTACTTAAGCATGGTCTTGAAGTCTCAACTAAAGAATGGTTAATGTCTACTGTTGGAATGTTTGTTGGCAAATGATCAACATTCGGGGATTGGATGTTGGAAAAGGCATTATAAATCTTTTACATGGTGTCTAAGTTAGCCGGTACTGATGGACACTTGATGGATTTGAGATTGTTCCCAATAAACGGCGTTGAAGATAGCAGGTCAGTAAATAGATTGAGCTTCACGAGGAGTCATGTCATCACTAGATACAAATGGAAATGGTCGCTATCATCCCACAGATCTATCTTATAGTCCAGCATTCTGTCCCCTATAGCAACACTAATGAGTATGTAATCAATTTTTGACTAAGAGTTGCTCTTTTAAGTATTTATGAAAAAGGGTTATCAGATTTGGACATGACATTGCAAACCCGCAACCCATGTGCTATAGTTAAATGGCAACATCACAAAATAAAACGATAGATGGAGTGTTGAAACGTTTCAAACACTCACCCCCAGTCACAGATCAGGGTTTATTCCATCGATATTTTGGCACTGCGTCATCTCAGTTTGGAACCAGCTATATGCAAATCAGTCTTTGCCCTGCTTCTCATGGGAACAGTCCAGCCAGAGTTGCGAAGCCATGTCCTCCCTGGAACGGAACCAAACAACCTGGGACCAGTTCCGGGGTATCACCCCTCATCAGTCATGCTAACTTGAATTCAGTGGTGTATCGAGCGCTGGACCCACGTCTCGGCATGCTCTAAGCCACTTAGGGGGGACATAGACACATCACAAAATAAAATGATCGATGGAGTGTTGAAACTTTTCAAACACTCACCACCAACCATACCAAGAGTTGCACAAAGATTCCTCATTTATGCCTTGTTCTGTGCCTTTGCATGATATTTTTGTTGAGCATGGTCTTAAATTCTCAACTAAAGAATGGTTAATGTCTACAATGGGAATGTTTGTTGGTAAAAGATCAACATTTGGGGCTAGGATGTTGGAAAAGGCATCATAATTCTTAGACATGGTGTCAAAAAGAGCGAGTACTGATGGCCACTTGATGGATTTGTTATTGTTCCTAATAAACAGTGTTGTAGATAGCAGGCCAGTAAATAGATTCAGCGTCTCAACGAGGAGTAACGTCATCACTAGATACAAATGGAAATGATCGCTATCATCCCTCAGATCTATCCTAAATTCCAGTATTTTGTCCCATATAGCATCACTAATGAGTATGTAATACATTTTCGACTGAGAGTTGCTCTTTTAATTGTTTATTAACAAGGGTTATCAGATTTGTACCTGCCAATGCAATCCCGCAACCCATGTTATATAGTTAAATGGGTCATTTGCATAGTAGCCAAAGTACATGGAACTGTTGAGCAGCTATCAAGGGAAGGCATGCCCCATGTCATGTGTTACTGAATCTCAACCAACCATAGGTTTGAACGTACTGCTGAAATCCCCCTCTAAAATAATCCTACCCTAGAGTGTTAAAAAGGCTATCTAATAGCCTTATAGCTGGGGATTCCGTGTTACACTTCCTCGGTCTGACATAAATGTTGACGAGGTATAACTGGAGTCCATTTTGGGTATCAATTCTTAACCCTAGAATATCAGAAGAGTCAATTCTCAAAATGTCAATGTAGAGATTAAAGGAACATTTTACCCATAAGACAAGTCCCTCTGAATGTCTACCACTGGAGGAGGGCGTGGCTATTACATAACATATTTATGCCCTAGCTTATAGGGAGGTTCTAGCAGCCAGGTTTCCTGAACAAAGCAGGTATGAAACTGCTCAATATAATCTTGCCTGTCAGTATTGATCAATGTATATCTTAACCCCGCAGTGCTCCATGACACCAAATATAAAGAATCACTTCCCTGATGATCACTTTGCCTACAAGAAGCGTGGTCTATTGTTGCCATTGTATTTGAACCTGGGTAATTATCCTCAAGCCCCTGAGGTATCAAGCATAGGTCCACTATAATATTAGGGTGATCTAGTAAACTGTGCTGTCTGGAAGGATGAACTCCAATGAATTTATCTTTTCTCATGGCTGGATGATGATGTGCCTGCAAGTGGATGCAAAAACAATGCCACATAAGAGTGTAGTTTGCAGAGGACACTAACATGTGGCATTCAGTATTCATATTGCCTGATTCAGAAGTGCATAGCCTGTTACACAACATCATTTTAATACATCTGTCCATGCTCCAGGATAGTAACTGGTCGTGGCACATGACTACCACAATCCCTTCGTTATTCACTTGTTGTGTTGAAGATGGCTGTTGTTCTTTTCCACAGCTTGCTTCCATTGGAATCACCGTACGATTCAATGGTTGGTTGTGAGCCTTATTTAATGGTATTTAGTATTGAGCTGAACCACCATTTGTTGTGCCTTTGTCCAGATTATTTACAATCTTTCCTTCTCCCTTCACTTTCTCTTCCCCTTTCTGTTTCTCTTCTTTCCCCTTCTTATTTCTCTCTCCTCAGCCTCTCCTCCTTCTCTGCATCCTTTACATCCACAGTCACAATTGTTTGGTCCTGAAATTCAGGAGATTACAAACCAGTGGCTTTGACTGAATCTGTGTGCCATAAAATAGTGAAGAAGATAGTTAAAGGTGGTACACAGTATCAAATGTGTTTTTCCATTCCTATATACTTGCCTGTGAAATATCTTTGCAACTTAATGATGAGGAAATGTAAGTGTTTAACGTAACGTTTTTATATGTGATGAAAACACATTTTTTCGAAGAACTGGCTTGTTGAAGTGTCATCACCGAATAATTAAAAATCGCCTGACCTACAAAAACAAAAGTATGCAAGTAGAAATGTTTATTTTTTTATCCTATCCAGAAAATCACCATGCCAGTGACAGAATTCTAGTGAAATTTGGAGAACTGTAGTGATGTTTCTTGTTTAATCACCAGATTAATAAAATCCACACTCACTGACGTGTAATAATTGCTCCCCTCTTAAATGGTCACTTAAAGCATGAATTTGCATATATAGTTGTGATTATGTTCTGCTGGATGATCTAACGCATCTTCATATGTATATGTTGAGCCACTCATATCTGTGTTCTGCTTAAAGAGCGACCATTTGCAACCTTTCACACAAGCCATTTTCATATGCATTCATCAACTGATTTATGTAAATGAAGACATACAAATTCTTTTTCTGTAAATTAATCAGAGGTAGAATTTAATCTTGCATATGTTAACACATCAAAAGTTGGCTTGTATAATTTCAAACAATTACGGGAAGCATAAGAAATATAATATTGCGTACATTTATCTCTTATTATAAAAAGATGCGTAAAATGAGATTCTGTCATATTACTTAGGTTCTGATTCTGAGTTTCCAGGTTTTCACAGGGATCAAAATTCCAATTTGGCTGTTATTGACCACGCCAATTAAATATTGGGTTAAATACCTCACCCTTCATAAAATTTCAGCGAAAATAAATAAGGTATTGTTGAGACATACGGATTTAGTGGGTAAGTATCAAAATTGACATTTCAAGTTACCTCAACATGATCAAGTGTGATGAGGAAGGTAGTTAGTTACCTGTGGTTGCTCCTGTTACACATGGAGAACACAGAGGCTTAATAGTTTTGTATTCGACCTCGACTTCTGAACTGGGGTCAAAATTAACTGCATGTGGTAGGCACTTTCAAGTTTGAATGAGATGATAGATTGTGCACCAGATTGCACTACAGATTTTTGATTATTGGCTTTGGTAGGAACCGTAAGAGCAATGGAGTAACCCAATATGTTGCTTTTTGCTTGCTATGCCTCAAAACTGAAGCAGAACTTCATTGAAAAAACCCAAAGTGGCGAAATACATCTCAGATTGTTTTCATTGTAGACATAAACATAAGAAGTTTGGTTGGTGTGAGGGATATTTAGATAGATATGATCACTTTTCTTGATAGCACTCTAATGTGATAAAAAAGAGATGGGAGACAGCCAGAACTATGCTTCATGTCGCCAGTATTTCAAAGTGGCAAGCTTTCCTGTGAGACGTTAGCCTGGCATATGTTGTCCACTATTCTAGTGGGCACCTTTCACCAGTCTAAACGACCCTTATGATGGTGGTTGTAAAGTCAACCTTATAGACCAGCAATCCTAGTGGTAGCATGGACAAGCAGTCTTGGGCTAAAACTTCAAAGTGCATGTGAAGCCAGCTGTTTTACCATATATAATCCCTTGAATACCAAATGAAAGGACACCACACAAGGTATATATCAAATATATATGTATTTATTACTAACACAACCCCTCTGCACTCTTTATGAGGTCAGAGTTCGAGATACATTACAAGTTACTCATTAAGCATACTATAAGTTGCACAAATACAATTCTGCCCTAGGGGCCTCACGAACCATATACTAAGTAAGTGGTATAAGAGCCACTTCAGGAAAAGTGAATAGGCCTAGGGCCTAGTGAATCGCTGGGGCTATACTACAGGACCAAAGGTTTGGAAGTAGGAGACCCACAGGAGACACGTGCAGTGTGGGAACACAGACGCAAGTTACCATTGACTTACAATGGAGAACGAAGAAGTCACAAAATTACTGATTAAGGACACTTCCAGGTGGACTTCGGTGAAACCCCTTTAAATTAGGTCACTTGGATAGTCAATGCCCACGGGATCAAAGGAGTACTCAAGTTACCTCACCCAGGGAAGTCGGGTGCATAGGTGCCTTTTCGTGGCGGGTTTCATCGATGCTTTCAATGGAGACCTGCAAAAGAAGTGCTGCAGGCGGCCGAAGGAAGAGTGCCCGGGTGGATCCAAGGGTGTATCAAGGAGCTGAAGAACCTGAAAGCAGAGGGAACAGAGTCTGGGTCACTAGCCAGTGACCAGGAGGGAACCAGGATGGAACCAGGTGACGACGCGATGCAAACAGGTGAAAAGGTGAGGTTTGTCTCTGCAGCCACGAGGACCAGGAGGTGTCGATGACCACCAGGAGCTGGAGTCAAGCTGTCCCACAGAGCATCTAGATGTCTACAGTATCGGTATCCAAATAAGACCCAACAAGCCTTGGTAACCGCAACCCATGCAGCAAATGAAGATTCACTTCAGGTCAGACCAGCAAGGTCCGAGGCACTTCTCTTTTGGAAGGAAGCTGGAGAAAGCCTAGAGCAACCAGGCAAGCCTTAGAAATTTAAAGGATCATCTTCAGTGGGCTCACTAGCCAATGGGCAAGCAACCAGGAAGACGCATCAAGCTGAAATGCAGGAGCAGGCCCCACATGGCACTCGTGGAGTGTGGAGGGCTGAGCTCTGGTGCAGATGTTGCTCTGCTCTGAGCCTTCTTGTGCCCCAATGCACAACTGCGAGTCACCTCAGGAGTTGATGCAATTAGCAATTTGCAGGATGTCCAGGGAGTCTGGTCCCACGTCTCTCGTGTCCACCATGGGTCTCAGATTTGCTGTGGATGTGGGACAGAGTCCAAGAAGTCTGGAATTCCAGTCCTGAGTAGCTGAGTCATCGGGTTCCATCGGGAGTGTTGACAAAGCAAACTGGCAAGTTACTGGTGGTGCCTGTTTGAACAGGGTGGTCACTCCTTGACCACAAGGGAGATCTACTTCAGTCTTCTAGTCAGCATAGAATGTCGAAGTCCAAGAGTTCTGTTTTGTAGTTTCTTTCCAGGGTACTCTAATGTCTCTAGACACAGCTCCTAACGTTATATCAAACTAAGGGGCTGGATTACCTGCTAGGTCCCTCCTATGGGTGGACCATGAGAAGGTGTGGTTACACGCCTTTCTCTTTGTCCAGTTTTGCGCCAGAGCTGGGGCTGGAGTGCCCCAGCAACTGGTTTGAACCGGGCTATGCATGAAGCACCTTGTGTGGCCCAGGCAGTGTCTAATTTTGCAGCCCTCCCTGCCCCATTACACTAAAAGCCTGTCTGGGGAGGTGCTAGCACCTCCCAAAGCAGGAAACCTATTGTCCAGGACTCCCCTGCCGGAGTTTTGTCCAGCAACAGGAGGTCAGACTTGTGTCTCTGGCAGCAGCATCCATTTTGTTATGCTGAGGCTCTGTTTAACTTTAACCGGGTAAAGCAGTAACTACATGTCTTCTCCATCTAGAAGGGTGGAATGCTACCCCCGCTGCCAGGACTGGGGGTGGGGTAGTATTCCAAAGTGTTTGACACCTTACACAACATGTTTTGATAAATCCAAACCAAAGTTAGCATTAACCGCGAGGATTGTAATGCACTTAAGAGTATATGGTATGGCTATATCATAAAACAGCTATAAGGACATGGTTCCGAAAGCTGCAGAAGGGCTCAGCTCATGCTAGGGCACTCTCTCACATAAAACCAAGCACTCTGCCTCCAGGATTGTCGAGGCCTACCAAAGGAGTGACTTATAGGTGCATATGTGTCTATATATAAGGTAGATATAGACATACTATATCTAAGTAAGGGGTGATTACACCACCTTACCCAAGCTGAGTGATCAGCCTGTGGTGTCAGTTTGGATGGTCTGCCAGGGGTGGCATAATATATGATTCAGCCCCTGGCAGGCCTTGGATGCACCTATGCCCTGGGTCACTATGGTACAATATACAGGGGATCACAGAGGTGACCCAATATCCAATTTGGTATTTACCTAAAGTACATGGAGTCCATTTTATAGAGAGAGCAGATAGCCTGGGGTGTTGAATAGCAGGATCCCAGGCCAACTAAGTCGAAAACCTGCAAAACCCAAGACAAAAAGTTGGGGTAAACATATAATCAGATATCCATGTTCCTACATTTCCTTTGACAACTTTTGGGTTTGTTGTAACCAAATGTGTAATAAACAATCGAGATAGTGACCTCAGTTCTCACTGTGCCTACGAACTTCATCAACATCAGACTCATTAATTTCTAGGGGGTAGAAATAAAACTGGTGATGTTTGTGTTCTATATTGAAATAATGTCACACTATTATTCAGCAGTCAAATACACGAAAGGTGATGGGAGCAATGATTACAATAAATCCAACCACTGGCAATCACTTGGGGTAGCCTTCCAACACAACTTTCTTTTGCCCCCATGCCACCTCAATGTGGACCCAGCCGTATGCAAATCAGTTTTGATCCCACGTCGGTTTTCCAGTAGTTTTTCTACTGGGTATCGCTATTTAGCACGATGCAATATCTCTCGTCCTGCCCGCTATCACGGTGACAGACAGGATGAGAGATATAGGTACTCCGACGGTACAAAACTCCTTACTCGCACGGTGCTAAATAGCGATACCCAGTAGAAAAACTACTGGAGAATAAAAAAAAAACCAGGTGAGCGCATTAGGCCTCATTTGCATGAAATATATGCTGATTTTTTAGAGCAGGGACTCCCAAGAGTAGAGATTCTAGCCCTGAAGAAGGCCCCATATCTGTGAGGGCTCAAGTTGTGGGCCGAAACATGTTTGCATTCTGATGTGGGCAAACCTGAATCATTACCGTTCAGAAAAAAGACCCCTTTCTTTTGTATCACATTTTTATTCAGTACCCCAGGTACCCTATGAATTAACCTACTGCTTGGGTGTACCATTAGGTATTTTTTAAATTCACTCATCTGGTTCATTACATTGCCAGTTAATATTTTATATAGGAACTCCCATAACATCTTTTGTTTGAGGCCGCCCAGGTAATACCATCTTACCTGCTGCCAGAATCGTCTCCAGAGTCAAAAGATTTGACCACATATCTCCCACACTCAGAGATCTAAAATGGCTCCCAGTGGAAATGAGTGCCAGCTTCAGAACTGCCTGCCTTACACACAATGCCCTGCACACAGGGAAACTGGAATACCTAGCTTCTAAACTCAATAAAGCTCTAACTCCCTCGGATTCATCTCCCTGAAAACGTGCAAACAAAAAAACGCAGCCTGCTCTTTTGCAGGCAATGCTCCTAAAATCTGGAACTCCATCCCTGTGGGCATCAGAACTACCCCCTCCTTTCCTAAATTCAAAAGCCTCCTAAAAGCCTTTTACCTCAACCGTGCCTTCCCTGACTCAATTACGTGACTCACACGCTTCCACATGGCAGTCATCTGACATTGCGCACCCACTGTCTACCTCATCTCCTCTCCCCAACCCATCGCCTTGATTCATCACCCCTAGGAGAAAATTTCAGCATAAAACTTTGTCTATGCATCGAGAATACCTCTTGACCTCTCTATCTCAATGGCGCACCTCGGATCCCTTGACCTCTCTACCTCAACATTGCACAAGTTCAAGTTCAAGTTCGGAATTTGTATAGCGCACTACTCACCCAGAGGGTCTCAAGGCGCTTGAGTGAGGGTGTGAGCATTATTTATCGAATAACCAGGTTTTCAGCTGTTTTCTGAAGGAGAGGTGGTTCTGTGTAAGGCGGAGGTGAGAAGGGAGAGAATTCCAGGTTTTGGCCGCTAAGTAGGAGAAAGATCTTCCTCCCATGGTGGATCTAAGGATGCGCGGAATTGCATAGAGGGCTTGATTGGATGAACGTAGTTGGCGGGTGGGTGTGTAGAAGGACAGTCTTGTGTTGAGGCATTCGGGTCCTAGGTCGTAGAGGGCCTTGTGTGCGTGGGTGAGGAGACGGAACGTTATTCTCTTGTTGACTGGGAGCCAGTGAAGGTCTTTCAGGTGACCAGAAATGTGAGCTTGACGGGGGATGTCCAATATGAGTCTGGCTGAGGCGTTTGGATGCGTTGGAGTTTTTTCTGTAGTTTGGCTGTGGTTCCGGCGTAGAGGGTGTTTCCATAGTCCAGTCAGCTAGTGACCAGTGTGTGGGTGACTGTCTTTCTTGTTTCGGTGGGGATCCAATGGAAGATTTTTTTGAGCATGCGAAGGACGTTGAAGCATGAAGATGAGACGGCATTGACTTGTCTGGTCATCGAAAGGGAGGAGTCTAGGATGAAGCCCAGGTTACGCGCATGATCTGTGGGTATGGGTGCTGTACCCAGGGCCGGTGGCCACTATGAGTCATCCCAGGCCGAGGGGGATGATCCTAAGATGAGGACTTCCGTTTTGTCCGAGTTAAGTTTTAAACGGCTGTTCTTCATCCATTCTGCTACTTCTTTCATTCCTTCGTGAAGATTTGTTTTCGGGGTGTTTGGGTCTTTGGTAAGGGAGAGGATCAGCTGGGTGTCGTCTGCGTATGAGATGATGTTGAGGTTGTGTTGTCGCGCGATAGATGCGAGAGGACTCATGTAAACGTTGAAGAGGGTGGGGCTGAGTGAAGATCCTTGTGATACGCCGCAGATGACTTCAGTGGCCTCTGATTTGAATGGGGGGAGGCGGACTCTTTGGGTTCTCCCGGCGAGGAACGAGATGATCCAGTCCAAGGCTTTTCCTTGTATGCCGACGTTGCTGAGGCGTTGTATGAGGGTGTTATGACAGACTGTGTCGAAGGCGGCTGAGAGGTCAAGTAGGATGAGGGCAACTGTTTCTCCGTTGTCCAGTAGAGTTCGAATGTCGTCTGTTGCTGCGATGAGGGCGGTCTCGGTGCTGTGTTTAGCTCGGAAGCCGGACTGTGAGGGGTCGAGGGAATTGTTTGATTCAAGGAAGGCGGCGAGCTGACTATTGACGGCTTTCTCAATGACTTTGGCAGGAAATGGGAGGAGTGAGATGGGGCGGTAGTTCTTGAGTTCAGAGGGGTCTGCTGTGGGTTTCTTTAGAAGGGCGCTGAGTTCGGCATGTTTCCCGCTTTCTGGGAAGGTAGCGGAGTTGAGGGAACAGTTGATGACATCGCGGAGGTGGGGTGTGATGATGGAGTCTGCTTTGTTGAAAATGTGATGGGGGCATGGGTCGGTTGGCGATCCTGAGTGAATGGAGTTCATCAGGTGGATGGTGTCTTCGGTAGTGATAGGGTTCCAGGAGCAAAGGTTGTTAGAGTGCTGATTTGGTTCGGGGGTGGGTGGAGTGGACTGTTCTTCGGATTGGTTTTCAAAGCTGTTATGTATGTCGGCGATTTTGTTGTGGAAGAAAGAGGATAAAGAGTCGCAGAGGTCTTGGGAGGGAGTGATGTCGTTTGTGCCGGCGGTGGGGTTGGTAAATTCTTTGACGATGTTGAATAGTTCCTTGCTGTTGTGGGCGTTGTTGTCGAGTCGATCCTTGAATGCTGATTTCTTGGTGGATCGGTTCAATTGGTGGTGTTTGCGGGTGGCGTCCTTGAAGGTGGTCAGGTTGTCGGTTGTTGGGTTTTTTCTCCAGGATTTCTCGAGAGTACGACATCATTTCTTGGATTTCTTAAGGTCATCGTTGAACCAGGGGGCCTTCTTGCTACCTAGTTTGATCTGTTGTTTTTTCAGGGGTGCTAATTCGTCTGCGCTGTGGGTGATTCATTGTGTGAGTTCGGTGGCAGCTTGGTTTGGGTCCGATGATATGGCGGGAGGGTTTTGGTTAAGCGATGTGAAAAGTTGGTCGGTGGTGATTTTGTTCCAGTTTCTACGAGAAATAGGTTGTGGGGGGTTTTGAGACGAGGTCTTTTTGTAGCTGAAGTGAACGCAGCTGTGGTCCGTCCAATGGAGAGCTGTGGTGTGGTCGAAGGAGATGTGTTTGCTGGAGGTGAAGATAGGGTCAAGCGTGTGTCCGGCGAGGTGGGTGGGGGTGTCAACAAGTTGTTTGAGTCCGAGATTGGCCAGGTTGTCCAGAAGGGTGATGGTGTTGCTGTTGTTTTTCTTTTCCAGGTGGAAGTTGAGGTCTCCCAGTAGAATGTAGTTCTCGGAGGTGAGGGCATGTGGGCTGATGAAGTCAGTGATGTCTTCGTTGAATTGTGTGCGGGTACCTGGTGGTCTGTAGATGAGGGTGCCTCTAAGTGTGGTCCTGGGGTCGGTGTGGATCTGGAAGTGAAGGTGTTCGGCGGTCGTGAGGTTGTCGTCGGAGCTGGTCGTGATTCGGATGGTGTTCTTATGGATGATGGCGATGCCTCCTCCTGTTTGGTTGGTGCGGTCTTTGCGGATGATCTTGTAAGTGTCTGGGATGGCTATGGCGATGTCGGGCGCTGAGGAGGCGTTCATCCAGGTTTCTGTAACAAAGGCGACGTCCGGAGATGTATTGTCGAGTAGGTTCCAGAGTTCAATGGAGTGTCTGTGGACCGAGTGGGTGTTCAGCAGGATGCACTTCAGGTGGTTGTAGTCGGAGCTGTGTTTGGGGTTAGTGGATTTGGTGTGGGTCCTGATGCAGGCGAATTTGCAGGAGTGGCAGGCGAAGGGTCTATGGGTGCGTCCAGGGGCAGCCTCGCAGCATTGTGGTGTGCGTCCGGGGTTGAGGGCAAGGAGGGTAGGAGCGTCGTACGTTATACGGGAGGAGAGGGTTTTGCAAGGACCAGGGGGTATGGTGCTGAGTGCGGTCCAGGCGCGGACGGGCATAGACGGGCTTACCTTTGGCGCACCATCGGCGCGCAAGGGGCGCGACCGCTGCGCGTGGACGCTGCACGCCAAAGCATCTGTCATATGTGGATAGTGGAAGGGGAGGGGCGAGGGAGGGTCAGCTGGGAGGCAGTAGAGGGGTGGAGATCAGGGCAGGGAGGCACAAACAACAACAAACAAAATGGCAGCAAGCCAATAACGAAACAGGACTGGGGCACGATCGGCAATAGCGCGAAGCAAATGGCAGTGGCGTCAGCACAATCAGGCAAAATTAATCTGCAGGCAGCACAGCAGCACAAGTTAAAGGTTGTACAAGCGCACCTTGGCAAACGAGCGCTACGATCAAATATACCTCAGCAACTTATTAATTAGTAATAGGCAGGCGGGGCAATCTATCGCTATGAATTTAAATGAAATAATTATGCAGGCTGAAGCAATGCAAGGCGAGATCGCTACGATACCAGGTGAGGCGTGGAGCAGCGTGTGGAGCGACCGCTTCTGCTGGGAGCAGGATGGTCACAGCGCAACCACGGCGGAGTGGGGTAGTCAGTATCAGTGGGAGAGAGGGTCAGCTGGGAGGCGGTAGCGGGGTGGAGATCAGGGCAGGGAGGGTGCTCAACACAATTATAATCTCTGAACACTTATGATTACGTGTATTCTGTTCTATTATCCTGTATTTGACTTATCTCCATCCTGCTGTAAAGCTCTCCGGTACCCTTGGGTCTGGCCAGCGCTATCGAAAACTTCTCAAATAAAAAATAAATAAATGCCTATTATAAAGCATGTCACGATAAATGAGTGATGCGTCTTCTCCAATATCTTTGGATATCCCTTCACCCAAAGATAGTCAGAGGCTTAACAATTGACCTCAGGGGGACCCTTTTTTCACTCTTCCCGCTTGTCTTCTTCGTATGTCCTTTTTCTTATATTGGTTTGAATATCCTTAACAGATACACAGACACCAGCAGTTGCCTTTTGTGATGCAACCCTGTCAATATAGCTTCAATTTGTATGACATTCCTATAGCTCATACTTACTAGAGGAATTTCCGTCAACATTAATGGACATCTTGGAATTTCTACAAACATTCGCAAATTCAGTATCCAATCACAGAAGCAAAGACTTTAGTTGAGAAAATGCTGCCATCTTTTTATACAATCCTCAACATAGTAATGTTTCTAGCACTGCCATGGAACAGTTTGTAAGTCAGCCAACAAGGTGAATGGAAAGTTCACCTGCCGAGCTTAAAGCAGACTGTTAGTAACTTTAGAGAGTGAATGGTGAGTCTCTCTTTGCCACTGTGTTTAGATGCCTGAACTGGGCAGAAGCCCGATCTTCATCCGTCTATCCCATTGCCCACCATTCCTCTAACTGAAGGTCAAAACGAGAACAATCCTCAACAATGAACATTTTCAATGGAAAACTGACTATATTAACTTCAACTTACAGCAGTAGTGAATGTTTTATTCAGATAATTAAAGAATGAAAAAAGAGAATCCAAAAGTCCTATTATTAAACTCACATCAGCTTACTACCCCATTTTAAGTTTTAATTTGTTGACAGTATTTAATTTTTTTTTCAAGACTTAACCTTCTCTATTTTCTGCAATACGTCAGACATAGTCATTATGCGAAAAGGCAGTGGCTGACCTCTAGGTTACAGTTACAGTAACTAAGGCATCAGATCTGCTCACAGAAGGATGCAATTAGTACCATTAACTGCCTAGTAAATTGAGCAAACTACTTGACACGTGTTCCCGACTAATTACTGCTTGTATTCCATGTTGCATGTGCTCTGTCAAAGTGAACATATTAAATGTGTTTAAAGTAGGGCACAATGCCAACCCCTTCTAATTGGAGATGGTTTCAGTACATTATTATTCGACAGTGTGTGACCGCTGTTAGTGAAAGGCAATTCTGTATCCTAAAGAAGAGGCCCAAAAGCATGTTTACTCTGCATCAATTATTGTAATTATAGATACAGGCACGTTACAGATGCGCCCCCTTTGTAAATGTTGAAACAGTATAGATATTTTTTTACTATACATGAAATATAATAACAGTGGCCTATTGGTTCTGCAAAATAAAAAACAGAAGTGTGAATTGAACCTGTTTATTAGACAGGTGTAGGGAGGAACAGGGTCGAAACCTGGAAACATAAATACAAGTTATGCAATGGACTAAATATTTTTGTGGAGTTGCTGTATCAGAGTTGGATTTGCCTCTTAGATTTGACAGGAGATTGGTTTTGCTTAAACATGCTGGCGAACCCTGAAATATTAATGTCTCGAAGATAATATAGATTTCTCGTGCCCTTATTATTAGGAAGAAACAGATCTTGAAAGAGTACAGTAGGGGTGATTTAATTATATGTTTTATAACTCTTGCCACGAAAGGTTATGCGCCACATGATAAATATGATGTTTTCTTTAGATTAATGGTACACATAGATGTTTTTGTGTTTGTTTCTTCCTCTACTCCAATTGTACGATTGTCTAAAAATAACACTTATAATTGTTTTGTGTATACACATTTTAACGGACTTGCTGACAACTACTGTTATCTGTTTCTGTGATTTTTTGTTGTGATCTTTAAAAAAATTTGGAAATCGTCAAATGTTACCCTGTTCTCACTTCGGCATGTCTGTGCTATTCATATCTTTTTATATTCAGCTTAAAATAACGAAAAGACAAACATTCTGGGACTGATTCATCAGTGTTTGGCAGAGCCCTTGTAAATTATGCATTAGTAACTAACACGAATCTGACATGTATGATTTGTTGCCTGATCAAGTCCATCCCCATGTTATTCGGTGGATAAAAGCATAGGGCCTCATTTATGAAAAGGGACGCATCGCTGCGTGAAAACAGCGACGTCACTTTTCATTGCACCCTCCTTGCGACACCAATGATATGTCATATTTACAGTATGACGCATCATGTCGCAAGGAGTTACAGATACGTCAGTATTTCTGACGTATCTGTAAGCGCAAAAGTCACGCATTGCTGGAATGTGTCACAAAAGTGACGCAACTCCAGCAATGAGTCCTTTCACATGGGGAAAGCCCCATGTGAAAGGGCTTGTGTCAGTCTTACGCCTGCTGTGAGGCAGGCGCAAGATTTTGACGCAACAGCGTCCTAAAAGTGACGCAGTGAAATCTCATAGATTTCACTGCGTCACTATTACGAGGCTTTTTGCAGGGGAACGCCCCCTCTGCATACATTATACCTGACGCAGGTATAATGTAGCGCAGGGGTTTACAAAGTGACGCATCTGCTTAGATGTGTCACTTTGTAAATGTGGTGCAACAAGGCACATTTTTTACTCCACTGGTGCATCACTAAAAGTGACGCACCTGCGCCGTAAAAGTGATGCAATGGCTCATAAATGAGGCCCATGGTGCGAAAAGCGTGTGTATATCTTCGGTATTGATCCGACTAGCGACTTTCCTACAGTATAGCTCGTGTTTCTTCTCTTTACAGGATAGCTTTCGTCCCTATTTTGTTGGTCCTGAGCACGAGCCTTTCCGCGTTACCCTCACTTTTGAACGGCTCAGTTCTTTTCTTCCCCTGCTGATGTAGTGGGACTGTTTTCCTTTTATTTTCTCCTTTCATTTTTCATTTAGCACTCCAAGGGAATGCTTGATCTGATACATCCTCTGGCTCTCGGGACTGAGAGCACAATTTCGTTCCTAGCCTCACTCCTGCAATCTCCTCAACCCTGTCCCCGTGTGTGTCCGACAATAACCACTTCCCTCTTCTAACCCTCTTTCCCCTGCTCTGCTTCCTTTATTTTGGGTTTTACTGGGCATGCTATAGACAATCATGGCATGATTATCAAGGTACAAATGGGAAAGAGTACCCTATTACATGGAATGTGCTGCTCTCCTGGCTGCAAACTTGTGCTGCTAGTCAAATACGAAGCTGCTTTAAAGCAGCTGCGGTGTTTCGTCTGCACTTTTAAAGGGGATTAGAGATCTGCACCTGCCTGCAAGGGGATGTCTGGGGGGGTCTATAGAACCCTTCCCCCCCCTCCAGAGGGCTGCTCTCAGGGGGCACACTGACAGTGTGCCTCCTGAGAGCCTCTTTGCCTCTGCGCCCACTTCTGTAATATGGCACGGGTGCAGAGGCAAAGGAATCCCCTCATTTACATGAGGCCACACCCTTAGGTGACCTGAAAAGTACAGCAAGTTCATTGATAAATATTTGCCAATGCCCCCTGTTGTAGGTACTATCTTTGAGTTATCCTTGACTGCAGCCTGGGCCTTCCCCTGAGCATCCAAGCTTTTCTTATTCCAATAATGTTGCTGGCTTGATGTACACAATTTTGCAAATATTTCATCAACTTGCAAACATGTTCCACCTTTGTTAACTTTTGAGAAGTATGCATATGTTATGCTTGTGCACAGAATATTTTTGTGGCCTACATCCCTTTTCCACCACCCAACAGCTTATGAGTCAGCCCTCCATGGATAACCATATTAAATGTGCCTTCTTTGACTAGGCCTTCATTCATGCTCACACAGCAGGTTGGGTCGGGGGCAGAGCCTGCAGAGGAAGGCAGTAGAAATATTAGTGAAAGAGAAAAAAGTGAATTATGGTGGGGAGGATATTATCTTTGCCATTCTCATAGACTACCACCTGTCAAATTTAGAGAAGCCCGCTTGTCCACTGGTCATTTTTGTACACTGAAAGTAATCACAGTCTGAGCCAATCCTTTCAATGTATAACACGTTTGTGGATAGCTGCAATCAATTTTGATGGCCATTCACAATATATATAAAAAAAATTGTTTTTCAGATACAAACTTCCAAAGTTGGAGTTTGTTTCAGAAAAACAAAAAGCTAATGATCACCAAACAATATATGTTTTCTCCCATGTTGTGGGGGTCATTATTTTATTTTCTGCCCCTTACCACCAGGGTTTTCTTGGTGGTGACAGACAGCAAAAAAGCCTCAAATAGGTGCAGTCTCCTTCATCCAACTGCCTCTGCTCCATTGGAAGAGGTTTTCCTTCAACGGAGCCAAAGGGGCCTCTGTTGAAGGAAAACTTAAGAGATGCCCATCTTTAAACCAAGTGGTCTGTCCAAGCGTTAGGTGAGCAGGGAATTCCATTGCAGAGTACCCTGTACACCAAACTTTAAATTGGACCCTTTGTATAATGGTGGAGGAGGTCACATGATGCAGCAACCTACTTTTCATTCAAATGTACTGAATGTGCATCAAAGCCAAGCAGCCAATCAGCTCAGACAGTTCAAAGCTGGCTGATCAGAATATCAAAGTGATTTTGTTTCAGCCATTCTGATTGGCAGACAATTACATATTTAGTAATGGTGCTTCTTTTAAGACCTTTATGGTTGTCTGGCAACCAATCTGGAAAACTAAGGGTAATCTTGTCTCCATTGAATGTTATATGTACATTGTTCAACCTGGCTTATTCAGCAGGTTTATCCCCAGATGTTTTGCTACTTGGCCTCTTATGTAGGACTCTGTTTTTGATGGTTTTGGGACTCTGGGCACTGTACCACTGCTATTCAGTGCTAAAGTGCATATACTCTCCATGTAAGTTGTGTTTATGGATTGGTGTTTCCATAATTGGCTTATTTAATTTACTACTAAGTACCTAGTACAGTGCACTGTGTGTGCCCAGGGCCTGTAAATCAAATGCTGCTAGTGGGTCTGCAGCACTGATTGTGCCACCAACACAAGAATCCTTTCAAAAGGGTCTCAGACCTGCCACTTCAGTGTCTGTGTGCAGTTTCTACTGCCGTTTCAACCTGGCAAGTGCAGCCACTTACAGACCGTAACCGTCCTTTTCTTATATATGAGTCACCGCCAAGGTAGTCCCAAGGTACCTCCATCAGCAGGGTGCAGTGTATGTGAAAAGTAGGACATGTACTGGTGTGTGTGAAATATCCTAATAGTGAACTACAGTGTAATTCGTTTATCACTCTGGAAAGGCCATCTGTCCCATAGGATTTAAAGGGAGCTTATTCAAAAAATCTTAAAAGTATAACTTCCCAGTGGGACAAAATGGAAAGATGGAGTTTAGTATGCCCAAACTCAGAATATAAAAATGCTTCTTTTAGTAAAGATGATTTTTATATTGTGTGTTTGAAAATCCCACTTTTAGAAAGTGGGTATTTTCTTGCTTAGTCATCCTGTGGACCTCGGCTGGTTTGTAGATGGACTGTCTGGCTTTAGAGTGACAGGAGCTGGGAATGTGAATTCTCTTCAGACAGCAACTGGGGGGTTTAAGTGTATTCTGCCTTTACTGAGTGAGTCAGGGCTGGGCTGAATAGACCAAGGCTGCACCTAGAGTGTTGGGATGAGATTTCCTGAATGGGCCTGGTCTGCCTGAAGAAAACTGTCTCCACCTCCTGCCAGTAAGCTGGACCAGGGAGAATAGAACTAGTTTGGACAGAGCACAGAGCCTCTCCTCCACAGGAGAACAAATAGAAATTGAGAATAAATATTGGGGCCCAGACCCCAGAAACTTTAGATTACTTCTCGACTCAAGAGGAACCTCTGCCAAGGAGACGAGCTGGAGAACTGAATGAGAAGTACTGCCCCTTTGTTCTGGTCTGTGCAGAGTTGGCCTACAGAGGCTGTTTCTGCCAAGGAGAGGACTAAGACTTTGCGTTGTGCTGTGTATCCTGCTTGAAGAAGAAGTACTTGATATAGAATTTGCCTCCTGTTTTGAAGCTTCAGGGACACAAAGACTTCATTTCCTCTGTCTTCCTGTACCTGGAACTGTTGTTTCAGCTGCCACAGAGGAAAATAGCAACACTGATGCTGGCGGGCGACGCCGTGACCTGCAACGAAGCTGTGGGCACCGCTCCTGAAGTGCACAACGCAATCTCCGGACTTGCACCACAGACTGAAGCCTGGTGCTGACTCTGAAGCCATCACTATGGCCGCTGTCTACACCGGAGCTAAGGGCACTGCTTGTGACGCTCACAACGTACCGCCCACCTCGCACCGCAGCCCCAAACTTCAGCCATGCCGGCGCTTCATCATCGCGGTGCTGATACCTGACTCAGGTGACCTCCCAACTCCATCAACCCTGAATCATCGTAACAACTGATGCCTCGATGCCACTGTGACGTCACCTCTCTGTCAACAGTAAGGAACCGACTCCTCACCTCCCTTGTATGCAGTAAGTAGCCGCGCCTCATTTCCCCTGTGGTCAAAAGGAACCAACGCCACCCAGTGCCAATATGGCATCAAGTCCCCAATACCATGCACCATCTTTGTTTTCATCGTTAGTCAATGTACTGTTTTATGGGGTCTTTGTGACTCCAGGCCTGACACAGCGCACCTCACAGTCGGGGGCATACTTGGGATTTTCAGCTCGCATGATGTCGAAATAGCCCCAGGAGGAGATTTTTTGTGACTAACCTATTTTTGGTGATTTCTTAATATATATGTATGGTGGATTGTTTGTTGTTTAAGTCTTGTTTGGCTTAGATAAGGATTTCCTATTTTTCTAAACTGATGTGGTGTCCATTTGTATCGTTTTCCCTATATTACTGTATGAAAGCAGAAACGCTTTACACACTGCCTCTGAGATAAGCCTGCTCATGCCAAGCTACCAAGGGGGTAGTCTAAGGGCATACCTGCCTTACCCTGACTAGAAGCAAGGGTCCCTACTTGGACAAAGGTACAAACCATTGCCCTTTAGAGACCCTCATTTCTAGCATACATGTAGATGTGAGCAACGTGATCTCAAGTGGTTTCTGTGATCAGGATTGGACTCATCCTTAACCCCTTCGCTGCGGGGGTAATTCCCCCACGGTGCGGGGTGAGCGGGGGGGGGGTGAGCGCTGCAGTGCTCATCACGAGCCCAGCTCGTCATGAGTCACAGTGCAGCTGTGCTTATGACTAGCTGGGCTCATCACGACCCCGACCACTGATTAATTCGCTCGCACAGGCGGGAAATCAATTGTGCGTGGGCGGCGCGGAGCCGTTATGACGAGCCCAGCTCGTCATGAACACAGCTCCATTGTGACTCATGACGAGCTGGGCTCGTCATGAGCACCGAAGAAGTAAATTTGTTTAAGTATTCCCAAAGTAAAAATATCTCTACGGAGGCATAATAAAGTCCATTCCACTGGTATACTTGAAGATTGCTACATTCCACAAGCTCCACACTTTTCTCCTCCCGTTTTGTGTCCAATGGAACATTTTCAGCCAACTCAAACATCTACCCATACTTCATCAGCAAATGGGCCTCACCACCACTCATGATGAATGCCCAGCCAAAAATGTAGTTCTTGAAAATGCCAATCCAAACATTTTGCATATATTTTTTTTTATTTGCAAATACAATCAATTATAAATTTAGTGGGTATTTTCTGGGAGTGTGGTGTTTCGAATAACTTCTAATTTATTCAAAGCGTACAGATGGTTCACAAGTCACCCAAAGATATACTCTGTAATGTCTATGATACCATGACACTGCTTCCTTGGGTGTATGTTGAGCTGCTCATTATATATAGACCCGGGTTATACTATTTGTCGTCGTACTTTATTTCACTTACACTTTGCAGGATTTGCGAACTTTGTCCAATCGTTTTGTGAAAGGTTTGCTCACATATGCTGCTTTATCATTGCATGTCATCGCAGAAAAATTTTGTGGATCGCTTATACAACTCCACTGTTTCGAACAATTCCTCCTGATAAAACTGAACAAGGTTTTATGCACCTAATTTTACGTAAGCTGGATATGCAATATTTCACAATGGCTGTATGTTGGAACTGGCCCTTCTTGCAGGGTCATCCTCAAACTTTTTGCTTCTTCCTCCCTTATTTTTCCTGACCCGTGGCTGTTGGCAATAGGACTCTGCGCACTTTACCACTGCTGATCAGTGCTAAAGTGCATATGCTCTCTATGTAAATTGTTATTCTGATTGGATATACATGTTTGGCATATTTGTATCGCCATGAAGTCCCTAGTAAAGTGCACTGAGTGTGCCAGGGCTGGTGATGACAAATGCTACTAGTGGGTCTGCAGCACTGATTGTGCCACCCACAGGAGTAGCTCTAAAATGGTGTCTCAGGCCTGCCACTGCAGTGCCTATGGGCGGTTTAGAACTGCCATGTCCTCCTGGTCAGTGTCCCCACTGACCAGGCCTAACCCTTCCCTTTTGTACACATCAGTCACCCCTATGGAAGGCCCAAGGTACCCCCTGGGCAGGGTGCAGTGTATGTGAAAGGTAGAGCATGTACTGGTGCAGGTAACATGTTCTGGTAGTGAATTACAGCCATTTTCGTTTTTCACTATTGTAAGGCTATCTTGCTCCATAGGTTAACATGGGGGATGCTGGCTACAGTGGTTAACAGCATTTCTTCCCATAGGAACAAGATAGGACATAAGTATCTAGTATCCCTGAACTCAGAATTTAATAACACATCTTTTAGGAAAGGTTGTTTTTAAATCCTGTGTTTGAGAACAGCACTTTTAGAAAGTTGCTGTTCTCTTGTCTGACCCTTCTGTGTGCCTGGGCCTGTTTGTGTATTGACTGTCTGGTTTGTGAGTGACAGGGGCTGGGGAATTCCCCTGGAGGCTGGATGAGTCAGCACTAGGCTGAATGACTGCATTTGCAACTGGAGTGGTGGGAGGAGTTAGCACCTGGGCTGAATAGGGCTGTGCCTGCCTTCCACAATGCTGGCTCCACCCCCCTGCTGGGCGGCTGAGGACCCTGCCCCTCACTCTGAAAGGAAAGATGCAGCCAGCAAAGCAAAGTGCTCAGGATCCACCCAGAACTGGTTCAGACCGGGCTCAGGGCCCACATGCACCAAGAGAACAAAGACTTTAGGGGTATAAGTACAGGACCCCTGACAACAGAAAATTAGATCATCCTGGAAATCAAGAAGGAACCTCTGCCAAGGAGAAAGCTGAAACTGAAGAAGGAAGATTGTCCTGCTGTTGCTCTGCTGGACTGACCTGTTGCTTTGCTGCCAAGGAGAGGGGAAGGACTTTGCTGCTGAGCTGTGTCCCCTGTCTTGAAGGAATCTCCAAGGGCCTGAGAAGAGCTGGCTCCCTGTTTTGAAGTCCCAGGAACAAAAGGACTTCACCCCCAGCTTCCCTGAACTCTGCTGAGAGAGTTCTGTCCCTCCTAGAGTGCTTGATCCAGTTGTGGGGCCTCTGGAGGTTGGACCTGAGCTGGGAAGCTTGAAACTAAGCTTGAGTGACTTTTGAAACTGAAAAGTGTTGCATCGCTCGCTTGCGGAGCGCATCCCCGACAGTGCGAGAACTTTCCCGCCGCAACGGAGGTCGAGATCGTCGCAGCGCCTGACGCCGCTGCCAGAGACGTCGCATCCTTCGTTTGCGGGACGCACCAGACTGGTGCGGGAGAATCGAACATCGCTGCGAGTATCGTCGCAGAGCCTGTCGTCGCTGGGTGAGAACGCCGCACCGCTTGCTTGCGGACCGCATCACGTAGCTGCGAGCATCGTCGCAGAATCAACGCATCGAGGAGCTGCGAGAGAGAGGATCTCCGCTGGACCGCGCATCGTCGCCCCGGAGATCGTCGCAGCCCCTACGAGATCGTCGCATTGTGCCTTTGCGAGAACAGACTTCCTACGGAACCTACGCACCGGAATCCACACAAGTGGCCATCCTCCCCATACAGACCGGATTCGTCGCAACACGCCCGCTGCTGCAGCGGGGCTGTCGCATCGCCTCCCCAGGGTCTCAGGAGCAACGCATCGCTTGTTTTCCACCGCACCAGCTTCTGCTTTTGGAACTTTGTTGCAACTAAAAGGTACTGTGAGTAAACGTGACGCAACTGTGAACTTTTCACGCATCTGTAGAGAATTCTATCGCAACGTAGAGAATTCTAACGCAACCTTAAGAACTCTTTTTGAAACCATATTCTTGAACTGTGTATGTTGGATTTTTGTCGTTTTGGTCTTGTGTAGTTTAGATTAAAAATACCTTTATTTTTCTAAACTGTTGTGGAGTCAGTTTGTGGTGTTTTCACTGTGTTACTGTGAGTGTTGGTACAAATACTTTACGCATTGCCTCTGGTTAGCCTAGACTGCTCGTGCCAAGCTACCTAGAGGGTGAGCAGGGGTTATCTCAGAAGGTTATCTCCTTGCCCTGACTAGAAGCAAGGGTCCCTATTTGGACAGTGGTACCTACCTCTGCCAACTAGAGACCCCCAGATCTAACACTGTAACATCAAAATATTTATTGCATCGAATGTTCAAACAGTTGACATGCCATTCTAGGTGTGTGAACACTTTCGGAACTCCATACTGTTGGCGGTCCACCTCATTTATGTAAAGAACCAATATGTTGACAATAAATCACTGCATTTGGAAAATATGAAAAAAGTTTATATCGTTAATCTTGTCTTCCGTGAAAATTACTATATAGACCCAACCAGTTATGTACAGCTGCACTTTCTCTGTTTTTTGTGCTTTTGTCCAATTCGGAGTGCTGCACTTCTCTTACTTTCACGCCGTTAACTTAAATTATTATGAACTGAAATGCAAGTTATTTTACCAAATACAATATTGCCATAAACTGATATAATCACCTCACACGATTTATTTTGTAGCAATTACAGGGTAATGAATTTATAACCTACACCTGATGTATTTAGTCAGATTGCTTCTCTGGTAAAGAGTGAATGGTTCTGGCAGTCTGAACTAGGAGGCACTGTGATTCACACAATGAAAATGACTACTCAGAAGCCAATTATTTATAGCTGTAGAAATTGTGATTCGGTATTTGATGTCTGCAGTCAGATGCAATAAATATCAAACTCTCTTATTTAAATCTGAAACATATACTACCTCAACTAACTCTTTTGATAAACACTAAGAGCATATCGAAACCTTATATCAAAAAAACTGTGAACAATTCTGACTTTGTGTACACACAAACACACAACTGAACAATATCAATCACAAATACCAGTATTACTAGGGTTTAGGTGGGTTCAGCTTTACAGTGGACCAGTAATGTTACAAAAATTGACAACCTTCGCCCTTCGCAGAGGCCAGCAAAGCTAACCAACAGGTGGATTTAAGAGTTACCCACCACTAATTCACTGCAGCTGGATGCCTCACCGAAGATGGCCAGGCCTTCTGGCTGCTGAGAATTACGTTTATGTTGACATTTTGTTGGACAGGCTATTGTGATAAATTCACGATTTTGGCTAAAGGACTGTTTGAAATGACTATAGATTGCTGTTTTGAAAATGATTTTTTAATTTACCATAATCTGACATTTTCCCGAAATCCAATTATTCCTGTCTAATCTTTGTGAAAAAAACATATTCCAGAGATTTAAAAAAAAGTGTGCTGATATGTATAAATGAGCTCAAAGCAGCACAATAAAAAAACTTGAAATCAAATCCACATCTTTCATTTGGAAGCTGTTCAACAAGTAAGCAGAGTTTTGTTTTATGTGATGTTTTGGCAAATTTCATGGCCAAAAAAAGCTACATTTGCGACCCAAACCTCAAAATGTTTGCGGTGGGCAAAGACTGTGCCCACCACAAAAGTACCGAAGGCTTGTGCTCTGTCACTGGGTGAGACTGTGCTATGTCACCGTCTGTAACTATGGAGAGTCTCCAGCAGCACAGCACCTGGATTAGGAGGGTGTCTGATGGAAAAGAGAGCAGATGACAATATGGAAACCTGCTCTTTTTGGCATCAGACAACCTTTGTGTGCAGGGGTGGAGGGGTGGGGGGACGGTGGTGGCAGATAAGGTTGAGGGTAGGTAATAAATAGGGGCGTCCCGGCATGGCTCACAGGTGGGGAGGCAGTCGCAGTGGGGTAGGGGGCTGCAATAAAAAAAAAATTACCTTGTCACCGCCGGGTCTACCGTCTTCTCTCCTGCTCGCCTGTGTCCCACTCCAGGTTGGAATAGGAAGCAAGCAGCCAGGCTCCCACCCCTAAGCCAATCACAACGCTCCATTGGAGCCATGACACAGCGCTCAGCCAGGGGCCAGGGGTTGGAGAGCATGTTTTCCATATAGGCTGTAATGCAGCCTGCATGTAGAAGAGGGGGGTGTGCATGACTGTTATAGGCAGCCAGAGAGGCCGACCAAACAGTCATTGCACACAGGAGTGTTCTACCACTCCTCTCCTGCAACTCCGCCCCGCCCCCTTATGCACTGCTGCAGCAGGAGGAAAAAATTAAATGATAATAACATTCCGTTATCATCATTTTATTTTTTCCTTTCTTTGCTGCTTCTGGCAGTGGGGCAACACTCCTCTGCCTTAGCGGAGGAGCCGGCACGGGTAAAAAAGAATAGGAGACATATGGGAGGCTAGGGGTTAGTACACAGGGGGCACACAAATGTGTGAGGCTGCAGGCTATTGTTCAGGAGGGGACTATGTGCATTTCAAAGGCAGGCAGCAGAGGCATTTAACACCTCTGCTGCCTGCTGGCCTGTTGCTCACCCTCTCTTTACTGGCTCAGTGGCAGCACAGAGCCAGTAAAGAGAAGGTGAAAAGCAGTTTTTAAAAACATATTTGGTGGGCACTTTTGTAAAAAGCGCAGCATTTTAGTGCATCTTTTCAGGAAAGCCTTTCTTGACCTTATAGGTGGGGACATAGACTCAAAGGTTCAAAGGGTGCACTGCTTACCTTAAAATCAGGATAGGAATAGGTCCCTTTCTGACTCTCTTTCTGAGCATCCTTGTCCAATCCTAGTCTATATAGATAATTTTCTGCTGAGGCAGGTGATTGTCATGAAAGCCCATCCTGCTATGTTGGTGGCAGTAGACGCTATGTCAATCTTTGTCTGTTCACACCTCTGTACAACTACAAAAGGACAGTGTGATGACAACTACATCAATTAATTGATCCTCTGAAATGCAGTGGGGGCACAAGTCTTTCCGCAGGAACTGGCAAGGTTCAAAGAAGTTCTGAATGGGCATATTCAGATCAGTTTTACGGAACAGCCAGCCCTCATTAACATTAAAGTTACAACCAAGTGATTAAAATAGCTGAAACATCAATAATGGCATTTTGTCTTTTGGAATAATTTTTGTCTTCAATAAGGGTTCCAGCTACTGGTACAATGCTCAGAGGGTTGGGCTTTCTTTTTTTCTTCTCACTTTTCTTATTGCTTTTTCACAGGGTAGATTTGGTGGTTGGCGGGCTCTTTAGACAATCTATTGGTGCTGTTTCAACCAACTACAGCCCAAAAGGTGGGGAAGGGTTCCTTAGCCAGAGTGGGGGCATCCACCATCCGCAAGACAGGGAATGGTTGGGGGTGGTGGAGGTGTTTACTGTCAAGATATGTGCATAAGAGTTTTTGCATTTGGCAAACGGGGTTCGAGGGGAGAACATTTTTCAGGTTAATCAGCAAATGTATTACAAATTGATGGCAGTGTACAAGGGCATGGTCTTTCAGGTCATTAGGGGTGGCAAAGAATAGAGTCACCATAACTGACCTTAATTTTGCCAATAAATGAAAATTGGTACAGGAGAAGACTAAAATGTATAACCCACATATCATTGCACTGACTAAGACATAATTGTCTTATAAGTATAGACATTTATATAAACAACTTGGCTATAATATGTTGATGACCATGTCACAGGCTGCCCCTATTCAAGGGGTCACTATATTGGCAGCTTAGCACTTGGAGTGTAAGAATTTGAGGGAATCATCTGATCCTAAGAGTAGATGGGTGATTGTTCAACTTCTGGTGTACGGTCAGAAATATGTAGTATATTCAGTTTATTGGCCAAAGGTTGATAATCCCCAGATGTTGAATGCACTTTGTTTGGAATCATTAAATTAGCCCAATGATATGTTGGTAATGGGAGACTTTAACTATGTGATCAACCATGCTATAGATTTAACTAACCATCTTGCCTTGCCAAAAATGGCAAAGACAAGGACTTCCATTATTGAACTCCGTAGGTTACATGGGCTTGCAGATGGCTGGATGGCACTGTATCCCACTATACCAAGGTATATGTATTATTCATCCCCACACAAGTACTATTCTAGGATTAGCATGATATTTGTTAAATGGGGGTTGGCCAAGTATTGGCTCATCCAGGCCCCAATTAATGTCAATGAGGCAATGTGTGTAATATGTGTAAAAATGATGATCCACCATACTACAAATGTAATATTGGGGTTACCATTCTAGTGTAGACCACGTATTGTTAAAAATGTGCATGATCCCCTTTACTGCATCAGTTAACCTCCTCAACAGATTCCTTCTCTACCATTCTCCAACAATGCCCCTCATTTCTCTCTAGCTCCTCACTCACATACATTTCACTTCTTTTATAGCGCTACTTATGCCAGTGTATACAAAGAAAAAGAATCATACGTGTATAATTCAGTATACACAAATGTTACATAAAATAATGAGGATTACAAGGTGTCCCTAATATTAAGCCATACATTTTAAGAGTGTTTGGTGTGGGGAGACATAAACTTAGGATTTAAAATGCACCACAGTGGTTGGGCGTGGCTTTACTAATAAGCCTGTATTTCTAACCGAAAAACCCATTTTTAGCAACATTAGGACAATGAATGTCTGGAGGAAAAACATAACGTTCTAACCTATACCTTGCAGTTTGAATGCAGCTCTTTGATACATATAATTGGTCATTGTGCTACATTAGGACTGTAACTTAGGAACTGTAAGTAACAAAAGGATCTCCGTGATAAAAACAGTAACCACCTAGGAGACTCTTTGTTTTGTCCTGTTGGAGTGCCTGTGAGGTGCCGTGAGTGGGAACTTCGAGCCCCAGGACGCAGCGGGGCTATCACCTGACAGCTTGCCCCTCCCCCCCTGTAACCGGATTGATTTAATCGGACAGTTCTTCCCACCACGCGGGACGCGAACGGGCGGGTGCCGGGCTTAGCCCGGGCAAAGGGCGGGCCGTCTGTGGCCGTCGGGGGCCGGAGGAGGCTGGGCTGGGCCACCCCCCTTGCCACATCTCTTTAAGGTACTGTTGACTCCATACAAGTGACATAGGTGTACAAGGACCCAAATTATGAGGAAAAGAAAATGTATGGAGGGAGGGGGTGAGGGCCCAAGTCGGTTGACTAAGGGGAAGAAACAAAAGAAGACAAGGAAAGTAGCAACACACACAGGGGGTAATTGTGTTATGGACCGCATTGATGAACTAATCGAGAAATGCGGAGCCCTACTCACGACCAACCCCCTCCCTAGTCGGAAGCCAGAAAGGGGTCATAAGAGCCCCATAAAAATATCGAGGGGGGGGTATAAAGCAAGGCCCAGTGGTGGTCCCTGATATGTTCTTGGGGAAAAAGCAAGGTGATAAAGGTCAAGATCAAACGAAAACTGTGGGGGAAAATGAGATCATTACCACTAGCATAGAGCTGAGAGTCATGTGTCCCTTTGTGGTTGATCCAGTTATAATTTGTAAAAACAGATTTTCTGCTATAGCAAATGTTGATAGCTGTAGTTCTGTGATTGCTTGTGAAGCAGCCCAACACGGTGCATATGAGCCTGATGTTCTTCAAGGAGCTAATGAGTTAATACTGGGGGGTCCTTCTGAATCTTTGTCTTATACTGAGGATGGTTGCACAGACCTGACCACGATGGTCAAATTATTATGCAAGGTAGTCGAGGGTATGAAAGCTAAGATCGACAGTCTTACCTCCATAGTAAGCAGTAGCCTACCGGGTCGTGGCCCCTGTCCTACCTGCTTAGCGAACAAACAACTAAGTGGTATATCCATAGTCCAGGAAAATGTGGCAGCGCAACGCACTGTGCCTCATTCAAGTAGAGATACTGATTTGAGTCAAGCTGGTGCCCTGTATAGTGAAGTAACTAGGGTAAGGAAAGGGACGCCGCATGTTCCTAACATTAATGATGCCATTCAAAAAAGTGTAAAGACAGGGGAAACACAGTTAAGAGAAAGAAGTGGTGAATCCCAATAAAACGGTAGGCACTGTGCTAATCCTAGTATGTTTAAGCAAATTAATAAGAAAACTGCCATGATAGCTAGAGGAGAACACCAGTACCCTGCCAAATCGAACGATGTACCTAAATTTTACATGGTGAATGTCCCGAAATTGGGCCCTGGTAGGGACTTAGAATCAAGTGACTCCCTAACAAACAAGGCTATTCACTAGATTAGGCATACTAGGGGCTGTCGCTCTGTGATCAGAGATGACATTGTCACGACAAGAAGGCTTATACATCAAGGGGAGAAATCTGATTGTATTGAATTGATTTTTAAGCAGGCGGATTTGGCAGAAAATTGTATTATTATTGGAGTTTAGAAGTTGCTCCCCAGATCATTCTGCTATACAACTAAGTACCTCTCCCCCCCAACACTGGCTGGCTAAAACTAGAAAGTGGGTACCTAAAAGTGAAAAAAGCTGCTCGGATTTAGAGTCTAATGATTGACTATTGGGTCTGGGTCATCATCCAGGCCTTACAAAGTGTAATATAGTGGAAAACCCGAAGCAGTACGTAGACCCTAATCTAGGCATTTTTAGCACCCCAGTAATTCCGAGGTTACTGGAAGATCCCTATCTCTTCATGCCAGGATATAGCTTAAAAGGCTCAAATTTAAATATGAACTCTAATCTCCCTGATGGTTTAGAAAAAGCTGGTTCAATCTTATCATGGAATGTTGCAGGATTGAATGCAAAAGTTTCAATCCCAGAATGGGCTTCGTTTATTAACCTGCATAATATCTGCCTATTCCAAGAAACGTGACTTCTTGAAGCGCAGTTTTTCCCGGGGTTCTTAAATTTTAATGTACCCGCAGAAAAGGGTGAAAAAGGGCGACCTGCAAGGGGGATTAACCATATGGATCGAGCAGGATTAAGAAGTTAGTGTAAAGACACTTCCATCAAACCACATCTGGCATTAGGAGGATTGTTTGAGAACTAGGAGTGCTAGAGCTATGGGAGGATCCCCTTAATGCTCGGTTTCCACCCAAAAAGGCCCTCAAGGGTATATACTGGGAGATGGTAGCTTCAAAAACATTTAGGACTAGTGCACCACTTTCGCTTACAGGGATTTTTCTTGATTTTACAGATGTGACCACCCTAGAAACATTCTGGGATGATATAACCAAGCCACTGGATAGAAAGCTCTACTTCCAGCTTAGAATTGGTAGTTTGCCAATTAGAGCATTTACATCTAGGTGGTCAAATGGAGGAAAGGTCACTTGTCCCTGTTGTCCAGCCCCTATGGAATCAATTACCCACATGCTATTTGGGTGCCCAGCGTATTCCGCCCCGCGTAGGGCTTGGATGAGCCCAATGTGTAAATCACTAGGTACTAGGAGTGGCATGGCCGCTGCTAGAATTATCTGTACAAGCACCAACCCTTTGGTTAACTTAGCAGTGGCAAGGTATCTAGGGTGGTCTTGGACCATTAGGAGCAAAGTGATGAGGGGTTGACTTGTCCATTTTATGTTTTTTTTAGTATTTTGTGTATTTTAGGTATCATGAATTCTACGCATCTGCAACTTTTACTGATGAATTTATACTGTATAATATCATGAATTTACTATAATGTGCAGTTGGAAAAAAATCAACTTTTGAGATGAATTGTATGTATTTCATGCTTTTATGACATTTGTCGAATAAAGCTTGCTTGAATTGAATTAATTGAATTGGTAACCACCTGAGCTATCCACAAATAATAGAGTGTTGTGATCTGCATGGTACATGTTTTTTGCAGTAGGCCTATTAACCCACTCCAATTTCGACCTCCAGCAGGAGCATTAAATTGTCACGGCTATCTTGACATTTGGTATTGTTGCCTGAAAACTGCTGAATACACAAGTTATTCTGCAGCAGGTGGTTTAAAACCTGTGCTGGTATTTCTAAACACAGCTTAAACCCACCTCCTCCCAAAGCTCAGATCCAGGTGCCGCTGCACTCGTCTCTCCACCCTATCCCTAGCCCTGATTTACCCCACATGCACTCATTACAATAACAGTTACCTAATACCTAGATTGACCACGATTTGAACTCTTTCATTGTCAAGCTCTAATGCAATATTCACCCCACCTAGAATCAACATTTTGGTACAAAAACTACCTAATAACTGGAGTGAGATTCATTCCATCCCTTTCACTGTCAAGCTCCAAGCCACAAACATAACTATAACATTATCTTCAGTTTTCTATAGGCACTGGAAATGACTAAAAGTATCTGCACTGTCATCACTCAGCCATCCCACCACTTTAACCAAATACCTGAAATAAATTGGCTCTAAATCTGGCTCTCAAACACGCTCGACAAACCCATTCCTCTTAAAACAGCCTCCCAAGCAAATCATTGCTTAATGACCATTTAAGTTAATGACGGAATTCAGAATATCAAAACAGAAATCATTGCACTTCCATGCTGATGAGAAACTTCTAGCAATCACTACGATAAAAACTATGTCCAACAACTGAACAGAACCTACACATTTTCTATCAAGAAGGAAAGGAGATTATACTAGTCCTGGCAGATCTCTAACATCAAATGCCCTATCAAGGAATTGTCATTGAATTCTGGAACGACAAGTTCACCAGCACACAAATTCTAGCATGTCGAGGATTATGTATAGGATATCACCATGTGGCAAGCAAAACTACAGGAAGTCCACTTTCTATCCTACCGAGATAAACATAATGAGGAGTCTACCAACAGACAGGGGGCCCTGGCCACCTTCAATCTAATCGTGTTAGTACAATTTTAAAATCAGATCAAGACTAGTGGACCTTCTGGCCCATAGCCACACCTCTGTCTGGCACAAACCTTCAATAGCATTCTACCCAACGGTTGAAACAACAGCTCTCTATCATAAAACACTTTCCACCTCAAGATACGATGCATACGCCCTCTCATCAAGAAGAGCAATCCACATCTATCTTACTTGGACTAGAGTAGCCAAAACTCTAATGACCTCTTCTTAGGAAACAATGAAAGAGGGCTATTCATTCTGACCTGTGATTTCAGGGCATGGGTGTAGCTGTCAGTAGTGCACAAGGAGCAGTGGCAACCAAGCACAGCATCCAATTCTGGATATTTTTACTACCAAACAGGTGTATGTTGAACCAATTTTTCAAGCTGCATTAGTGCCCATGGATCCCATGCTGTGGTACTGCTTCCAAGAAAATAAATAATTTCAGACCAGAAAATTAGGGTTTGCCCTGGAATGTGCACCACAGTTGTTCAGATTACTATCTAGAATGACTTAAAAACTAGAGTAGAAAGTAGTATAGTCGAGAAACTTCTAGTACTGGACCTGCCAACCATGTTCGACGGAATGCAACACCATTCCTTTCTAGCAAGATTAGATGAACTTGACATTAAGGGAACCATCTTTGTCTGGATATTACCCGAGAGATTGAAGATAACCTAGCTACAACTACATGCCCACTGTTATACCACGTCAGCAGCCTGCGACATACACTCATGACACAAAAATAGCTTCTTTATAGGCCACATTGCACTCACAAACTTTGTTTCCATTGATACACTAGCCTTTGCAAGCTTAATAGTTGTATCTCTTTATTGTTTCACCTTGTAAACAATTGTGTACTATAATGAACCACTACTCAAATGAGCCACTTTACAGACGCACGTTTAAATCTAAGAACTCCCACACACTATGTAGCTACTAGTCTGCAAAAACGCTATAGCATCCCTTGAAGTGTATAAAACAGTAAATATATGCAACTACTGTGCAACCTCAATACAATTAACATTGGTGTTCAGCAACAACTCTTTTCATTTTCTTAAGATGTGACTTCCAAATAATTAATTGAATGTTTGATTGCATTGTGTACGAGATCCGCCTGCACTCATCACATGAATAAATATTTCATTTTTGGTATACTGAGAAGGCGTTAATTGAACATTTTATAAAACAGTGGGGGGTGCCTTGCCCTATTGAGGCCTTAAATATGCAGATGATCATGTGCTTTGCAGTTTTGTAACGTATGTCCCTTTCAATAATTCGGACCGCTGACAGGACAGGTTCATTTACAAGACAGAAAACAAATGTAGGTGGTCTGCATAGTAAATAATGCAACATATTAATATAAAATCTCTCACATTCACAAGTGTTTATTAAAATGCAGTCTCTTTTTAAGTACACTGAAATTGGCATTGCATTAGTGCATTCATCATTTTTTTTACGTCCCCACTATCCCATAACCACAATGCAGCTTTTGCAGAAAAATTCCAAAATAAAAAATTACTCTGTAGTTCTTTTGCTGCAAACTCTAAAAAGAATGATAATTGGGAGACGTGAAAGCAAAGATGGGCAGTGAAAGGGAGATATTGAATTCAGTAGGGCCCCGATTGCGAGGTGTCCGGATTTATGTGCGGGGATGCCACGTGGCTTGAAATATCATTTCCTACAGGTCAAAGGCAAAGAATGTATGTGGGTGCCTTGTTCCCAGGGGTGTGCTTATGCGTCACCCAGAATATCTGCAATAAAACATAGGACAAATTATTCACTGTGATTTTCAGACAAGGTAGGCCTTTTCAGATAAGTTATATTAGATATCTCACATGTACTGACATGTGTTTGAGAAAATAAGCTCATCCCTTGAAGCAAACAGTTTTACGCAGAGGCTTAAAGAGAGGTTGGGTCCTACCCAGTCCCCCAAGCACACGCTAGGCATCCGTGGAATGTGAATCCTGATAGATTTGATGGGTATTGGTTTTCTCCACTCTGAGAGAGCTGTCACTGAGTCACATTCCTTCCCTGGGACCCCAGTCAGGGAGACGTAGAGAATTCCTTGCCCAGACGCCACTAAAAATATCCATCGCTAAGCAGAATAATCTGCAGACACCTTTTGCAATCATAAGGTTTAGACATATGTCTTAAACTGCATGTGTTTTATATACCTCACCACAGACTAAAAACCGACCTAAAATTGGACCTCACGATGTATGTAGTACTAGAAGTGCTCCCAATGGCACTGTGGGAATGCTTGTTTGACATTGAATCTTTCTCTGTCCCTGTGTGAGCTCATTTCATGTGTGCGTTTTGCCAGAACGCTGCCCAAAAATCCTAGAGAGACAGGCCATCCCTTCGTGATACATTTACCTCTAGAGCTCAGAATTGAATGAGTGGGGGCTGCTGGTTGAATCCTCTTGATTTCCCTGTCTCGATGGGCTCTTGGGAGAAGAGTGAAGGAAGAGGCCAATCACCGTGTGATCATAAGATCGCTTAGGATGACAGCTCTAGGGGAGACCTCTGGCTGTCAATGTGTCAAACTCTGTGAGAGGTATGTTGTTTAGGATTGACAAGGCCTGCACAGTTAATCTGTGGGGAGCATGTTAGGTACATGATAATGAGCTTTGCACATGTACTGTTACCTAGTTGTGCCCATTTCACTCTATAATTTGTCAGAAAACAGAACCCAGGAGCAGCAGACCCCCATAGTGAAGGCTTAAGGCAGGCATGCAGACACACACATGGACAACGAGGGAGAGGGAGAGAGAGAGGGAGAGGGAGAGTGAGGTAGAGACAGAAAGAGAGAGAGAGAGAGAGAGAGAGAGAGAGAATGTGGTTTATACATGCTCCCCCTCCCTCCCTACAGTTTGTATCCAACTACTAAATGCTTCCAATTAACTCTACATTGCATTCATGTTTATGATTTGCAAGACAGAAATGTTACTTTCTCTCGAGAGACCTCAGCTCACTGTTAACTATTTAGCTATACATTCCTATAGCTTAGATTCTGTTAGTCATCAAAATCGGCCTATTTTGTTCTCTGGCAAGCTAATAAAATTAAAGAAGAGACGCTATGCTTAGATAAAGAAAGATTTTACTAGGAGGCAGAGAAAATGGCATATTCACATGAAATCGACGAAATAAATTTTAAAAAGTGCCAGAGATAACTGCTTCACTTCATTTAGGAAAGCCCTCCAATCTGATTTTGAACTAAAATAGCACAATGGATAATGACTACATTCTGCTTTACTTTCACTTTTGTGCTTAACACAACAAAGCACGACCACAAAGGACATCTACCAATGTATGGATTTTCCGAAATCACACACACTGTTTAAACAATATTGTAGCACACAACAAGGCCATAACAGAACGCTGATATGAGCAGAGTTTGGAGGAAAGAGATTCCTTATAGCACATGCCCACCTTTCTTGGATAAATATATTGAACAAGGGACTCAAACAAGCAGAGGTCAAAGGTTAAGTACCATATAAGATAAACATATTGTTAGAAATTGGGGCCTCTAATTGGCAAAGGTAGGTACCTTTGACCAAGTGGGGACCATTCTACCAGGTCAGGGTGAGGGGGATACACTTCTAAAATAACCCCTGCTCACCCCCTTGGTAGCTTGGCACGAGCAGATAAGCTTATCTCAGAGGCAGTGTGTAAAACACTACAAACAGACACCACACCAGTTCAGAAAAAAAAGTTATCTTTATCTAAACCAAAACAAGACCAAATATGAAAAAAGCCACAATGCAAGACTGTAAAAATAGTTACTTTGCAAGATAACATTTAAAATGCAGAAATAGCTGTAAAACACAGTGGGCCTGATTCACAGAATGAATTTAAGACTCAATCCTAAGCTTACTACTATTTTGGTATTCACAAAATGCACTTACTACTTTTGGCATTCACCGAATGAACTTACTACTTTTGATATTCACAGAATGAACTTACTACTTTAGGTATTCACAGAATAGACTTACGACTACTAACTTTACGTCCGCACCGGGCCGTAATTTCCGCCTCCGGACGGAATTTTTGGCTGTGCAGTGGGATTTACAATTCTGCCCCAGAATCTCCGGCTCTACGTCGGAATTTCTGATTTTAAGCTGGAATTTCCGATGCCGGGCCGGAAGATACGATTTTTGGCAGTTGGTCATATTAGCCAAGGGTAAACACCTGTCCAAGTGCCTACCATCCCCCACCATGGATCAGCTGACACACTGCAGCCAATCACAGCCAATAGGTCCATTTTGCCATGAGTAATGTTGCCAGTGCCTACCATCCCCCACCACGCTCCAGCTGAAGCCAATTAACACTAATTGAACAGCAACACAAAACACATAAAAGCAGCACATATTTTAGGAACAGGTTTGGCCACAGAGAGTTTGCGTCCACAACGCTCACATTGCCAGAGAAAAATGGAACCAATGAGGAGAAAGAGGAACTTCACTGCAGAGGAGACCACCATGCTTGTAGAGTTCATAGTCAGGCACCACAAACGCCTATATGGACTCCCACCCTACTGCACCAGTGGGACACAGAAGACAGCCCTATGGCAGCAATTAGCCACTGCTGTTTCAGCATTGGGGGAGGAGAGGAGCACAGTACAGGACATCAAGAAAAAGTGGCAGGATGAAAGGCAAAGGGTGAAGGAGAAGTACTCCAGAATTAAATTAAACAGGATCCTCCCTGCTGTATACCCTGGACCCCGCATCCTTCTCACCCCACTGGAGGAGGATATCCTTACCACAATACACCCCCACTTGGTCCATGGGCTGACTTTCAGTGATGTCCGCTACGTGGTACCAGGTAAATGGAATTGAAAGAAAAAGTGCATGAAAAGATTGTCTGTGTTGCACTGTCATGGTGAGTAAGGAACTTGTCCAAAGTGTATATAAAAATATAGTCAGTCAGAGACTCATGTGTCAGCCTCTGTATGTAGCACCACAGGTCCCAGAATCCTTTGCAATAAAAATGTCTAATCCCTCCCCCCTTTTGAAACCATGGGCACAGTACTGCTGCCGTACATACACAACCCTGCTAAGTAGCAATTGACAAATATTAGCAGGGAAGCGCCAGTACCAATGTGACATGCAATTCAACCTTTGCGCAACCACGGATGCGTTGCATTTTCATTGCGGTGCACTGTGGCGCAGGGATAGACAGATGTGTGTTGCATCTGATGGTTTTTAGTGGGGTGCTTTGCTGGAGTTGTGTCGCAAGTGCAATGCAACTCCAACAATGTCCATGGAACGCCCATACCTAATGTGCTGCGCCACTCCTTACGTCTGCTTCAAGCAGGCGTAAGGTTGCGCCGCAGCGGCCTCTGAAAAGTGACTCTGTGAAATCTTGTAGATTTCACTGCATCACCTTTATGCAGCATATCCCAAAGGAATGCCCACCCTGCCTACATCAAAGCTGACGCAGGTTCAATGTTGCGCAGGGCCTCACAACGTGACGCTTCACCATAGATGCGTCAGGTTGCGAATAATTCAAAATGTGTCATTCTGTGTCACAGAAGTGATGCAACAGCAGTGTAAATCTTCTTCAAGGGGCGTTTAAACCGGCCACAAATTCTCCAAGAAGTACACCACCCTGTGCCAGCCTAAATTACCAGGCAGGAGGTGAGAGGATCATCAGATCAAAATATGTCATACACATATTATGTTGTCCATTTCCCACTCTGCCACGCCATTACATCCACAACACTCCACTGCTCCTACCTGCCCCGTCTGCGGCAGTACTTCACAACACTGTTAGCACACAGAAGATATGGGGAAATCCCTGAAAAGTTCCACAAGCACATTTCCCATTTGGTTACTTTTCTCTCTTCTCACCCATTGACACATTCAGCCAGAGCACAGACAACTGCAGTAGCAGAGGTCACCACATCTACTGGGAGGAATCGACAACGTACAGCGGAAGTCATTATAACCTCACTAACTGGTAAGTCAAACTGTCCGGGAGATGGTCAAAATGCATACATTGTCAGGAGACGACAGAGGGACAAATAGTGCCCACCTATGTAAGTCAAACAGAGATGCAAAAATTGCTTCATTACAATTGGAGTTGTCAATGGACATTCACCTTTACCATATGACGTTTGTGAACAGCGAAAGACAAAATATAAAATGTCTTGGCTCATCATACTTTTGTAATTGTGGTACGTAACGTGTATTTTACCAACAGTCCTAGACCGGGGAATCTAATCCTGTAATCAAGTGCCACAAGTAGTCAAAAGGTTTATCCACTATATTGTAATAGTGTCTGTAGACCTAATCAAGAAATCCTATTTGCACAGATCTGGTAATGATGAACAAGCAGTGAGATACCTGTCTCAGTAGTATAGACAATGCATCCACTGTCCAACTTCAAATCTTTCCAATATACATTAAATCGCACAGTCCACACAGCTGGTCATGTACTGCTTACAGTGGATGGATTATTTGTTGGGCATCAACAAAAAACGATAGTGGACATTACCTCTGGATTCGTAGGCATGTAATTGTGACATAGGTTGCATCTAGGTAGTGTGCCCATTCTAAGTCATATATGGGATCACTCATGACATAATGTATGACAAACTTCTGCAAAGCTGGTGCCCACAACTGCTTGTGCCCGTACTTTGTGCCAGAAATTGAGTGCATCACATGAGGCAGCAGAAATGTAATATTGCAAAACACACTTATCATTGTAGGTACAATGCGGTCCTCCCAGAATCAAAGACACACACTGACTTCTGCTACAAGGTTGGACATGACATCTGTTCAGGGACCACACACTGCTCCGGTGCTGGTCCAAGGTAAGTCAACCCTAGAATAAAACTGGCAGAATGCTCATTAATTGGGCCTTTCACCTTCACTGTATGTTGTATGTGTTGTACAACACTGTTGTCCTGCATCGTAATATGCTCACATATGGCATTTGAACACATGGCAGATCAGACCCTGGTGGCAAATGAGAGGCTGACACAAAATGTATGCCAAGTGAGTGCAGAATGGACATACAATAGAACAATGTGTCATATGAACTGACCAAAACACAACAGGCTTGCTATTCAATGATAGGATACGTCCCTAGCAAAATATACATGGTTACATCAAAATGAAATTGCTATGGCTGAGGCACACACTGATGCCAGTTGTTTACCTTTGAGATGGGTGTAGGGGCTGCTAAAGTGAATCTTCATGCAGTTACAACTGCAAAATGACTTGGCTGAAGAGCAACACGATAATCCAGTACAGGCGGGAAGCCTCAAAGCTTCTCACCTCATTTGCAATGTGTTATCATAACCAAATTTTGTTTTCTGCTTGCCTCCTCTTCTACAGTATTCACATGTATAGGTGAGTGTTTGACATATGAGGTTTGGATGTCTGCTGCACAAGACACCATCCGTTGCCAGCTAAGTAGTACCATGATGTTGGAAATAGAGTATGGGAACAGAGGACACTCAAAGGATGGACATAAGAAATCTGTGTTCTCTCATTCAAAAATGAGCTGTGTGATCTCATTGATAGGGAAGGACAAATGAGCACCATCATGTCCCTGACTACTGCACATCTCACACATGAACTCCTTTCTGACTTGTCAACAGACAACATTACACTCCAGACAAATGTAAGCCTTAATGGTAAAGGTGAAATCAGTGTAATGCGGATGAGTCCGGGTCATTTATCCCCTTCCTTGAAATATCAGTAACCTTCTCATATAAGTTTGTCAGTTGATGTGTCATCTTATTGATGTCAGTGCTGCATGGAGGTAACAGGTGGCAAATGCTGCATGTGAGCAGGTGCCCACATGTAAAGTACATGAGGTAACCATGCTGCACATTGTCCTAGATTATCCACAAATGGTTATTGAGAATGACATGTTGGCTCATAGCTACAATCTGTTGTACTAAAATATGGATATGTATGTCTCATCACAGCTGCTGACAGGATGATACCACTGCAGCGGACAACATCCCGGGGATGCGTTACATCCTGGCTGCAGCAGTGCAACCCTCGCGAACCTGTCCTTCAGGTAAATCTTTGCATGAGGTGTGTCACTAGCTTAGATTACTAAGCCATGACAGATCTAGATCCACTTCTGCATGGAATCAACAGTTGTTGTTTACAAAGCGAAATACAAATCAGGAGTGTCACAAGTGCCTCTTCTGTCAATTAGTGATGCAGATCATTGAGAATATTGTTGCTACCCCCTACAGCTATGTCTACAGCATCTATGAGGAGACAGGTTCAGCAGGATACACCAGGGGGAAACGCGAAGGGACCGAAAGTTGTGGCTGGAGCTGGTGAGTTTGCTAGTATTATGTACACCTCAGTGCTATGGTGTGAGTGGTCATTTGTAGTGGAACCCTAACCAGGTCACATGATCTTCATCTGCTAATGCAAAGTACAGTTAATCACTAATACGGTTGCAATCTCTGTGTTCCAGATGATGCTGAGTAAGAGGATGACAGATCTACGACCAGTCCTGGCTGACGGGGAATCAGAGGGGAGAATCCCCTGATTCTCCAGGCAGTTATGTCGGCAGCAAGCCATGCTCAAGAGGAGAAGGAAGATCATGAGGACGTTGACTTTGTGCATGAAGATGACCAAATACGATTCTGATGTCACGGCATCACATCCTCTGCCAAGCAACGTTCGCCAGCCTCCTCCCAAACAAACAATTCCCTGTCATCAGCATAGATCAAACCAGCCACCGCTCCGACACATTCATTCACAGATATCACTCCCTCATAGCCCTCACGTCCAGGATCGATATGGTGGTTTAGCTACCCGCTCTTCGCTACACAGAGTATCCCTGCCATTCTCTCCACCATCTGTGGGAAATACCAGCCCTGTGTGGTGCAGGTACCCCCTGGGCACCATTCTCCTGCCCACAGCCTTCCACCTGCCACCCCCCCTGTTGTTGGACCTGCTCTTCACATCCATGGCAGACACCTGCAGATGGGGCCTGCACCTGGCGATGGTGGCCAGTGGGAGCAGGACTTCTTCCAACAGCAGGCAGATGTGAGGCTGGAAATTCATGCCATAGGGGCTACCCTGTCAGACATGTCTGGATCCCTGCAAGACATGGTCCAATTCCCTCAGGTGGTGGACAGGGTGTGCCAAGCTTTGGATAGGATGGATAGAACTTGGCAGGACATGTCCAGGAATATGACAGACCTGATATCCATCTAAAGGGAAGAGAGTGCAAGACACCATGCCTTGGCCGTGAAGATGATGGAAGGCATGGTGAGAGTGATCCAAAGTCTCCCTTCATGGACAACGCGGAGGGGGAGCCATCATATCTGCCTGCAGGACAGCATATCCACACCACCAACTGCACAACACCACAGCAAAGGTACACAAACACACCGGCACCCAAACAGGTACCCCCACCACTTGCACACCCACCACTAACCTCTGTACAGTCACTTCCATCACCTGCACAACCACCACCAACCTCTCAACAGACACTCCCACCACCTGCACAGCCACCACCAACCTATGTAAAGTCACTCCCACCACCTGCACAACCGCCACTAACCTCTGTACAGTCACTCCCACCACCTGCACAACCAGCCCTTGTCCAGGCGCAGACACCAAATGTGCAGACACCATCTGCACCTGCACTTGTAGATCACCTTGTACAACACCCACATGCACGTAGGCGACAAACTCAACCTGACCCGTCACAGCGATCATCACCCCCAAAAGCACGATCGCCAGTGACATTCACGTGGTCAATTTGTCTTGGGGTCCTTATGTGTATAGTGAAAATAAAGATCTACAAATGTAAGATTCTGTTGTGTATCATGTCCTGTCTAACGATGTAGGCATATGTGTGTGAGACACAGTTACAAGCGTAACCCATCATTGCAACAAGCTATTATGTGCATAGCATATGACTCACAAAATATGTGTCCATATTTGGAAACAAAGCGGTACAAAAGGGGGTGGTGATGGACGGAGCATCTGAACCAATCAAACACTCACACCCAATCAACAGATCTGGGTTTGATCCATCACCGTTCTTTAGCCCACTCTGCCACCCCAGTTCAGACATGGCCATATGCAAATCAGTCTGACCGTGTGCCTCATGGGAACAGTCCAGCCCGAACTGCCAAGCCATGCCTTCCCTGGACCAGATTCAAGCTTCCTAGGACCGGATTCTGGCATTACAGCCGTCTTCAGCCAGGCTTGCTTGAATCCAGTGGCAAAGTGAGCAAGGTACTCACATCTGAGCATACCCTGCCAAACTTATAGCGAACAAAGCGGTACAAAAGGGGGTGGTGATGGACGTAGCATCTGAACCAATCAAACACTCACACCCAGTCAACAGATTTGGGTTTGATCCATCACCGTTCTTTAGCCCACTCTGCCACCCCAGTTCAGACATGGCCATATGCAAATCAGTCTGACCCTGTGCCTCATGGGAACAGTCCAGCCCGAACTGCCAAGCCATGCCTTCCCTGGACCGGATTCAAGCTTTCTAGGACCGGTTTCTGGCATTACAGCCGTCTTCAGCCAGGCTTGCTTGAATCCAGTGGCAAAGTGAGCAAGGGACTCACGTCTGAGCATACCCTGCCAAACTTATGGCGAACAAAGCGATACAAAAGGGGGTGGTGATGGACGGAGCATCTGAACCAATCAAACACTCACTCCCAGTCAACAGATCTGGGTTTGATCCATCACCGTTCTTTAGCCCACTCTGCCACCCCAGTTCAGACATGGCCGTATGTAAATCAGTCTGACCCTGTGCCTCATGGGAACAGTCCAGCCCAAACTGCCAAGCCATGCCTTCCCTGGACTGGATTCAAGCTTCCTAGGACCGGTTTCTGGCATTACAGCCGTCTTCAGCCAGGCTTGCTTGAATCCAGTGGCAAAGTGAGCAAGGGACTCACGTCTGAGCATACCCTGCCAAACGTATGGCAAACAAAGCGGTACAAAAGGGGGTGGTGATGGACGTAGCATCTGAACCAATCAAAAACTCACACCCAGTCAACAGATCTGGGTTTGATCCATCACCGTTCTTTAGCCCACTCTGCCACCCCAGTTTAGACATGGCCATATGCAAATCAGTCTGACCCTGTTCCTCATGGGAACAGTCCAGCCCGAAATGCCAAGCCATGCCTTCCCTGGACCGGATTCAAGCTTCCTAGGACCGTTTTCTGGCATTACAGCCGTCTTCAGCCAGGCTTGCTTGAATCCAGTGGCAAAGTGAGCAAGGGACTCACGTCTGATCATACCCTGCCAAACTTATGGCGAACAAAGCGATACAAAAGAGGGTGGTGATGGACGGAGCATCTGAACCAATCAAACACTCACACCCAGTCAACAGATCTGGGTTTGATCCATCACCGTTCTTTAGCCCACTCTGCAACCCCAGTTCAGACATGGCCATATGCAAATCAGTCTGACCCTGTGCCTCATGGGAACAGTCCAGCCCGAACTGCCAAGCCATGCCTTCCCTGGACCGGATAAAAGCTTCCTAGGACCGGTTTCTGGCAATACAGCCGCCTTCAGCCAAGCTTGCTTGAATCCAGTGGCAAAGTGAGCAAGGGACTCACGTCTGAGCATACCCTGCCAAACTTATGTCGAACAAAGCGGTACAAAAGGGGGTGGTGATGGACGGAGCATCTGAACCAATCAAACACTCACACCCAGTCAACAGATCTGGGTTTGATCCATCACCGTTCTTTAGCCCACTCTGCCACCCCAGTTCAGACATGGCCATATGCAAATCAGTCTGACCCTGTGCCTCATGGGAACAGTCCAGCCCGAACTGCCAAGCCATGCCTTCCCTGGACCGGATTCAAGCTTCCTAGGACCGGTTTCTGGCATTACAGCCGTCTTCAGCCAGGCTTGCTTGAATCCAGTGGCAAAGTGAGCAAGGTACTCACGTCTGAGTATACCCTGCCAAACTTATGGCGAACAAAGCGGTACAAAAGGGGGTGGTGATGGACGTAGCATCTGAACCAATCAAACACTCACACCCAGTCAACAGATCTGGGTTTGATCCATCACCGTTCTTTAGCCCACTCTGCCACCCCAGTTCAGACATGGCCATATGCAAATCAGTCTGACCCTGTGCCTCATGGGAACAGTCCAGCCCGAACTGCCAAGCCATGCCTTCCCTGGACCGGATTCAAGCTACCGAGGACCGGTTTATAGCTTTACAGCCGTCTTCAGCCAGGCTTGCTTGAATCCAGTGGCAAAGTGAGCAAGGGACTCACGTCTGAGGATACCCTGCCAAACTTATGGCGAACAAAGCGATACAAAAGGGGGTGGTGATGGACGGAGCATCTGAACCAATCAAATACTCACACCCTGTAGTGTAGTTCCTATATTCCCAATAGGCTCTGCGCATTGGAATAATATATTCAGCAGTGTAGGACTGAGGTTAACTAGGTCTCTACTGACTATATTAGACTTAAGGTTTGCCAGCTAGCTCAGAGGTCACTAGAAACGTTCTCGAATAAACAAGGAGGAGTTTAACCTCCCTGGATAGACAAGAAGGGATTAGCTTCTGACAATCATAAAACATGACAACTTTGCTCTCCCTGAATAAGAGTGTATCTCTAGAGTCGTGTGAAAACAATAGACAGCTATTTCACTCAGTCAAATGTGCGTACTTAGTTTCAACAGTATGCAGAGAAAAGAGAGACGGGCGTTTTCAATAAAAGGTGTAATTGATTGAGCAGTCTTCTTCCTCATACAAGAGAAATGAATTGCCACGATTGTAATACTCATGGTAAAGTAAAGTGCGTACAGTAAAAGTAGGATTATAAAATAATACTGTAAAAGCATTGATATGGTTTCTTAGCCATATGATACTTTAAAATAGATAAAACATACATACATATATACATTGACTAACGTACTCAACTGGTGCTTCTAAATACGCCTACCCCAGTGTACCTGACCAAAGCCTAATACGTGGGAAGGAGTAAGTAAGTAGCAGTTTTAAGTTAAGTTTGTTTTGCCAAGAATCTGACTCAAGAATTCTCTGCAAGGGTTTAGTCAGTTCCGTACCTGGGTAATTAGAAAGCAGGAGGTCTTGTATCTCTCTCTCAGGGCTCGATATCCCAGCAACCCGCAAGGGTAGGCTGGAAACGCCGGAGCTGGATTTCTCGGCAGGAGAAAAGACAGCGTCTTTCTCAGCGCGTCAAAGAGGAGGGGCAGCGTCCGTGGGCTCTCGCATCAGCTGGGCTTACGGGCAAGTAAATAGCTGCTCTGCTCCAAAATCACCACCGTGTGTTTGCTTAAGGCAACGTTGGTATATTTATACCTGAAAGGTGCCTGGGTTTGACGTAAGGTTGGACATAAGACGTCAATAAAGATGTCACTAAGAACTGGCCGTTCTTACAGTGCTTTACAGGAGTTCTAGGATGAAATCAAAACAAAAGCAAGGGGGATTTCCCAGGTTGATGGAGGCTTGGTTCTGTTTAGAGAACTCGGTGTGCTTTCTAGGGGGCCGGAGAAGTAGCCTTGCTTAATGTGACAGCATGTGCTACGACTGAATTATGGATATGATTATTATGCCGTTGTATGGACATTATTGATTATAACCGGACAAAGGCATAAAATAGGAATATCGATTCAGGTCCCTAGATAAAAACACTACACCCGCTCCACAAATTAATGTCCTTCATTACTAAAACTTAAGCAATAGTAAACATAAAAGGTGCATGTGTATACCAACCCACCCCAAAATACATTTTTGCATTTGAAATGGTGTATGCGAAATACATGAAAATGATTATAGGTACTGTATGCTTTTCAAGCAGTGTAATCATTCAATAAAAGATGCATATATATATCAGCATGAATGAAATTTACACATGAAATGGCTCTTAATACAGAAAAAAAAGGTTGAGACCATTCCATCACATATAAATACAGTCATTTGTGAATATGCTAGAGGCTGACGTGATATATTGTCTTTAGAGTTCCTAAAATAGAAGCTCTGTTCTCTAAGAATAGTTCTACTTCAAGCAGAGTACATGTGCCAGAAAAAAGGGTAAATATTTTGGAATTCGGGAAAAAAATAATTTCGCTTTCAGGGGAGAGAGAAAAAAATATAGTTACAAATATGTTCAGTAGCTTTTGTTTATCAAAGCCGAAGGCCGAATTCAGAGTTTAGGGAACGCTGTGTACTAGTTTGCTTAAAAGTTATTCTTTTTGTTCGGGGAAAAACATCATTTCAGACAGACTTTCAAAAAAGTGGTCTACCGCTTCAGGTGAAAGTTCAACCAAGTTGGAAAATGCCGCAACTGTGCAGTCGTGAGAGTGATTGCTATCATCGATGACAGGATCAGCAATGCTCACAGAAGGTCGTACCTGGGTGATGTCGCTCTCATCTCGTACTTCACTACCCTTTAATCGCAGTGGTGAAGTCTCAACGAATGCCGTCATCAGGATTGGTAACCGCTGGGGACAACACGATGCATGAGCCGTTACAGGACTTAGCAAAGTATCTGTATCCAATGGTACTGCTGATTGTAGTGTAAGACAGACGTCCAACACGCATTCTTCTCCGCATAGCATACATCGAAGCACAGGTAAGTTACAATTCTGCCAGATGGGTCTGAATGAAAGAAACCAGGTCATGTTCAGATCTCTTAGCCGGGCTAATCCAAGGACTTTAGTTATGCGGTCCCGATAGCGTATAGCTAGGATCGTTTCTTCCATCGTTGCAGGAGTCTGGTCTGCGATTTGGCTTGCCATAACGAAGCAGGAGCAACAAAAATAAAATGCCTGCTACGAGTCCCAACAGGAGTTGTAGGCCGCCAAAGACAGAATGGACACAATTAGGAAAAATGCCCAGAACTGTTGTGAAGGGTGTTAACAGTCCCGAAAAAATTGTCTTAAATACATGTGGGATACCGCTCGTATCAGACATATTTAGGATTTGGCTTAACATTTCTGCGAAATGTAGGGGGCAATTTGTTGATAAAAGTGTATGTATCTCTGCCGTTGTCCTTGCAACTTGAAGATCATACGTTTCTTTTGATGACGTCAAGGGCACAGTTGTCTGCAAAAGGACAGACTTCATTCTGCTTAAAGTATCAATTCGAATAGAAGAGATATTCAAAAAGGGCCACATTTTTGCCTCCCTGTCTGGAGTGCTGTTTGGAAACAATACTTGCATACAGCAAGTGACCATGGAACTAACGCTCACTAGATAAGCTTTTCCTGGCACCATGCCACAACATCTGTGGTCCACTATTAGAATATTGCTCCCTTTAGAAAGTCATCTAAAGAATGGCTCTATTCGAGTTGCAGGTGTGCCATGCTGGTGACATGAAAGGTTATTTGAAGTCCCCTCACAGGCCCCATGCAGGTTAATACCTTGACACAGAAGTATACCACTTAGTGACCTTTTACAATTATTACCACTAAGAAATACATTCTGATCCTTTTCACTGTAACATGTGTGTGTGTAAGGTAATTTCCATGATGACTTAATGTACCCTTTACCCAACCTTTCATACTGGCCTGCTGGTATATACTCTTGACAGTATTTAAATCGGAAAGTTGTTATCGGAATAGGTATTATTCCGTGTATTATCCATTCAATGACAGGTCGTTCTGACATTGTCAATGGCAATCTCTCAAGTTTTTCAATGCTCAGAATTGTATATTCTGCTCCTTTCTGTGCCAAGCTGATTTGTGTATCAGTAAGGTTAAAGATAGAGAATAATGACGTTGTGTTGATTAAACACCAAGGCACGTAGCCTGAACGCAGATTTTGTAACGTCCAGCCAAGCTGTACAATAGAACGAAATTGGGACTGACCGTGTTGTAACATTAGCAAGTCCTGCTCTATTATATCTATAGCAGATGATACAATACTGTCCAGTGAATATATTCTGGAAGACAGAGTCATTAACCCATTGTCCACAACAGAAAGAGATTTTTCCAAATTAATACGATCAATTTCCCGTATTTTTTCTGCTGTTTTAATTTGCGTTTCTTTCCAAGCTTCGTTGTAAGCTGCATATATACCGGCCGCTATGAAACGTTTTTGACTCTGTTTGCGTGGTCCCATTATGAAATCACGCAAGTCAGCACCGTCTTTAAGTAAAGTCAAGTGTTGCTTAAGTTATGTCAGTGTGGATTTCTGTAGCCATTCGAAGCAGAGTTTTCCTACACTGTATGTTGTAACTATCCCTGGATGCTGTCTCTGGGAGTATCTAGGGTCTGGTCTGGTCAATTTGAACCCCTGTAATTTGTTCAGGAATCTGTCTTGACAGTTATTTGTGTCTGTGGGCCAGATCAACCATTTTTTCCAATCAGGATGTGTTCTGTTTTGGTTTAAAATATGTGATACGTCTATCTCAACATCTGTAGTGCTATTACTGTCAGGTGTTGGCTTTGGAATAGACGGTTTGTTTAAGTCTTTAATTTTGGCTAGGCCAAGACAGGTTGTCTGTTGAATTGTGTCATTCAAGAATATAATTTGTTCTGGGATCATGCAGGCTCTAAATAATGATTCTATACCTTGGACCTGCCAATCTTTGGTACCCCAGATGGTTTTTGTTTCAATATTGTTTTTCCAAAAATCAAAACCAAATGTAGTCATTTGTTCATAAAATGCTTCTGAATAGATTAATTTAGTGTTTGTAAGCATTGTTTTCATTCCTGTCTTATTTAACATTTTGAAATAAAAGGCTTCTGCTTCACTTGTGTTAAACCCTGAGAAGTATGGGAATTTCTCATAAAATGTTTTTGAACTGCCTTTTGGTGGAGTTGCACAATGTTCCCATTGATTGTAATTTAAAACATTTCTAGGTTGAGCAGATTTATGCAAATAGTGATGTGCAAAGCGGTTGTAGCAGTACATTTGTTCATAATTAGATGAACCCTGCAAGTAATCATGTTCTGTAAATTTTGCTGACATTACTAAATCTGACATCATATCATTAATACTTTCAAAGTCCCAATCATCAGAGAATGTGCTCAGTTTTACAAAGTCACTCAATGAAATCTTAAACTGGTGTGGATACTTCAAGAGCTCGACTGGGCCATACATTTCGTAATCTGTTTTGTCCCAAGCTACACCACCGGGTATTGGATTGACTGTGACATTCACGGATGATATTTCTTTTTTCTCGATGTGAGATGACTTGTGTGGCTTTAGGACCAAGTTGATGTTCTGACTTGCTGTGTCCATTGTACTGTATTTTCCCTCAATGAATTTTCCCAAACAGAGAACCATGATGAGCCAAAGCAGGAGGAAAAGTACACCTAACACAATCCAAAATTCAATCCATGGAGAAATCAGATAGGTTTCTTTGAGTTGATGAAAGAGTTCTGTTACTTTGTCTTTAAAAGTTTTTGTTGTTGGCTGTTCTTCAGGCTCGCTTGGATCCTCAGAAAAGTCATCGAAATTGATGAAGTAGCCAGATGCAGTTCTATCAATTGTTGGAATCGCTTCCGGATTTTTATTTGCTTTTGGAATTTTCTTTGTTTCATTAACATAGTCTGAGGCTACATCGTTGTAGACAGGTGTTACTTGACGAACTGTTGCAATTTGGGTTTCAAGAGGCATAAGTTCCATGGCATTGTTGCATAGTCCTTTTTGATTCACTGCAGGTTTATCTGTGATTAGTCTCTCAGTTTGAACCTCTTGTATTGTAGCAAACCTTGGTGTTCTGCTACTTCTTGGGAGTCCACTGGGCCTACTACTTATTATTGGCCACATGATTGTGGTTTTACCAGGTCGATGGATACAACTCGGTTCTCCTTTTTACCAGCAAGGGGCGGTAGTACAACTGATCTTGTTCCATTGACAGCTAAGACAGGTACTGCTTTTCTGTAAGAAGGCCCAAATTCCTTCTTCACCGCGATCATCTCTCTGACCAGATCCCCAATCTTTGGAATCCAGACAGGCCTTGCTGGGACAGGTGGTTTTTCTTCAGTGGCTGTTGGCTGCTGTTTTAGCTTTATGTTGCTCAGGTCTTTTCTTGTTTCATTTAAGTCCTGTAAAATAGCCAAACGATCTTTGATATCAAAGCATTTTTCTTCTACCACTGAAGTCTGACTATCTAAGTCCTGAATATGCATTCTAGTACCGAACAATAGTTCATACGGACTGAAACCTTTCAGAGAATTTCTTGGCAGATTGTTAAGACTACGTTGGACACTTGTTAAATGTTGGACCCACCCATCACCCGTACCTAATACCCTCGCCGTTATAGATTGCTTTATGTCTCGGTTTTTTCTTTCCACAATCCCGTTTCCCTCAGGATGGAAGGGACAAGAGTACCGCAATGCAATGCCCATGCTGGTCATGCCCTCCTTATAAGCTCGAGAGCTAAAAGCAGGACCATGGTCAGAATGTAGCATGCCAATTGCGTATGTGCCGATATAGACTCGCAAATCTTTTATAACAGTTCTGGCGTCAGCCGAGCGTTGGTGTCTACATTTTAAGTGAATCTAGTCTTAAATAATTAATGGGACGCATTTTTTCTTTTCTGGATATTTCGTTTTGATAGTCCTATGCTATCTAAAAGAAGGGTCCTGGCAATACTCCGGGCAGTTCGCCACTGCGATCTCTGTTGCAGTTTTGACAGCTTATTGCAAATTTATAATTTTGCATGCTCATTCCCGGCCACCAGTATTCTGATTGTAATTTTCTCAGGGATTTCAAGATCCCTCGATGCCGTAGACCTTCTCCCATATGTGCTTCTTGAATCAAGAAGATTCTCCTGTTCGTGTTTGGAATCACTCTATCCCCCCACTCCAGGGATTCGAGCAAAAGGAACGGAGTTTGCATCAATTATGTATGTATAATTGAGTGGATAGTTCACAGGTAATGCTGCACAGTCGCCTTTTGAAGACGTTTTTACCGCCAGCACGGTTTCCCCGTCTATGTATTTTTCTGAACGCTTTCTTGTGGCTACGGAAGCCGGATTAGTTGCTTCCGCTGTGGCTGTCTCAGCCAATGAATTCCCTGCAGCGTGAACGCCATCACGCTGATGACTCAGTGTATGTATCACGTGAGTCTTTTGTAGTTCTTTCTTTAAAAGAACTACTTGTTCCCAAAGCGATTTTTGCTTGATTGTGGCACCTGTGTCATCTTTGTAACCGTTTTGAACCCATTTCTGCAAGTCATTATTATATGATTTGACGCAGGAATGCGAATCGCACACTATTAGTGTCGGGAATTCGCGATCGGCAATGTCGAGCGCCATTTTTAAAGCTATTAATTCAGTTTGTTGACTTGAATTGTCTTTTACAGATTGTGACGTTGTTACCAGCGGTCTCAATTTACCTCCGTGCCACCCGCATTTGACAACCTCGCATGTAGCGTTATAAGCTTCTTTTCCCCAAACTGAGGGTTATGCATATCCGTCTGTATATATTACACAGGCGTAAAGTTGTATGGGCAGAGTTTCGATTGGCAGAGGATATTCTCTTTCATATGTTAGATATTTCAATTTTTTCATTTCCGGGTCAAAATAGTATTTCACTTTTTCTGTAGCAAGAGAATTCTCCCATTGTATCCATTTTGGATCTAATGCCATGGTAGTTAAATTACCTGGGCTTGTTAATGCCTCGAAGGCTGATTCTGCTGTTAAAACAGTATTCCGTCTGCCTTGGGCCTGGGTTCTTTCTTTTGCTACAGCTGTTTGAAGCGCATTTACAACATTTTCCGCAAGACTGAATGTTTTTTCAGCTTGTGTGTACAAGTGTGATTTGTATGCTATTGGTACCTTTTCTCCCTCATTAGAGGTCAGGTACGTAAATCCGCATCTTCCTGGGATGACTCGGATTACAAGGTTGCGAATGTTATCGCGGGCTTGCAATTTTGTTTTTGCTAACATGTCTGTTTGCAATGATCTCAAAATTTCTGTGTGTTTTTGAGTCCAATTGATTGGTTTAAAATCAGGTTTTATTAATTCATAGAGAGGTTTAACCCTCTCCGCATAATTTAGAATGTAAGTTCTTCCGAAATTCAGGAAACCTAGTATTGATTGTAAGTTCTTCAGCGTTTGAGGTGCTTGGAGTACAGCACACTTCTCTAAGAAATTGTCTGCTAGGCTTTTGCCTTCACTTGATAATTCATATCCTAAAAACAGGACAGTTAGATGGGCAATTCGTGACTTTTTAAAGTTGAATTTGTAACCCTCTGCTGCGAACCCAAGTATTATGGTGTTCACTCTTTTCAAGTGAGTATCCAAGTCATCATCTGTTAGATAGATGTCATCGACATAAGATAATGCCTCATCATCATACATTTGTAGTAACTCTGTTACTCTTGCTGAGAATAATCCTGGGCTATTCTTGAACCCCTGTGGGAGTCGACAGAAATTTTTTGCGAACCCATTATTGAGAAAGCGGTCAAATACCTGTTTTCAGGTGCAATGTTTTGACAAAAGAATCCATTAGAGATGTCTAATGTCGTTTTATATTTTTTGCGCACGATTTATTCATTAGTGCTGCACTGTGTGAGTTTTGTACTGCAAATGTTTGGCAACATGAGTTAAGGTGTCTGTAGTCCAAAACTAGACGATATGAATCGTCTGGCTTGGAGACAGGAAACAAAGGATTGTTCATTTGTGAGGTGCATGTTTCAATCACCCCTTGGTATTCAAGTTGATCTAAAATCTCCCTGACTTGTTTTTTAGCTTCTTGCTTAATTGGATACTGCCTTTGTGCAGTTGATTGACATTTTAATTGGATTTTGTCATCCCATCCTACATGATTTGTATATAATGCAGGAGCTTGGGCTACTGCCCACTTTCTTGCAAGTGTATATTTTTTATGAATTGGAATGTGATTTGAGAAGGCAGGCATAATCATTTCTTCGCCATGAGGGCACTCCCTGACAAACTCTGGTGGCCAGTCTTTCTCAGCTAAAAGGATATCATAGCCTTTGGAAAGGTTATCCCAAAATAGACCCTTTACTTTCCTAGTCTTATCTCCCTCTATACGTAATGTTATCTCGTATATTTAATGAGGTTTGCTAACTCTGCTGTCTGCAGTTTCCACTTGAATGTATTCATTCGTGTCCACTGTCTCCAGATGATTCATCAGGATCTTGCGAGCTATGGTCACTTCTGCTGCGCTGTCTAGCACTGTCTGGGCCCACTCTCTGTTTTTCAGTTGTGTCCTCAGTATCCTCTGCACTTTTAACTATTTTAATGCTGGCTACCTTCTTTCTTGGAAATTGTAATTTTTTACTTTGATGAGCAGGTTCCTTGTCTTTGGACTTGACGTGCTCTTCCCTGTGTTCTGACCGTCCTATCTACTTTGCCACTGGATTCAAGCAAGCCTGGCTGAAGACGGCTGTAATGCCAGAAACCGGTCCTAGGGAGCTTGAATCCAGTCCAGGGAAGGCATGGCTTGGCAGTTCGGGCTGGACTGTTCCCATGAGGCACAGGGTCAGACTGATTTGCATATGGCCATGTTTGAACTGGGGTGGCAGAGTGGGCTAAAGAACGGTGATAGATTAAACCCAGATCTGTTGACTGGGTGTGAGTGTTTGATTGGTTCAGATGCTCCGTTCATCACCACCCTCTTTTGTACCGCATATTTGGAAACAAACATTCAAAATGAAGTCAAACAAGTTAAACTAAGTAGAATTCGTCAAGGATATTTATGTAGGCACAGAAAATAACCGTCCGTTTGGAAGGGAGAAAGGAAAACAAATGAGGATCCTACTGCAGAATGAGAAGTGAACTTGGATTGGGGTGGGGCGCAAAAAAAATATAATATGTCATGGAGCGTCAGGGAAACCAGTCTATTTACAAGGGGAAAATGAAATCTTTGTTCACAACAAAGTCTCAGTCAAAAAGTCAAGTGTCCTCCTGGTCATCCTCCAGGCCCACAATGTCCTGATCTTCAGTGTCCGATGCGGACACACGGCTGGCTGGTGCAGGAACAGGTACCACATGGAATTGTGACACACGAGGAGTATGGGGGGAAAGAGTGTGGGGCAACGGACATGGGGATACATTGACGGTGGTATGGGAAGGGATTTGGGAGACAATAGACGACATGGCTGTGGCCAGGGATTTGACGTTGGTGGTGAGGTTGGCCAGAGATTGGAGAATGTCCGCTCGCATTGTGCATATCTCTAGACACACTTGTTGCATGATATGAGCGGACATGTCTGTTTGACCCTCAACCATCCAACTCAAGTCCCCAGGCACAGCCACAGGAGGAACAACACTGGTAGGGGCCTGGGGGGACAGGAGGGATGTGGTGCCTCAGCTCTGGAGAAGATGTTGCGCTCAGCTTGGCGGCTACGAGGAGGGGGACAGGTTGCAGGGGATGCATCTGGAGCCCCCGATGGCATGGGGGACTCTGTAGGTAGGGAGGGGCTGGTGACTGCCCCAGATTGAATGTTGAATGACACCTCTTCAAGAGCCACTGGCGAAGAGTGTGGGGGAGAGTGGCTCTCCCCCACATCATGGTCAGAGGTGTCCGGCCCTACCCCCCACCTTCAATGTCCACAGCCTCCACCCGGGACGTAGCATCAGAGTGCTGTTCTTCCTCATTGCGGGTGGGTGCAATCCCCTTGCCTCCTGATGTTGAGGGTCCCTCCTCCTCCTCTTCTTCCTCGCTGGTGGAAAGAATGTGTAGCCGCCGGCGAACTGATGGCCTCTTTCTCCGGACTTGTTCCTGCATGTATTCCATATCACCAGCCGCGCCTGCTGAAGAGTAAGCAAAATCCTGATGTGGTGGTTGTTTCATGCAGGCCGAGACACATACATAGATGAGGCAAGGTCAGAAATTGTTTTCCTCTGATCACACTCTACAGTTGTCAGGGGCAGATTTACGACTTCTGGCGCATCTCTGCTAATCAGCAGAGATGTGCCAGAAGAGTTGCGATGCATTTGCCCACCTGTGTGCCACCACTGATGCGCTGCATTTACAATGCAGTGAACCATGGCGCTCGGATGGGCAGATGCATGATGCTTCCCCGGCAAAAATGCAGCACATTGCTGCAGTTGCGTCGCAAGTGCAACGCAGCTCCAGCAAGGCTCGGGGGTGCCCTATCTCTAACATGCCACGTCAATCCTTATGCCTGCTTCAAGCAGGCACAGTGTTTTGACGTAAGTTGGCCCTAAAAGTGAATGAGTCAAATCTTGTAGATTTCACTCAGTCACCTTTAGGAGGCGGTCCTGCGCCGGAAGGCCCCCCCCGTGTCAGAACGCCTACATGTGGCGCAGGGCTTTACAATGTGACGCATCTCCCAGATGCCTCACGTTGTAATGACCTCACAGCATGGCGCTGGCTTTGCGCAGCAGCTGCATCACAAAAAGTGACGCAACGGCGGTGTAAAAGAGACGCAAGGGGCTAGTAAATCTGCCCCTCAGTATTTATGAGCTTACATTACATGTATGTTCACTGTCATTTACTGAATTGAATCTGACATGGATATCTCATGTGTATTTTTGTGGCTTACGCAACTGTATTGGCTAACCCTCAACCTTGGCATTCTTGTGATCTGTGTGTCCTGTCACTGCTACATGTGCCAGTTCCAAAACCAGTCCACCAAAGGAGAACATGAAGAGTCCAGATTTAATTGAATTTGGCCATTGATATGGAGTTGCAGCTATTTAACGTCTGGACAAGTGTCATCTGCTTTGTAGCATTGTATGGGACAAGACGAATGCTGAATGTGGGTCACATATCCACATAGGGTCTGGGCTACTTCTCTAGCTACATTGTGAGTCTAGCCTTTTGCTGTCCCCACACATCATCGGACAATCCAGTGCCACATATTGGCTTTGTTGATGTAAAAGGTAGTGCAGTACACCGGTGAACAGTGGTGGGTGGTTGTGACAGCTACCTGTACATGTGATTTGTCATACAGGCCACTGAGGGTGAGATGTCTGTCAGTGGACACACCTTGCAAATTTAGGAACACTTGAGACTGAGGCAAGGGTCTCAAAGTCTGTCTTGACTCCATGGCACATGATGATCTGTCTCAATTGGAAACCAAACTCTACAAATGCAATGCAAGTCACAGCATCCAATACCCTTTGGCCTGCCATGCACACACTGGACATTGTCTGTACCATTGCTCATCCAATGCACACATCAGTTATGATTTCCTTGGTTGAATGGTAGTGGTTCTGACAGAGCAGAATTCAATATGAATGCACAAGTGTGGCTCATTTACCCAGTTGTCATGTAGGATCTACAACTCACAAAATGCACTCTGCCCTGTACAGTTCATATGCCAAAATGTGCCTTTTTAATCTTGGTGACTGCTGCATCAACACGGAATTAGTTAATGGAGGCATGGGACACACAATGGTACAGCACTGTTTCACTCACATCATACTCCCAGACACATATTGCATATGATGCACTTTCTAGATCCCGGCTGCTCATGCTCCTCCAGCTGAGCATGGAGGGTCAGCCAAGCTGCTCGCAGGATCCTCCTGTACAGTGGGGAGAGGCAAGGATGATGCACATGGTGCTGGGAAGACAGGCCCACCAGCTACGTAGCCTTGTGGCAAGACCAGCACTTTAGGTCATCCCAGTGCTTGCTGCATGCCCTAGCAATTCTGGTGTACACTCCCACTGTACTGCAGCGCTCTGCGATGTTGACCCACAGCCTGACCCAGGCTGCAGTGCTCAGCTGGTACTCAGGATTCCCATATAGCTGAGGAAAGTTGTCCAGCACCCCCTCTACCAAGATGTCCAATTCCCTTTCTGTGAAAGGGGGTGCTCTCTCTTCATACTCCTCATCCATTTTGGGGGAAATAAGTGTGATTAGAGAAGCAGGATGTCTGAGGATCTGATCAGTGATAGAGGATGACTCAGAATGAACACAAAATGGCTGCCAACTACACCCTGTGATGTATTTCCTGTATCCCACTCCCTGTATAACATTGCCTGCATGAAATTATGTGTTCCAGTTTATTTTCGGATGTTAAGGCCCGATAATGTTGCTTCTGGATCCAGAGCGTTGTTTCCACGCACGAGCATTACGTCGGAAAACCGGAAGTTACGTTTTTGGGCCCTTAACCTCTGAAAATGACCCGGAACACATCATTTCATACAAGAAGTGGGAGACAGGAAATACATCACAGGAAGTAGTTGGCAGCCATTTTGTATTCATCCTGATCCATCCACAATCAGTGATCAAATCCACTGCCATCCTGCTGTTCTGTTGTAGAAAAAACTGAAAGGACAGTGCAGGTGAGAATTATGAATATGTAACAAAAGGGGGAACAGACCATTTAATTTCATTTCTGCACAGACGGGGGGGGGGGAGCTGACAACATCAAACCCCAGTTTCATTTTCTCCTACTTTGCATTATGGTACATGCAGTCCATATTGAGTGCTCATTATCAGAGTTGTGTGATGTGTTAAGTAACATTGGGGTGGAGCAGTATGGATATATCACAGACACATGGGGGCAGATTTACAAGCCCCATATGCCACATTTGCGCCACAGTTGCGTCTTTTTTGTGACGCAGCGGCAGCACAAAGCCATTGCTATGCGGCGGGGTATTTTCAACATGACGCATCAGGGAGATGTGTCACGTTGTAAAGCCCTGCGCCACAGTTGGGCGTTCCGGCGCAGGGGGGGAGTTCTGGCACAGGAACGCCTCCTAAAAGTGGCTGAGTGAAATCTACAAGATTTCACTCAGTCACTTTTATGGTCATGCTGCGTCAAAACCCTGTGCCTGCTTGAAGCAGGCTTAAGTATTGACGCAGCATGTTAGGCGTAAGGTCACCCTGAGCCTTGCTGGATCTGCGTCGCGCTTGCGACGCGACTCCAGCAGTGCGCAACCTTTATGGCAGCAGATGTGTCACGCATCTGTCTATTCTTGGGCCATGGTGCACCGCATTGTAAATGTGGTGCATCCATGATGGCGCAAGGGGTGTCTGCCGTGACGCACAATAACTGGCGCATCCCTGCTGATATGCAGCGGTGCACCAGTTATTGTAAATCTACCCCATGGGGCCTGATTCACCCATGAAATCATCACTCACATTCTGGGCCCATCATTTGTGGGGGAGGCAAATCTGTTGAGGTCACAGGCCTGAGTATGCAAGGGTTATGGCCTTTTGTGAATAAGTGACCCATCCTCATGAGGTCCAGGTATGTCTCTCAGGACATGTATTGTTTGTCATCAGCGTGAATAGTTGTTTTTAGGGACATCTACTGCACTGATCGCTGATATGGGCATTTGACCTGAGGCACACTCCACCTTTTGACTACTGTCAGCAGCTGTGATTTACATGCAGTTAGTGTGGCTTGCAAAGTCGTCTCAGGGTGGAATTTATTGACACAGTCGTGTCTATCCAAGTTTCATCATTGACAACAGAGAGCAAACCACATTTTGTCCATGACACTACAGGTTGCTCATGTGAAAAAAGTGGCAACGAGCTGATCAAGGACTTGCATGCCCTGACATTGGGTATGTGCCATGGCCCGGTTTCCCAGATTCTGAGCTAGCCGAGGTTCCAGAGGTATGTGTAAGCCATGCGTTAAAGCAATGTTGTGCAAAACACAACATGCTAATATGATCTTGCACACAACTTCTGGGGAGTACAGCATCACACCCCCTGTACCCTCAAGACATCTTAATCGTGACTTCAACAGAAAAAAGTGCACTCTATGATGCCTCAAGTCTGTATGTGTGCCCTATTGTACCTACGCTGAGGTACAGTGTTTGCACGCCTGTAAGGGGTGAGGAGATGTGGAGAGAGTGCATACCCAGCGTCGCCTGAGGAGGGAAGAAAGGCAGTTGTTTACATTTCCCTCTTTGACTTGCACAGAACATGATCTATTCCTTAGTACATGTAGTGTCCGTTGGGCCATGATTCTTATTGTACAATGGTTAATATTGGGGGGCATTCAGACATTTCAATGACACATATCACTAATTTTTAGTGCTTGGTTCTTACCCAGTAGCCACATGTTGCCAAATTCTCTAGCAGCCATACACCGGGCAAGAGGTCACATGCGGAATATGAAGCTGTCATGGGTACTGCCTGGGAACACTACATGCACATTTATGAACCTTCCACTGGCATCACAGACAGCTTGCACATTGATGGAATACCATCTGTGTCTGTTGCAGAAGATATGTGCAATGTGGTGGGGTGGCTGAAGGGCCACATGGGTGCAATCAATTGCACCCAGCACACATGGGAATTGTGCAAGGAGATTGAAATCTCTTGCTGTCCTTTGTCTCATGGCCAGTGTATGTGCCATTTGTATGTGGTTGGGGGCTCTAGCAGTGATGCATCTCAGTACCAGATGCAGGCACTGTGACTGGCTCACCTGGGAAATGCCCACATGGTCACTGGAGACCCTTTGGAAAGACCCAGTGGCAAAGAAATGGAGGGTAGAAAGGATCTTGAGATATGCTGGTATTGCATGTGAGCAGCAGGTCACAGAGTCACGTTCCTGCTCCCACTCACATACCATATCCAAGATGACTTCTGGAGGGAAACGGTACCTGGCCCTTACATCTTGGCTGGACATTCCAAATAGGTTGATCCTCTGTCTGAAGATCCTCTCTGCTCTCCTCCTCCTCAAGTAGTTGTGCCGCATGACAAGGGGCAGTGCTACAAACACATTCAGTGACATATTGATAGGGTTTGTTTGTGTCTGCTCTGCATTTATACATGCTGCAGAGCTAGGATTGGCTGCAGTGTCAGCTGATCCATGGTGGGGGATGGTAGGCACTTGGACAAGTGTGTACCCTTGGCTAACATGATCAACTGCCATACATCATATCTTTCGGCCCAGGATTGGAAATTCCGGCCCGGAATCTGAAATTCCGCCGCAGAGCCGAAAATTACGGGCCGGATCCTCAAAATCCACCTCAGTGCCGTAAATTCCAGCCTGGGAGCGGACGTAAAGTTAGTAGTCGTAAGTCTATTCTGTAAATACCGAAAGTAGTACGTTCATTCTGTGAATACCGAAAGTAGTAAGTTCATTCTGTGAATGCCAAAAGTAGTAAGTGCATTCTGTGAATAAAAAAATAGTAGTAAGTTTAGGACTGAGTCTTAAGTTCATTCTGTGAATCGGTCCCAGTTCCTCCAAGTCGGTGCTCCATCCGGGGCTACCTTGATGCTGAAACAACAAAGTCTAACAGTTCCACCCGACTGCATCAGTAAGGGCCAGCTTAAGCATTGACAGACTCTTATACAGTTCCTTTCTAGTTGCGGCCGACACGTTGGTGCTAGTTGGTCAAGGGCAACTGTTGCGTTGCAAACAATTGGAAGCGGTGCAGGGTGCGGTGCCCTCATGATGTGGTGCAGATTGGCTCTGTGAAGGTCGTCCAGATGGTATCGGTTAGCCCACGGCTTACTGTGCAGGATGGGGCGGTGCTCAATGCGGTGCTGGCAGGTTTCGGTGCAGGCGACGGAGCCCGTCGATGTACCGGTCAGGCAGCGACGGTAATGGTGACGTCTTGGCAGGGTGGGATGAGGCTGTACTGAGTGTGGTGCCCACAGGACGCGGTGCAAGCAACGGCTCAGTGACGATCGTCGAGATAGCATTGGTTTGACAAAGGATGCGATGCAAAGTGCGGTGGTGCCTACTGCGGGGCCTTCAGGACACAGAATCCTGCGACGGACTAGGTGACAGAGTAGGTTGCCCATCTCTTCTGCGGCAACTGAAACCATCGTTTCCAGAGACTGTGCCCAGAAGGATGGCGAGGTCTTTGCTGTTCCTGGGACCTCGTGAACAGGGGGCAAGCTCCACTTCCAAGCCCTTGGAGACACTTCTTAAGCAGGATACACACACATTTCATCTCCTTGGCCGAAACAGCTACTGCAGGCCAACCCCAGACAGCACACAGCAAAGGGGAAGTACTCCTCGTCCAGTTTCTTAATGAATTTGTAAAGCGCAGCAGCTTCCCCAGCAAAGGGCCGTCCCAGCGCTGATAGCAAAGAGGTGGACAAGATCAGGGAGGGGCCTCAGGGAAGGCCTGCTATTCTAGGTCTTCTCCTGGGCAGAGGTTCCTCTTGAAGTCAAATTAATCTAAAGTTCTGGGGTCTGGGCCCCAATACTTATACAGCAAAACTATTTTTTCTCTGGTGGCAGAGAAGCCCTGTACCCTGTAAACTAGTTCTGTCATCTCTGGTGCAGCTTCCTGGCAGGAGGTGGAGAGAGCATTGTGTAAGACAGGCCCATTCATGTAAAAGGAAACCCCCCTACTCTAAATGCAGCCCAGGTCTATTCAGCCCAGCCCTGACTCACCCTGGGAAGGCAAGATCCACCTACCACCACCCCCCACCGAAGTGGCTGTCTGAACAGAATGCACATCCCCAGCCCTTGCCACTCTAAGACAAGACAGTCAATACAAAACCTAGCAGCAGCACACTGGATGGCTAAGCAAGAAAATACCTACTTTCTATAAGTGGTATTTTCAAACACAGAATGTAAAAATCACCCTCGCTGAAAGATGCATATTTATATTCTGAGTTCAGGCATACTAAACGTTACCTTCCTATCATGTCCCAATGGTAAGTTCTATTTATAAGATGTTATAAATAAACTCCCAATCTGTCCTATGAGGCAGATAGCCTTTCAATAGTGAAAAACGAAATTGGCAGTATTTCACTATCAGGAAATGCCACACACACCAGGAAATGTCCTACCTTTAACATACACTGCACCCTGCCCACTGGGGTACCTTGGGCCTACCTTAGGGGTGACTCACATGTAAGAAAAGGGAAGGTTAGGGCCTGGCAAGCGGGTGCACTTGCCAAATTAACATGCTGTACCAAACTGCGCACATACACTGCAGTAGCAGCACATCTAGCAGCAGCACACTGGATGGCTAAGCAAGAAAATACCTACTTTCTAAAAGTGGTATTTTCAAACACAGAATGTAAAAATCACCCTCACTAAAAGATGCAGATTTATATTCTGAGTTCAGGCATACTAAACTTTACCTTCCCATCATGTCCCAATTGTAAGTTCTATTTATAAGATATTATAAATAAACTCCCAATCTGTCCTATGAGGCAGATAGCCTTTCAATAGTGAAAAACGCAATTGGCAGTATTTCACTATCAGGACATGTCACACACATCAGGACATGTCCTACCTTTAACATACACTACACCCTGCCCACTGGGGTACCTTGGGCCTACCTTAGGGGTGACTCACATGTAAGAAAAGGGTAGGTTAGGGCCTGGCAAGCGGGTGCACTTGCCAAATTAACATGCTGTACCAAACTGCGCACAGACACTGCAGTAGCAGGTCTGTGTTACATTTACAGGCTGCTTATGTGGGTGTCACAATCAGTGCTGCAGGCTCACTAGCAGCATTTGATTTACAGGCCCTAGGCACACAGTGCACCGTACCAGGGACTGTCTAGTAAATCAAATACGCCAATCTTGGAATCACTAATCCATAACAAGAATTTACAGGGAGCACTTGCACTTTAGCACTGAACACGAAGTCCAACACACAACAACAAAAAACAGGAGGCGAAGACAAAAATAAAAAGGAAACCCATGCCAATGATGCCAGGTCTAACATAAGATACACAAAATAACAGATCATCGTATTTTAAGGAATATAGCTTTCTTGCAACTGAGCTCTGGTACATCTTATCGGAACGCATCAAAAATTTAGGGCATATGATGACAATACCCAAGCTCTCCATTCCTTTGTGGACCTGAAACCACCCAAAAACATTACCACTGGGAGTTCCTAAAACTGAAACTGGGTGAGAGGGGAGGGACGATAGTGCCTCTTGTGGTTTTCCTGAGAAGTTGCATCTCCAGACGATTTGTTTTTTGGAAAAGCTAGTCAGATCCTGACACTGTTCTAACAGTGCTGCTTCATATGCCTTCACTATCTTTAATGAAATATTATTACTAGATTAGGGGCATGAACAGTGGAAACACTTGCCAGAAACAGCTCTCAATATGGCATCCTTTCTGATCGGTAAGACAATGGAGGTGACCCTGTATGCATTGTAGAGTCCAGTAAAGGTTCACCCTCATGTGATGGCTTATAATCAATAATTAAAGGCACTGCGAGATCTAGTGCTTGGATTATGGGAATTACCTTCTTAAAGAGGGTGCTATGAAAGAATCAAGGCATCCATCAATGACACTAAAGAAAATGAATTTGAACAGATTTAACAAAGTGCTGGGTGGAATACTGCAAGTACTCTCGGGCCCTGGTAATGACTCTGTGCCACGTGACAGTCAATTATTATTTTACATATTTCCATAATGGGGTGTGGCACAGACTGATTTTCTTGTGGCTGGTCCTTCTCTGTAATGGCACAAACGAGCTAAAAAACCAATGAATTTGCAGAGCGGCCCTGAGTAATTATCGGTGACTTCGAGTAAATCAAGCACCTCATCTTCACTTTTTGTGCAGTTTATAAAAAAATAATTGTTCCCTAATTTGAGGCAATAAAACAGTCACAGACAAGCAATTTTAACTGTTTTGTGGATAACCGTAATGTATCCTGCACAGAAAATGTCGGGCATAAGTAGACTTTTTACCAGGTATAGTTCGTATTCTGATTTACTGCTAATTAGATGAAGTACTTACTCATGAGAATGCGGGCTGACCGACACGTCCCCGCATGGGACACTCATGAGAGGGTGGCCCCCTTAGCGCCACAAGATGGCACACGGGGCAGCCCAGTGTTCCGCGACCCCTGCCCGGGTCCTGCGCGTCACTTCCGGCCGGGTTGGGGGCGGGGGAGAGGTATAAATTCCTCCCCCGCCCACCTGGCGGCCTCTTTGTCCCCTCACCCTGTCGCCGTTTGGGTGCCCTCTGGTCGCGCAGTCCAGAGGCCTGGTCTGGCGTCAGTGTGCTGTTTTTTCTGCCGGGCGACGGCTTGCTTCTCTTGCGGTGAGTCAGTTTGTTAATGGTCTGTGATTTTATCGCCGTTCAGGTGAGGGGACAGTTGGGGTGCAGAGGCGAAGCCGCGTGTCACGTGCGGTATGCCCCTGCCCTGCACCCCGGGAGGTACACCGGTGCACGGCCTTGGTAATTGTGGGGGCATGTGGGTCGCTTGTGTGGGCCCGCGTATTGATTTGAGGGTGCAGTGGTGCTGGATTCCACGGAGAGGCCATGGATGGTGATATGCGGCTTGCCTCTAATGATCGAGCAAGTTTTGGTGATTCGTTTCTTTGTGAAGGTGCAGACAGTGCTTTGGTGATTTCGTGAGCAGAGGTTTCTATTGTGCTATTAATATGGGAGTAAGGAGTCAATGCTGAGTTAATAACTTTTCACTTGCTTTAGAGACGGGTGTGCAGAAGTTGCATCAGGAGTGAATCAAAAGTGTTCTTTATGTTTGAGCACAGTCTTTCATCACGGGGAGATTCACGCCGTCGACTGAGGGAGCTGCAAGGGAGGGGAGACGTCTGTAAGGCCCCCCCTTCTAAAACCTCGTGGGGAAGGCGCAGTCCGGCCATTGCTGGATTTGTGATGACTAAGAGGGGGGGTTTAGGAGTTCCCCCGATACTTGTGCAGGCTCACAAGGTTTCGTGATTCGCCACGAACGGTATGCCCGCCTGAAGTTAGTTTCCTTGGACGGGACGTTTATATTGTAAATGGATCATGATAAAGCAGCTGCAGGGGTCTCGTTTCGGCCGGTTGTTGGACCCTGTGGTCTGGCGGTGGGGGGATTGGTGTTTGCTGGTCTCAGCGGGGGCCCGACTGGGATCCCGCTAGGTTTGGAAACCAGTCTCATTATGGTTCATGTTCGATGGTGTGTTAACATAAATTAGATGCGCTTGGCTGGGCCTTTATCTGGGCCTTGCTTAAAGCTCCCCTTTTGGCTTTGACATGGTTATAGTGATCCAGCGGGCTATAGAAAATATATCATAAACTACGCTACCCAACTTCATAACCTATAAACAAAATTCTATACTAAATATGGACCCATTTATGAACCTGATATATTTTGGGCCTACTGAATCAGGTGGTCAGAATAAATCTATATACACGTTATCTACACTCTATATACATATTTATACATTTGCAGAAAGAATATTGTCATTAGAATAAAACCCAACCATTTAGACGACCACCATAGGCGACGTGATCTAGCTAAAGGTAACCTATACTTCTAAATAATCAAGACCAGCTTGTTTGTCAAAAGTAAGATTTTATTTTCTAAATTATGGTATATAAGTTGAAAGTTTTATAAATGAAATTTATTTGCAATATAGCAAGCATGATGGTAAGAAATATGAGAAAAATACAATTTAAGCAATTGAATCAAATTTAAAGAAATTATATAAAGTTTAGCATTTCTAAAACCATTTTCCCTAACTGAGCTAAATAGACAGAAAATAAAGTAAAGATCTTTGAGGATTCTTACGTGCTCCACGCAAAGTCCAGCAGCACATCACCCTCATCGGAAAGTCAGAAAGCAGCAGCCAGCCCAACCCTAAGGGCATGACTTTTTATACCTTTCTACGCTAACTAAACTGTCAAAGGAAAGTTTTCAGAAATACTCGACGTCCCATTGGCTGAGAGTGACAAGTGACATGTCACCAGATTCTTAAAAAGTTCCACAAAATCATGTCTTACAAAGACCATTGTCTCTTCCACGTGAAGCCAGAGGCTTCCTGCGATTGCAACTTTGTATTAAGTCATCCTCGCAGCTTCCATAGTCTTTCAGCACGACTTCCGCGGATGCCAAGTTAAGGACTGACAAAAAGTTCACTTTCGACCTTGGCCATGTCCGACAGAATGATGTCAGCTCATCAGTTTTTGCTTTGTGAATGCAGCCTCAATAAACGTTTTAATTCAAAATGGGCGTCTCGTGACTTTCTGCAGAATTATGGATCAGCTCTTTTTCTGAGGTTCAAATAACTAGGCCCAAAAGCAGGCAACTTATGTTTTCTAGTATAAAACAAACACAAGAAAAGTATTAATGTAAGAAATAATGTATATTCTGTATCCACCCCATGGTTTACTAATTAATTAACCCACCCGATTAATCAAAATGTTACCTAGCAATTGCAAACAAATAAAGCAGCGTTTATATTCACCAGTCTCCGTTTTTCTATGAGACCCAAATGCACCTAGAATAGTAGAAATGACATCACACAGACAAGGAAAAGCAAAACAAGCACATGCTTATTTTAATTTTGCAGCAGTTAGTAATGACAAAAACGAAAACAATAAATTATTTTATTATTTTGCACGAACAAAAAGATGCAACATTTATGCACGTTTATGAGCACACATGTTAATCCCCCCACATGTAAAGTTTAATCTAAGTTGTATTAGTACGACATATCACAAATCATTAATAATTTTATTCTTGTTATGGAAATGTGACTTTGCGAGTTTAAACAAAATTTTGTTTTCTATCTCGCTCCATCAACTCCCTCATCTGGTGATTAACAAATCACCACACCAGCACTCAAAATTTTGATAAACTAAATTTATTAGAAATCGATTCAAATTCATTTGTATCAGTAAACCTAAAAGTCTGTTTCAGCATAATCTTTGCAATTAACATGACGCTCTCTATGTAACTCCTGCAACTCGATCTCCCTTTCCTCTTCTTTTCTGAGTTTATAGATTCTCTTCTTTTCCTTCATATGTTTCTTTCTTTTATGTAATAAACAACCTACTTTAGTCAAAATAAAAATGAATACTATTACAATCAAAGGTGCCAGAATCTTGCCAAGAATTGAACTTCCGATATTATGAAACCAGTTTTTAATTGCTTGAAACCTTTTTGAAAGTTTCCCTGTAAAATCTTCTTCTTCTAAAGGAATTATCTCTGAATGCATTTGCGTAATATTTTTAATATACATTTCGATATTCTTACTTTCATCCGGTATATATGTACAGCAATGTTGGACATGTAAAATGCCACAGACTCCTCCCTCTTTTGCTAGGAGTATGTCTAAAGCAAGGCGATCTTGAATTACCATGGATCTAATAGCAATAACTTCAACATTCACTAATTGAAATCCATCAGCAGTGTCAGTTGATAATCTATCAACTATAGTGGACAATTTTCTGATTCTCCCTGCGTTTAGGGTTATACCAACAAAAGGTATTACAGCTTGAAAAATATCTCCCAGAACTTCAGTAAAAGTTTCTCTTTTAGCTCTATTTACATAATTATGAATTTTAAACAATCCTTCTGAATCTCTGTCAACATGAAACACTTTAGGAAAAACAATTCCCACATAACAAGTTCCATACCAATGGTCTGGAAGGTTGTAATAGGCTTTGTCACCACAAACAAAATAAATTCCAGGAAAGATAGGATCTTTTCCACCTTTAAATCCCCAACCTCCCATTATCAGATAAGTATCTTCACAGTTGCTTGCACCTACAAAATAATTATCAAAAAGTGTGTTATCTCTTCTAATGCAAAGCTTTCCACTAACAGGCTTGTCTATGTGAATTGCAATATTTTCAAGCATTTTGCCATTTAATTTCTCATCCTCTTTTTGCCAGAAGGATGACTTAGTCTGCTTGACTAATTCATTTCTCTTATAAATTGCTCTTCTCTCCTCAACCATATTCAAGAATTTCTTTCCTTCAGCACTTAATTTACATGTTAGATTATTCTTGTAAGCATACTCATAAGTGAGTTCGTTAGTAACAAGGAAATATTCTCTCAATTGTTTTGCTTTCTTATGCTTATTTAAAGCATTATCAATCTTAACATTAGCAAAAATTTCATCATAATTTGAATAGTAATATTCTAAACGACCAGTTTGATAAAATAAACTAGTTAATACACTACATGTAACAGCATAAGTGAGAGGAAGCATATTATATGTTACTCCCTCAGAAACAGAAGCAGGTAACTTAACACATACATAACAGTCCTTTGCATCCATTACCTTGACATATTCACTCAAAAGCTTTGTGAAAGTATTGCTTGAAAAATCACCTATTGATTTATCTTGATGAATGTTAGGCTGATGATCAATAACTTTCGCAGATGCACTATGTTTAGTTTGGCTAACCAGAGCTTTGCTTGTTATGTTAACTTTGTGTAATTCTCTATTCATTTCTAAAGGGATAATCACAGCTAGTATTAACCAGAGCAGAACTAAAATGAGCAGACATACCAGAGTCATCTTACAGCATCTCTTAAAAACAGAACATTTTGAAGTGCTCTCCTTAACGTAAGGCATTTTTAGATTAGTTTTAGCCTCAAAAATAAAAATAAATTTTAAAATTTATATACACCCCCCTTTTAAAATATATTTTTCTTTTATGACCCTAAACAAGATTTCTTCGACCTTATGTCATACATAAGTTTTCTTCAACTAAACAGTTTTTCTTCGACCTTGTGTCAACTAACAGGATTTCTTCAGCCTTTTGCCAATTTAATAATTTTATACTTCAATCATTGTCACTAATTTCTTGGATTTCGTTTTCTTCTTCACTACTATCATATATGTCAATAACAGGTGGAATTACTAAGTAAGTCCACTCAGGAGACTTGTATTTCTGGTTTGGTCTAATTATTCTCTTCCCTTTTCTCGATATCACTTCAATTTTTCTTCCAACTCCAATTTCTTTTCCTGGACTCTTTTGACTACTGATTTCTTCAACCTGTTCTATTGGCTTTTTGATCAATCTGACTCTCAATCTTCCACCAGGCCAGTAGTCTGCTTTTCTCACGTACTTCTTCTTTGGTTCAGAATTATTTGATTCTGACTTCCAAGTCCTTTTCTTTCCGTTTTCACTTCCACCTTCCACGTCACTTTCTTCTGTTTCGTAGTCTGAAATTTCAATTGACTCAGGAACTTCTCTATTCGGCAATTTCACTCCTTCAGGAACTTCACTTTGTCTTCCATCACTGGTACTCGGTAATTCGTTCTCCTCTTCTTCTTCAATTACCTCTAGCTTCCCAGATTTCGGATTTCTGTTCCTTACTTCAGAGTTTGTTCTCTGCCTTTCGATACTCTCCTGGTCTGAAACTTCTTTTGGTTCAGCTTCTTTGTCTTCAATAGAGACAACCGAATCCTCAGTTATCTTTCCTTTTAACAGATTCTCTTCACCTTCAGAATCTATTTCAATAATCTCTAAGTCTTTTCTTGTCAGATTTCCATTCACTGGCACAGTTTCCAGATGTCGACTTTCTTGTCGATCTTCAGAATCTGGAATTACTTCACCTTCTGTTCTGTCTTCTGCTTCAGAATCAGAATCATCTGTGGTATCACTTTCAACATCAGAACTCTCAGGAGTTGGTATTGGAATAGTATGACTTGGATGAATCCAGCGCTTCAATCCTCTACACTTTACAGCATTAGTAGTGATCAAGATTATCTGCCTAGGTTTCTGCCATCTAGGAGATAGACAATTCCTTCTCCGATGTACTTTCGTTCTGACCCAGTCTCCAGGTCTCAGATCATGTGTCAAAACTTTGTCATTTGATTGAGCTTCAGTTCCCACCTGATTAGACACAGAAGTTACCATATCAGATAACCTTTTACAGTAATCCAAAATCGCACTGTCATTTATGCTCAACAATTTACCTACAGGTACAAAAGCTTGCCTCATAACTCTTCCCATTATAATTTCATGAGGACTCAGACCTGTCTTTTTATCTGGTGTACTTCTTAATGACATCAAAACAAGTGGAAGAGCATCAGTCCACTTAACTCCTGTCTCAAGACACATTTTTCCAATTCTGTTTTTGATAGTTCCATTTATTTGTTCAACTACACCTGATGCCTCTGGTCTGTATGCACAGTGTATTTTCTGCTCAATGCTCAAAGCTTCACAAATTAATTTCAACAGTTTGTTATCAAAATGGCTCCCTCCATCACTTTCAATAGTGACTGGAAAACCGTACCTTGGGATGATTTCTCTGAGCATTAGTTTTGCTACTGTAATTGAATCACAATGTCGTGTAGGGAAAGCCTCTACCCATCTTGAGAATAAGCATACAATTACAAGTACATATTTCAAACAGTTGTGTAAGGGCATTTCAATGAAATCTATTTGTAACCTGGTAAAGGGACCACCCTCTCGACCAATTATTCCTGTCCCCACCACTGATTTTCTGTTTGGATTCATTTGTTGGCATGACAAACACCTTTGACAAAAAGATTCTGCAATGGTTCTAAATTTGGTATTGAACCATGTTTCTCTAAAAAGTCTGACCATAGAATCTCTTCCCAAATGTGCAGGACCATGATATAATCTGGCCATGTCAGCAATCAAGCAATTTGGTAAGACTATTCTGCCATCTTTGTAAACCCACACTCCATCTTCTTCACGTGGTCTACAATCTGATCTTAACCATAGGTCTTTTTCCTCATCATCTGCTTCGTTTTGTAAATCTCTAATCTCCTGCCATGTTTCTACAACAGTTGTTAGCATTAATGAATTTGAATCAGTTTCTGTACTTCTATTCCGATTGTAAGAATAATTTTTCCTTGCGCAGTACTTTGCTGTTTCGTCTGCGAAGGCATTTCCCTTGGAAATATAATCAGTACCTCTAGTGTGCGCTGCACACTTGACTATGGCAATTTCTTTTGGCAATTGTATTGCTTCAATTAGTCTTCTAATGAAAACTGCATTTTTAATTGGTGATCCTGTTGATGTCATGTATCCTCTCTGTGACCAGAGTTGTCCATAATCATGCACAACTCCGTATCCATACTGACTATCAGTAATGATGGTAACTCTTATATCTTTTGATATTTCACATGCACGAATTAAAGCAATCAATTCAGCCACTTGTGCTGAACGAACTCCTTCAAGACATGATGCTTCTTCAACATCTTCGACTGTACAAACTGAGTATGAAGCTTTCAAGACACCTCCTTCGGATCTTAAGCATGAGCCATCTACAAAGTAGACAAAATCCGATTCAGACAAAGGTCTGTCTTTGATGTCTTTTCTGGGTTTAGTGCAGAATTCCATGACATCTAAACATTCATGTTCAGTTTCAATGTCATCAACAATTTCAGAATCAGGCAGTAATGTAGAAGGATTCAGATTCAAACATCTTGAAATCGAAACATTATCTGCTCCCAGTATGATTTTCTCATACTTTGTCAATCTGCTACTTGTTAAATGTTGAGTCTTACCTCTTGTCAGTAATATTTCAACTGAATGAGGCACAAAAACTTTCACAGGAAATCCCATAATGATTCCTTCACTTTGTTCTAGGCTGATACTTGTAGCTGCAACTGCTTTCAAACAACCTGGTAATGCTTTTGCAATTGGATCAAGAACTGCAGAGAAGTATGCAATAGGTTTCTTTAAATTTCCATGTCTCTGAATTAACACAGATAATGCACATCCTTCTCTCTCACTGCAATACAGTTCAAAATCGTTCTCATAATTTGGCATACCCAAAGCAGGAGCTTGGCATAAGCTCTTTTTCAGGTTCTCAAAAGATTCCATCTCAACATCATTGAGAATAATTGGATCTTTTACATCTGATTTGGTTAGTCTTTGTAGTGGTTTTGCAATTACTGAAAATCCACTTATCCATTGTCGACAGTAACCTACCATTCCCAGGAACATTCTGACCTGTCTTTGTGTTTTTGGCGGTAACATTGCTTGAATCATTTTTATTCTCTCTATTGTTACTTGTCTTTTTCCTTTTGCAATTCTGTGACCAAGATATTTTACTTCTTGTTTGCAAAACTGTAGTTTTGCTGGGGACACTTTATGTCCTTCTTCTGCAAGGCGATTTAACAGAATTATTGTGTCTGTTACACAATTTTCTCTTGTCTTTGCAGCTATTAACAAATCATCAATATACTGCACCAGTGTAGACCTACCTGGTAAGTCTAAATCTTCTAATGATCTTTTTAACAATTCATTAAAGATTGAAGGACTTTCTGTATAGCCCTGAGGGATTCTTGTCCATCCAAGGGTCTTACCTTGGAATCTGAAAGCAAAGATTTCATAACTGTCTGGGTGTAAAGGAACAGTAAAGAATGCATTGCAAAGGTCAATGACTGTATACCACTCAGCATCATGTGGAATCTGAAATAGAATTACTGCTGGATTTGGAACCACAGGACAGCATGGAATGACAATTTGATTAACCTTTCTCAAATCTTGTACGATCCTAAATGTTCCGTTAGACTTTTTAACTCCCATAATTGGTGAATTACAAGAGCTACTCTTCATTTCCTTTAATACACCTTGCTTGATTAACTTTTCAATTATAGGTGTAATACCTTCTATTGTCTCTGTTTTCATTTTATACTGTGGAGTGTTTGGAAATTCTATTCCCTGTTTCAATGCAATTTTAACAGGATCTACGTTTTTCATCAGACCCATCTCATTTCCAGTAAAATCCCATATTTCAGATTTCACTGTTTCCTTTAGCTCTTCAGGTAAATCCTTTTCTTCAAATGCAGGAAACAATTTTGTTTCCTCTGCTTCCATCATCATCATTGTCATTCTGTACAAACCATCTTCCTCCATTGTTTGTAATTCAACTCCTTCAGGAGAACAATATATTCTGCAATTCATTTTACATAGGATGTCTCTACCTAATAGATTTACTGGACTACTATTACAAACCACAAATCTGTGTTTGTCTCTGTAATTTCCAATTTCAACTGGTACTGGATCAGTTAAGTCTGTTTTAATTTGCTGATTACTTACTCCCACAACTTGGATGGTATCCCCAGAGAGAGGTAGGTTTTCAATTTCCACTGATCTAACAGTAGAACGGGTAGCACCAGTGTCCACTAGAAAAGTGATGTCTACATCATTAACTTTCCCGTTTACATAAGGACCAGACTGGTCAACCTCAAGAGTGGCTCCAACAACACACTCTTCCTCCTCTCTCGGGCACCGTCAGCAATAATCATCAGAATCACTGTCTTGGCTTTCTGTTAATAAAAATTGTTGTGAAGCATTTTGCATTTGAACCCTTTGCTGCTTTTGCTGTTTTTGTGGTTTTATTACCTGTTCACATCCCTGAAATCCCACGTTTGGATTATATTTTTGAACTCCCCCACAATTCGGAAAAGGTGGTTGTGGTAACTGGTCTTGACGATTATTCACCTGTTGTTGTTGCTGTTGTTGTAACTGTCGCTGAATATTAAATTCATTTAACCCCTGTTGCATCTGTAGCTGTTGCTGCAGGTTAACACCATTCTGCATCTGTGGATTCAATAAGGGATTCTTTAAGTTTTTAGGAGGATGAGGACACTCGTCCCTCCAATGTCCAATTTCGCCACAATTAAAACAAGGTAATCTTTGTTTCAGCTCTTCTATCTTTGGGCTAAATTTCTTTGGGAAATTATTACCTTTAAACTTTCCTTGTATCTGGTTTGTATTTCCAGTTTGAACAAAATTAGTGTTCTTATTTCCCATGCTGGCAATCTGTTGCTCAGCCACCTTTACCTGAGCCCACATAGCTTTCTCCTTCAGTTTCTTCTGTTTTACTTCTAATTCATCGCTACAATATTTTGCTTTTCTCAGAATATCATCTATAGATAGTGCTTGCCATCCGACAATACTAGTTCTGATCATTTCTCCAATTTCAGGTTTTAGTCCATAAACAAATCTATAGATAAAATGACTCATGTCTTTTTCATCTAATTTTTCATAACCACTGTATTGTTTAAAGATTAACAATAGTCTTTCATAAAAAGAATGAACTGATTCTTTTGTTTCCTGTTCTGTTCTTTCTATTTTAACCCAATCAACTTCTTTGGGTGGAATTTTGTTTTTCATCCAAACAATTACTTTCTCATAAAAATCCATTACAAGTGGATTTGGGGCACCTGTTTCTTTAATTCGCTCAGGTTCTGCTTTTGGCCAACTAATAGATATTTTGCATTCTGTCCAAAGATCAGATGGAACAACAATGTCAAAAAATCCATCTAAATCAATCCACAGAACTTTTGACACTTTGATAAATCTATCGACTTGCCTGTACCACTCAACTGGTTTCTCTCTTAATTTTGGAAAGTCATTTGTGAATAACAGAATGTCTTGTCTCGACCACGGGACATGAACATATCCTCCACCTGCAACTTCTCTCATTGGAAATTGTTTTGACAATCTTTCTAATCTTTCATCTTCCTTCCTTTTGGTCCATTTCACTCTCCATTTGTTCAGTTCTCCTAGCTTTTTGATATAGACAATCAGATCTTTAATGTGAACTATTCTTCCCATTGAGTTCAAACTCTCAATGTCACTTTCTGAAAAATCTAATCTGTAATGTTTTGCAAAATTCTTTTGTTTACTTACATCGATTTCAAGTTCTGCAGCTAGATCCTCTAATTGATCATATTTATTTTTCGTTTTCCACTGAATACTTTTGCAAATGAATAGTAGCTCATCATCCCGATAGTAATTTAAACTATCTGGGCCAATTGTTCCAATTATTAATTCTTCTATATTCGCTTTTAATTTGGCCACATCAAGTTTTGGTGTGGTTACCCTGACTTCAGGACTTCCTACATCTGACATAGCACCCATTGGTGTTTTTGGAGATAAATCCTCATTAAAGGTTAAATCAGGCATTCTCGATCTAGAAGCGTTTAATTCAGTCAAGTCTGAATAAAATTTTTCAGTAGCCTTTTGAGTTTCTGTATTTAAAGGAATAGTTAATCCATTTTTGTTTGTATCTCTTTGATCAAATACAGGCTGAACAGGACCTATTGTTACTGGAACTGTGACAGCTTCCATGCCTTTTGTCATTCTTTTAATTAATTCTTCTTTAGACCTTAAATATTCATTATAATCAACATCCTCAACATTTCTTGTCTCTCTTGCATAATCTTTTGGAGGTTCCCTTGCTCTTGGAGTCATTGAAAAATGTCTACCTTCATTTCGAGCATTATCAAATTCTGATCTTCTAGGTGTTTCAGTGATTTCACTATTATTTGGATAAAGTTTAGGAGCTTCACTAATTGGAGGTGCACTCGGTGAAGTTTCAGTAGAAACCACCGGAGTAGACCATGATCTAGGAGGTCTCAAAGGCTGATTAGGCTGTTTCTTTCTAGCGGTTGTATATATTTCTTCCATAATTGCATCCTCAGATTCACTTTCCATAGATTTTCCTGTAGGAGAACCCATTACCATTTCATGAATTAAATACAATCCTTCACTCATGTTTCCCTGTCTCCACATTCGCAATCTATCTTCATGAGTTTCTCTTTTCCATGATGGATTTTTAGAAGGTCTTTTAATTCCACTAGCTTCTCTTTGTAACTGATACATCTCATCTTCCCACTCAACTAAAGCTTCAAATTGAGTTGGTCTCGGTTTTGGAACAAGAGCATTCATTTTCTCTCGTAAATTTCTTAAAACCCTTACATTAAATGAACCATCATCAGGCCAAGCTAAAACACCATCGTTTTTAGTATAGCGTTTCCAACTGTCGAACCATAAGACAGTATGATATCCGTATTCACCTTCCATGTACGCTGCAGGTGTTTTATACTTATGAAGTAGTTTACCACCTCGCGTTTCGATTTTCTTGTCAGGTGAAAATAAATTCTTAAATTTCTGAAATAATGTTGTCTTTTTCTCAACATGTTTAAAATGATAACTCATTTTCAAAAGTAAAATTTAATTCACAAAATCGTTCGTAAAATATTTCCGGGATGTTCCGCAAAACAACCAATCCGTGCGCGAAACACACCAACAAGCCAATGGCAGTTGAGCTACGTCAGTTTCCTGCTCAACCAATAAAATTGGAGATTTTCCCAACGACCAATCAGCTCACAGGCCGTCAGAGACTCAAGAGCCAATCAGAATACAGTTTGTGACGTAGGTCACCCAATCCCAGCGCGGCTCTGTGACGTACACAGCAGCTGCGGTTTTTCGCTTCTCACTCCTGGCGCTTACCCCTCCTTCACAAAATCTTTTCACAGCGCCATTTTAAGAACACTTTTCAGTGTAAATTAATTCTTAACAATGACTTATAAAGACAACATCTGTTCGTTTCACTAATTAGGATAGTTTACATACATTCAAGTATCCACACTTCGGAATAGACGGCGCTATTCACACTAAGGATAATATTCAGTTGTCAGTAGAGTAACCTTACCCCACCCTTCTAACACGTATAATTATGAACTCGTTTTGCTCTGAACCCACCGCGAAGTGAAAGTTCTAAGAGTTCCACTTGAACATAAAATACAATTCAAACTCGCACTTTTACACGGAAAATTCCCTAAATTCAAACACACATGAAATCCGTACAGGACTCTCACCTGTTTATAGAAATCATGCACCGTTAGCAAAATAACGACGTTATCCGTACAGGGCTCTCACCTGTTTATAGATATGAAACATGTACCCGTACAGGACTCTAACCTGTTTATAGATAATCATGTACCGACGCTAAATTTACCCTTCACTCAAGCTCGGAAATAACTAATACTCTCATCACAGTGAGTTTTATGGAAGGCGCTTTGTCCCTATTCTCATGCTGCTTTGATTTCTTAGAAAATCCTCACTATACAAGATTCAGACCTAGCCCTAAAACTGTGCTGCTCGGCGACAACACTATGGTACACGGCGATACCTCTTGTGATATTCGGCGATATCACTACAAACTGAACAGATGGCTTGCGTGACTAATTTCTCGCCACACAATCTATACCGGTATAGCTTACAGATAGGCACGAAAAACGAACTTAACAAGTGTTAAAACATCGATCCTATTTGCATACCATGACGCAACCCTTAGCAACCAACATGTTACCTTGGTTACCCCTTAGCAACCATCAATTTCTGCTACCAGAGAATTGATCCAGCGGGCTATAGAAAATATATCATAAACTACGCTACCCAACTTCATAACCTATAAACAAAATTCTATACTAAATATGGACCCATTTATGAACCTGATATATTTTGGGCCTACTGAATCAGGTGGTCAGAATAAATCTATATACACGTTATCTACACTCTATATACATATTTATACATTTGCAGAAAGAATATTGTCATTAGAATAAAACCCAACCATTTAGACGACCACCATAGGCGACGTGATCTAGCTAAAGGTAACCTATACTTCTAAATAATCAAGACCAGCTTGTTTGTCAAAAGTAAGATTTTATTTTCTAAATTATGGTATATAAGTTGAAAGTTTTATAAATGAAATTTATTTGCAATATAGCAAGCATGATGGTAAGAAATATGAGAAAAATACAATTTAAGCAATTGAATCAAATTTAAAGAAATTATATAAAGTTTAGCATTTCTAAAACCATTTTCCCTAACTGAGCTAAATAGACAGAAAATAAAGTAAAGATCTTTGAGGATTCTTACGTGCTCCACGCAAAGTCCAGCAGCACATCACCCTCATCGGAAAGTCAGAAAGCAGCAGCCAGCCCAACCCTAAGGGCATGACTTTTTATACCTTTCTACGCTAACTAAACTGTCAAAGGAAAGTTTTCAGAAATACTCGACGTCCCATTGGCTGAGAGTGACAAGTGACATGTCACCAGATTCTTAAAAAGTTCCACAAAATCATGTCTTACAAAGACCATTGTCTCTTCCACGTGAAGCCAGAGGCTTCCTGCGATTGCAACTTTGTATTAAGTCATCCTCGCAGCTTCCATAGTCTTTCAGCACGACTTCCGCGGATGCCAAGTTAAGGACTGACAAAAAGTTCACTTTCGACCTTGGCCATGTCCGACAGAATGATGTCAGCTCATCAGTTTTTGCTTTGTGAATGCAGCCTCAATAAACGTTTTAATTCAAAATGGGCGTCTCGTGACTTTCTGCAGAATTATGGATCAGCTCTTTTTCTGAGGTTCAAATAACTAGGCCCAAAAGCAGGCAACTTATGTTTTCTAGTATAAAACAAACACAAGAAAAGTATTAATGTAAGAAATAATGTATATTCTGTATCCACCCCATGGTTTACTAATTAATTAACCCACCCGATTAATCAAAATGTTACCTAGCAATTGCAAACAAATAAAGCAGCGTTTATATTCACCAGTCTCCGTTTTTCTATGAGACCCAAATGCACCTAGAATAGTAGAAATGACATCACACAGACAAGGAAAAGCAAAACAAGCACATGCTTATTTTAATTTTGCAGCAGTTAGTAATGACAAAAACGAAAACAATAAATTATTTTATTATTTTGCACGAACAAAAAGATGCAACATTTATGCACGTTTATGAGCACACATGTTAATCCCCCCACATGTAAAGTTTAATCTAAGTTGTATTAGTACGACATATCACAAATCATTAATAATTTTATTCTTGTTATGGAAATGTGACTTTGCGAGTTTAAACAAAATTTTGTTTTCTATCTCGCTCCATCAATAGCACCCCGCTTTTACCGGAGTTGTGCTATGCAAATGCGATTTAAAGATGAGAATTTTCTGGCTTGTGATTGTTTCTGCGGGGGGGGTTTCTTGGAGTTGGGGCAGCGCAGCTGGTTGCGAAGGTCAGGGTACATGGGGCCAATTTCCTTTAGGATTCTTAGACATGCCTTTCTTCAAGCCTGTTGTGCTGCGCACTTCCCCTGTGTACTCTGCCGGTTCCCTGCCCTAGGGCCTAGGACGCTCGGTAGGACGGCCCGAGGGAAGATTAGTGGTAAGTGTGGTGGCCGATTTGGGAGAGTCCACGCATTATGTGTTAACGCGGAGGCCCCCTCACTTCCACTGGGGGATTGAAGCCTGTAGTTTCTTTTGGGCTTAGTCGCGATTACCGTGGCATATCCGGCCTTGTGTGGTTGGTGGCAGATTCATCTGGAACACGCGAATAATGTCGCCAAGGAGCGGCCATCTTGGCGACCATGGCGGATTTCGGTTTCTGCCAACGTGGGCAAGGGCGCCAGGGTTCGGCCATCTTGGCTTCAAGCCGACCCTAGGGTACTGTGCGCGAGCCAAGGCACGGGCGCCTGGGTGCTGCCATTTTTGCTTCCCTTTCCTTTTTATTCGCTGTGTATGTGAGGATGGCGTGAACAGGATGTATGCTTTCTCCTTTGTGCTGTTATTTGTCGTCCTTTTTCAATTTTCGTAGCGCGGCTGCATCACATTTTGTGATGCATGGTGCGCTACGAAATTCGTTGTATTTATTAAATTGTTTACTTACCTGCAATTATCCATATTCCAGTGTTTACCACTGTCCATCCTGCCCCTCCCCCGCACCGCCTCCCTGCCCCACCGAACTACCTCCACGGGCCGCGGCTACCTTTGAAGGGAACCAAAATCCTTTGACAGTCACCACGTGAGTTGGCAGGTATGTCATTTGCAACTTTCAGAGTCCAAAAAGCACCCCGGCAGTGGAGGGGTGGTTCGCAGGGGTGTGGGAGGAGGAGGGAATGAAATAAAAATAAACAATACACACTTACCTGTCTGCCGCTACCGCCCGCCATCGCTGACGCCTCCTCTCAGTCCTTTTCCCCCTTCCATGGCAGGAAGCAGGATGCACTCGGCTCCCAGCCTCCCGATAGCCACTCAAAAAGCTGCATGGAGAACACGCAAACTGCGCATGAATATTTGGCTGGCCCCAGAGAGCTGGCAAAACATTCATGCACAGTCAGGAAGTGCAAACCACTCCTCCCCTCCCCTGCTCTGTCAGCTGAGCAGTCCCTTCCCCCTCGAAAAGCTGCAGCAACAAGGGAAACATAAAACGATAATAACTCAGAGTTATTATCTTTTAATTTTTCCTTGAGTGACACTGCTTAAAAGACGTAGGGTGAGGCTCCTCTCACTTAGCAAAGGAGCCGCCACTGAATTCTGTCCTTAATCGAGTCAGGTTTAATTTTGGAAAAAAATTTGCCTTATGCTGGTTTCTTTTATTTTCAAATTGTTAACACCTTCCAAGGTGAAGAGAGATTTTTTTAAATTTCAATTGTGGCTCTGTGGTTTAAAATGTGCGAACATTCATTAATTGTATTATAACAGTGGAAACAAGCCCACTCACAACTTGCTCTCAAGTGTACCGAGCGGTATAAGGGCTATACATGAGTAATGTCAGACACTCATATTTCAGGTTTAGATTTGCCACTGGCTCACTCAAGGCTGCAATAGACAGAATCTGCAAATGTGCTGGGGAGAACTCCATCTGAGCCCCATGTCACCTACACAATGCAACCTCGACCACCTCATTTTGGTCTTATTATAAAGCGCCTAATTCTTGTGCAAGAATGTGATTTTACTAATAGCCTCATTAAATGCAAAGCTAATGTGCTGCATGCGTTTTATCCAACACTACCCCTTGCCCTGCCCAGCACCTCGATGTATCTACAACTTTACGTTGTGATTAAAGAAGAAATCTGAATAAACGTCAACACTTCCAGGTACCATTCATAGAAGTTTTCCATGACTGAAAGTTCTCGAAAAACGCAATCCTAAATAAATAAATAAAAATTCTAAAATCCTTGTACCCCACTTTTCAAGAAATGCACCTTGCACAGACCTTTGTCGGGCAACTTTCCCAAAGTCAGGAACACCCCCCCACTTTCTGTGCTTCAATTAACTCCTTAAAACACATTGGTTCTGGAACCCAGTTCTGCAGTTGCATAACACCCTTTCTGTCTGCACTGCAAGGAGCCTCTGTTAATTAGATGTATGAAGGTTCTCTTACGTGAGTTCACGGGTTACAGGTGATGCCCAGTTCATGAAATAATCCCAATTTAATTATGTTTTACCCAGTTACCTCTCATCAGGCACTCAACTGGTTTGTCACAAGAGTGCACTTCCTTATGAATGTATGTTCTTACAACGCATTCCGTTGCAACGCATGCCTTTACCATGCATGCGTTGCAACGGAATGGAATTTCTACGCATTAGCTTTTCCTCGAATACTTGCGTGGTGACGTCATACGTCGTTAAGAGGAAGCGGAAGTTTTTTTCCGTTTTCTATTAAACGACGATGATTATCTGCATATCCGACGTGACTTCTGGTGAGTTTTTTTTGGGGGGGAGACCCCCCCAAGCTCCCCTTTTTTTACTTTTTACCTTTACCACATATGCCTTTACTACAAACCTTGTAGTAAAGGTATGCGTGGTAAAGGCTTTCGTGGTAACCACGCATGCGTTGTACTGCATGCGTGGTTAAGGTATCCATGGAAACGGCCGCGTTGTAGTGGCCGTTTCCCCTTCCTTATGTCTCGGTGACTGAGATCTTCACAGACTGCATTGTTCATTTTACTCCTGTAGTAAATGCTCTTTTACACCATTTTGTTACTGTTCCACTAGTGCTTTCTTTACTTTTCTAGGTCAAAATCGACAGGGGTAGACCCAAATGACCCTTTTATACCTGGGCATGGGACGTAATTATAAACAAGACAAATGGTATAAAGGAATAAATACAAAACATTTACTGAGTAGAGTACATTTAATTTACCCTCTCCGCAATTATTTTTCTTGATGAATATATCAGACCAAAGTTATATCCTACATGGACAATAGCACCTAATCAATTAAATAAACACAAAAGATGACATATATCACACTATTCTGTACATCAACAAAAACAACATACAAATATGACAAAATACCCTAACAAATTATTCTCACTAATGTCTTCCATACAATTCTGGAGAGACCACTAAGAGGTAGTCCAGGTGACACACTTAAAGGTTAGTCAACTAATATAATCTTTCTAGTGTGACACCCTACAATTTAAAGCATCACTACAAATCTATTGACTCCTCCTTATTAGTGTCGACTTGACCACGTTTCAGCCTATCATCTTCTTAGGCCTCCTCAGGACAGGGTTAATACATTAATCTGTTGAGCTTCTGAATGGCGCAGACTCATGCTGTCTTTCACACTTAGTGCCACAAAAGTATCTAAGTACTCGACTGGATCCAGCACGTCTCCCACAACATGAGGTGGGGTGCCCTCCTTTGGGGTGAGGCTACTAATTCATCATCCGCATCTCGTAAAATAAATCCACAAGTATTTCCAAAGTCAAACATCCGCAACTTGAGAATCACAATCTCCTCATTAGGTTTCACTCCGTGAATGGGCTCCAAGAAATGGCCTCACTTGCGGCCCCACCGCCGCGTTTACTCTTGCCACCTTAATGTGTGCGCGACTACATAAGAAACAATCACCCTAGATATGGGGATCAAAGTCTCCTCAAAAACTAGCACACCGTGCGTGGACTCCAAAGGCTTACTTTTCTAGGCATGCATTTTGTGCAGCGCTCTGAGATTGTTTCACTTTGACTCTTATCCTCATGCATCACTAATTACATCTTTGCTATGTCCTACTTAATGATTACTCCCTTTTCGCTAATATGATACATATAACCGTCACAGTTCAATTGTTTCTTGTACTTCTGTTGTTTCAAGGCATTAAACAGTGCTCTATATTTATAATATTGTGTGATTCCTCTGTGCTTCTTATATCAAAGTTTCGTTCAGCACTCAGAAACGAGGACAAGTCGAGGTTATGCTATTGAAAAATATCAACAAATAAATACACTATTCACTCTTACAGTCCGCCTCTCCGTACTTGCACACTTACTCTTTCTTTGTGCCTCTTTCCACATTCATATTAGCCTTAACCTTACTACAACACCCACTGTCCCACTGCCAGTAACTTCCAAATAGTTGAAATAAAGTCTCTCTCCAGTTGCTTCAGAAATATTTGCTTCTGGAGCAAACAGAACATTTATTTTGTATTTATTTATTTTTATTTTATTTGGAAGGTTTTATATAGCACTGGCTACACCCAAGGGTATCAGAGCGCTTCACATTCGCATTGAACATAGGAGGACAAAAATAAAAATAAACAGTATATGAAGCAAATTACATCAGACATCGTACGAAATCAGGGCATAAATAGAATACCATACTGAGTGTCATGCATATATCGTAATAGAGAGCAGATTAATATGAACAGTGTGACAATGGAGAAGGTAAGCTATACAATGTAGTAGGGAGGATGTGGTATGCAGGTTCCTGGGGGGGGCAATGGTATGAAGAGGGGGGATCTAGGATCTAATTATCCCAACAATGTAGTGAGGTGGTGGATTTTAAGGTCTTTTTTTAAGCTGTCAAAGAGGGGTTGCATCGGAGGTCTTTGGGGAGGGCGTTCCAGATGGTAGGGGCCTTGCCAGAGAAGGGACAGGCTTTTTTTGAGAAGAGGTGGAATGAGCAGAAGGGTGTTAGTGATTCTCAGCAATCTGGTACCGCCAGCTTTTTTGAGTTTCGATGAGAGATATGTTGGAGAGTTCGATACAGGGCTTTGCGTGTGATACACGCAATTTTGTAGGAAGATCTGCCACCAATGGGGATCCATTTGAGGGTCTTGAGGGTAGGGGAGATGTGGTCAAAACATTTACTGTTGGTTGTTAATCTAGCTGCGAGGCTGAGGATGGATTTGAGGTGGGCGAGGTGGATTTTGGATGTACCGGACAGAAGGGCATTCCCGTAATCAATTTTGGATAGGACCAGCGATTGGATAATTAGTTTGAAGTCATTGGCTATGATAAAAGGTTTGACTTTTTTAAGGTGGGAAAGAGTGAAGAGGGCACTTTTAGCTGAGTTCTTTACATGGGAGTTGAGTGTGAGTTTATTAGTGATGTTGATACCGAGCGATTTGACAGGCTCGGCGAGGGAGGGAGGGCAGTTTAGGGCGTTGAGGTCAGCGATCCATGTTTGGATGGGGAGAGGGTTGTGTTTGGGAAAGACGTGGATGATCTTGGTTTTGTTAGGGTTGAGTTTAAGATGGTTGTTATGAAACCAGGTTTGGATTTTGTTTAGTGTAGAGTTAAGGTGAAGGATATCGGCATGTGATTTAATTTTATAGTACAGTTGGGTGTCACCCGCGTAAAGGTGGTAGTTAATTTTTGCTTGTTTTAGTATAAGGGTGAGGGGTATCATAAAGAGGTTGAAGAGGGCAGGGGAGAGGATGGATCCTTGATGGACACCTAGGGAGACAGGAGTAGGTTTAGTGAGGCTATTCTGAATTCTAATGTGTTGGGTTCTGTGCTGGAAGTAGGATGCGAACCAGGTAAGGACAGTGCCATTAATGCTGAAGCGATCTTTGAGTGTGTTGAGTATGGTAGAATGGTAGACTGTGTCGAATGCAGCAGTAAGGTCAAGGAGAATAAGCAGATAGCACTCCCCTTAGTCCAGGGCTAAGTAAATATCGTCTACTATGTTCAGCAGTGCGGTTTCGGTGCTGCAGCCTTTGCGGAAGCCAGATTGAAGGGGGTCAAGAAGGTTGAATGTATCAATGTGATTGTCCAATTGGAGGAGGGCGCATTTTTTAAGGGCTTTGGAGAGGAGTGGGAGATTGGAGATAGGGTGGAGATTATTAGGGTCATTGGGGTCAGCTTTAGGGTTTTTGGGGATGGGGGTGATTTGTCCGAGTTGAAGTGAGGTGGGCACATTTCCTGCAGCAAGGGAGGTGTTAATGATGTTGGTCCAGTAGGGGACAATAACGTGATTGAGATCTTTGATGAGTGTGGACGGGAGAGGGTCTTTAGTGTGGGAGGATGGTTTGAGTTTAGTTAGGATGCTGAAGACTTCTTGTTCAGAGACGTGGAGGAAATTGTGCCATGAGGCAATGGGAGGGGGAGTGGAGGAATCCGAGGTAAGTTTGTAGGGAGAGAAGGATAGGGGGTGGGAAACCAGGGGAGTTGTGGGGTGGGTGGAGGTTGAGGGTGGAGGAAAGCACGGTCGATTTTGGTGATTTTTTCACTGAAAAAGTTGGCGATTTGTCTAAGATTTCTGGTTACAGTTGTAGTCTTAGTGTTTTGCTTGGTGGAGGGTGGCGCCGGGGGTGAGTTATTGAACAGGATAAGATGATGGTCAGACCAATCAATGGGGATGATGTTGGATAAGGATGTTAGATCAGGCTGGGAGATGATGGTGTCTAGATTAGCTCCTTTAGTGTGGGTAGAGGTATTACAAATCTACTTGAGGTCAGTAATCTCTAGATGGTTGTTGAGAAGGTTTATTGTAGGGTTACTGGGTTCATCCCAGTGGAGGTTAAGATCTCCAAGGAAGATATTGTTGGAGTTGGAACAAAGTAGCGAAGTGGTGATAAGATCAGATAGTTCTTCCGCAAAAGGGAGGTGTTTGCCAGGAGGGTGGTATATGTTATGGAGTCGAATCAAGGGGGAGTTTTTTATTTTGAGTTCGGCTCCCAAGTATTCAAAGGTTGAGTAGTCAAGGTTGTTAATTTGGGCGAGTTGCAGTTCTTCTTTAAAGATTATTGCAAGGCCTTCCCCTATTTTTTCATGTCTGTCATGTCTGAGAATAGAGTAGCCAGGAGGAGTCAGGAGGTCAAGGATGAGTGTGGAGTGGTCTTTGAGCCATGTTTCAGTGAGGATGGCAATGTCCGGATCCTCGTTGAGGATGGTTTCGGAGATTTCAGTCGCCTGACGAACAGCTGAGCGGCAGTTCACGAGCATGCAGATAAGTGTTTGGTTTGGGGTTAGGGGCAGGGAGGAGTTGAATGCTGGTGAGTTGAGGGGGGCCTGGGGGAGTTCAGCGACTCCGAGTTTCTGCAGGTTCCCATGATGACAGGAATGTCGGGGTGAAGGGGGAGGGGTCAGTGGGTGGGAGAGTGTTAAGGGAGTCATTGCATAGGGCAGGTAGATCAGGGGCGGAGTAGGTATTTGAGGTGCGAAGAGGTCTGTTGGGGCAGGGGAGCAGGGGCTTAGTAGACCAAAGGTTGGGGTAAGGGTGTTTTCTGCGCCTAGGGTTGAGAGCAAAATGGTAAGGGGGTGCGGGTAAAGTGTTTGATGTATTTAATCTGATTGAAGTCTTTTCTGAGCAGTGTTAGTTCAGTTCAGCCTAGAGTCAGTGCGCATGCGCTGCTCTGCGAGACATGATATATCTACTATATGGACTTTAACCAACCCCATCGCTTGCCATTGGTTCTTTGTTGTGCCATGCTGGATTTCTGCTGGTCCATTGCTTTCAATTGTCCTGCCTTTGGGTGCTTGGTTGACACCCAGGCGATTTCACTGATTGTTTATTTTGTTTGGCCATCCAACGTTCATAGTTCCTACTGCCCCAGCGCCAGATGGCCGCTTCATCTTGGAATTCACGTCAACCAAAGTCCCGCCTCCTCCCAGTGGCTTCTTCTTGCCAACAACCTTCAGCTCCAGTAAGGTTTCTACAAACAATAATTGTTTCATGGTGCTCGGTCACACTGCAGTGCTGCAGTGCTGCTCGCAGCCGATAGCCGGGCTGCACCCTCTGTTGGGGCTATAATGTAAATGCTGGCTGCGGCCCACCAGCAAATATTAATTAATTTCAGGGCCGGACTGGCAACCAAAACCGGCCCTGGCAAAGTGCTAGGCCAGCCCGTTTGGGGTGCGGCTGAGCTGTTTACCAGGGCTGGTTTGGGCCGATTTTGTTACAGGTACCAAGATTGCAGCTATGCTGCAAAAAAGGCCCTGTAACAAAAACGGCCTCCCAGGGGCCCCAAAATCGGCTCCCACCCTGGCGGCCCACCAGGGAAATGCCCGGTGCCGCTGCAGCCAGTCCGGCCCTGATTAATTTCCGATCTCTGCCTGCCCAACAGAGAGAGTCATGCCTGTAAATCTTATCTGCTCACATTTGTTGTGCATTCAAAGTCCTCAGTAAAATGGCAGATGCTGTTTTTGAGTGCCTCTTTATTTTCTTAATTTCACTTCAAAGAGAGGATTTCCCAGTTTTGCTTGCAGGTCACCTAACCCCCTACGCCTTTGCTGCTTGAGCCCTTTGGCCGTGTTACAATGTTTGTCCTTTGTCTCTGTCTAAATATTTAGCCACCCCCTGCATATCTCCTCTGTCCCTGCTCTCATCCTCACTTTAGTATGTACCATTGTAACCTACATGTAATATGTTTTGTCCCTGCTGCGAAAAGGTGCCTCGTACTTTACAGTCGTGGCCCACCGAGCTGAAGAAACAAACAAACACAGGCAGTCACAGCGCCTATGCAGATGCACATGGTGCTCCTGTTGTCCCCACAAACAGGATCAGAACCTGGCTGTGGAGACTGCAAACATCAGATATCCTCTTGTGTTGTGGGTGATGTTACCCATAGTCTGAAGAGGCTGTTTGTGTGCACTTAATGAGCTGTCGCACAATATTAGTGCCGCTATTTACTGAATCAGATCACCCTCTGTCTACCATGGAAATACCACCATCCTGCCGTTTGTGTTGCTGATTACACGAATAGAGATCCTAAATAAAAGAGAAACTATGCAAAATGTTCCCAATGTGAAATACTTCGACATGTGTGGGTACTAATGTATATAACAGCGACATCACAAAAGCATATAAGCTAAAGGAAATCGTCACAATAAATTAGTGATCAGCAGATTTAATTTGTCTGGTTAGCACATGAATGCATACGAATAGAAATCACACAAATACGCTGACATCATTTTGTTGAGAGTAGATATACTATAGGCAATTTACTGCTTGCACAATGTGTTCAAATGAATTTGGCCCCTCACTTCCATGGCTTTCGGGAGTTCGTTTCTAAACCGCTGTGTGCACCTTACAGCCAGCAAGGGCAATTATTTGATGACGAAATACTGGGAGGAGTGCTTGGAACAGCTTACCCATTGCATAATAACAAGTAGTGGGCAGGGTATATAGATTTATTTAATTGCACAGTTACTTAAAACCATTTGCAATGTGACAGACTGATTTAAAAGCATAACATTAGGAAAAATCTTTTCATAGAAAGTACAAGTAAAATATGGGATAGTTAAACAAAGAAAACAATTCAATTAGTAAATTGAAAAATATATGAAGCATTATGAGGGAAGTGAGACTTTGTCTGCTGCGAGACTGTTTTCTCGCAGTCGGCGTGATCTTATTCCTTGACAAGTGTGGAACGCACTTCTTCCATGTATCTCTCAAGCCTGGCAAGGTCAGTCAGTAAAGTGCAGGAAAATAAAGCCAAAACAGGGTCTTTCACTCTCCGAACACCTTTGCGTAGCCATATTGGCTTTAATAGCTTCCGACGAGATTGTAATAGACCCGGACAGCAGCACATCAGATGTAGTAATGATTCTGTTTTGAAATCTCAGATTCTACAGCTGATTATATGTTCAAGGGCTTTCCACCCCGGATTTAGTTCTTGTATTGGGAGTGGCACTAGTCTAGCCCACTGAATGTTTTTTAGAGCCTTTCTCCCCAGTGCTTAGTGGAGGTAAGGCTGAGATTTGTGCTCCATGTAGGTTACCATCAGTCCATATCGATCGCTTCCACTCTCAAAATGTGCTAGATCACTTTGTCTTGACAATTGATAGCATTGTTTGTTGATTGCCTCCTTAATGCCCAGGTAGGTTATGTTCTCTTGACCCCAATTCTGGGTTGCCAAGCCTAAAACTTGGCAGGATACCCATATGGCAGTTGGGTAGGATCATGATGACTGTGTCGACTGTTGAAAGGTGACAGTTAGACAAGAGACGTAAACACTATGGTATATGTACAATGCTTATTTGCAAACCGTGGTCAGTGTGGGAGGAGGGGATGGATGTGAGGTGCGGAATTTGTATTTACTTATTTAGGAATTTGCAGAAGATGAATAAGATCCTCAGGAAGACACGGGGAAAACAATTTAGAGCAGAACAATGAGTTCAAAACGAAAGTGTTTTTTTTTTAATTCAAATTTAGTACAGAAGGCGATCACACAGGAAGGATGGCCCCACACAGTTGATGGTGTATGAATCAGACTGGCAAATAATAAAAATGCAAGGAAGCTTTCAGCACTGTGCTGCACGAGTAGAAATGAGAGAGACTTACAAAAGAAGCTGCAAAATCGAGATAATGTGAGGCATGACCATCGTGTAGGTTTAATTTGGAAGGTTGGTGAACAAGAGATAAGCAGATAAAGTAGAGAAAGAGGTTAGAAATCAGGAGAGAAGAGAACTAAGTAGATTAGAGAATAAGAGGACATTTTACCTAAGTGAGACGGGTATGTCCAGACATGGGTCCCATGCTCACTGTGCCACTGGAGTTAAGCTAACCTGGCTGATGAGGGGTGGTGCCCTGAAATTGGTTCCAGGATGCTTGTTTCCGGTCCAAGGAGGACCTGACTTGGCAGTTTGGGCTGGACTATCCCCATGAGGAGCAGGATCAAGACCAATTTGCATGTAGCTCGGTCCAAACTAGGGTGGAGTGGTGAGCAAAAGAACAATGGATTAAACCCAGATTTTTGTGACTGGGGGTTAATGTTGGCATTGTTCAGCATTCTGCCCATCATTTATTCCTTTTGCTACCTTTATTGGGAAGGGTATGCACAGACATGGGTCCCGCACTCACTACGCCACTGGATTCAAACTAGCATGGCTGATGAGAGGTGATGCCCTGAAATCGGTCCCAGGATGCTTGTTCCTGGTCCAGGGAGGAACTGTTTTTGCAATTTGGGCTGGACTGCTCCCATGAGGAGCAGGATCAAGACTGATTTGCATATGGTTGTGTCCAAACTGGGCTGGTGTGGTGAGCAAAAGAACGATGGATTACACCCAGATCTTCGTGACTGGGGGGAAAGCTTGCATTGTTCAGCATTCCATCCATCCTTTATTTCTTTTGTTGGTGAACAAGTGATAAGCAGAGAAAGTAGAGAAAGAGGTTAGAAATAGGGGGGGAAAGAGTGAGGTAGTTTAGCAAATAACATTTTAGAGCACTAGAGGTTTTGTGGAAGTGGCATTGCAGCATCACACTTTTTTTAGACAGTGACAACTTCAAAAGCCATGTTTAAGAAACCCTGAGATTGAGAAAGGAGCCTGAAGTGCAGCTTAAGTTCTTGCTGTTGTGCGAAACAGTAAGCAGTAGTCGCTTACTTTTTAGGTCTATGTAAGACAGCGTGATTGAGCTGTTGCTTGCAAGAGATGTTGTTTACTGCAAGGGACTTGCAGCATGCCCATTCCGTACCTTTTGTTGGTTTTATTTTCACTTTTATTTGCTGTCTCCTAATTGGCCAGAGGGTGCCAGTTTTACTTCCTTTACTTTCATTTGGAGCATGTACCAAATGCTTATTGCTTCCTCTTGATTAGCTGGGCTTCTGGTATTATTCTTTTTTTTTTTCCTCGATGCCCATGTTGCTTTTTCCATGTTGCTTTGTCCCTACAACCCTCCTGTTTTCCATGTTGCTTTTTCCCTCCCACTTTTCATCCTGCTGTTATCTGTGTTCAGAGGCTGCCGCTATTTACCCGGGGTGGCGGGCTGGGGAGGAGGCTCGGAAGGGATTGTATATTAACATAATAAATAATATTTTTTTTTAAACATCTTCAGGCCTGCCACCCGGCCGCTGCTGCCTCTCAGTCTGATCGCCGCTGCCACTCGCTCCTCGGAAGCAGGAACCAGGAAGCACCCAGGCTCCTGAATCCCATAGCCAATCACTATGCTACAAAGCAGCGTTGTGATTGGTCTGAGCGCCATGGTTTGGTGCTCAGATGAGAAATGGTGGCCTCTGCATGTTTTGCACCCAGGCTGTAATTCTGCCTGGGTGCATAACATGCAAAGTGTGTATGACTGTTATAGTCGGCCCGAGAGGGCCGGCCAGACAGTTATGCACACATTAGAGTGGAGCAACCACCTGGCCTCCTTCTCTGGCAGTCTAGCCCCGCCCGCACCAGGAAACAGAAATCTGAAATGATAATAACGCTGGTTATTATCATTTTAGTTTTCATTTTTTTACACTGCATAACGACGTGGGGCAACTCTCCTCCACCTTAGCAGAGGAGCCACTGCCTGTGTTCCCCCCACATGCTACTGGCCTCTTCATAGTCATTTTTTTCAAACTTTTAGCCATGCTGTACAGCAGTCACACTGCTCTAAAGCATGACTAAAAGACATTGGCAAAGCTAATAGCTCTCCTATAGGCGAGGCTTATTGGCTTTGCCAATGCATGCTTTTTTTCTTCAAACCTTCAGACATTTCTCAGCAAACCTTGAAAAGTAGGCAACAATCATACCTTTTTGAGTTTGGGGTTTTGCAAGAGCTTTTCGCAACACATAGGGACATATTTTTAAGGACTTACCTCCGATTTATCTCCACCATAACGCATCAAAAGTAGAGATAGAACTAACACCCATTCACAAGCTGGTGCAAACAGCAGACATCGTCAGAATTCCCGCGATAACAGCCACAAAACCTAACACCACGGCAGACACCACCAACTAACCCTAATGAGATGCAGAGTAGGCGTTCCCGGGCAGAAACACACGAAAAAACAACAACACCACTTTCACAACGAATTGACAGAAGTGAACCAAAAACAGGCGATAAGCCACGGTAGCAGCAGGTATTTAACACCTGCCTCAAGCAGGTGTAAAGACGGATGACTACCTGCAGTAGGACACGGAGCCCCACACACAGCCATGCTCAAAGAACAAATGACACCATGGAGCTACTCATCATGCAGTTCAGAGCCCCAACAGGGCCACAACACCCACCATCACCACCCCAAGGACCACTGCCACCACCCCCAGGACCCGGACCCGCCCAACCCCTGGACCACCACAGAGGCAGCGCAGAGTAAGACAGTGGACCTACTGAAAACGCACCACTCTCACAGACCTAATGCCCGAGGAAGTTATTGCCCACACAGGCTCAAAAGGACAACCATGATCCACTTCATGACCACATCGCCCACAGGTTGACGGTGCCAACACAGTGAAGAACAAACAGCCCTCCTCAGAGAATGCTGCTGGCTGTGCTGCACCTGTTGGCCTCTGGTACCTTGCAACCAACAACTGCCAAACTCGGAGGGTGCTCACAGCCAGCCTTCTCAAAGTTCATCACACCTGTCCTGGATGCCATCCTCAGCTTCATACCCCAGTACCTTCACTTTCCCAACACTGCGCAGGACCAGCTGGAGACAAAGCAAGGCTTCCACGGCATAGCCAGATTCCCGGCCATGTTGGGGGCAATCGACTGCACACATGTCCCACTTGGTCCCCCCTGCGGATACTGCACACCACTACCGCAACAGAAAGCACACACATTCCATCAATGTGCAAGCAATAGTGGACCACCGGGGACTCTTGACCAATGTCGTCGCCATCTACCCAGGGAGTGTGCATGATTCCTTCATCTTCTGACAGTCCGTCGTCAACCAGCGCTTACAGGATGGCACATATGGAAAGGGACTGCTCGTTGGTAAGTACCAAATCAACACACCACACATCCCAAAGCCTCCAAAGCACAACTGTGGGGATGCATACGTGACCAAACCACATTCAACATGTCAAACTACACAACCACCTACCAGACATGACCACACCACTCCATGGTCATCCCGGGCTACCCCTGCACCCAATACAGACATTTCAAGGCACCACAGCCACAAACCAACTGAATGTGTGGAGATGCGGAATGCAGCCATGACACATTTGAGGCACTGCTCTGCCCATATGACCCTACCCCAGTCTCCCAGAGGTCAGCGTCCCATGGCAGTAGGCCTGTGTTGCCAGCTGTGCATCCAGGGTCACTAGCCCTGTGCAACTTGTGTCATCCCCCTTGTAGTTCTGACATTGCATTCCTGAGTGCCTGATGACTGTTGGTGTAGTTGTCCGCATCAGCTACTCCCTGCGGGCTGGCTTACACTCTCCCCACACACAGCCAGTACAGGCGTTCCTGGATTAGTAGACCTGCCATCACCTCCTGTCAAACCAAGTTTTGACTCTTTTCTCCCTGCACTGTCACAGGTGATCAAGGATATGCACTTTGCCCTTGGATGATGACACCCCTCCGAGACCCGGTCACACCCGCCCAGAGGCAGTACAAAGCGGCCAACATATGCACCAGGGGCATTGTTGAACGCACATTTGGTGTGTGGAAGTCACGTTTCAGGTACCTGGAGGGCACAGTTGGGAAGCTCCTGTACAGTCTGGACATCGTGTGCAAGCTGATTGTTGCATGTTGCACAACATCTTTGTTCGCACCAGGGCCCTATGGATCCCAGTTCCAGAGGTACCGGCCGATGGTGGTTGTGATGGCCCACATCCTACTGCTGCAGCGGCAGGAATGGCCCATAGGAATACCATCATTGACACTTACTTCTCATGAGCATGTCACATTGTGACCGTCCATGGCAATCATGCGCAGTATAAGATGTCCAAATGCACTGCATGCGTGAATAAACATATTTGCAGGTTACAGGTTGTACTTGTACTTTGTCATGTTACATTTCCCTGCAATTTCAGATGTGATTTGCTAGGTTGTGCACATTTGCTGAACCAGTTGTGTCCTGTGTTCAAATGTGGTGGGGGTGCTGTTTGTACCAGGACGTTGTTAATGTCAAGGTGCACTCCTGCTTATGTGCGTATGCTGCACGGTGGCTGTGTCGCTCCTGCGGCTCTGATTTGTCTGCCACTGGTCTCTTTCATGCTGTGTGCCTGTCGGTTCTGTTCTTCCACGGTGTGGTGTAGATGTTGTCCTCTGCTGCAGTTGGCCTGGGTGCATTCGTGGTACTCCGCTGTTGTTGAATTTTGTTCTGTGGCATTTTACGTATGCTGTTCTTGTGCTTTTCCCCGTATTATGCGTGAGTATTGCTGTCCTTGCGCTGGTTGTCACTGTTTTGTTATCGCGCTTTTGCCCATCGCAGGTTTTTTCGTGCGGGGGTTTATCTTTTTATCTCCGTCGCAGTGGTTGTGTCACAGGCATTGGCCGCGGTTTCGGCAAACTATCGCATGCTACTGCCATGTTGTGAATTCCACGTTGTCACGGAGTTGTTTTCCTGCGATAGGCTGCGATGTTGAAAGCTGTGTTACGCTACTCTTGCGGTAGTTATCATGCGTTCTTGTGAATATACCCCATAGTTTTGTAAACACCACACTTTCACGAAATACTCTATTGTTGCCTCCTTAAAGTAGCTTTTTGGACACAGTTAGAGATTGACATAGTTTTCTCGTGCAAATATCAGTCTCATGTATGCTATGGAAATGATGGACTTGCGTCATAAAAGCTTGCAAGCTAGCCGCATCTAGTTGCACATCAGTGTCAATGGAGCCACATACGGCGTAGGCAAGAAAGAAAACGTTTCTGCTACTCTGAGTATAAAATATTCACACTATACCTGTAAGTTTAGGAAAAAAGAGTCCTTAGGCAAAGCCGAGGGATAAAGGAGGGAGCAGCAAATCACACACAGGCCAATCAATGAGCATTCATTTCCCAATACTTTGCTTGTATAATCAAAACTTCGAAAAATCGCAGTATTTCCCCTAGTGGCTATTGATTATAATAACAGTACAACATACTGTAAAACCTAGCTTCTTATAAACATAATTTATTATGAAAACCAGTAAAGTCTATGTTATTATGTGAGAGGCCTAAAATGTGATATATTTATATCGGTGGATGCTTAAGAGAGCTCATAAATGTCAAAGATAAATAAATTATGAGTGTTTGCTTAGAATTGCCGCCACTGCAACCAGTGGGAGGAAAAGATGATGCTTGGAGCGCGGATCTCGCACTAGTATACAAAAAACGAACATAACTTATGGTTTAGCTGCAAATCCAAAGATGTGCATTATTTGTTGAAAATGTTTGCTCCCACCAGTTTAACATGTTTTCAAATTCAGAGAGGGTAAAGAAAAGAAATGTTAACTGCTTTCGTAGGATTACTCCTATATATGTAAATGAGTATATGCTCTTTAGGAAATCAGGAAGGATCTAGTAATAGTACTCAAGATAATGTGTGGTGGTTGCAGATTTCCTAGAATATTAATGAATGCAAAATATTCTCACGCAGATTTTCCATCAGATTGAAAAACCTTCCAACATAAATGTAACTGAAAATTGATTTATCACTTATAATGTTTTGTCTCTACGGAAAATAAATATTCTTCCCTATAGAAAACAAAACTTCCTTCTCAACCCTACTACATTAAGAGGGTCCCATCTCAATTATAATCTTAGATAGGCACTTACTCCAGATTTTGCCGGATGCATTTTTTCCTGCATCTCCCTGAAGGTAAACTATCGGGTTCATATATGTGAATGCACGGAAGCTTACACGTTCTCCTGTTTATCTGGGTGCCCCACCCGGAAATGATTACAATACAACTCTGAACCTAAAGCTGTAAATATAACAATTCCATCATAATGACTGATTTGTTGCCCCCAAGTTAATGTTATGAACACATTCACAAATGCATGATAGCACAGTGCTTTTTGAGCACCAAAAAACAAACTCCATGTAACCACCATTTTTCAGAGTTAGTGTTAAATGATATTTACATTTCCTGAACCTATGTACTCCTGAGAACCATGTAAAGTCTATTATTATATAATAATGTTTTTTTGTTTTGAAATTCTTTGGGGTGTTGAGTTACTCTTCATATACCAAAGTGTGTTAGCACTGTTTGTGAACTGGATGACCCCTAGAATTTTAGATAATGTCAAATTGTAACTGCATGTGGGTGACACAAAATCTCATTAATATGCTGACACCATCTAACCGAATATGCTACCATGTAAGGCAGATATCACTAAACGTGATGCTGCTAAGGTTGAATATGCTAATCTGATATACAGGTAGAGAATGTGCTTTTTACTCGGGGGGTCGCACCTGAGCCATGACGACTCACTGAGTGCTCTTGCCTTCAGCTTCCTCTTGTTTCAGCAAACAATGTAAGGTCAAGCTGACATTTATCATGTGTTTTGAAGATACTATGTAATGATGCCTGCCAATGCAAGCTGTATCATTCTGTGTCATCATTTATTAGGAACAGGGTGAACAGGCACTGGCATGGAAATGTGTAAAGCAAGAAAAAGCCCATAAAAGTCACTTCTCAGTCCAGTTCTGGAATGAGGCACATACATCATGATTTTTCAAAATTCCTGATATCCATGTTAGGTTACCCATACTGATCCATATTTCTCAAATATTCTTTCTTTTTGTAAAACAGAACTTTTGGTTTTCCGAATTTCTACTGGAAATTTGCGAAATTATATATGAGAGAGAAACCCTGAGATTGTTATTGTGGTTTCATACTTAATAACGAAATGACAGCAAATTACCAGTGAATAATATGTAAAAAAAAAAAGGTTTAGTGCAGGGACACAAAGATTTTCTTAGGAGACCAAGGCTAGTGATGCCAAATATTGGCCAGTAGCGGCTCGTGGAGGGAGTGCTGCAAGGCGGTGAGGCGGGGTGGGGAGGAGCAGGGTGGGGGTAGTAAATTACGGAATACGGCCGAACAGAGGTAAGTAAACAACTAAATAAATAAATAAAAGGAATTTCATTGCGCGCTGCATTGCCAAATGCCAGCGTGTGCAACAAAATTAGTTGTATTTATTTATTTGTTTACTTACCTCTGTTTGGCCGTATTCAATAGTTTACTACTCCCCACCCTGCTCCTCCCCCGCCCCGCCTACCACCACGCAGCACTCCCTCACAAACCGCTACTGGGTCAGGGTGTGATTAAAATGATGAAGAAGGGTTAAGGGATACAGTCCAAAGGAGAAATTGGGAAACAGGGACAGGCCTTGGAATAAGTGCAGGTAGTGGAGTTGGGGCAGGGTGTTACATGGTGTCAGGGGTGGAGATAGGGCAGAACGACAAATAGGGTCAGGTGTGCCGAAACCACTCAAAACAAACAAGGTGATGGACGGAATGTTGCACAATGGCAAAACATTCACCCCAGTCACAGATCTGGGTTTAATCCATTGTTATTTTTCTCACCAAGACACCCCAGTTCAGACATGGCCATATTCAACTCAGTCTTGACCCTGTGCCTCATGGGAACAGTCCAGCCTGAACTGCCAGGCCATGTCTTCCCTTGACCGGAATCAAGCATCCTAGGACCGGTTTCTGGCTATCAGCCGTCTTCAGCCAGGATAGCTTGACTCTAGTGGCGTAGTGAGCACAGGACCCACGTCTGAGCACACCCTTCCCACATAGGGTGAAACCACTGACATCAGCTGAGATAATGAACCTCTCTGTAAGGTAGACAGGGCAGAGCATACACCTTCCAGAATATCTATTACATGAGAAAGTTACTAACTAACACCCCTGACACCCCGGACACCCCAGGCGGTATGCAATAATGATGCCTAACCCACAGAGACCTGTGCTGGTGAGTTGGGAGCAGGGGGAGAGGTGCTTGGGGTGAGGGTGATCCAGTCCATTTTCAGAAAACCAGTTGCTTATTCATAAAGTGGGTAATAATATTTTACACTTTTCGTAAGGTGAACAGGAAATCCTACACATTTATGATGGATTAATTTGTCTTTCAAACTCTAAAACAGGACCTAAGTCACACGTCTAACAAAAGGCCTGATATTGAGTTTGGCAGACAAGTTACTGTGTCACTAACATGTTGCATATCATGTTTGCCTTTTAACAAGTGGCATAGAATATATATCTCACTTGGAATTAGGCTGGCAATCTGTTGCATTTGTGACTGAGTAATGAATCCACTAAACTATAAATCTGGCCCATACTTTTTCTCCAACATCTTACAACTTATATATGCTCTGGATGAAAAAGCTGCATGTCTGTTTTGCCATCTTTTTGAAGGACTATCCTATCTATCAAAATAGAACTTGGGCAAATGTTTTGTTTTTTAAATTGTGTAGACACCACCTTTATGTACATGGTGTCAACAACCAACATGCACGTATCTGATGTCAGACTTCTAAGACTGCATGGATAAAATCTCAATTAGATAAATAGTTGTTTGTGCCGGTCGAGGACACCTTTTTAGCAATAGAATGTTCTTACACTTGGTCTGTACCTGGATGACTTATACAACTTACAGGCTGAAGCTGTCGCATAAAGGAAATTATTTATGTCACATATCGAGCCAATCAGAAATCTGACAAGGTATCTTGTTTAATATACATATGTCCAGCAGAAAATTAAACCTGGGGCAGAGGTTAATATATTCTATGCGGCTTGTAATAGCAACATTTTAGAAACTTGAATGCACTAATGTAGAGCCTATTGGATGAATAAACCCCTCACAAATGTACTAGATATAAGGTGGATGGGATACCCATTAAACTTGTGATGGAGCAAACCTTCTGCAAACCCCTACATCATGCCCCCCATGAGGGCCTTAGATTTATTATTTTTTTAAATATATTTTTATTTTTATTTTCCCACTGCAACTGCAGTGATAAATCTTGATGTTAATAATACCTTAGATATACACCAACATAAAGCTAAGAAAAACCATTATCAGCTAAAACAATATACCAAAGACTAGCTAACTTAAGATAATAAGGGCTGTATACAGGTAATACAAATATTTATAGGTTAAAATAAAAATATTTAGAGGTTAAAATAAAAATAGTTAGAGGTTATAACAGGTACATTTATCTCTTCAAGTAAACAAAGCTCCATGCAATAGAAGGATAAAAGAAATAAAATACAACAGCATTTCATCATATAAAACCTATCCTGAATAATTATTACCAAACATTTCATTCTGACTGTGTAAATGGAGTAACCCAAGTTGTAAACGGCCCCCAAATCTTTTTCCCTCTAGTCCAACCCTTACTTCCTCTTCACTCATAAAGTGCTTTTTCAACATTAAAAATGTACAAAAATCGGCCTTTCCATTGTTGAAAAGTCGGGGTTGCAGATCTAACAAGGCTGAAGCTACACATAGTCTAAAAACTGACATTGCGATCAAAATGAGCGAGCGGCACTGCAGGCTTTGGACAGGTGGCGCTAATTGAATTGTTAATTCGTAGCTCGGGTTCCTCAATCTCGCAACTGTATAGTTGCCTGCTGGAAGTGCTGCCAGGTGATCTAGATAAACATAGGCTAAGGTGGCAGGATAAACTGGGGGGTTTGGATTCTTGTTTTTCTTAAATCAGTCGAAATGGGGAACTCTGGTGTGTGCTCTGCTGATCTGCAGTGACAACATTTCTAGACCCTGTTTGACCCTTATATCACACCTGTGAAACTAAAGAAATGGGGAGGAGTGGAGGGAATCCACTGTTTTAGGTGCAAGGCACACGGTGCTGATATAATACACATTTTCTCCACTTGTCCTTACTTTGAGCCATTGGGTTGTGAAATGTTCGCATTTTTACAGCTTGTTTTAAAAGAGGGTGTTCTTTTGCCACCTCAACTTATGTTATGAGGGGTGAATGAATTAATAGGGGGAAAAAAGAGAGGGCCTTAATTTCTGAAGTTATTTTACAACCTGAAAACTTGAAAAAAGGTTAATATTAGACCTAGCATTTCTTTGTAAAGTCCACATTTGTAAAGCGCACAATCACCCGTAAGGGTCTCTAGGCGCTGGGGGGCCGTCGGGAAGATTAAGCGAGCTATTGCCCAGAGTCACATGGTGCTGGGCTGACCTGCCGCCGGAGCCGGGGATCGAACCGTGGTCCCCAGATTCCAGCGTCAGTCGCCCTGGCCGCGGCGCCACGTGTTATTACCCCTGACTTTTTGCCTTTACCTCCTCCATTTTTGATGCTGTGATGGATTTTGTTTTACTGGCTTAGATGCTTTGGGCACTTTGCCACTGCTGATCAGTGTCAAAGTTCAATTACTCCTGTGTAAAATGAAATGGTAATAGTTTTTTTAGTACAATTTCATTGGTAGTAATGTAACGGAAGCGCACCTCATATACATTTACAATCAGATAAGGACATACATTTTGGGGGTTTTCAAAATTATATGCACTTTATATACTATCATTTGAGATTGATGCCTCTCGGGATATGTACGCACCCTACTACCTAGGTGCACACTAACATAAGGTATGTCAAATACATTCCTTATGTAACACAACTTTTTATATACGAAATATCCCAGCACTCCACTGTAATTTGTCTAAATCAGTACATGTTATGTATAGAACATATATAATGAAATGTTATCAAATGTTCACAGACTACCAACAATTTTGGGTTCTCTCAAAGATGGATAATTTATTTCCAAATAAATATAAATCAATAACAAGGAGTTTGAAATATCCACGATCAGTAGAGAATGTTGGGTATTTGTACAACACTAGAGATAGTTATGTGTCCTCCTCTTCCGGGTCCACAAACGACAACAGCCGACACGTGTTTCGTCACGTCATGTGACTTTCTCAAGGCTGTAATGATAACCGTAATTTCTCATTGTTCATATACATACAAAATGTTTAAAATTCAAAAACATATTTTAAATCAAAACATTCAGAAAAAAAATTTCTCCTTGTCAAAGTGTCTACTTAAAAGGAAAGCCTTTTTGTGTTATAGACCTTATGAAATTGTGCTATCACTCAGTTAGAAAAAAGGAAGGTATGATTAGAAACAAAGATAAGACATTTTAAGAAAAGCTTTACCATATTCCACACCCTTCGTGTGAGAGAGATTGGTGCTTATCCGGTCCTAATTTAGACAAGTGTGATAATGCCCGCAAACCTCAAAGTATAAATATGGGGAAAACTAACCTTCTAGATTCTCAAAAACAACGGATTTTGATCTCTTGGCCTAAGTTGTTCTTCGTTTGTCACCAATGTAACATAACGGTCTTCAATCTAAAAAAGTTTTACAAAAGAGGAGTATGACGGGAGAGACAATGAGTCTGCAATCCATATTTGTTGAGATGATCCCCAATTTGTTAAAAAAGTGCTATTTTACTCACATTATCAATTTATTTGTGGGTTATCAAACTTAGTCCTGTTTGTCTATCTGGATCAAAGACAGGTAGTATGAATTATCCTTTCCTCAAAGTCAGAATCGAAGGTGCTGAGCACGCTAAAAGAATGTGAGGAAAAAACATATGTGGGAAATATAAATAAATTATCATTTTAGAATCTGATTAGCAAAGTAATGTCTTCAAATGTCCGAGATTCGCCTAGTTATTATCGTTTTACGAAGTACCCCAATTTTAATGTGAGCGCTTCAACAGGGACTGATCCATATCCCAATATTCTATTTCTTGGCTATAAAGGGGGATATCTTTAAAAATTCCAGTATTAAGAGACTAAATGTCTTATCCAATTATACTAATAAAAATTGTTGATTGGACTTACCTATTCTAAGATATACGTATTCTTATTATTTAGTGCAAGACTTGGATTTCTAATATTATTCAAATTAGCATTTTCGCGATGGAAGTCATTGCTGAATATCTGTATCCAACGATCTTTATCCCTGAAATAATGTTAATGACAACATGTAAGTAACCACATATTGCCACACTTTTTGTATTTCCTATCACGCACAGGGTTCTGTAGGAGCACAGTATACTCACTTATTTTAAAATCATGTTCCAGTCGCAGTGTAGAGAAAATGAGACTTCGAGAGGCCTAATTTCCAAAAAGGAATGTAAAACATTTTTTTGTTATTAAGATAATCTATTTATTCGATTTTGGTAAAAAGTATTTGTGCATAATAAAGTGCATAGTATAGAGATTTTCTTCTCATATTATTTTGTAGATTTTTAACAACCCAGTCAAGATTGGCAGTATCTGATTTCTTGCACCATATAGGCATATTTCTAATTAACTTCAATGATTGGTCGGCCCTTATTTATACCATCTGTTATATAAGCCGTTAAAGATTCATATTGTTTTACTGCTATGTCTCAACACTTTATGGTCAAATCAAAGAATCCACATTGTTACTATATCAATGAAATGCCCCAGTGGATTGTAGTTTAGAGAAACCAGAGATTTGATACCCTTTTGTTACATAATTAGACCCTCTTTGATGAGAATATGTTCCAATTATCACGGGTAAAAATATCATCCTAATAGTAGTTCCATGCATGAATATTTTTCTCTCCCCTTTCAAGAATTAATCCAAGACAATAGTTAGTCAATCTGCGTTTGAATTTTAAAATCATTTTTCCAAGCCCCTCCATTTGTAACTCGGTCTTTCCACGTTTGTGTTATTCTTAAAAGCGGCTTCAAAGCAATTGAAACCGAGCCTTTGTTTTTCGTTTTATCTCATTTGGTCCAATATGGCGGACCGAAAAATACATACTATCAGTCTCAGCAAAGATAACTAGTCTAAGTTGAATAACTGAGTGATTATGCTGAGACTGAAGGCTAAAATGAATAGCATCACAGGTAGCGGCTTACCGTATATTCGTGTCCGTTGAAACAAGAATCACATCTCCTCTGTGCTCAGCTTTCAGTCCTACAGATATTTGGACTGGAGCTGCCGATTTAAATGTGCACAGAGCCGGAAAAGAGCCAAAAGTGACCCGGAAACACCCGGGCACCGTGCTCTGAACCGGAACTAGTTTCCCATAACAATGTTTGAGGTAGTTCTAAACATAAGGGAGCCATATTTGTTGGTACTATTTACGTATAAACAAGCCGATTTTAGAAGAAACCTGTTTTCTTTCATCTATATTATATCTATAAATTGTAAATAGATATTGTTGACTTATTTATATATTATAGTGCATGTCTTACCCATTACGGGCGACGTGCAATCGAGTTTGGGATTAGGGGTATATTTGGCGGCCATATTGGAATGGGTCTGTAAGCTAAACTATTATTCGAAATAACTATATAAGGACAATATCCAAAGCATATAATCGTGGTGACTAAGTACAGTTAAGTGCATATGAAACTAAAAGAAAAGAAAAATAAAAAGAAGAAAAAGGGTTAGTAGAGAGGATAGGAACATTAGTTTTTTCTCAAGTTTTCCTAATCACCATATACCATTCCTACTTGAATTAATGACATTGGGCAAACATGTTTACCAATTGCAATCGGCTCTTTCATATTTGAGATAAAATACAAATGTTCATCTTTTATCACATTTTAGAATCTATGTAAATATTTAATCAAACACAATTGTCAGAATTATAGATAACAATACATCAGATATATATACTTTTCGGTAGTTATAGATCTCATTCTAACAAATGCATGTTGTCTATATAATATCCTAGTATTGTTCTTTGATGAACAATGACAGTGGTTCATCTCTGTATTACTGACATGTTTTATCAGGTTTTAAGAAATACATGCATCTCTTTATCAAAATTGATTCCCTGTTCTACTGCCCGAAGTTTAACAATCCATTGTGTCTCTGTCCGTCTAAGTAACAGTAGTCTATCACCACCCCTTGGACCACATGTTTTATGGGCAATGCCATGGAATCTAACGCCACGAAGCTGTGACAGAGTGTGTGTTTGGTTAAAGTGTACTGCCAGAGGATAGCTGCAGTTTTATTGTTGCGTATTGCTCTTATGTGTTCCTGTATCCTCTCCTTTAGTGATCGTACAGTGCTTCCTATATAGATTAAACCGCAGCAGCATACAATGCAATAAACTACATAGTTTGTATTGCAGTTCATGAGGTGCTTAATCTGATATTTAGATGTGGTATTGTACTGGAATTCAACCATCTTATTGGCTGCGAATTGGCAGACACAGCATTTCATACACTTAAAGAATCCCACCAGTTTAGGTGGTAACCAGATAGGTGTTTTTTTATTTGGTGGCAAATAACTAGGGCAGAGAATTTCCCTAAGCGTTTTACCTCGCCTATAGGAAATCATAGGATGTTCCGCAACATGTTTGTCCAATGTTTTATCCATATTCAAAAGATGCCAATGTTTATGAAATATTCTATGTATATGGTGGCTGTGTGTGTTATATCCAGTCACCAACGCAATCTTTCGATCTTTATTCTGTTTTTCGGTCTTCTTTTTCGGATTCATACGGCTAATTCTGGATTTTTTCTGAATCTTTTGTTTGGCATTTAGTAACACGTTCTCAGCATAGCCTCTATTTTGGAATCTCTGCTCCAGCTGTTCCAATTCTAGTTTGAAAACTTGCTCCTCACTGCAGTTTCTTTTAATCCTAGTCATTTCCCCTAGTGGGATAGTATTAATCTGGGATTTAGGGTGTGCACTGCTCGCATGCAGCACTGCACTGCACGCTGTTGGTTTCCTAAACAATTTTGATACTATCTTGTCTGCTTTGTGGTAGAGAATGACGTCTAAAAACTCAATTTCCTTTTTGCTAATTTTGGAAGTGAATTTCAGATTGAATGTGTTATTATTCAGATATTCAAGCAGGTCTTGAAGACCATTGTCGCTACCCGACCAAAGAATAAAAATATTGTCGATGTAGCGACCCCAATAAACTATGTGATCTGTGAGATTAGTATTTGGCATTTTCCAAAGATGTTGTTTTTCAAAGGTGCCCATATACAGGTTGGCATATGATGGGGAACATTTTGATCCCATCGCTACCCCAATTGCCTGTTTGTACCATTCACCTTGATGTAAGAAAACATTGTTTTCCAGAACCAGACGTGTGAGATCAAGTATCATTTGTGTGTGTTCATAGAGACTAGCATCTCTATGAGACAAACATTCTGCAAGTGCTTGTAACCCATTTTCCAAAGGTATACAGGTATACAAAGAGCATACGTCCCTAGTGACAAAGGAAAGATTGTCTGACCATTCAATATCTTCCAGTTTACTTAGAATGTCTCCCATATCTCTAATGTACGAAGGAAGATTAAATACAAGGGGTTGAAGAAATACGTCTATGTACTCAGAGATGTGTTCAGTGGGAGAACCTATTCCTGAGATTATAGGTCTTCCTTGAGGAAAAATACCTGGTTTGTGTATTTTCGGTAAGATGTAGATACAGGACGACCTAGGTGTGGAATTATACAGATATTTAAATTCCATTTCTGTAATTTGGCCCAGTTCTTTCTACCCCTGTAATTTGTTTAGTATAATAGCTGTAATATCTTTCAATGGGTTGCCACTCAATTTTGTATATGATAGATCTGCCACTAGTTGTCTCCTTATTTCATTTACATAGTCTCCTGTTCATATCACCACTATGTTGCCACCATTGTCTGCTTCTTTAAGAACAACTTCTTTATGTGCTGTCAGGTTCTTTAGTGCTTTGTCTTCCTCTCTAGTCAGATTGTAATGAATACGTCCTCGATTGTGGTTGAATTTGTCCTCAAGTTTATACAAATCAGATGTAACATCTTTATAAAAGGTGTTTACTAAATTGTCTGCTTGTAATGTTGGACTGAAAATTGATTTGTGTTTAAGACCACTGTCAAGAGTGCGGTCTGGTGCTATATCCAGATCGCAAAGTAGTTCCATCATAGATGGAGGTGTTTCATCACAATCATTTAGAGACAACAGTAGGTGCATGTCCTGTATTTCTTTTATTGTCTTATTACAAGTCATAGACCCAGAATTCTTAGTACATACTGGACCTGTTTTGTTCTCAAAACTTTTTTTAACTTAATCTTCCGGACACATTTAAATAGATCGACATGAATATTCACAAAATCGGGACGTGCAGTTGGACAAAAGCTAAGTCCTTTACTCAAAAGTTTTTAATCCTGTTCTGAGAGTACAAGGTCAGACAGATTTACTATTGCAACATTTTCATTTACAGTACAATCAGGAGTGACATTCAAAGAATTGGAGAGCGGAGTCACTTGTTCAGATTTTTGGATACACTGCGAGTTGTCGCCCCTTTTCTTGGATTTACGTTTTGACCCGCCCCTCCTTGTTTTCTTACATTTTGTTGTCCAAAGTTTGTTCGGCTGCCTTTGCGATAGCGTTCCATCTCTTCTAAAAAAGATGAAGAGTTTGGTTTAGAGGATGGTCCCGCTGTGGCGGGCCCCAATTCTTCCTCAATGGAATTCTCACTATGTATGCTTGATGCATCAGATTCACTAGATAAGGGTGTTACAGTAGTCTGTACAGGCTTCTTAGGTGGTATAAATTTGGATTGAACATCATCAAATTTCTTCGCGAAGGTGAACACTCTCCCGTTTTTATAAACGTTCTCATCCCTTTTAAGTTTTCTAATTTTCTTTTCTTTAATATAGAGTTGATGGGCACTAATGATATCCTTCAGAATTTTGTAATTCTTTACAGTTACTTCCTCTAGATTTAGGCTTTTAATCTCAGACTCTAGTTTTTCTATTTCCAAAAGCAGGACCTCCCTCTTTCTCTCTGCATGTCTTATCAGGATATCCATCATCCTATAAGAGGAGGTCAGGTTTAACTCTTCCCATTCTTTCAGTAAATCTCCATCTAAGTCCTCAAACGTGGGGAATATAATAATTCTTAGTCCACATGGTACCTGTTTTATATCTAGGTAACGTTTCAAGATTATTGAATCCCACCAGCGGGAAACTTCTTGTTTGCGGGCTCGTTCAAGTTTTATAAATTTCAATTTTAGACCTTCCTGTTCCGTAGGTTTACTAGTAGTGGGAACCTTGTAGGTAGAGCCAGTAAATAATTCTTGCAGCATCGCATTTCGTTCTTTCTCAAAATTTTCCATTGCAAATTTTCTAGTGTCATTAATTCAAGTAGGAATGGTATATGGTGATTAGGAAAAATTGAGAAAAAACTAATGTTCCTATCCTCTCTACTAACCCTTTTTCTTCTTTTTTTTTCTTTTAGTTTCATGTGCACTTAACTGTACTTAGTCACCACGATTATATGCTTTGGATATTGTCCTTATATAGCTATTTCGAATAATAGTTTAGCTTACAGACCCATTCCAATATGGCCGCCAAATATACCCCTAATCCCAAATTCGATTGCACGTCGCCTGTAATGGGTAATACATGCACTATAATATGTAAATAAGTCAACAATATCTATTTACAATTTATAGATATAATATAGATGTAAGAAAACAGGTTTCTTCTAAAATTGGCTTGTTTATACGTAAATAGTACCAACAAATATGGCTCCCTTATGTTTAGAACTACCTCAAACATTGTTATGGGAAACTAGTTCCGGTTCAGAGCACGGTGCCCGGGTGTTTCCGGGTCACTTTAGGCTCTTTTCCGGCTCTGTGCACATTTAAATTGGCAGCTCCAGTCCAAATATCTGTAGGACTGAAAGCTGAGCACAGAGGAGATGCGATTCTTGTTTCAACGGACACGAATATACGGTAACCCGCTACCTGTGATGCTATTAATTTTAGCCTTCAGTCTCAGCATAATCACTCAGTTATTCAACTTAGACTAGCTATCTTTGCTGAGACTGATAGTATGTATTTTTCGGTCCGCCATATTGGACCAAATGAGACAAAACGAAAAACAAATGCTCGGTTTGAATTGCTTTGAAGCCGCTTTTAAGAATAATACAAATGTGCAAAGACCGAGTTACAAATGGAGGGGCTTGGATAAACGATTTTAAAATTCAAACACAGTTTGACTAACTATTGTCTTGGATTAATTCTTGAAAGGGGAGAGAAAAATATTCATGCATGGAACTACTATTAGGATGATATTTTTACCCGTGATAATTAGAACATATTCTCATCAAATAGTATCTAATTATGTAACAAAAGGGTATCAAATCTCTGGTTTCTCTAAACTAAAATCAACTGGGGCATTGCATTGATATAGTAACAATGTGGATTCTTTGATTTGACCATAAAGTGTTGAGACATAGCAGTAAAACAATATGAATCTTTAACGGCTTATATAACAGATGGTATAAATAAGGGCCGACCAATCATTTAAGGTAATTAGCAATATGCCTATATGGTGCAAGAAATCAGATACTGCCAACCTTGAGTGGGTTGTTAAAAATCTACAAAATAATATGAGAAGAAAATCGCTATACTATGCACTTTATTATGCACAAATACTTTTTACAAAAATCGAATAAATAGATTATCTTAATAACAAAAAAAAATGTACATTCCTTTTTGGAAATTAGGCCTATCAAAGTCCCATTTTCTCTACACTGCAACTGGAACATGATTTTAAAATAAGTGAGTATACTGTGCTCTTAGAGAACCCTGTGCGTGATAGGAAATACGAAAAGTGTGGCAATATGTGGTTACTTACATGTTGTCATTAACATTATTTCAGGGATAAAGATCGTTGGATACAGATATTCAGCAATGACTTCCATCGCGAAAATGCTAATTTCAATAATATTAGAAATACAAGTCTTGCACTAAATAATAAGAATACAAATATCTTAGAATAGGTAAGTCCAATCAACAATTTGTATTAGTATAATTGGATAAGACATTTAGGGCCAGATGTAGGTAATTCATATTTACCGACTCTTAAATACCGAATTTTACCGATTCAGTATTTAAGAGTCGGTAAATATGAAGGGGGGAGATGTAGGTATTACAGATTCTGTAAATACCGAATCTTTAAGATTCGGTATTTACCAAATCTGTAAATACCGAATCGGTATTGCCCATTGATTCCTATGGGCCTTGAAGCCCATAGGAATCAATGGGCAATACCGATTCGGTATTTTACAGAATCGGTAAATTTACCGAATCGGTAAATTTACCGATTCTGTAAAAATATGCCCCTACATACCAATTCTTACATACCGGTCGGTAACGGCCGAAAATACAGATTTTCGGCCGTTACCGACCGATCTACATCTGGCCCTATGTCTCTTAATACTGGAATTTTTAAAGATATCCCCCTTTATAGCCAAGAAATAGAATATTGGGATATGGATCATTCTCTGTTGAAGCGCTCACATTAAATTTGGGGTACTTCGTAAAACGATAATAACTAGGTGAATCTCGGACATTTGAAGACATTACTTTGCTAATCAGATTATAAAATGATAATTTATTTATATTTCCCACATATGTTTTTTCTCACATTCTTTTAGTGTGCTCAGCACCTTCGATTCTGACTTTGAGGAAAAGATAATTCATACTACCTGTCTTTGATCCAGATAGACAAACAGGACTAAGTTTGACAACCCACAAATAAATTGATAATGTGAGTAGAATAGCACTTTTTTAACAAATTGGGGATCATCTCAACAAATATGGATTGCAGACTCATTGTCTCTCCCATCATACCCCTCTTTTGTAAAACTTTTTTAGATTGAAGACCGTTATGTTACATTGGTGACGAACGAAGAACAACTTAGGCCAAGAGATCAAAATCCGTTGTTTTTGGGAATCTAGAAGGTTAGTTGTCCCCATATTTATACATTGAGGTTTGCGGGCATTATCACACTTGTCTAAATTAGGACCGGATAAGCACCAATCTCTCTCACACTAAGGGTGTGGAATATGGTAAAACTTTTCTTAAAATGTCTTATCTTTGTTTCTAATCATACCTTCCTTTTTTCTAACTGAGTGATAGCACAATTTCATAAGGTCTATAACACAAAAAGGCTTACCTTTTAAGTGGACACTTTGACAAGGAGAACATTTTTTCTGAATGTTTAGATTTAAAATATGTTTTTTAATTTTAAACATTTTGGTATGTATATGAACAATGAGAAATTACGGTTATCATTACAGCCTTGAGAAAGTCACATGACGTGACGAAACACGTGTCGGCTGTTGTCGTTTGTGGACCCGGAAGAGGAGGACACATAACTATCTCTAGTGTTGTACAAATACCCAACATTCTCTACTGATCGTGGATATTTCAAACTCCTTGTTAAATTTTATGCATGTTTGTCAATAATGAGATGATTTATATTTTGTTTGGAAATAAATTATCCATCTTTGAGAGAACCCAAAATTGTTGGTAGTCTGTGAACATTTGATAACATTTCATGATATATGTTCTATACATAACATGTACTGATTTAGACAAATTACAGTGGAGTGCTGGGATATTTCATATATAAAAAAAAAATTGAAATGGTAATTGGTTGTCCATGATTGAAGATGGTTTTTGCATTGTGTGTTTAGAAACCACTCTTTTAGAAGTGGCTGGGATTTTGTCCTCTAACATTTCTGTGTGTCTCTGCCTGGTTGTGTATTGACTGTCTAGATTTGAAAGTGATAGGATCTGGGGAATGTCTTGACCCAAGGGAGGAGGTGAGACAGCAACAGGCTGACCTGCATCTGGAGTGTAGGGGGGGTGAGTAGCTCCTAGAGGTGAGAAGGCCTGTATTGCTGCCATAAAACAATGGTCCCATCTCCTGCTGAGTGATTGAGAATCCAGACCTCCACTAATCAAAGGAAGAAGGTGTCACTGGCAGGGAGGCACCCAGAACTGGTTTGAACAGGGGTCAGTGCCCCCTAAACACAAAGACATTTAGGGGAATAACTATGAGAGCTGAAGCCCCTGAACTTTGGGGAAATGGGTTGATCCTGATCCAGACTAAAAAGGATTGTACCTACTTCGTGGTCAAGAGGAACCTCTGCCAAGGAAGAAACAACTGAAGAGACTGAAGGAAAGACCTGGCCCTTGCTGTGTGTCCTGGGGCTGGCCTGCAGCATGCTGCTTTAACCAAGGAGAGGATAAGGGGACTTTGCTTTGTGCTGTGTCCCCCTGCTTGAAAGGACTTTGCTGTGTGCTGTGTCCGGAAGGAACGTATCCCCAGGGGCCCAAGGTGAGCTGGCTCCCTGTTGCGGAAACTCAGGAACACAAAGGTATCCAGAAGAGTCTCAGCGATGCTGTGTATGTGTGCTTTCTGCTGCCTGAAACCCTTGTAAGAATTGCCCTGTGATTGTGGGCACCTAGAGTCCAAGCGAGTCTCAGCGACACTGTGTGCATGTGCTTTTTGCAGCCTGAGACCCTTGTAAGAATTGCCCTGTGATCATGTGCACCGGAGTCCAAGTGAGACTCAGCGACGTTGTGCGTGTGTGCCTTCTGCAGCCTGAGACCTTTGTGAGGATTTCCCTGTTATCGTGCACACCCGGAGTCCAAGTGAGTCTCAACAACGCTGTGTGTGTGTGTGCTTTGTGCAGCCTGAGACCTTCGTGAGGATTGCCCTGTTATTGTGCACCAGAGCCCAAGTTAGTCTCAGTGACGCTGTGTGCGTGTGCTTTGTGCAGCCTGGAACCTGCGTGAGGATTTCCCTGTTATCGTGCACCAGAGCCCAAGTGAGTCTCAGCGACGCTGTGTGGATGTGCTTCATGCAGCCTAAGACCTTGTGAGAAGTGCCCTGCGATCGTGCACACCCAAAGCTCAAGTGAGTCTCAGCGACGCTTTGTGGGTGTGGCCTGTTCCAGCCTGAGTTCTTCATAGCACCAGTGGCCTGGACCGGCAGCCCCAGAGGAGCTGAGCCGTCAGCCCGAGCCCGCCATTGCCAGAGCGGGACCTCAAACCAACCCCTGTCGAGGAAGGGCCCAAGTTCCACTGCCCGGAATCCACCAAGTTGCATCAGAGGCCCAGGGCGCGGGAAGAGGCGAGGAGAGCGAGGTCACATCCCCCAGGTAATGTGTGTTGCCGCCGGGGTGCGGGCTCAGAGAGACGCTCTCGGCCTCTCCCATTCCTGCAGCGCGAGCCTTGGCTTCGGCTTGTATCGTGGCCCGTAGTTGCCAAGGAGTGGCAGTATCGGGCTAGAGTGTGGAGCTACACATTGGTTTACACCATACCCGTATGGGGGCATATGTTGCTGGAAGCTGACCGTGAGTCAGTATGCCTGGCAGAGACCACCATTATTTCTTCATTGCGAACTACCTGAATGTTGGATTACGCATTGCATTATTTCTGCATTATGAATTACCTGATTGTCGTGTTACGCATTGCATTATCCCTGCATTAAGAACTACCTGATTGTTGCATTACGCATTGCATTATTTCTGCATTACGAACTGCCTGATTGTTGCATTACCCATTGCACTATTTTTGCATAACGAACAACCTGATTGTTGTGTTACGCATTGCATTATTTTGGCATTACGAACTGCTTGATTGTTGCATAAAGAACTGCATTATTTTTACATTGCAAAGTGCCTGATTCTTGCATTACGAACTGCATAGCATTGTATTAGGACTGCAGTGGATCATTTAGAATTACTCATTAATATTGCCAGAACTTACACCGGCTGGCCTAATAACCGGCCAGGCGGAATATTACAAATACGCATATGTTGGATTTATATTGTGTGGTCTCATCGTATATCTTTTTATATAAATGTATACTTCTTTTTATTAAATGTGTGTGTAGTCCATTTGTGGTGTTATCATTGGGTTACTGAGAGCATGGTTGCAAATACTTTACACACTTGCCTTGAAGATAAGCCTGGCTTGTCATGCCAAGCTACCGAGGGGGTGAACGGGGGCTATTTGAGAAGGTGTGCTTCCTTTCCCTGACGTGGAAGTAAGGGTCCCTATTTAGCGACCCCCAAGTCTAACAGTTAAGAACAGCGTGTCATTTTTAAAGGGAATACACCTACCATTGTGATGCTGCTTCATGCACTTCAGCTGCCCATGCAAGTCAGATTAGGCCACTTTCAGAATGCAAGCATCAGAGGGGTCAATGGCCACTGCATCTGCTTTTTTTACTGGGAGGACTTTCTAGTTTTCTGAGGGCGAGGAAGAATGTCCAATACTGAAGGTCGTCCCTGCTTTTCGTGCAGTGGAAACAGCGGCCCTTGAAGAGCCCCTGCAGCCAAACCTGCCTGGCAATGACCTGCCAGATGTTCTTCTTGAAGTGGGGAATTACCTACAGAGAGTAAGAGAAGAAAAAGAAGGCCTAAAAAATATATTGAATATCATGTTTCTTAAACCACACAACTTAACTAAATATTATTTTGCCTATATATGTTTAAATTATATGAACAGGGGCCAATATTTACACCTAGTACTGCCTTTGAAGTGGGAGAAGCTTCTAGAGGCTTCCTTTTGAAGAGCAAATGAACCCTGTCTTCTTTTCCCTGGCTCCAAACTAACTACAGAGGGTATGCAGTTGTTTGTGAGGAGGCAGGACACAGTCTATTCAAGTGTAAGTGTGGCTTTGGCCAGCTCCTCCCTCCTATCCTGCCAGTGATGGCCCATCCAGGCACAACAAGCTCCCTATGGAGTGAGGCTGTTAAGAAGAAAAACATAAAGCCCAACCGTCAACTACACCCAGTCATGTGACCCAGAGACTGGCTGCAGGCACCAAAAATGGCTAAGGAAGGAAAGTATCACATTTTTATAAGTGTCATTTTCAAAATTATAATTTAAAATTCGACTTCATCATAGGTTAGAATGTTTCTTTACAATTTAAAAGAGACCAAACAAGGCAGTGTTACCTGTTCTCATTTGGAAGTTACAGCTTATTAAATGTATTAAGGTAACTCCAATGGTAGCTAATGGGAGAGGTAGACCTTACAATAGTGAAAAATTAATGGAAGCATTTTTCACTACCAGGACATGTAAAACTGAAAAGTACATGCTCTACTTTTTAAATAAATTGCACCTCGCCCTCTGGGTTGTCCAGAGCCTAACCTAGGGGTGACATATATGTATTAAAAATGAAGGTTTAGGCTTGGCAAAAAAATTATCTTGCTAGGTTAAAATGGAAGTTTAAAAAATGCAAACAAGGCCCTATTCACAAAGGGACTTATGACTCATAAAGTTATGAGTGTGGAGTCTCTGCACTCAGAGCAGAATCTCTGCATTGAGTGCTTAGTGCAGAGATTTAGCTCCAAGTGTGGACACTCCGCATTCGTTACTTTACAAGTCATAAGTCCCTTTGTGAATCAGGCCCAGAGTCTGCAATGGCAGACCTGGGACAAGTTTAAAGTGCTACTTAGGCGGGTGGCACAATCAGTGCTGCAGACCCACTAGTAGCAATTAATTTACAGACCCCGGGCCCAGGTAGTGCCACTTTACTAGGAATGTAAAAGTAAATTAAATATGCCAGTCTATTCTGCCATGCTTTGAGGAAAGGGCGCAGAATTCTAATGCCAGCAACAACGAGGCCAGCAAACAGGTGGAATTAAGCCAAAAAGTTAGGGGGGAAACTGTGCAAAGGATGCTACATCTAACACTTCTCCTCATAGGGTATGTGGTTGAGGGGCCTACGAGAGCCACCATCAGTAACCAGGATTTCTTGGTTTTCCTTGGAAGTGAGGGAACATGTTCTCCCGCAGAGGTCATTCCATTACTTGCAGATGTCCTCTGGTGAGTGTCTGGTGTTGGAGACAGCAATCACCTTATTCAGTAGTCTCTCCTACAAATGCTTTCTCTAGCTCATCATTGTCGTCTAGAACACAGCTACAAACATTTGCGGCTCAACCATCATAACAGTTAACTAATTTTCAGAGAATATGGTTTGTCTTCTTCAAGACAGGAAAAAATAGATGATGTAGGTCTTCTGCTGAAGCTTTATTTTGCAAGTAGTAAATGTTTTGAGGACTGCGTTTGTAGTGTGATCTGCACAAGTGGTTCATATGTTGAATTTGAGCAGGTGTTTGTTGACAGATGCATCCATCATCTTGATGGACACATTCACCATCAGAAACCCTGTCCTCCATTAATGTCTTCAGTCATGGAGGTCCCTCCATCCCACCTTGATGGCAGCCAAATAAATATTATGGATGGGTAGCCACCATACAATTGTCAGTGGAGTTGTATCCATTGATGGTGGATGGGAGGGACTGATGTTTGAGGACTGAGGATCAACAGATAAACTGTCCTCCATCAGGCCAAACTTTAAAAAGAGCATATAAAACCTGTCATCCTAACGGAATGATCAATCCCACCACTAGAAGTAACGGAGGTCTGCCAAACTTTAAATCAGGCCCAAAGTCTCAAATATTGTGTGGATCCCTAAAATAGCATGCTAACCACCAGCAATAGTACTGAGCATACTTTAACAAACAACTTTAAAACTTGCCTTTTCACGTGGTATTACCTGATTTGCTGATGTACCAGTGCTGGGACACTCTTAGGAGCATCTGTGCCCTCTGTAAATATTGCTCATCTTCATCAGAATTCTTCTGTATATGACGCACAGGATTGCCTTCGTTGAGCAATTAGCCTAAGTATTCTTTTCCATTGGTCTCTCCCCTTCTCTGGTGTATCGTACCTCGTCTCATGAAAATAGAAGGATTATACCCTAGATATGCCATATTGTCCAATCTCAGATTGACCACCAATAGGTTGATGGCCATGATTATGATCCAGCGCTCACCATAATTAACTAGGGATCAATACTCAATAACATCACAATCCATTGGCCCATACACATTCACACAAATCCCTGATGAGCTGGGGTTCAAGTTTCAAAGACGATAAATTCTTTCTTTCGCAGATTCATGTGCGACATCTTAAATACATATATAACTTATACATCAACTTCCTTCTACTTGGTCGAAGAACCAATCAGCTGAATAGTTGATGGCAATGATAATACTATCTAGCTAACTATTCAGTCAGCTAAATAATCACAGACTCTCTGTAAGGTTAATAAAGGTTTATCTCAAATTATTGTAAATGTTATAAATGCTCATTGGATAAGGTACAAATGCAAACAATGAAATTCATCAAAGGAAGAGAAAACTTAATTAAATGCAATCCAGAGTAAAACGTTGTCATTCAATATACGGTATACACATGAAGGAGTGGATAGATTAAGAGACATCAGTTTCAGCAAAATTGATGCAAAACAACATACTTATGACAGAGTGCATAGGAGAAGAGACATACGTTTCAGAGACAAAAATACATTTGAAAAACAATTATTATGCAAAGTTGAGTCAGAATAACATTACAAACTCAAAGTGCCTGTAGAGAACCACCCCATTGGTCAAAGTGGTGGTGGGGGTCCTCTGAAATAGTGTCAGGGAACAAAGATTTCAGGGACCGGAACAGCTAGGCCTCTCTGTAATCTGACGGACAGCGACGCATCACCCCTCTCTGCTCTGCATCCGACCCAAGATCAGCTAAGCAATAACCACACCCCCAAAGGCACCCCAGTTATACCCTAAAACCTACATGCCCGTCCCACATCAGTTGAAACATTTCACAAAATATGATTGGTGGATTTGGGAGGTGGTGTGTCACAGCACCGTGACTTGGTTGTAAATTTGGGCATATTCATTAGTTTACATCCATTCCCATTACTTCATAGTTGCCTCGTTCACACGATTTAATTTATGTTACAATTCAACATTATTGCACATCATTTTAAGCAATGTCCGTGGAAGGAGTCTTTAGTCCCACAGTCAGTCACATCCTTTGGTAGGTGAACAGCATATTTGCCTTGAACCTTTGTGCCTCTTCTGCTGTACTCAGTGCTTCTGTCTGCCTTTGAAAGATCAGTTTCATTCCTTTTCGCCAACCCCTCCTCAATCTGGACAATTTAAGAGTAAAGAAGAGTGGCTTAGCGCCCGAGACGGATGGAGGTTCCGGGGTAGAGCTCCGTCCACACCGGAGATTCTTGGCGGTTCCAACCCTCCTTAACGACCATGATCCGCAGCGGACGACACCGGAACACTTCGTGCTTCCTTTAAGCTGCATGCCGCCTCCAGACTCCCTCGACTTCACCCAGCAGCTCCCGTTTTCCTCCGGTCGCGGCTCTGCTTTAGTCGCGACCGCCATTTTGTCTTTTCTGACGGCGTTCGTCTGAGCAGCGAGTCTGCGACGACTACAGCCTCCTGACACCGGCGCATTATTGAAAATGTTACCATTCTGCAGGAAATGAGGATAACCTATTATAGTCTTCACAGGTGACTTTATATTATTTTTGGAATCGTTTTTTTTCCCTTTTTACCTGGACTGTTGTCTCCTCCTCAGCTCTGGCAGCCATTTTAGGCTTTACACTACGTCAGCTTGTTTACCGCTTCCAGTACAAACCTGGTTCTCCTCATTCTCAGTGTACTAATTTCTCAATTTTATCTGGCTCTTGTTGGATTTTATATTGACTCCTCCTCCTACTGACTTTGTTGGGTCTTCCTAGCACCTGCAGTGCTCATTTGGTTCAGACCTTACTGGTGACCCTTTCTATCTGTGTTTTCATGGCGGAGTGCCCTGGTAAAACCTCCAAACGAAATTTTATTAAAAATTCAAAACTTTTTACTGCGTTGGCTCATTTAGAAGCTTCTGCAGACCCCTCCATTTGAGAACCGTCTTTCACCATGGATGTTCCTCCTCCACCAGGATCGAAAACTACTCCCAAGAGGTTGAAACACAATCCACCGTCTCCCCCAAAGTCAACATCAGCCATTTCCATGGAGCTTCTCCTTGAGGAAATACGAGCACTACGTCCCTTCATGGAGGAGACAAATTCCAAGCTGCAAACATTGACTGACAATTGGTCCTTAATGGATACCAGGGTCTCCACGGTGGAATAAAATGTCTCATCCCTCCAGGAAGCCGCCACCAAGGCGGTCCACATGGATACGCGAATCTCGTCACTCCAGAAGCAGGTGGAGGACCTTGAAAATAGGAATAGACGCTATAACCTGCGCCTCTACGGCCTGAAGGAAGGTTGCGAGGGGAATGATGCCATTACCTTCTTTAAATCCTTCTTACCCAAGCTTTTGCATCTTCCTGAGGGCACCTCTCTTAATATTCAGCGAGCACATAGGCTTGGTCGAGCTCCTTCCACTATCTCCCCTGCGACGAAGCCTAGAGGTGTAATAATGTATTTTCTTGAATATACGGACCTGCTGAAGGTTCTTTTAGCGGCTAAAGCTATACCTCATCTTAAATGGTCGGATTCCACCTTATTTTTTGCCCAGGATTACGCCAAAGCTACTGCCTCACGTCGCAAAGCATTTCTTGATATGAGAGCGGAACTGCGTTCCATTGGAGCCAGATATGGACTTTTTCATCCTTGCTTATTCAAAGTCACTCATAACAACAAGACTATGACTTTTGAGGATCCTCTTCGACTTCGAAGTTTTCGGAATTCCTGCGGACCTGCTGATATGGAGTTTTCTGGCCCCTCCTCTTCATTTCCACCTTGACTTTCGTTACTAATATTTTCTGATTACCTTGCTACTCATGGTTCCTAGTTATCTATATACTGTTATGTTCTTATTTCCACAGGTTCCTCAGCTGTTGCATAACTTTCGCGTTCATCGCCTGTGCTGGTTTATTACATGTTCTTCAAATGTTTCATCTTGTTTTTTTACTTGAAATTGTGTCGTTTGCCTGTTTCTAATCTTATTGTTTTCCTTATCTTCACAGATTATTTCCCTGTGTTCCGTCACATCTCTCCGGTTGGACGTCTTGTGGCCCCGTATACCTGTCCTCCGTTGGTTGGCCTTTCCTCCCCCCTCTCATCTCCATTTTTTCCCCTCTGTGTCCTGCCCTTTGAACGTATTCATTCCCCATCATCCTTTGTAAGTACCGCCCTGCATTTTCCTTTTCCATTGTTGACATGATCCCTAATGTTCTGCATGTTCTTGTCTTGATTTTTACTTTGTTACTGTTGGTTCTTTTGGTGTCACTCTTTCTTAGATTGCTCCTGATCTTCTTTTTGATTTCGCTATCTCATTCTCTTACTGCTATTCAGCTGCTTCTCTCTTTTTCTAGTTTTTTTCTGCAATTTTTTTCTACATCATCTTTTCTCCCCTCTTTCCTAAATTTTTGCTCACTCTATTGCAATACTCTACTATTTCCTCCCTCTTCTCTTGTCTTTTCATTTCACACTGCCTGCTCTTCTTCTTGCCTTATGCTTGACCTCTTCTCTTTATTTCAATGCTTTTCTTCTCTATTGCCTTTCTATACTGAACTCTTCCTATTTTTTATCTTCCTGGCACTTTTACTTCTATGTGATTATATTGTCCCTCACGTTCTTTCTCTGTATTCTCCTACCACTTTACTTCGTTCACCTTTTCGACTTACTCTGCATCCCTTCTCTTGTCATCTCTTCACAGTATTTTTTACTTATCTCCTATGGTTTTCTTCCTCTGCTGCTTTTTCTCTTGCCCAGTCTGCTATTATCTTCCTACCACGATTTCCTTATTCTCTCACAACGTTTTTCTTCTTCATGATATTCCCTGACAATGTTCTTTTTGTTATTTTATTTTTCGAGCATTCTTATTTTTTTTCTCTCTCGTCTCTCCTTTCTCGAATTGTATGAGGCTTTCTTATGTTTCCTGTTTACACTCTCCCTTCTTAATTGTTCTTGATGTCAGTACGCATTGTTTCTTGGAACGTTAAAGGTTTAAATTCGCCCATTAAGAGGCAAAAGATCCTTTCCCATTTAGCTAAATTGAATGTAGATGTCGCCTTTCTGCAAGAAACCCATTTATCTGATACCGAGGCTGCTAAGCTCCAAAGGGGTTGGGTGGGAAAGGTTTTTTCAGCTCCTGGTGATGGCAAAAGAAATGGTGTTGTTTTGTTTCTCATTCTGTATTACATTCCGAATCTGACCCCGACGGCAGATGGTTATTTGTTAAACTTTCCTCTAAAGGTGTCCCTTTTTCCTTGCTCAATGTCTATGCCCCCACAGGTGGGAATCCTATTTTCTGGAGTGTGTTTGCCTCTCGTATTACTGAATGTATTGATGAAAATTTCATTTTAGCAGGCGATTGCAACTTACCATTGGATCCCTTTTTGGACAGGCATTCCAAATCTTTTTTTGTTCCTAACAAATCCCACAAGCTTTTTACGCACGCCATTTCTCAACATAAACTGATTGACGCCTGGCGGTTATGTAATCCCACCGGTAAAGAATTTACATTCTACTCCCCGGTTCATCACTCCCAATCACGTATTGATTATATCTTTCTCTCTCACCATTTATCCCAATCCCTCACCCAAGCTGAGATTGGCCCCATTGTATTCTCTGATCACGCCCCAGTTCTAATTAACATTGACATTTTACCCAAACCCACCGGTCCCAAAAGATGGCGTTTCAACAAGCCCTCCTTCTCGATCCCAAATTTACTGCCTCTTTTACTGAGTTTACTACCAAATTTTTTGTCATTAATGACACTCCCTCCTTAGCCACTCACACTATCTGGGACGCTTACAAAGCTGCAGCTAGAGACTTTATCCTCAGACATGTTGCCGCAAAGCGTAAACTTGCCCGTAAACGTATCAGTGATCTTTTATCTCAGATCAAAGCTCTAGAACACTCCTTTTATACCTCTCACACCCAGGAAAGTTTAACAGCTCTTGTTAATGCGAAAATGAACTATAACAAACAGTCTACTGATGATGCATCGTTGTACTTACTGAAATCCAGCTCGAAATTTTATGGTGGGAAGAATAAGGCGGGGAAAGTTCTTGCTAATTATTTGAAAGTTAAACAAAACAAATTGAATATTGAGTCTGTTTTTGATGTTAATTCAACTCTGCAACATAAAGATGCGGATATCCTGGAGGAATTTTCTCGCTTCTATTCTACACTTTACTCTTCTGGCACTCAACCCTCTGATCACTCTATTTCCACCTTCTTTACAAGCATTCAACCTCCTCCCAACTTTCCTGTTGACCTAGCCTCCCTTGAAACTCCCCTTACCATTCGCGAATTACATACTGCACTTCATTCCCTTAAGAAAGACAAAGCCCCCGGCCCAGATGGCTTTACTGTCGAATTTTATCAACACTTTGCCACTCTTTTGTTGCCCAAACTACTTCACCTTCTTGATTCCTTCAAAACCAATGGTGCTTCCTCGGGCTCTTTTTCAGATGCTTATATTTGCATTATACCAAAGGAGGGGAAGGACACTCAACACTGTAAGAATTACAAACCGATATCACTTGTCAACATCGATTACAAATTATATGCCAAATCTTTAGCCATCAGATTAGATCCTTTTCTTCCAGATCTCCTTGGCCCTGAACAATCAGGATTTGTTAAGGGTCGTTTTATTTCCGATAACACCAGACTCCTCTTTAATGTTTTGTCTAAGTCATCACGCTTTAGTAATTCCCTAGCCGCAATCGCCCTAGATGCCGAGAAGGCATTCGACAGGGTAGAATGGTCATTCCTTTTCTCCGCATTAAAATGGTTTGGGTTTGGCCCTAATTTTATTTCCCTCATCTCCTTTCTTTATGCAAACCCTAGAGCAGCGGTCTGTGCCAATGGTCTGATTTCCTCATTTTTTAGCCTTGGTAGAGGTGTTAGGCAAGGCTGCCCTCTCTCCCCCTTTCTCTTTAACCTTGCTCTAGAACCTTTTTTATCTAAGTTACGTCAAAACCCAACAATTCATGGCTTCCCTCTTTCTCATTCGCAAATCAAGTTAGCTGCCTATGCAGACGACATTTTACTCTTCATTTCGAACCCATCTGTATCCATCCCAGCTTTCCTCGCCGAAGTTAACGTATACTCCCATCTTTCTGGTTATAAACTGAACAACGATAAATGCGAAATTTTACCCCTCACCAAATTCACCTTCAAGCCTGATTTTGCGGCATCTAATTTCAAATGGAGTCCGTCCCATATAAAATACCTCGGTTTGCATATTACTCCTTCTATCTCAGAAACTATCTCATTATGCCTTACTAAATGTACTCAGAAGTTATCTGACCTCACCTCCAGGTGGCATCCCATATATCTTTCCTGGTGGGGCCGCCTTGATACCATTAAAATGATGCTATCCCCAATTGTCCTTTATACCATTTCTAATATTCCTGTTTCCATCCCTGCCAAATTTTTTGCTTAAATCAATACCACCTTATCCTCCTTTTTATGGTCTGGAAAGAAACTGCGCATGTCTCTATCACGACTACGTCTCCCCAAATCGGAAGGCGGGGTTAATTTCCCAAACTTTCCCGCTTATCATAAAGCCTTCCTCCTGAAACAGGCTGCTATTTGGCTTAAAGATCCTATCGAACCTCTTCCCCTTTGGGCTGAACTTGAACGCCTTTATCTCTCTCCCTTTTCCTTTGCCGAGTATCTCTCCTTTTCCCGCAAACCCCAATTCTTGTCCACTCCAATTCACAAATACACTGCGAAACTACTTTTAGCCTCTGCTCCAGCTCCTCCCACCTCAATTACTGAACTTCTTACCGCCACTATTTGGTATAATAATAGCATTCTTATCAAACTGAAACCTTTTTACTGGAAAACTTGGAGGCAACGTGGTTTAATCTGGGTTTCCCAACTCTTTACTGGGTCTGTCTTCACACCTTTTCCTGTTCTAAGCCGAATCTTCTCTCTCCCTTCCTCCTTTGTCCACAAGTACATCTTACTCAAGACTGCAGTTATGTCTGTCTATGACTCCCTTTCTCATTCTTCTTCACCTGCGATCTCTAATACTCCAATTTCTTCTCTACATTCCCAACTGCGCTCCAACTCTTCAGCGTCTTCCATTTATCATTCCTTTCACAACCCTCCATCACCTCGGCCTAAAACCACGGTGGAAGAGCAGTGGGAATCTGAACTCGTCGTATCTTGGTCCACCTCCTTGTGGGATAAAATATGGACTAAGCTCCGCAAATCCTCCAGAGCTGCCTCCCTCACACAAACACTTTTCTTCCTCTACAATCGACTCCTTTACACGCCATCTCTCCTTCACAAAAGATTCCCTTCGATTACGGACCTCTGCTGGTCTTGCTCCGCCCCCAATGCCACGCTTTTTCATATGCTTTTCCTATGTCCTCTCACGCACGCATTTTGGACTAAAGTATGGGACCAAATCAATTCTATCTTCCAGACTTCTATCCCCTTCTCTCTCACTGACATTTTCCTTGGCTCACTTTCCCCTTCCTGGACCGAAGTTGAAACAAATGTTCATATTATCGATTTGTTATTAGCTGTTGCGTTTCAACAGATTACTGTTAACTGGAAAGATTCCAAGGGTATTACTTTCAAAGCCTGGTGGTTCAATGTATGTTATAATCACAGACTAGACACTGCATTTGTTTATCCCATTACCCTGGCCCCGAAAAGACATGCGTTATGGCTTCCTATCACCCTTTATCTGGATGTTTGTGCCAAACGCTCCTCTCACTTACCCCCATTTCAGCAAGAGGTTTCGAAACCCCCCTGAATCACCTTTTGTTCCTTCTTTTTCTCTAGTATTTAATATCCCACATATATTTGCATTGTTTCCCATTTTACAAAGCCTCTTCGAGTGTACACTTTACATTTCCAGCCTCATTTACTTTTTATTTTCCTTTTTCTTTTCCCCCCCCTGCATTCTTTATCTTATGATATTTACTGTGGTACCCTAGTTTATTATCCTTTTTGATGATGTTGTATTTCATGTCGCTCTTTGTAATAACAATTTTGTTTATCCTAATAAACTTTTACTTGAACTTAAAAAAAAAGAGTAAAGAAGGCCCATTTCAGCTCACTACGGCAAATGGAACACAAACATTCATTAAATATATGATAATGTATTTTCCACTATTTACCTCCCACCTTTGCACTATTCCCTGTTAATATTTTTCCTAGCTGAAGCTTAAGAGTAAAGCAGCATTATTTATTAATTTTAAAGCAACATGCAAGATGCACCCTAGTCATGCATTAGATCTCGTCTCTTTTGAAGCATAATGTAAATATGGTTTAGTTCTTTCATGTATTATTTGGGGTTAGTACACACATGCGCAAAGCAGTGTCCCTCGTGTGCTTGTGATGTGCAACTTAGTATTTTACCACATATTGTATGTATTATGGGGGTGTTAATTCGAGCATGTTTCTTTTTGCGAAATCCTGCTCCACCAATTCCAATTCAAAAGCATAGCATTTGTTACTGAGTCGGTGAGGCCATTTGGAAGTGCTTTGTTTTTATATATGATGTCTAATTCCCTAGTGACAGCCAAAATCGTCTTTTTTCACTTCACCCATAAAGATAGTCTTTCTGGGCATGTGAGATAGTATATTAGTTGTAATAGTATATTCAATAGGTAATAACGTTGCATGTGTGTGAATTGAAGACCACAAAGTAGTTGAAGAAAGCTATAGATGCAGAGAAAAAACAAGCAGAAGTTCGTGGTTAAAACCTATCATATTGACTGTGCTTTTTTTTGGAGGTTAGCATTGCAATTAGTTCCGTAACTTACTATTTTTTTCTGTGCATCTGCTTTGGTGTAATGAAACAATTTTTCCGTTTAAATACCTAGTCCGTTTAATTACTTGTCCTTAGCATGCTGTTGCTAAGGACAAGTATTTAAACGGACTAACTTGGAGAAAATTTGGTGTGCATCCAAACCTCTTGATAGATGTTAATGTTGTTGCCCCCATGTTGGATAGCACCCACTGTGTAATCATGGCAAATTGGATTTCTTTACATCACCACGTGCATGGCGATTAACATCGAGTTCGCAGAGAAAATTCAAACTGAGACTATGTCAAACATTCTCACAGAGACTTACGTTGTAACACTTATGAGTTGTGGTTACTGTTTTTGGGGGCGGTTGTCAATAATATGTATTAATTAATGAAAAGGTTTTTTTCTTTACTTGTCGAGAATTGTGGTAATGAGAAAAAGTGCACTATGGGAGTTGTATGTTTAAGACAAAAGAGGTCTTTTGGCAGGTATTTGGAGGGAGATCGATCAGGTGGTTAATCACGCGGTCCAATAGAGAGAGGAACGAGGGCGGGAGGTTAGTGTTTAAAAGTTGATGACATCATGGCGGAGATAACGCGCTTTTGAAATGTAAGCAGAAAGCGAACTTTTGGCAGGCACGTGCTGACGGGCTGAGTCAGGCGCGCAACACCCATTGGGCTCACCGGGCTTCAGCCCCCCCCCCCGTCGCCTCCTCTGCCCGGGCTAAGATGACACACACTGAAATGATGCAAGAAGGCTGCGCATCGGAGCCGAGAATGTGATTTTTTTAATGCTTTGAGAGGCCTGGCAGCCCGAGCCGTCAGACAGCCAGCCTCTGAACAGTTTCCTCGAGAGAACCCCCTGCCCCCACCTCTTGATTTCCTTTAGAGTGGCGCCGCCGAGGTGAAATCCTTGCCTGAAGGCAGGGATTTCACCTAAGCACTTGATGGGTTGTAAGCAAGGGGTGTGAAGTGCACAGCAGGGGGAAGGCATGGCAAGTGCAGGTGACGCTTTTCTTTTGTATGGAAATTTCTGCTGGTGTCATAGCCCAGGGTTTGCTGTCTGTGCACTTGTATAGATGTGTATTCCATACAAGTGCACAGACAGCAAACCCTGGGCTATGACACCAGCAGAAATTAATTTTCAAAGGAAAAGCATCACCTGCACTGGCCAGCCCTTTCACCCTGCTGTCTGTGCACTTGGATAGAATTCACATCCACTGCACTGCTCACTAGATGAATGGTGAACAGGGCCATTGAGCTTTTTATTTTCGCATCCAAGGGCAGCAGCGAAGAAGCAGAGGAGACCCAGGCAAGGAGAATCCAGGAGACCTATCTACTCTGAGACCTTCAAGGGGCTGGATGCCAGGACACAGTGCTGCTGATCAGCCAGACTCCACAGTATAGCATTAGAAGAGCAGGCAGCAGTTTTTTATGGAAGTTCCAGTAACTTTAATGCATTTTTCAGGCCAGCATTACCTACTGTCTGCATATCTACGTTACTGTGAATGTTGTTCTTGACTTACATGCATAGAAGTCAAAGAGGACAGTCCCCTCCAAATATGCAACTGTAATGTAAGTTTGTAGTGTTCATTTTTTTTTGGGGGGTGCTAGTGGGTAACTTTAGAGTTCAGGGTGGGTGTGGGGTTTAGGGTGCCAGTGAGTAATTTTATGGTTCATGGTGGGTTACAAATTGGGGTGCCAGGGGTTAATTTTAGGGTTCTGAGCGGGTATGGGTTTTGGGGTTCCAGGGGGCAATTTTAGGGTTTAGGGTGGGTATGAGTTTTGGGCTGCCAGGGGTCATTTTAGGGCTCAGCGTGGGTATGTGTTTTGGTGTGCCAAGGGTAATTTTAGGGTTCAGGGCCGGTGTGGGTTTTGGGGTGTCAGGGGGCAATTTTAGGGTTCGGGTGGGTATGGGTTATTGGGTGCCAGGGGGAATTTATGGTTCAGCATGGGTATGGGTTTTGGGGTGCCAGAGGGTAATTTTAGGGTGTGGGGTGGGTATGGGTTTTGGGGTACAAAACACGAAAAGGAGACCAGGTCAGTTGATGGTGTGCTGTCCTAAAGGAGGGCAGGAATCACAAGGACACCCGTGTGAATAAATATGTAGGGTCACATTGGGCTGCATAAGTCCCATTAGACCACCCTCTTGGCGGCATATCATCATATGGGAAGGGCAGTTTATTCCATTACCCACCCATGTGACGGTGTGGGAAAGGGAATCAGTATATTCTGCCACAGTATTGCCCAGAAAAATGTGAGAGAAAAAAATATGCAGTGCAAAAAAAGGGGGTTATATTTAAAAATGACTACCTAGACTAAGGAAATAACTTATCAACATAAGCGCAGGTGTCATGATTACAAACACGCCTGGTAGCGAAAAAGTAAGGCTACATTGTGGCACTGCGTAGGATGGTCGACTAGTTTCAGCTAGATGGAGTGGTGCTCCAGCTTTCATCAGGACCTTAGAATAGATACGCTACTGCAAAATAAACTCCAGGGTGTCCTAGTATAAAGAAGTACAAATTGTATAAAAATTACTGTACAAAGAAGTATCACCCAAGGCTTGGAACCTCTATGTCCTCTGGAGACAGGAAAGACATGTTCTACCTGTCAAGGAAACAGAAAAATTTCATCTGTGTATTACCCCACAGGAATCCACATAACCCCACACACACCAAAAAGACAAGACCACACCTGCATGAACATTTTGCGTCCTGCATTGAAAAATAAGCATATTAGCTTTATCACGAAGAGGCATTTCCTCAAGGTGATACTTACCCAGCTTTGTGTGGGTGAAAAACCTCACCTTGCCCGGCAACCGCTCGGGAAATTGAGGCCCCGCTCTAATGTGTAAAAGAAAAGGGGGGGAACACAATTAGCATACAATTCAAAATGTGTCCAGCCCACTAGTTATACACAAACCCAAAAGACGTGTGGTGGACTCATAGCTACCCAAAAATTACCTGGCCCTGTCACTGAGCCCAACCCGATTATTTATGATAAATAGGGAACTAACCTCAAAGCTAGGATAGTCATAGTGCCAATGGTGACCGTGTATCACACCTTGACTCAGATTATAAATAGCACTGTCGAGTAGCTACATAAAAATGCTCCCAAGAACACAAAGAGACACCCAGACCTCAAGTATACGACCTGGGTGCACAAATTGGCGCGAAAATAAACACCTTGACAAAGACACAGACATCAATGTTTTATACATGAATTGCATTTACCATTCATCAAAATAGTCAGGCCTGTTTGCTCCCAGCATGGCTTACACACATACTAGGTGTAGCAACCTCTATCAACTGTTCAATCCACCCTCTCTGGGCTCACCTGTCCGTCGGTGCCTCTGCTCAGAGACGAGCGGAAGGGAAGGTAACTAAGGGAATACCCGTTTGGTTTTAAATAATCAGGCTTCCTGATTAGTGAGCCAATTGCGGCCGATATTGGGACCAATAGCTGGGTGTAGCTAAAATCAAAGGGAGAGCTAACCCGCGTTTGTCAGGAAGTGAGCCAGATCTGGCACGCCCGGCACTGATCTTTGCGCGCATGCGCAAATGCGCTCAGCATCGATTGAAGGAGCACTATACTGTTGCGCATGCGTGGGGCTGTTTATCACGGCTCTGGAAAATAATCCGATGGCTTAGACTGGAGAAATCCAGAAAAACAAGGGTCAGACAAAAGACAAGGGTGGCGGCATATGGGCAGGAAGAGTCAAACACACTTAAATTAGGTGAGCTTGTATGATGCAAACGGCGAATATGTTTGCATCTGGAAAAGACCCGCAACAAGAAGTTGCTCCTAATACTCAAAAACAAATGTGTGGTGGGTCAGAAGGGGATATATTTTATTGACCTGTCAACTTATGCCCCATTATTAGATACAAAACACGAAAAGGAGACCAGGTCAGTTGATGGTGTGCTGTCCTAAAGGAGGGCAGGAATCACAAGGACACCCGTGTGAATAAATATGTAGGGTCACATTGGGCTGCATAAGTCCCATCAGACCACCCTCTTGGCGGCATATCATCATATGGGAAGGGCAGTTTATTCCATTACCCACCCATGTGACGGTGTGGGAAAGGGAATCAGTATATTCTGCCACAGTATTGCCCAGAAAAATGTGAGAAAAAAATATGCAGTGCAAAAAAAGGGGGTTATATTTAAAAATGACTACCTAGACTAAGGAAATAACTTATCAACATAAGCGCAGGTGTCATGATTAAAAACACGCCTGGTAGCGAAAAAGTAAGGCTACATTGTGGCGCTGCGTAGGATGGTCGACTAGTTTCAGCTAGATGGAGTGGTGCTCCAGCTTTCATCAGGACCTTAGAATAGATACGCTACTGCAAAATAAACTCCAGGGTGTCCTAGTATAAAGAAGTACAAATTGTATCAAAATTACTGTACAAAGAAGTATCACCCAAGGCTTGGAACCTCTATGTCCTCTGGAGACAGGAAAGACATGTTCTACCTGTCAAGGAAACAGAAAAATTTCATCTGTGTATTACCCCACAGGAATCCACATAACCCCACACACACCAAAAAGACAAGACCACACCTGCATGAACATTTTGCGTCCTGCATTGAAAAATAAGCATATTAGCTTTATCACGAAGAGGCATTTCCTCAAGGTGATACTTACCCAGCTTTGTGTGGGTGAAAAACCTCACCTTGCCTGGCAACCGCTCGGGAAATTGAGGACCCGCTCTAATGTGTAAAAGAAAAGGGGGGGAACACAATTAGCATACAATTCAAAATGTGTCCAGCCCACTAGTTATACACAAACCCAAAAGACGTGTGGTGGACTCATAGCTACCCAAAGCTGGGGTAATTTTAAGGTTCAGGGTGGGTATGGGTTTTGGGGGGCAAGGGGTGAATTTATGGTTCAGCATGGGTATGGTTCCTGGGGTGCCAGGGGTAATTTAAGGTTCAGGGTGGTAATGGGTTTTGGGGTGCCAGGGGGTAATTGTAGGGTGTGGGTGGGTATGGGTTTTGGAGTGCCGGGGGATAATTTTAGGGATCAGGATGGGTATGGGTTTTGGGGTGCCAGGGGTAATTTTAGGGTTCAGGGCGGGTATGGGTTTTAGGGTGTGAGGGGTTAATTTTAGGGTTCAGCGTGGGTATGTGTTTTGGTGTGCCAGGGGTAATTTTAAGATTCAGGGTGAGTATGGGTTTTGGGGGGCAAGGGTGTAGTTTTAGGGATCACTGCGGGTATGGGTTTTGGGGTGCCAGGGGTAATTTTAGGATTCAGGGTGGGTATGGGTTTTGGGGTGCCAGGGGTAATTTAAGGGTTCAGGGCGGGTATGGGTTTTGGGGCTCCAGGGGGGTGATTTTAGGGTTCAGGGTGGTAATGGGTTTTGGAGTGCCAGGGGGTAATTTTAGGGTGTGGGGTGAGTATGGGTTTTGGGGTGCCAGGGGGGGATAATTTTAGGGATCAGGATGGGTATGGGTTTAGGGGTGCCAGGGGTAATTTTAGGGTTCAGGGCGGGTATGGGTTTTAAGGTGTGAGGGGGCATTAACCGATCCTGATTATCTGCCATTTTAGCTCCGCCCCATTGATTAACATTAGCCACGCCCCTTCATTTGCCATGTTAGCCCCCCCCCCCCGAAATTAAGACCTAGTTGCGCCCCTGGGCTGAGTTAAGAAATAGATTTGAATGGATAGGAAGTACCCAAGGGAGGGTAATTCAGTGTGAATGGGAATGAGTCATGGCAGACAGGAAGTGCGAGTGAAGAGGGTTTTGATCTAGAGCGGTGAAGTTCAGAATAATCAAGAAAGTGAATAGGTGAAATGGAACGATGGAAGGAGGTCCGGGTTCAGTATGTAGTAGAGAAGAACATATAGAAAGAATAATGGAATCGGGTGGTAATGAGCTTCACTAAGCAGCACACAGGAGTGGGTTCAGACCATGTGATAAATTACCTTGAGGGCAGAAGGGTTAACGGAATTCGAGGGAGATATATTTTCGAGGAGTGATCGGATAGGAGCGATTAACAATGTTTGAATCAAGGAAAAACAATGTTGCAATTGAGGAAATATAGTATATAGATCATTTTGCACATTATTTTGGGGTGATTAAGTTATTATTGTAACACAAATGTAATATTTAAGAGTGAAATGTTCACTTGAAACATTTTTACTGACAATGTTTGTTTATTTACAGTAACCCCTGACGAAGGTTCTGTGAATAGCCGGAAATGCATTGGGTCTAATAAAAGAACACTGCTTCGAACCCACCTTTTTTCCTTCGTGTTCTTTAAAGAGGTCCGGGTGGACACATTCAGAGCATTAGAAGTGTGTGAAACAGCAGGGTCACATCCACGTGGCATAACATTGAAGAGAGATGACAAGATGAATAAAAGCACGGAATACCTTTTTGTAAACTTGTGGAATGTTCAGATGATTTTGGAATATAATGTTTGCTGTACCACTGGTTTGCGGGGTGAAATGCCGCCCCACCTGCTTGATGCTCATTGAGACGCATGCCACAGTGCAAGGCATGCACCCAGTGGTAAGCACGCTGTTGCTGAGGACAAGTATTTAAATGGACTAACTTGGAGAAAATTTGGTGTGCATCCAAACCCCTTGATAGATGTAATCCAATTTTACCATGTTTAAGGTAGAGAGAACAGGCCCTTTAGCACTGGTTAGAAGTGGGAAAGTGTACTGAGTCCTAAAAGTCAACGAAAACGGGTTCAGAAAACAGAAGGGTGAAGGCAGAAAGTTTGGGGATGTCTCTGCAGAAATGGCCAAGTCCAACAAGATTGCACTATTAACCATCTGTGTTGGTGGCACAGAATACAAACAATTAATTGGTAAGAAGTCTCAAGTGTGGCAGTGGTTAAAAGCCAGAACCTATGCACCAGCTGGAATTCCAGGGGTTTCTTAAATCGCATATTAAGTAGGCACTGTATAACGTCTTTTGAAAAGATGAACATGTCTTCCTTTTCTACAAGTCAATATACAGAATTTTGTCTCAATGAGTGAGGTCTTGCAGGTCAATAAGTTTTCATTTCCTTTGCCATATTTCCTGCCCTTACTCATTAAGCATTTCTCCGTGGAGTCTAGACATGTGTTAAATGCTTAAATGTCTGCTCACATCAATTTTACTTCTGTGACATTTCTAGATGTTAGAACTTGTAGAGGTTATCGCCTTTAATATAGTTTCTAGGGTTACTCCAGCCTTTTTTAGTGGACTCGTACATGGTGGCTGTTTACTCCCCAATAGTACCTCTGAGAACAGTTACTGCCTGGCACGCCAAGAGGTACAAAACATATAAAGAGAGCAGCGTGGTTCTTGGGAGTTCTCTAAGGGTAGGTTCTGTTCTGGCTAGGTTTCAAACTGTCATTTGTTAGTTGCTCCATTCTTTGTACATTGCTATAGTTATGAGGTCTTTGTGTGAAAATTTATTCAGTTAGTCTCTAGCACCTTCCGCCTAAATTTACTGGTGCCACTTTCTAGTTTTTAACTCTGTATGCTATCTTTTGGCGTTAGCATGCTATTCATTTACTGCTTACCTCCTGTTCTTGGGCAGCATCCGGTCACTAGTGTTTATCCTTCATTGTTTCTGTAGTCTAGGTTCACCCACACCTCTCAGTGCCCTGCCTCTCTCCTTGCAATGTCTCTGCTCTATTCTCTGCTTTTTCTTTCTCTGGTGGTATGGAGGTAATATGCTTATCTGTGCCTCATGTGCTAGGGGCAGACGCTATATTCTCATATTCCTAATCTCTGTTACTGTGCTCTTCCAGTCTCTGGCTATCTTGTGATCTTCAGTTCTGCTCTGTTGCCATTTGTGATAGCAGCTTGTGGTGTATTTGGCTTTGTAGGTGTCTCTAGATGCTGATTCCATTCTCATATATTTGCAGCCATCTTACTGGTCAATAGCTTCTGATTGAATATTCCCCCCCCCCACAATTATCTTGCTGTTTTGGCCCAGCCCTTGCAGCTGTCTTTTCACCATGGGAAGGCTCTGCCCCCATAAGGCTTTTCTGCAATGAGGAAAAGTATTCTTATGTGTAGTGACATTGGGCAACCAGAGGAATACTACTTAGGTTCATTCTTGAAGTCAATTACAAATCACCTTAGGACCGGAGGTGTCTTTGATACTTTGGCCCTTATTTGGACCTTGGCCTCTGTCCCCATGGCGGATGATCCATTGGATCACCAGGATGGCAGAGCTTATGACCTCTGCCTGACTTACAGATCCCCACCTGCGTGGCAGGAATCTCTGTGCTGTAAAGAGGGCTACTGCCATAATGGCTTGCTTTACAACATAGAAGGTTTACTGAGTGGGAGTCATGTTTTTAAAGCCAAGCTCAGAAAACATTTTTGTTCAGAGAAAACCAGCTCATAAACAGGAGCTGCTTTTCACTGAACAAAAAACAAAAAACAAACGACCCCCATAGTACAGAGATATTTGTCTCTGCATGTGGGGGGGGGGGGGGCATATACCTTTTCTCTACCCATGTTCTAAGACTTCACCAGTAGTGAAAATGATGGACTGAAATCCCATTCTCACTGGGTGGGACGACCACCTTTATGACTCAGCATCATTGACAGACCATTGAAGGAGCCAGTGGAGGCTCTGTCATTAGCTCCAGATTTAAATTCCAGATTTGTAAAGTATGACTTATCACCCCTAAAGGTATCCAGGTGTTTCTGTGGTCGGGTAGATTAAGTAAGCTATTGCCCAAAGTCACATGATGCTGAGCTGAGCTGCCACTGGCACCATAGCTCAAACTGTGAGCCCTGCAGTCAGCCACTCTGGATGCTGCCCCACACCTCTCCTAGTTAGCCAGTGATTCCCATAAATCTAAAAGAAGCAGAGAAATAGCATGATTGGTGGGGTGGGAGAAGTGCAGTCCAGAGTCATGTTGTTTCAGTCCAAAGATGGGTCTGACTAATATTTTGCTTAGGAAAGGGAGGTTCGAAAGTGGTCTACAGTCCAACCATTCAAGCAATCCAGCATTTGGTTTTTTAAGTTCTAGGGTTCAAATAACATTCGTAATTTTATTTAATGAGATTTTTGTGATATCTGGCCCAAGAATAGACGTGACCCATAAATGTTGTGAACCAGAGACGTAATGACTGTAAGGTTTAAGGCTTTTAACTCGCCCACAGCTCTAACTAATTGCTTGATACTCATGGCAGTTGAGGAAGAGAGATGGAATTGATAAACTGGTGCCTCTATTGGGTTGAAGGTTGAAATCTACTAATTATCCTGGATATCATACTGAATGTTTAGGATTTTTCTCTCAAAGAAGACCAACACGGGTTTGCAGAGTTGATCAGATGCATTGGAAGTATTCTTTGTTTCTTCTACATTGGAGACCTCCCTGGATATTTTATAAGTTTTAGTTTGTTTCATTGTTGGCTTGGGTTTATTCTGTCCACACAGTGCATATTCCTATACCTTTAAGAGATATTTTAGATATAGCATAATAATACATGCGTTATTCACCAAGAAATATTAAGAAAAGAAAGAAATTATATATATATTTTGTCGTTAAGGTAGAAAGGAAAATTCAATACTGCAGGAATGTTCTTAATTTTCATTATTCCATGAAAATGTCATTACCTCAGCGATTAATATATTGGAGAAGTGCTTCACATTTGTAACGAAAGTGATATGTCCTTTTTTTAATGATAGAACATGTATAGGTTGTCAGAGCCAATATGAAGAACTAAATTATATTTTAATTAAAGAGAGGTGGGTAATGACTGTCACATGATGTAACAAATAAATCAGTTAGAGTAGCTAAAATGTTACCATGATTGGTGGCTAGGACTATTAAATGAAGTCTAACCACGCTCATATTAAAGTGTTCCAGTACCAATTAATATAGTTCCAGAATCTCTTGGTTTATGTATCATTTAATATAGTGAGGTTCGGTTTCTACACAGGACCTTCCTATACTGTCTGTGGATAAAAACAACAAGTATAGGATAAATCCTTTTAACCCCCCCCAAAAATATTTATTTCCAAACCCAACTGAGAAGTTTACTGTATTTCATTGTAGTGCAAATGTAATTGCCGTAAGTAAAAATTGATAACAATGGCAAGGAAGCAGATGCGCTAAAAGTGGTCCTTCCTAAGTCAGTTATGCCTTCTTTCTATTGGACACCGTTCTTGATGACGAGAAGATGGAGCCGATTCATATTTGTGGGGTGCCATCAGAGAGGAATATACTTCATCCGCTTTAGGCCGTAACAAACACACCAGCATATACAAAGAGATGACTCCGCTAGATTGCCCGATCATTAAGAGTGGCCTCTTAATTTCGATGAGGATGGTGACAACCTCATCAGAATTATGAGGTCTGCAGGAGCCCCTCAGATCTCTTTGCTTTCACAATGAGATTTCAGCTGCTGATGACAGCCAAAATCTCAATATGTCAACACATGGAAAATGAATTGCTTGGGGGAAACAGACGCAGGATTACAGATTCCTCCAGTAGTTCTTTGTTTCTTAGGGCCAGATGCATCATGCATTTTGTTCCTCGCAAACGGAGCGATTCCAGAATCGACCTGTTTGCGATGGCAAAAAAATGCATTTCTGATGCAGCAAACCAAATTTTGCGATTCGGTAACCTGTTCCTGAATTGAAAAATGGGTTTGCGATTCGCTATTTGGAAAGGGCGTGTTTAGGGTATCCCTTTCAAATAGCGAATCCTAACCGTATGCATTAATGTTTTGTGAACGTGAATGGGGTCGCAAAACATTTGCATATTACCACCTACTCCAACGAGGTGGTAACCCATTTGCAAATGGGAAGGGGTCCCCGAGGGCACCTTCCCCTTTGTGAATTATAGTTAATTCATTTATTAAGAGCAGGCAGTGGTCCGGACCACTGCCCGCTCCTAAGAAATGAAAAGAAAGTTTTTCATTTTTTCTTTTTTAAACGCATCCCGTTTTCCTTTAAGGAAAACAGGCTGCATTTTAAAAAAAAGAATTGCTTCAATAAAAGCAATCACAGACATGGTGGTCTGCTGAGCCCAGCAGGCCACCATCCCTGTGATTTTTGCGATTCCTAGGAAGTCGCAAATTGCGACCTACCTCATTAATATTCGTGAGGTAGGTCATTTGCGATCCCCTAGGAATCGCTAAAAGCATTAAACGCACTTTCATGCATTCCGTTTTGAGATTTCCTAATTGCGTATCGCAAAGATTCACAATTAGGAATCACAAAACAGGGCCTTAATACATCTTTTCAGGGGTGAATGTATGACATTGTTTTGCATTCTGTCCATCAATTGTTCTTTTTGCCTTAATACATCTGGACCTTTTTTTTGTATTTTGTATCGTTGAGATTTATAGAGCGCATTATACCCAAGGATCTCAAAGCGCGAGCCATTTGACCCTCAGGGTTCAAGTCATAATGGGCAGATTTTTCTCGCCCTTGTATCTCTGGTATCCCTGTTATCAGTATCTTCAGGGTCGTGAAAATACTGGTGTATTTTCTGGAACACTTGTGACCTGGACCTTATATGATAAGACGTTGCATTGGAGATATTGCTCTCTTGGGGACTCTTTATCGATCAATAACAAGATGTCCTATTTGAGATTTGTCAATATCCTTTGTATACCTCTGATTCTGGACTGGAAGTTGAGAATTAGGTTGTGTATTTTTATTTGTTTGCCATTAGGCTGTGTGACTTTAAATGCTAAAAAGACTTGATCTCATTCTATAATGTGATAACTCTTCTACCTCTTCGAACTTTTAGATTTACTGTCCCGTGCTGGACGTTTTTTACAAAAAGGGGTATTACGCTAATTTTTAACATTACAAATGTGGCGCTTGTTGCAAGATACTTCATCTTCCACTAAAAATCTTAGTATAGCGCACAGAGGGACTGAAGTTCAGTCTAAATAGAACCTACTCTCTGAATGTTTCGGAGGAACAAGGGAGGGTTCGATTTAAATGATGCAATGCATTCTTTTATGTTTGAGAACGGGTTTACGGACAAACTGTAAGGGATGGATCGATTTCAAACTAGTATTGATGGTATAATGAATGAACAGATGGCATTATGCCTTGGCAGAAGATGTATACGAATTGACTGTTTTGTTTAAATTTGTTTCTTTACAGAATGGGCTCCTGGTGATTTCTAGGAGTTCACTATTACGGTGCAAAACCGTGAGTTTTTGAATACAAAAACCCTTCTAAATCTTTTTCACATACATATCCTCACAGTGTGGACGTGCCTTAGCGAGCACGGACCCCCTGGGGATTTCACTTCATGGTCCTGATGAAAGCTGAGCCGAATATGGCATGTAACAGCAGAAACATGTCGACCTCTTTTTAGGACACAGTGATTTCCAATAAAATCACCACGTAGTCCCCACTTGTTTTTAATGTGACCAGCTGGTCCATTAATAAAGTTTTTTTCTAGGTACTGCTGGGATCTTTTAACTTAGCACTCACATCACTGAGCACAAACTAACTGTTTCATAACAAACCAGCTCCGCTGCAATCGCAGGCGTTGAAGCACACAGGGGGGACATTCGGTCTCCCTCGTGGGAACCCCATGATGAAGCATGTCACCGCTAGGGTGAGTGAGGGTTGTTTTTACTAATAGAGTTGTTCCTCTTACCACTAGGTTTGTCTTTCCTTTTCCCTTGTTTTCATATTTTACACAGCACACTAACTGTTAGTCACTCTTTAGTTGTTGAATTATATTTGATAGGGATAGGAGAGTGACCTCTGAATCCCTTACACTCTTGTTGTTTGGATATAGTTGGCAGCGCACAGCTGCGAGAGTTTCTTATTGGCGTCACCCCTGTGCAGACATTATGGAAGACTTAGGTCTCTCGTACTCGAGAGAAGAAGTGGATGCGCTCTTAGGAGATGCATCCCTGTTTGCCGATCCACTCATATCCCAAACCATCTCTCAAACAACTGAATGGGATAAACTGGGCGAGCAGAAAAGAAGCCGCGTTAGAGCCATTTTGCATGGCACAATGCTAAAGGAATACCTCATGAAGAATACAGCCCCTAAAGGGTTGCTGGTCACAAATGCTCCTAGGATTTTCCTTGATGATGCAACATTTAGAAAGGAATGGGCCCAAATAGTCTGGCACTGTACCAGGGACTGGGCAATACTGATAATAAAAACCGCTCTCAGATTATCGGAAGCCTTGCAAATTGAGATCCAACAGACTGAAAGTCATTTCAAGGCAACCCTGACAGGGTACAAGAAAAAACTTGACAATCTCAATAAAGAAATGAATGAGTATAAAGAGGGTCTAGCGCAATCAAAAGCCCAGAAGTTTCAAAAAGACTTGACACGATGGTCATACGTTAAAGTATACCCTTACACCAGCCCCAATTACACTCCACCTACGAAGACGGATTATAACTCCGATGCTTCGGGGGATTCTAACACGAGTGGTTTCAGTACGGGGAGTACAGGGAAAATGAATAGAGGTTGCGGTAGAGGCAGGGGTGCGTTCAACCTTGGCCAACAGATATACCAACAAGGCGGAACTGGTTTCCAGAACGCTTATCATCAACCCCTACCGTTTCCACCTATGATGGGGTGGAACCCAGCCTATGGACCACCACAACCACAATTTTTCCAACCCCAAATGTTCCAACAGCCTTTTTTAGGGAGAGGCCGGGGGAAGAAAGGGAGATGGAAAGGGTCCAACCAAGTCCAGTGGGAAACAACCGAATCAGTGGGCGACAATACGAGAAGCAAAATCTCGGAGCAGAGGGCGGGACCGAGCAACCAAAAACCTTAATCTTAAATCTATCCACAACGGATTTTGCGGAATCAGAAATCAGAGTTCTGGAGAAGGGGTTGGGGTTTGTCCCCACACCAGGCTTTGATAAATTTAAGTTACGCTGTGAACTTACCGAGTTTTTTCGCAAACTGCGATTAAAGAAGTTTTTCGAGAAACAAACAAAGGAATCTACTCAGACGTCACAAGGGGACACCAGTTTCAGACTGAAGTCCACTTTTACCCCCCCCACCGCATACTATTCCACCTGAGATATTGGCCTTTGAGCAGGCAGTTGTTAATGATGTTGAGTCCTTAGTGACACCAACACCATTTAAGAACTTAACTTCGGGCGAGTTCCAGGCAATACACTCTTTACAAAACAACACCAGCATAGTGATCAAGAGTGCGGACAAAGAGGGAGGGATATTCATCCAAGACAAGAGAGACTATGATAGAGAATGTCGACGCCTCCTGAGTAACCAAACGAATTACAAATTGCTGAGGGAGGGCCCATCAACCAGTCTGAAAACAGAAATAATCGACTTGGTAATGACTGCTGAACATGAGGGCAAAATAAGCAAACAAGAGGCAGATTTCTTGACACTGACCGAAGGAAAGATACAGTATTTTTACACCCTCCCTAAAACCCACAAAGGCGTCCATCCACCCCCAGGGAGGCCGATTGTTTCGGGTTTAGGTTCTCTTCTGTAACCGTTGTCAAAGTACTGCGATTTTTTCCTACGGCCCATTGTTGAAACGACCAGTACATATATTAAAGACACCAAACGTCTACTTGCAATGTTACAAACTATTACAATGCCTGAAGAACCCTGTTTTTTAGCTACGTTAGACATTGAGAGTCTTTATACGTCCATACCCCAAGATGCCACAATTGAGGTGGTCGCAGATACTTTGGAACAAACCAATTGGCAATACCAAACATCTAGATCTTTTGTAATAGACTGCGCAACACTGGCACTAAAAAGGAATTTTTTCCAATACGAGGAAGATCTTTTCTTACAAGCCACCGGAACATCAATGGGGAGCACATTTGCCCCCAGTGTGGCGGGGTTTTATGTGTTTAATTTCGAACGTAAGAACATTTTACCAATTACAAACCCTCATCTCTCCAACATTATTCTATGGCAAAGATACATAGATGATGTATTGTTAATCTGGAGGGGTGATGAGGAGTCATTACGTTCCTTTTTTGTCTGGTTGAATCACCAGGATGCACATTTCAAGTTCACGCATGAATTTGATAGAACCAAAATTGTGTTTTTGGATGTGACAATTACACGAGTAGGCAGTCGTTTAAGATCCAAGACATACCACAAACCCACAGCAAAAAACAATCTTTTACATTACTCAAGTTTCCACCCGCAGCCATTGAGAGAGAACCTCCCTTTTGGTCAATACCTCCGTATTAGGAGGAACTGTAGTGAGGTCTCTGATTACAAAGAACAGGCTCAGGACCTTACCAAGAAACTACAGATGAGGGGTTATCCCAATCACCTCTTATCTAAGAGTTACAAGAGGGCACGTAATCAAAACCGAGAGGCTCTTTTGGAGGACCTCCCCAGAGAAACAGGAACAGAGGTACCTCTGACTTGTGTTACGACTTACAACACAGCATCTAACGTAGTTAGTCGCAGCATCAAGAAACATTGGAGAATTTTGACGTCCAACAATTGCACATGGGAGAAACCTTTGTTCTCTTATAAGAGAGTTAGGAGCCTTAAGGACTCCCTTGTTCACACACGTCCGAAACGACAACAGCAGACAACAAGGAGTGTCCTAGATGCCTGGGGTTTACCACCCATTACTGGTCATTATCCCTGTGGGGGATGTAGTGTGTGCCCCCTCACTTCAATGTCAAAGACGCTCAACCTCGAACCAGGAAAAACATGGCAACAACGGCAACACACGAATTGCAACATCTGCAATGTTGTATATCTAATAACCTGTCCTTGTGGTTTAAGGTACATAGGGATGACCAAAAGGATGATCAAACTCCGGATCTGTGAGCACCGGAGCAGCATAAGATGTGGTAAGAGTAACACTAAACTTACCACACACTTTATGGAGCGGAAACATTCTCCAATTGATATTCATTGGACTGTCATAGAACATCTTGAGTATGGAACAGAAACGACACTTTTTGAGAAGGAGCAAAGGTGGGTTCACCGCCTCTCAAGCCATGTGACTGGCTTGAATGACGACATCCCTTGGGGGTCGGTCTTGAGACGATGATCTAGTGAACTTAATCTAAGTGTCCCTAGCGAGAGTTTCACTATTATGTATCATTTACAGATCTATGCCCCAGAGTGCCGGCTGGCTGTTGGGTGGCATGAATATGCAGGTTTCATTTCAAACGTGTATTTTAGACTCATGGTATGATGAAGTCTGCTGAATAATATCCAATCGGCAGTTTTGCAACCATTACTCTTAAAGCCCGTTAATATCATTTTGTCTATTTAGTCCTACAGGGATATTGTTAACATTATATATTCATGAAAGAATTCGGTACATTGTTTTGCTGTTACCATAAAAAATCGGCGCATTACAACTAAATGTTTAGTTGATTTATAATCTTGTGACCAATAAAGTTTTTTGTGGTCAGATGGCTAGCGTTTCAGTATTTTTTGGCCGGATGATGACTCTGAGCACGTTACGTCGGTCATCTGACCCGGACGTATCACGTGGGCTGGGTTCGCAACGGCCCGACCTCCTTTCATAACGGGTTACTTTGCAAACGAATACCATCTGCAGATAGCAGTTGATACCGAGATAGGTGGACGGCGGCGAGTCGCTGTGTATCTAGTAAGTCTCTGAGCGATTAGGATCCGGTAGGCTTCTTGCACTTTATCGAACGGGGCCGCTGTGTGACAACTTTACCGATACCGGCTTTTTGTTTCCGTTTTAATTACAGATGACACGCAGCATGAAGTTGATGCCCCGCTGCTAATCTATGTGGCACACTTGATTTTCTGTGTGTTGTAAGTGTTTGATAACCACACAGTATTTCATATTTCAACACGTTACGTTACGAATCTTCTGTCAGTGTGAACTTTTAGATTTACTGTCCCGTGCTGGACGTTTTTTACAAACAGGGGTATTACGCTAATTTTTAACATTACAAATGTGGCGCTTGTTGCAAGATACTTCATCTTCCACTAAAAATCTTAGTATAGCGCACAGAGGGACTGAAGCTCAGTCTAAATAGAACCTACTCTCTGAGTGTTTCGGAGGAACGAGGGAGGGTTCGATTTAAATGATGCAATGCATTCTTTTATGTTTGAGAACGGGTTTACGGACAAACTGTAAGGGATGGATCGATTTCAAACTAGTATTGATGGTATAATGAATGAACAGATGGCATTATGCCTTGGCAGAAGATGTATACGAATTGACTGTTTTGTTTAAATTTGTTTCTTTACAGAATGGGCTCCTGGTGATTTCTAGGAGTTCACTATTACGGTGCAAAACCGTGAGTTTTTGAATACAAAAACTCTTCTAAATCTTTTTCACATCCATATCCTCACGGTGTGGACGTGCCTTAGCGAGCACGGACCCCCGGGGGATTTCACTTCATGGTCCTGATGAAAGCTGAGCCGAATATGGCATGTAACAGCAGAAACATGTCGACCTCGTTTTAGGACACAGTGATTCCCAATAAAATCACCACGTATTCCCCACTTGTTTTTAATGTGACCAGCTGGCCCATTAATAAAGTTTTTTTCTAGGTACTGCTGGGATCTTTTAACTTAGCACTCACATCACTGAGCACAAACTAACTGTTTCATAACAAACCAGCTCCGCCGCAATCGCAGGCGTTGAAGCACGCGGGGGGGACATTCGGTCTCCCTCGTGGGAACCCCATGATGAAGCATGTCACCGCTAGGGTGAGTGAGGGTTCTTTTTACTAATAGAGTTGTTCCTCTTACCAATAGGTTTGTCTTTCCTTTTCCCTTGTTTTCATATTTTACACAGCACACTAACTGTTAGTCACTCTTTAGTTGTTGAATTATATTTGATAGGGGTAGGAGAGTGACCTCTGAATCCCTTACTCTCTTGTTGTTTGGATATAACTCTTCTAAAGCATTCTTCATTTTCTCGAAAGCGGATGGCTATTGAATGTCTGTATTGAGTATGTACATCTAAAGAAGGAATCTATTTAATGTATTCATAAGGTCAGGGACACGTTTTTTGGCCTTTATTGACCCACCGCAACCGTTGCCATGGCATCTACAGCTTTTGTTATTCCGACTGATCAAGATGAGTGACCTATAAATGACAGGCACTGCTTCATAAACTACATCTGCTCAACAAGTCTGTCGGTTAACTCATAATTCTTATTGAATCAACCAAGGTGAAAAAAAAGTTAAGAAGAAGAAACCAGACAGCCCAAAAGGACCCTGGAGACGTGGGCACAACAACACCAAAGTGTGTTGCATAAACAAACAAAGGCATGTCAGGATATCACTGTAGGTGCTCCTGACCTGAAAAAACAGACACAGCTTAATCCCATATTACAGGAAGAAGCACATTTCCCAGGAAAATTACTAAAAGGTAGGCAAGAACAATAACCCATTTTTTGACATGCCAAGTAGAATCTGAATCATTAAATAATCTAGGAGACCCTTTTTCTTCTTGTGCACAGCCACGATAATGATGGAAAGAGGAACCACAGAGACAGTGAGCGAATAACCTTGCCATACCAACCAAAATCTCTAACACCGATAAACAATCAGGAGACATTCCAGCCACCATGTCCAATGGGAATAAACCTGTTGATGAAGAGCTCCAAAATTAAAATACAGGAATCTCGCAGATTCCAAGAACACTGTCCAAAAGGAAAGACAGCGATAATGGAGTTAGGCAAGCGAGCATCTGAGCAATTAAAAAACAAGCACCATGAAAACATAAGTACAAGGTTACAAATGTGCACATTCCTGAAGGAGCATAAATATTAGTCTATTGACAAAATGTGGCGAAGTGGTCCACTGCCGAAATCAAAGTGCATACATAAATTCAGAAATACAGAAAGACATAAATGTGCATTCAGCCAAGTCATGGATTAGATCAGTAAAATACTAATTGCAACAGATGAAAGTTCGGCATAGATCCCACAGGATAACACACGGCTGGAATTTGAAAGATTTAAAGGACCATGCTACAGGATGGACGCAATTGCAACATCAATATACTCAGTGAACAGAATGTAGAAGGTTCCCAACTCTTGGAGCCAGAAACCCAAAGAGGATGTAGAAGGCACAAGATTTGAGGAATCTCAGGGAAGAAGGGTGGGTAGAAAGGTGAAACAAGCTCAACAGCCCAGGCATCTGATCAAATTACTTAACACCATTGATGGAGCAAAACTTTCTCTCGTGATCTGAATGAAACAATTTCAGCCCTGCAACAGAGCAACCGTGTTAACTATTGTCATTATTTCTAGTATAAGATGTCCAGCTAGAGCCTTTTTTAATTAATTCCTCTTTTCATTACCATGGCATTCTGAGATGAAACTTACAACTTCATCACTGTGCTTGTTCTTCAACACTCAGAAGGTCAGATTTCGCCTGCATCCACCTTGTGCTAAAGAGTCCATTGAGCGGAAAGAGCCTGTTTCCAAATCATATTTTGTTTATATTTCCAAGCATTTTTTGCAACAGCCTCCACTGATGCTGCCTGCACTTTTCCAAAGTTTTCCCTGAGAGAGTGTCAGATCTTTGCGACTTATTTTTTTTCTATCTTGGTAAATGTAAATTGATACTTGTATAGCGCGCTACTCACCCGCAAGGGTCTCAAGGCGCTTGTACGAATACCGCTGTGGAACCCATCCTGGCTTTCCCTGTGAGGTGTCCACTCCTGGGCACCCCCAAGGTGGAGGCCAGGCATCCTTAGCGTTGTGGGGGCCGTTGTGGAGATTAAGCAAGCTATTGCCCAGAGTTGCAGAGTGGGACTCCATGATTGGAATAGGCACCGAGGCGAGAATTATCAGGTCCGTGGAATTTTGAGCCCAAGACCCGCCGAGGCGGGGAATTGAACCCTGGTCCCGGGCTAGACCTCTGCATTAGGGTCTGCTGCTCTAACCATTGAGCCACACTTCGCCAGTTCCCCACTACTTTTCTCCCCGGTGAAATGAAAAATATCGTTCATCTGAGAGGGTCGGTGTCTCTTTCTGCACCACAACATTCCCGGAGAAAGCGTCCAGCACAATGTCTCCACCCGAATCAGGTATCCTATCACTTTGTACCCTCCACACCACATACGTGTACAAACACTGATCGGTTCCAAATGAACATTCAGCTCATAACTGCTCTGAAACCTACAAAGATGTTTTGCCTTTGGCTAAAAAGCATATGTAGGTTCTGAATCTGTAAGCTATGAGTGTGCCTCTTCCTACAGTGTTTTACTGTTGCCGTACACAATGTCCTGTACCAGGAGTTTGCAGGAAGAATATGCTTTGTTCAGAAAATAACTATAGTCTTGAGTAATAAAATATTTATATTTGCACAGTGAGGTGTTCCCAAATTCTATATAATTTAGATCCACAAGCTAGTGAAGGCTTCAAGCAAATCTCCTAAGTAGAAGTGTGCTTATTTTCATTTGACAATAAAGGAGAACAAACAATGAACTTGATTGTTACACCTGCTTATGTAACCCAATTGATATGAATTTATGAGAATTTGAAATATATTTTGAATACAAATAATATTTGAGTGTTTTAGTTGAACACTTCACTGCTTTCCATCTTACTTTGTCATTGGCTCTAAAGTTTCATCTTTATCACTTCACTCTAATTTATGTGATACTATTGCTAAATAGAACAGTTAATCATTTCAAAAGAAAAAACATTCAAAACATTGGAAAAGTCACAGAAAATGAAATAAAAGAATTCAAAATAAATGAATAGGGGTACTTTGAGTGAAACCTCTAAAATTCGCCAGTAACTACCAACGCACACAATGCACCAAACTTGTGCTTCCTGCAAGGTTGTTCTGTTTTTTTGTTGCTTCTGTAGCATCTGCAGAATGGTGTTTTGAGCATGGTGGGCGGTAGGAATTATGGTATGTCTTTTGTGTTTTGGTAACAATAACTAATGAATTTCTGTGTTTTTGCATGCTTGATCAGCAACCAGAATTTAGGGACATATTTACAAGCCCCATTATATCTCTCTTGCCCAACACAACGTGGTGCAAGAGCGACGCAACTCAAGATGAGATTTTTGAAGCTAGACAAGGCCACCTTGTGTGGCCCTTAGTGGCTTCATAAATCTCGAGTACAGCAAAGCAGCACAAATTGCTGCATTGCCTTACTCTGTGCCAGGGAGTAGTTCCATGGGTGATGCGCGGGTGTCCCCATGCAACATCCATGGATTTTGATGCATTCTCAGATTTACCAGAAGTGGTAGACCTGGGATACCTGTGGCACACATAGAAATAGGAAAATGTCTCTGGGTATTGTTTTTGTGAAGTAAGATGCCCCTTCCTGCAGAAAAACATTCTCCCTTTCAATGCAGGCATCATTGTACCATGGCGGTAGGCAACCAAAACAGCAGCAATGCATGGGAAAAGCATGAAATGCACCATATTATTTGTAATACAGTGCATTCCTGCCCTTTGCCTGTCAGGCAGTGCAGTGCAGCAAGGTAACTTGCTGTGCTGTGTGACAATCTCATAAATCTGGCCCTCTGTTGCCTACTGTATGTTTTCAGTTAATTTAATAGTTTTTCAATATACTTAATTGCCATCTCATGCTCCTTAAAACATTTGACCGTGTGTATTTTTGTACGTGTGTTTTATATTTTTTTCAGTTTATATTGTGCAACCAATTGTTTTAACGGTAAACACCTAAAATATCGAATTTTAAATATCGACTGTGCAGAATATCGAATAAAAAATATAAAGGCCAGGAAATCGAATTCCCAAAATATAGTTGTATAGAATATCGAATTTGAGGTAAGAAATATTGATTTCCATTATATCGAATTTAGAAATATAGTTTTCCATATTATCGAATTTAGTAGAAATATAGTTCTCCATAATACCAATTTCTTTTTAGTGTTATGTATGCTAGTATATGTGGTAAAATTATATACTATTTTTGTAATGTATGTTTAATTTTTTTAAGTAATGAATTTTATGGTGTTTAATTTTTGCACAATTTAATTCTGTAGCGGGTTGTGGGTTTATAGGGCAATAGGGTGGGAAGTAATTTAATTATAGTAAATTAAATATAAATTTTTAGGAATTATTATTGTTTTAATTTAATTTTGCGTTTTAGTTCTGAAGCGGGTTGTGAGTTTATAGGGGAATAGGGCGGGAAGTAATTTAATTGTTATTAAGTATTTTTTATTTGTATTTGTATATATTGATAATTAATTGATTGTTAATTAATTATCAATTGGTAATTGTGTTTTTATTAATTGGTAATGAATTTTAATTAATTGTTTAATTGATAATATGTCAATTGTATTAATGTATTATTTGGAGTGGGTTGTGGGTTATAGGGGAATAGGGTGGAAAGTAATGTAATTGTAATTAAATAATTATTGAAATTATTTTTGAGTATTGATAAATAATGTATTTGTTAATTAATTATGAATGGCTAATTTCTTTATTACTTATTACTTTTTTGGTATTGAAAATTAACTGGTTGTTAATTAATTATCAATAGGTAATTACTTTTTTATAAATAATATTTATTGGTATTTATAATTAATTAATTATTAAATATTTTGTGATTGGTAATTAATTTTAATTAAAGTTTCATTGGAATTGATAGTTAATTTATTTTTATTTAAATAATAAATCATTACTTTCCCTACTGTTGTACTCACTGGATTGGGAATAGTACATTTTACCCCTACGCTATCCAACGCTTTCCCTACTATTCCACTCACTGGAGTGGAAAGAGTAATTTTCACCCCTACGCTATCCAACGCTTTCCCTAGTGTTGCACTCTCTGGAGTGGGAATAGTAATTTTTACCCCTACGCTATCCAACACTTTCCTGACTGTTGCATTCTCTGGAGTGAGAATAGTAAATTTTACCCCTATGCTATCCAACGGTTTCCCTACTGTTGCACTCACTTGAATGGGAATAGTAATTGTTACCCCTACGCTATCCAACACTTTCTGTAGTGTTGCACTCTCTACAGTGGGAATAGTAGTTTTTACCCTCCCGCTATCCAAAGTTTTCCCTACTGATGCATTCTCTGGAGTGGGAATAGTAAATTTTACCCCTACGCTATCCAACGCTTTCCCAACTGTTGCACTCACTGGATTGGGAATGGTAATTTTACCCCTACGCTATCCAACGCTTTCTCTACTGTTTCACTCTCTGGAGTGAGAATAGTAATTTTTACCCCTACGCTATCCGACGCTTCCCCTACTGTTGCACACACTGGAGTCGGAATCCAACAATTCTCTACTTTTGAACTTGTTGGAGTGTGAACACTAATTTTATTCCATTAGCTATGTAATGTTTTTAATTTTGTTATATTTAATGTAATATAAAATATTAATTAACATAAAAAGTATTACTTTAATTATTTGAATTAATATATATTATGTATTTTTATTTTTACATAATAGGTGTATTTATATATATGTAAATATATTTTTAATAATGTTTTAAATAGTTTATAATGAAGATTAATACTTATTGTATAATATTATTAAGTAAATATATGTTAAAAAAGTATGTTTTTGTACATTAAATCTATTATTTTTACATTTTAAGCTTTTTTACATTATTTTAACTATGTTTTCTTTAATTGTGTTTATAATTACTGTTATATTATTTTTAATACATTTAAAAAATTCGATATTTTAGTTAACTATATTTTAACTATTGATATTTTGTACTCGATATTTTAGTACTTACCTGTTTGTAGATAGGGATTCTATATTCTGTCCCTCGATATTTTTTAATCTATATTCTGGGCAGTCGATATTTTGTCCCTCGATATTTAGTCACTGAACCTGTTTTAACTGTTCAAAGTTGTACATTATTGTTTTTTATTTAACAATGTTTTCTCTTCTTAGATCGCCCTAACATGGAGCTTTATCGAGTATTTTTCCAAACCTTTTTACATCAACATTTTTGGAAACTTTTTTTTAAGTGACTCTTCATACATGTGAAGATGACTATTCGGTTTCCTCTACAGAGGAGATGATCTTTTTGCATTTCCTGCAATATTGGGCATACATGGTCAGCTATGTATCTGACTCTTCCTCATTTGCTTTAACCAATTCAGCTAGAACACCTTCTTCCTACTCTTGACTCTGACACACCATCTTTATGCGAGAATTTTGATTTGAGTGTAAGGCAAGTAGGTACTTGATCATGCCAATAGTCCCATATGAGTGTAAGCCAGGGTATCTTGCTTGCAGCATTTAGTCACATAATATTCACATCACCTTAGTGGGTGAAGATTTTCCAGAGGAGTGACTGTCTCACTGTGTTTCCAGGGGCTTAGGAAATTAAAGGAATTTTAACAACATCTTCTCTTTCTTCCTTAATAATGGACTTGGTCCTCTCTCTAACAGCTCTCAGGACATGGTGGATTGTGCTTATAAAGTTGGACATGTAGTTTCAAGTTTTACGTGTCCTGGTAGTGAAAACCTCTTGCAAGGTCTACCTCTCCCATAGCATAACATTGGGTTATCTTTTAACATGTAATACGCGATAATCTGTGCTTGAGAACAGGTAGAACAGGTTTGCTCTCTAATGAGTTGTAAATTAAAAGTAGTGGTAAAGTTGGATTTTTTGTCACAATCTGAAAATGCCACTTTTAGAAAGTTGGCATTTCCTTTTTATCACTGTTTGATGCCTACTGCTTCTATCTTCGGTCACATCACTGGTTATAGTTGGCAGTTGGCCTTTTTGTATTCCTCCCAGACAGTGACAGGGGGACTGGATGTTGCCAGGATGGACCATCATGTCAAGATGTGAGAGACAGAGCTGTCACCTACCACACTAGCACTTCAAAGGGGCTGCTTCAGCGCACTCATAAAGGACTTCACACTAGTCTATTGTCACTCAAAACACCCAGAAGCCTGGGCTGGGAAGGAAGGAGATTCTAGAACCAGATGTAGGGAGAAGTCTAGAAGCTTCTCCCACTTAAAAGCTGGTACCAGCTATAAATATTGGACCCTCAGACCAACTCTTCATTACCTTCCTGGACCTTTGGATAATACAGAAGAAGGACTGCCCCACTCTACGATATTCTGTTCCACATCACTCTGCTTTACTCTACAACAATATGCCACTCCACTCTACATAAGGTAACTCACACCTCTCCACTCTCCAATATTCCATTCCTCACCATTTGATCAATGTGTCTCACTCCACTGTATGCCAATCCACTCTATGCCAATCCACTCTACTGCAGTCCACTGTATGCCACTCCACTCTACACCACTCTTCTTTATGCCTCTCCACTCTATGCTATTCCATTCCACACCACTTTTCTTCATGGCACTCCACTCTAAACCAGTCCTCTGTATGCCACTCTATGCTACACCACACCACTACATGCGTTTCCGCTGTATGCCACTTCACTCTATACCATTCTACAACCCTGCACTCTACCCTATTCCATTCTACATCACTCCTCTGTATGCCACTCCACTCCTCTCCACTCTACAACACTCTAGTGTACAACACTACCTTGTATGACACTGTGCTCCGCTATTTTCTGTAACACTCCACTTAACATAACTGAATTCGACAGCAGTGCCCTCTACGATATGAAACACATTTTTATCAAAAAATAAAAACCATTTAAAGTCAGTGGGAAAAAAACAAAGGTTACCATTTAGTTATAGTTAAGATAACTTTATTTATTCTTTCCACACAAACCAAGCGTAAACTACATAAACATCAGAAATTCTAAAGCTTTAGTTTTAATCATAACTTATATTCATAAATCACCCACCACCTCCAAATTACTATAACTTGTGCACCTCTGTTCAGTGATGTAATCTGAGATTACATCAGTGATGTCATGAGTGATGTCACTGACCATGTCATGAGTGATGTAATATGTCAGTGTCAGAAGTGTACCTGAATTCCTTTGAATGCGTGGAAGCTGACAGCCGAAGGAACTTTCTGTGAAGAGGAGCTCCCAATTCCCAAACACCCCTGGACCCAGAGAACTCTAAGCCCAGGAACGAGGGGGAAAGGGGAAGTGGATAACAAAGAGAGACTGCCACACAAGGTCCTTCTTTTCTTCTTCAAACAGGAAGAATTACGCCTGTAACAGTAAGCAAATCATTACTACAGTTCCAACACTATTTTGATTCTCTACGCTCAACTACCTTTTTAAATAAGTACCTGTTTGTGTGTGGACATTGCCCCTCTCTGTGAGTTTACTTAAAGTATTCACGATAATTTTCAATTAAGGATTCAGCATTCAGAGGAGCTGGGAATTCCACAAGTAAGTAGTACTCCATGCACTGACGAATAAGGTGGTATAATATTGTATCATTCATATGCATATAAAGTATACCCTACTATACTTGACATTTTCGACTCTCCAGAATACAGTCTCTTAACATAGTCCAAAAGTTCAAGGAGAATAACTATGTACATGAAGCAGTCTCAAATCTTGCCACCTTAATTCTCTGGGTACTGCAGTAATAGACCAGCAACGCTGTGACACCAATTGGAGGAGATAGTCTCTAGGACATGAAGCTGCTGAATTCAGAAACGACGGTTTAAGCAAGAGAGAGTTTCTTACCGTCAGCAGGAAGTTCAGCACCACAGATAATTGGTTCACCTCCTACCGGGAATTCATATTGGCAAGGAATCTTCACGGAACCACTGGAACTCAGGAACAAGAGGGAAAACCTCCTTGCCAAGAAGCACTGGGAGCTGGGAATTAACACTGTGAATACCTTTGAGAGAATTCCGGTCCCGAAGGACTCGAAAAGGGGACAGAAGCAGTTCTAAGGACGCGCAATTTCAAACGCGTCCAACCGCCAGAAAATGACTGTTGAAGTGCGCCGCGTGAAACACGCGAGCACACGAAATGGCCGCCAAGAGTTTTAGACTAGAACGTCTATGTTCTAGAATGGTGGCACAATCAGGAAGAGAATCAGTGGGATGACTTGCATCGGAATCGTGCTACTCTCTGTCTCCAATTGCAAGCAGAGAGCGAAAACGCGAACCCAGAACTAACCTTAAATATTGGATTTGAGACTGGGCTACCGATAATCAACTGGGATCTGACAGTACCCCCCACCAAAGCCCCCTCTCTAGGCTTCAGAGGATGAGTCTTGTGAAATTCTGCTACCAATCGCGGGGCATGAACATTCTTGCTAGGTTCCCACGATCGATCTTCAGGACCAAAACCTTTCCAGTCTACAAGGTAGAATAAACTATCCCTTCTCCACTTTGAGTCCAAAATTCGCTTCACCTCAAACTCTTCTGCAGAATGAACTTGAACTGGAGCTGGAGGAAGGGAGCGTCTAAGATTAGGTGGATTTCGTTTAATTAAGGAAACATGAAAAGTGGGATGAATTTTCATGGACTTAGGAAGAGCCAACTGAACACTGACTGGATTCACCATTCTCACCACTGGATAGGGACCCACAAATCGAGGCTGAAACTTCCTGTTCCCAACCAGCCGCATGTAACGGGTGGAAACCCAAACCAGATCCCCTACCTCAAAACTTGGACTCTCCTTACGTTTCTTGTCTGCCTGCCTCTTATAATCTGACTTTGCTTTTGCGAGATTAGCTGAAGCCGATTGAAAGGTCTTATGTACATTTTGAATCACCTCCTCTGCCGCTGGGACCTCAACCTCAACTCTACCCACTAACATGTTGGGATGTCTACCTGAATTAAGGAAGAATGGGGAGTAACCAGTAGCTGAATGGACAGAGTTATTATAAGCAAACTCCGCTGTACTCAATAGAGAGGGCCACTCTCCCTCTTGATCCATCAAATACATGCGAAGATACTGCTCCAAATCCTGATTAACTCTCTCTGTCTGACCATCCGTCTCCGGATGGAAACTGGTGGACAAACGAGAGTCGACTCCTAATCCTTTCAAGAAAGACCTCCAAAATCGAGAAACAAACTGTGATCCTCGATCAGAAATTACTATCTTAGGAATTGCTTGCAAACGCACAATATGCTTAACAAACAAGGTTGCCAATTGAGGAGCTGTGGGTAAACCTTTTAGAGGAATGAAATGACTCATTTTAGAGAACTGGTCCACTACCACCCAGATTACTGAATAGCCATGACTGGATGGTAATTCTACAATAAAATCCATTGAAATGGTATGCCAAGGGGAAGGAGCTACGGGCAAGGGCATAAGTAAACCTTGTGGGGCCTGTCTAGAACTCTTTCCCTTCACACACTGCTCACAAGTGGCGATGTGCTGCCTCACCTGCGCGTCCATGCCTGGCCAAAAATAGATCCTCTTCACCAAATCAAGGGTCTTAACTGCTCCCTTATGACCGGCCAATGGATGATCATGAAACTGTTGGATGATTTCAGACTGTAACTCTTCAACTGGGACAAACAACTTCCCTTGAAAGTATGGTTTCCCATCCTTGATTTCTCTTTCTGGACCTTCTGAAATCCAATTTGTGAATTCGCTTCTTTCTTCTCGAATACGCTTTTCCAAATCATCCTCGACCACTGCAGCGACTATCTTCTCCTGTGGGATGATATAGCCCTCTACCATCTTTTCAGTCACATCACCCAAACTTAAACGTGAAAGGGCATCCGCCTTCCCATTTGCCGCTCCAGGTTTGTATGTCAAAACAAAATCATAATCCGCAAAGAAAAGGGACCATCTCAACTGACGAGGCGAGAGAGTTCTGGCAGATTTTAAAAATTGCAAATTGCGATGGTCAGTGAACACAGTAACCACATGCTTAGCTCCAAGCAGATAATGTCTCCAAATCTTGAAAGCCTCTTTTACTGCCAAAAGTTCCTTATCTGAAATTGAGTAATTCATTTCTGCAGTGGATAACTTTCGTGAATGATAGGCCACTGGATGTAACTGACCAGTTTGTTTCTGTCGTTGAGAGAGAATACCTCCAGTAGCCAAATTTGAAGCATCCGCTTCCACAAAAAAATGGTTCTTTCAAATCTGGGTGCTGCAAAACAGGTGCTGAAACAAATGCCTCTTTTAATAGTTGAAAAGCTTCTTCAGATTCTTTTCTCCAAACAAAACGTTCGTTCTTCTTCAGTAGACGAGTAATTGGACTTACTTTCTCAGAGAAATTCTGAATGAACCGCCGATAAAAATTGGCGAATCCCAAAAAACTTTGTATCTCCTTGATGGATTTTGGAGCTGGCCAAGATCTTATTGCTTCCAACTTAGAATCATCCATGTTGACACCTTCAGGGGATAAAATAAAGCCCAAAAATTCCACTTTGGCAGAATGAAAAATGCATTTTTCCAATTTTACAAACAAATGTTGTTTTAATAAACACTCCAAGATGACACGAACATGCTGAATGTGTTCTTCCAAATTGTTTGAGAAAATGAGAATGTCATCAATATAGACCACAGCAAAGCGATCAAAAAATTCCCGTAGAACATCATTTACAAAATGCTGGAATGCGGCTGGGGCGTTACATAAGCCAAAAGGCATTACTTGATACTCAAACAGCCCCAACCGAGTGCGAAATGCCGTCTTCCACTCCTCGCCTTCAGCCATTCGCACCAGATGATAAGCCCCCCTCAAATCCAATTTGGTATAAATACTCGCGCTCTTCACTTGGTCAAGGAGCTCGGAAATGAGAGGTAATGGGTAGCGATTCTTCTTTGTGACCTGATTTAAAGCCCGATAGTCTATGCAAGTTCTCAAGGTTCCGTCCTTCTTAGGAATGAAAAAGAGGGGGGAAGACACTGGCGACTGAGAGGGTCGGATGAAACCACTTTCAAGACTCTGCTCAATATATTTCTTAAGATGTTGATTCTCCGGTTCCGATACAGCATAGATGCGACTACACGGTAAAGTTGCCCCTGGCTCCAACTCAATGCGGCAGTCGTACTCCCTGTGAGGAGGTAATTTTCGTGCTTCTTTTTCATTGAAGACTTCCTTTAAATCGAGATAGACCTCAGGAATTTCTGGGACTTCCACTGTGCAGATCATAGGTATTTGATTAGCCAAACTGGAAGACATGGTCGGCTGAGGATAATCCAATTGATCATGAAAGCAATGTTCTGTACAAAATTGCGAAGTCATCTCCACTGTACGTCTTGCCCAATCGATCTGTGGGTTATGCTCCGTGAGCCAGGGGAGACCCAAAATCATTTGGAACTGCGGAGCGTCAATTAAGTTAAAACTGATGTAACTCCCCGCCAAGTGTCGGCGCAACTGTCCGCCTTACTGTGGAGTGGCAAACCAGCTAGGGTGGCGCAGCTGAAACAGACTAGAGATTGGTACGGCGGGGGGATAGCGCTCCCAAACCTCGAATTGTACTACTGGGCTGCACACCTCAAGGTGATCAACCAATGGATACATGGTGCACACGAAGACCCGGCGTAAATGGCGGATAGACGACAATTGGGCACGGCCACCCTTCTGGCCCCGCTCTACAACAAAGGTCTGGTAGGGAAGCTAGAGGGACCTACCAAACACACAGTGTCTATATGGCATAGGGCTCAGAGACGGCTGGGTTGGGAGGGAGTGATTACTAAACTCATGCCACTGTGGGACTCCAAGGCCCTCGGTACTCTGCGCAATAGTAAGGGGTTTGATCGATGGGACACCATCGGGATCTCCACGGTTGGAGATCTATGGTCAAGAGGTGCAGTGATAACCTTTGAAACCCTGAAGGAGCAGTACGACCTTGGAGTGACTGAAACATACAGATACATACAAGTTAGACACGCACTCATGTCTGTATTGGAAACGGGAGCGACGGTCCCAGAGTCGGCTCCGTTGGAAGACCGACTCCTTACGGATTATATTGAGGCTGGTGCAACCTCCCTCACCTACCGTAAACTGTTAAACAATCTACCGGATCCGCTGGTGCGTTTGAAAGAGAAAATGGTGGAGGAGATTGGGGACCTGGATGAAACGGAATGGAACGCAGCGTTGGCGTCGCCTAGGGAGGCAGGAATATCCACACGTTTCAGACTGGTCCAATTTAAAATACTACATAGGGTTTACTATACCCGCACAACACTGCACAAAATACATAGGGCGGATCATCCATACTGTCTGAGGAATTGTGGGGAGGAGGGTACGCTGTTCCATACTTTGTGGGATTGTCCTACTTTACAAATTTACTGGAGACGTGTAGCGCGTACGATAAGCCAGACACTACGGACATCATTCCCACTTGACCCTAGGGTGTGCTTATTGAATGTGTGGGGCCCGACTGACCTGTCACCGCATGGAAAACGCTGGGTGGTCATTGGTGTGATGCTGGCGAAGCGAGATATAGCACAGAACTGGGGGGCACCGACTATTCCGACATTGTCGCAATGGTGCAGGAATATGGATATGCTTATGGTAACAGAGAGGGCGATTTACAAACAGAGGCTTAATCCACGCAAGTGGAACAAAACTTGGTCACCGTGGAACTCATATAGAGGGGATATCCGTGAGCCTTTGCCTGAGGATGAGGATGAAGATAGCTCTGGGGAGGACGAGGATGGGGAGTGATGTCAGGAATAAGGGGTTGGGCTTGGAGGGTTGGGGAATGCTCGGGCCTCAGATACTGAACATGTAGACAGAATTGTTTCTGACAGAAAATATGGATACTGTTTGTTGTGCCTCTATTCACACTGATGCTTCATTTGATATATGAAACGGATTGTTTAACTTGACCCTTTTAAGTAGTATGTTCAGAGTTGGGGAGAAAATGAAAATTTGAAAAGTTGCTATAATGATTGAATACAGCTGAATGTTGACGCTGCGATGTACCGAGAGTATCTACTGATGATTATCATGTGGTGGCAACAATAAAAACAAATTTCAAAAAAAAAAAAAACTGATGTAACTCCGATGATCACCGGGACCCACCACAGTAATAACCTCTGTATCGAAGACTATAGGTCCAGATGATAATTCAGTGCCATCCACTGCTCGTACAGGTTCTGGTTTCAATTTTCTTTCAAACTGTATTCCCACCAGTTTAGCAAACTGTATGTCGCAGAAGTTACCTGTTGCGCCGGAGTCCAACATCACTGAAACCTTTTCCTCACGAACTCTACCGAACCTTATAGTACAGGATAGCATCAAGTGTGGAGCCACCGTTTGCAAATCATTTGCCAATAATAAAGATTTGGGAGTTGTCTCTTGAGCTGCTCCCACCAGTGCAACTCCGTCTACTGGTGGAGCTTGTCTTTTACCCATGAATTGGATTTTGGCTTCTTCGGGCACTCCTTTACAAAATGTCCTGACTGACCACAGTACATACATAATTTGCCCAAACGTCGCTTTTCTCTCTCCTCCTGAGAGAGAGGACCTCGAACCGTTCCAATCTGCATGGGTTCCTCAACATTTGTTTCACTGTTCTTGGGTGGTTCGGAACGCACTCGATCAAATCGTGGCGGGAAGGGCTTAATGTCTTTACGTTTTTCACTGCGACGTTCTGCTTGTCTTTGATCAATTTGCAGGACTAGATCTATGACCTCAGAAACATCAGTTGGTCTTCTTGGGATTTGAGCTAAACCATCTTTCAACTCATCTCTCAGACCTCTGTAAAATTTAGCTGCTCTCTTCGCAGCAGGCCAGTTGGTTTCTACAATCAATTTGTTGTACTGCGCCAAATAAGCCACCAGCTCCCTGTTTCCCTGTTTCAAGTCCAATAACTCATTATCGGTAGTCTGTGAGATTGTGCGTCGATCAAAAATTCGTAAAAATTCTGCCTTGAAATCTTCAAACTTATACAAAACTGGATCATTAGAGGAGACCAGATGCATGGACCACGCAGCCGCGTCACCACTAAGATAAGACAACACAAACGCCACTTTAGACTGATCCTCCTTAAACAATATTGGTTTACAGAGAAAATGCAGCGAGCACTGTGTCAAAAGATTTGAGCCTTGTGAGGATCTCCTTGGAATCTTTCTGGAGGGGCCAACGGAATAGTTGGGGACATGGCATGAACTACCTGCGTAGTTAAAGCTGACGAAGACGAGGAAGAAGGTGTAAAGGTTGGAGACTTAAGCGCCCCAAAATTAGGACTGGGACTCACTGAAAGCTCTTCAACTCGCTGCCTTAAATAACTCGCCTCCTGATTGGACTTCCTAACCTCTTCCCTAGTTTCACTAAGCTGTTTTTGTAACTCCTCCAGAACAGATGCCAGAGCCTTTACATCAAAACCTTCTGCCATCATGCTCAAACGGAAAGAAAGTTCTGGCACTTCAATCTGTCAGAAGTGTACCTGAATTCCTTTGAATCCGTGGAAGCTGACAGCCGAAGGAACTTTCTGTGAAGAGGAGCTCCCAATTCCCAAACACCCCTGGACCCAGAGAACTCTAAGCCCAGGAACGAGGGGGAAAGGGGAAGTGGATAACAAAGAGAGACTGCCACACAAGGTCCTTCTTTTCTTCTTCAAACAGGAAGAATTACGCCTGTAACAGTAAGCAAATCATTACTACAGTTCCAACACTATTTTGATTCTCTACGCTCAACAACCTTTTTAACTAAGTACCTGTTTGTGTGTGGACCTTGCCCCTCTCTGTGAGTTTACTTAAAGTATTCACGATAATTTTCAATTAAGGATTCAGCATTCAGAGGAGCTGGGTATTCCACAAGTAAGTAGTACTCCATGCACTGACGAATAAGGTGGTATAATATTGTATCATTCATATGCATATAAAGTATACCCTACTATACTTGACGTTTTCGACTCTCCAGAATACAGTCTCTTAACATAGTCCAAAAGTTCAAGGAGAATAACTATGTACATGAAGCAGTCTCAAATCTTGCCACCTTAATTCTCTGGGTACTGCAGTAATAGACCAGCAACGCTGTGACACCAATTGTAGGAGACAGTCTCTAGGACATGAAGCTGCTGAATTCAGAAACGACGGTTTAAGCAAGAGAGAGTTTCTTACCGTCAGCAGGAAGTTCAGCACCACAGATAATTGGTTCACCTCCTACCGGGAATTCATATTGGCAAGGAATCTTCACGGAACCACTGGAACTCAGGAACAAGAGGGAAAACCTCCTTGCCAAGAAGCACTGGGAGCTGGGAATTAACACTGTGAATACCTTTGAGAGAATTCCGGTCCCGTAGGACTCGAAAACGGGAACAGAAGCAGTTCTAAGGACGCGCAATTTCAAACGCGTCCAACCGCCAGAAAATGACTGTTGAAGTGCGCCGCGTGAAACACGCGAGCGCACGAAATGGCCGCCAAGAGTTTTAGACTAGAACGTCTATGTTCTAGAACAGTGGCACAATCAGTAAGAGAATCAGTGGGATGACTTGCATCGGAATCGCGCTACTCTCTGTCTCCAATTGCAAGCAGAGAGCGAAAACGCGAACCCAGAATTAACCTTAAATATTGGATTTGAGACTGGGCTACCGATAATCAACTGGGATCTGACAGTCAGGTTGTAAACAGTGCATTGCGTGGGCATTCATTACAGTTAGCTCGGGTAACTATAGCTGCTGAAATTCTGTGATTTTGTACACATTAAATGTGAACCTAACTATAAAGTCCTTGTAACCTTTGTTTTATCTGTGAATTTCTAAGTTTAAAAAAAAAATATTTTGTACCTATAATGTCCCTGTAACCTTTGGTTTTTTAAGTGAATTTCTAATGTTTTTCTAAAACAAATCCATATCTGAAACCTGTAATGTTTCACAGTGGATGTCTAAGCACCTGCTTGGTTCTGTTAGTGTGCGTATGAGTGTGTGTGGATCTCTGACTTGGAGTGTAAATGTGTCGTGGGTATCTAAGGTAGTCTATAACTGTGTGATGGGGTGTGTGAGTAGCTGTGTGAATATCTCTCTGGGATGCGCACTGGTTGTGCCAGAACCTCTGAGTGTCTGTGAGAGGCAGTGCAAGTGCTGTTTTGTATCTTTGAGTGGGTATGTTAGTGAGTTTATGGGTGTACAAGTGGGTGTCTGAGTGGTGTTATTGTTTTTGTGGATTTCCATGCTTACTATATTTCAAGGACATAACCGTGGTCTCTGCTCTTACAAGGAGATCTCATTATAGAATTCACTAGTCATACTCATTGAAGTTCAGATTTTACTCCAATGTATTTATGATGCATTCAGGATTTCAGATCTTTTTTCAATATGGATTTTTACAGGGAAAGTTGTTGGTTATATTTTGCCCAGCCTAAGACAATAGATTCATTTCCATTTTTATTACGTGGAGCTTTACCTGTGGCACAGTCTATGTTTATATTTGTAAATGTTTCATGTAGATGTTTAATTTATCTAAAATGAATATGAGGATCTGAATGGAATCTGGAAATTGTGTAGTCATTTGCATAAGTGTCTGAGTGGGTATGTAATGGGTGTGTACATTTCTGAGTGGGTCTGTGAGTGGCTACATGAGTACATGAGTCTGAGTGGATCTGAGAGTGGGTACATGAATCTCTGGGTGGGTCTGTGAGTGAATGTGTGAAACTCTCAGTTGGTCTCTGAATGTGTGCATGAGTGTCAGAGTATTTATTTATTTATTTTGAAGGTCTTATATAGTGCGAACAAGATCCTTGCGGATAGCAGAGCACTTTACATTAAGTCAGGCTGGATATACAAATGAATACATGCAGGCACAAAAAGTATACATAACAAATAGTGCAAAGTGAGGCATTAGGGTACAGGAACAACATATAACCGTTAGGTCGTGGTCAGAAAGCGTGCCTAGAAAGTCTAGAAGGCCCCTTGTCGATGTAAGGGTTAATGGTAAGGGGATGATTTGTCTCCGAGATTCCTTAGTCTATGAGTAGATGAGTTTCGCCGTGAGGAACACTTTCACTTCCTTTTTTAATGAAACTGTAGAGGTATTCAGTCTGGTTTCTGGGGGAAGTGAGTTCCATATCCTGGGCACCATCCCAGGGAAGGTTTGTTTATATGTTTTCTTCCTGTTGAATCTTTGAGGTTTCAGTAGCAGGTTTTCAGCACTTCTTGAGGCTCTTGTCCCACCCGAGATCGTCAATTTCTGTGCGAGGTAGCTGGGGGCTTTGTGGTGTAAGGCCTTATGCGTCATGCATGCTATTTTTAGGTGAATTATGGCTTCAAGCGGTAGCCAGTTCAAGGCTTTTAAGTCTTGGGAGATATGTGAGCTTCTTTTTGAACCAGTGACGAGTCTCTCTGCTGCATTTATTGAGGCTCTTAGGGGTGCTTTTGTTGCTTTAGGAAGGCCACACAAAGATACACTTCCGTACTCCACCCTAGGGATAACAAGCGCTTGTGCTGTCAACTTGAAATCGTTGTCTGGCAAGTATGGTTTCAGCTTCCTCAGAGTGTTTATCTGGAAGTTTGCTCCCTTTGTTGCATTGCTAATGTGTTTCTGCACAGTGAGTTTGCTGTCAAGAGTTATTCCCAAGGATTTAGCTGAGTCTACAATGTTAGGTTGAACGTTGAATGCCGTAATATGTTTGATCAAGTCTTGCATAATGGTGACTTTGGCAGGTGGCGCTATAAGGATGAATTCGTGTTTTTGAGCGTTCAATTTGAGATGGTTTTCTGCCAACCAAATCTGGGTGTTCCTGAGAGTTGTATTGAGCACTTTAATGTCTTCTAGGGAATGAATCTTGATATACAGTTGTGTGTCGTCAGCGTACATATGATATTGTACGTTAGACGCATGTAGCAGTTCGGTGAGAGGTTCCAGGAAAAGGTTAAACAATGTCGGAGAAAGTGAAGAGCCTTGTGGGACCCCCAACGTGACAGGTACGGGATTGGACAGAGTGTTGTTGACCTTGTATTTTTGCGTTCGGTTATGGAGGAAGGAGGTGAACCAGTTTAGCACTGATCCAGATAGCCCCATTCTTCGTTTTAAAAGATCTATCAGATTCTCATGTTTAACCGACTCAAAGGCTGAGGATAGGTCTAGCAGGATGAGTATACATGCTCCGTTCTGATCCAGGATTTGTAGCGCATCATCAATAATGTGTGTCATGGCTGATTCGGAGCTATAACCTGCTCTGAAGCCTGATTGGTGTTTGTTAAGAAGGTCAAAGTGATCAATATGTTTAGTCAGTTGGTAATGAACGCATTTTTCCAGTAGTTTGGCCAAGGTAGGAATATTGGAGATAGGACGATAGTTGTTTAAGTCAGTAGGATCGGCTATGTGTTTCTTTAGTATGGGAGAAACCTGTCTGATTTTGAGGGTGTCCGGGATGTAGCCTTGTTGGAGAGAACTGTTGATAATTTTGGTCCAGAGAGGCAAAAGCCATGGGGTTAAGTCTTTAACAGAATTTGCAGGGAGAGGATCGATTAGGTGATTGGCAGGCTTTAGGGTATTAAGAATCTTGCCTAAAGCTTCTTCCATATATGTAGCAAAGGATGACTAGGCTGTGTTGTTTTTTAAATGAAACTTTGAGGGGATTTGGTGTGGTGCGGATGCGGGTGGAAGTGAGGTGTTCATAAGCGGGCTGGAGTGTAGTAATAGGTAATTTAGGAGATCCTTCTTGATGTTGTCAGTTTTCTGAATGAAGAAGGCAGAAAATTCTTCACAGTTGGGTTGCAAGCTGGCTGAATCTTAAGGTCACGGTGGAGCATCCTTGGATTGGGTTTTAATTAACTCAAAGAGTTTTTTTGGATGATTTCTTGCTTGGTCTAGTTGGTGGCTGAAGAAGTCAGCTTTCGTGTGCTTGATCATTCTATAATAAGTGTTTCTCTTTTTCCTTAGTAACTTGAGGTGATACGAAGATTGGACTGATCTCCAAATGCGTTCATGAGATCTGAGAGACCGTCTATGCTCGTTAAGAAGTCCGTAGTACCAGGGCTTAGAGTCCTTAGTGGAAACTCTCTTTAGTTGTAGGGGGCTACCTTGTTAATTATCGAGGTCATAGAGTTGAGGTAGTGGTTGGTGAGATCATGGACGTCGGAGGTGCCTGCAGGGGGCAGAAGACGGTTTTAGCAGGAAGAGGGTAAAGTGTTGGGGTTGAGTTTTTTTAGGTCTCTTTTCCAAATCTTTGGTTTTGTGGATTGAACCGAGTTCAGTTTCAAAGATTCATTGATAAAGAAGTTGATAATATAGTGGTATCACCAGTCACAGGGTAGGATCGAGTCCAACTGAATGGCGTCACTTCTGGAGATTATTAAATCCAAGATTGATCCTTTTTTATGTGTAGGGCTGTTACAGAAGGTAGCCTATTGCCAGCTAACCTGTTTCAGGCCGCTTTCTCAGGAGGAGGTTAATAACTTCCTCCTATCCACAAAGTAAGGATCTCCGAATTACCCTTGTCCCCAGCTACATTTGGCCTAGTTTCTAGGAATATCTGTGTACACGTAACCCCTGTTTTAAACCAAGTCATTGAAACTGGCACGTACCCGTGTGCCTGGAAAAAAGCGGGTATCAGGCCAAACCTCAAAAAGCCAGCCCTTGACCCTACTAAGACTAAAAACTACTGTCCAATCTCACGGCTGCCAGTGGCAGCTAAAATTCTTGAAAATGCTGTAAACAAGGAGCTAACACAATACCTTGAATCTAATAATCTACTTGACCCGACAAAGCACGGCTTCAGGCCCTGTCACTCCACAGAGACAGCCCTGATAATGGCTACTGAGGAGATACGGAAAGTAATGGATGGGGGGGCAGAGCTGTTCTTATTCTCCTAGACCTATCAGCAGCTTTTGACACTGTGAGCCACACAGTGTTAGTGCAGCGGCTGAGGGACGTGGGAATAGAGGATGCTGCTCTGGCCCTTCTCTCCTCCTTCCTGGTAGGAAGGGAGCAGAACATTCACTGGAAGAGCCTACAGTTCAACACCTTCCATCTCCCGTGTGGGGTACCACAAGGCACCGCTCTGTCCCCAAAGCTTTTTAATGTATGTGTCACCCTGCTGGCCAGTCTTATCAGGAAACACGGTTTCACCCTGATCTCGTATGCGGACGATTCCCAGCATCATAATATCGGTATTTAAACAACCAGAGACTGTTGCCAGCAGCTTTCATGCTTGTTTGACCGAAATTATGAGCTGGATGATCCGAAACTTTCTTAAGATAAACACTGATAAGACAGAAGTTTTGGAGCTTGGTAAGGGCCTTTCACTTTGGAACAATACCTGTTGGCCGACAGAGGCGGGTGAGTTTCCTTGCCCTACCATGAAAGTCAGGAACATTGGAGTGATCTTTGATGATCAGCTCAACTTTTCGGCCCAGGTCAATCGTTTGACCTCCTCGTGCTTCTTCCTCCTGAAAAATCTAAGTAAGATTTTTCCCTTCATCCCACAAGAACTTCAAAAAAACGTTGTAGTAGCGCTATTTCTTTCAAAATTAGACTACTGTAACGTGCTCTTGATGGGTATGGATACGTCTCAGAGGAGGAAATTACAATCCCTACAAAATGCTGCAGCTCGACTGCTGTTATCCATCCCTAAAGGCCACTCCACCTTGGCTGGCATAAGGGCGCTACATTGGCTCCCTGTCCAGCAATGAGTGGAATTTAAGGCCCTTTGTCTGGTGCACAAAGCTCTATATCGAGGCGGTTCGGTGGAGATCCAGAAGGTGTTCTTGTGGTATTCTCCCATCAGAACCCTCAAATACACAAACACGGGCCTCATCCGGCCCCAAAAATCCGTAGAGCAAAGTGGGTGGGGGGGTCAGTCTCTTTCATATTGTGCAGCCAAGCTATGGAATCAACTACCGTCTATCATGTGACTTCAACCCAATCGGTTGATCTTCAGGAAAACGCTGAAGACTTGGCTGTTCCCCTCAAATAAATCTCCAGATCCATAGTTTAGTCTCCCCACATACTCACCTAGTGCCAAGAAGCCACAGCATTCGAGTGCTTTATAAATAACTATCCTATCCAATTACCTAGGAGCTGTAGCCTCTCTCAAGAAATCTTTCTTGTAATTGCTCCGGAGCTTCCTTCGAAGTTGTCGAATCAAAACAGTTCCTCTTGATCCGCAGATGTTCCACATATGGAATTCTCTGCTTCAGGTTATTTGGATGAAAACTGTGCGAATGCAAAATGGAATTACCCGCTGTGGGTTCACTGTGTGTTTTTGTATGTAGTTTGTTATTTTTCACAAATACCTCCAAATCCAAAAAGCAATTCTCAGATGTGCGAATAGTTGAAATAAATTTTAGGTTTAGAGTATTGATGTTTAGTTCTGACACAAATGCCTGAGCTGATTCAGGGGTGCCCTTCCACAGGATAAGCAGATCCTCTATAAATCTAGTCCAAAGAATAACATTCTCGGACCATTCTCTGCAATACTTGACCCAGAGCACCTGGTCCTCCCTCCAACCCATATGAAGGTTGACATTACCTGAGGCACAGCAGGTACCCATGGCTGTACCCCTTACTTACCTGTGGGTCTCCTTGCCATACATAAAAAAATTGTTTTCTAAGTACCATCTTGTCATTTTAATAAGCATGTCAGAATGTTGGTAGAGATGAATTGGTCTTGAGCCTAAGAAGTACTTCATGACTTTAAGCCCATTATCATGGGAGATGCTGGTGTACAGCGAAGTGGCGTCCAGTGTCATCAAGACATAGGACTCTTCCCACGGAATGTCATAGATTCTTCTAAGAAAATCCCCTGTATCCTGCATGTAGGACCGGAGACTACCTACAAATTCCTGCAGAAAATGGTTAATTTATCAGGATGAGTTTCAAACAAGCTACCTATTGCTGAAATGATGGGTCTCCCAGGGGGACTCTCTGATTCTTATGTATTTTTAGAATCAAGTACAGTATTAGCGTCATAGGGGTGTCAACCTTCAGATACAAATATTCAGTCTGAGAGATTAGACCTGTCCCTCTCCACCTTGCTAAATCAGCATGGAATCCAGTTTAAATCTCAATTAAATTGGCTTGTGGTACTTTGTGGTAACACATTACATCCCTTAACTGCAACTTAGGCCCGATATTGTACATGTTAAGGGGCCACTGGACGATGTTCCCTCCCTTATCGGACAGACGAACCAAGGTGTCGTTTCCGGCTTTTTTTCTTCAATAGTTTGCTGATATTTCAGCCCTTGCCTTTTATTACCACGCAAAAAGTTCTCTCTAGACATTAATGATAATGTCTTTAAATCATTGAGGACAAGTTCTGAATATATGTTCAGGGAGTTCCTTGGAAGATTCGGTACAAAGATAGACTTGGGCTTTAATGATGTTTTGATGCTACCATAAATATCTAAAACCAAAATGGTATATATATATATATATATATATATATATATATATATATATATATATATATATATATATATATATATATATATATATATATATATATATATATATATATATATATATATATATATATCAACAAAGCAGCTTCTCATAACTTCCACGCTGGCGAAATGAGAAAACGGACCCAACGGCTTCAGGCAAGTAGATGCTTATTTTCCTTTCAACCTTTCCTGTTGACGCGTTTCGAGCATCAAGTGCCCTTCTTCACACAACAAGCACCACGTCAGCCATTACTTTTAAATATGCTCAGTGTACCACCCCCCTGTGTGGGTCACCTGACAACATGCATAGACATAGTGGAAATACTTGGTGATGGCAGTGCAAATTTTCACAGTTGTAGCAGCATTGAAAAACATAAATATACCATCAATATTGTTTATCTGGTTTTTGTACAGCATACATTCTTGGTACCAGACAAAAGTGGTTAGAGCAATAAATAAATAAATAAATAATGTATAAATACATAATGAAATATAAATACACTTTATGCATCTATATACACCATTTAAAACACATAATACTGGCTTTACTACCTTGTGTGGCACGAAGATAAAGTATTCCGACCCTCGCACATGAATTAAAATACCTATAAAATTAAATATGTAAACAGTTTGTTATGTGCAAAATGTTGTCATATGTGCAAATTCTAGCGGTATGTGCAAAATTCTGCAAAACAAGGGGTCTTCGATATTTACCCGCACAAGAGCCTGTGTATCATTTGACACTACCAGTGTACTGTTCGCTTTATAAAACATATTCTTAAGAGACTGCATAAATGCAAACACTGGTAAAAGTCAGTTTTTCATTGTTATAACCCTTGGCATGCGAGCCTCTGCTATCAACCTTATTAAGACCCTATGCGTAAGACAATGCTGTTAGTGTAAAAAATATATATATATAGTGCTTTTTAGTGCTAAACAGTACATGTTTCCTCTAGAACTGTTATGTGTCTTATTTATACATAGAAAATCATCCTTAAAACCAAACCCCACATTGTGTACACAATATCAATAAAGAATAGTGATTAAAAAAGTCTGTTTGGACGAGAGACTGTTATCAATTATCTATCACAGTTAGTTCATAAGAAAGCAGCATGTTTCTAACTTAATTATTCAGATACACTTGCCCGCTCATCTAATCTATACTACTATTATAAAGGAAAAACTTTGCACCTTTGAGGCGGGTAAACTCGGGAACCACAGCGCCAATCCACACACCCGGTACATCATTTTAATTGTCAGGGTGTGCAGATGGACATAGGCTATATAAAGTATATAAATATTTGTTATTTAAAAAACTAACATTAAAAAAAAAGTAGTCCCTTTGAAGTAGCGCCGGCCGGGACCTGCGTGCTGACGTCAGGAGCGCGGGGAGGAGCGGCGTCCAGGAACGCGAGGAGGAGCGGCGGACATGGCGCGGGGGAGGAGCGGTGACGAACGGCGGAATGGCGGTGAGGACCGGCGGACAGGCGGGAGGAGCGGTAAGCGGCGAGGAGCGGCGGAGCGGTGAAATGAGGAGCGCAGGGAGGAGCGGCGGCTGAGGTAAGGCTCCGGGCAGGCGGGGGTCGGGGCAGGCGGGGGAAGGGGCAGGCGGGGGACGGGGCAGGCAGGGGACGGGGCGGGCGGGGGCCCGGGCTGCTTGACAATGTCCGGGCGGGCAGGGGGCGGGCTGCTGCACAAGGCCGGGGCGGGCGGGGGCCGGGCTGCTATGTCGGGCCGGGCGGGGGTCGGGGAAGCCTGATTGCTCCCGGACAAGGTCGGGGCGGGCTGCTAGTACTAGATATTGTGGAACAGGGAAAGATTTTTATAAATGATAGTAAGGCCCCAACCACATAGATCTTATTCTTTTTTGTGTGTGGACTATTCCTAATAGAGGGACTCTTATCATACTTCTATAATTACAGGAGGTTATGTAAATCTTCTGTTGTGTTTAACCCATTGGGATTCTTACTATCTAGTTCTAAATTATAGCGTGTCTCCATTCTCCTCAGAAGTTTTTCCCTGTTTCCACCCCTTCTCAGGGGTGCTACTGCATCTATCACAAAGTAGGAAAGGCATCCAAGGTCATTGCTGTGTGCGGTTCTGAAATGCCTGGCGACCGTATATGAGTTGTCATTGTTGACGATCGCCCTGAGATGCTGCCAAAGGTGCATGTCAGAACATATACAGCAAACTCAGTTCGACAACCATAGTTGCCTTTAATAGCAATTTGACCGTTGGAAAATGGAGTTCCATAATGGCTTGTGTTTATGCCAAACTTACACGCTCGGCAAGATGAGCATTTGTAGAACCTCTCTTTAGGTTTCAACCAGGCACTCCCACTACCTATTTCTGGACTAGCTTTCACCAGTTCACTACGCATGGATTTGGCTCTCCTGTATGTGTCCCATCAGTTAGCACAATCAGCCAATTCTTTTTAATGATCGATTTGATTTTTCTTTCCTGTTTACTAAATGTTGTAATCAGGTGGGGAATACCTTCTTCTTCTATCTCAGCGGGGCTTTTGGCCATCAATAGAGATTTGCTAGGTCTTTCTTGTGCTTTGGTGAGTGCCTTTGACAGAGTTAAATCGTTAGAACCTCTTGCTTTCAAACATCCTTCCATCTCTTTGGCACCTTTTTCAAAATCTTCAGGAAAACTACATATTCTTTTCAATCTTAAAAGCTCCCCCATGCTTTCAATCCGGTTTCTTGGATGACAACTGCTGGCATGTAAAATACTGTTTCCAGCAGTAGCTTTACGGAACAAAGATGTTTCTAAAGTGTGGTTTCTTACTTCAATCTGTACATCCAAAAATTCTGCTTTTACCTTACTTATGTTGGATGTAAAAAAGAGGTTGCATCTATTGGCGTTTAGTGTCTTCAGAAATTCATGGGCACTGGACTCACCCCCTTCCCACACACAGAAAACATCATCCATAAATCTTAACCAATGACGTACATGATTAAAATTTGGAGTGGTCTTTAGGTCCTGTTCCTCCCAGCAGCCAACATGCAAGCATGCATAGCTGGGGGAGAAACAGGATCCCTTTGCTCCACCTCTTATTTGTCTCCAAATGTCTTTTCTGAACATAAAAAAAGTGTTATTCAAACACAAGCTACCCATATTCGCATAACATTTGATTATGGCTATAATATTCGCAAGATCTTTTCCCTAAAAAATATTTAATGGCTTCAATTCCTTTGTCATGATTGATACTGGTGTACAGCGACTCAATGTCCAATGTTATCAAGCACCAGTCATCTTGCCACCTTACTGAAATCAATTTGTTTAAGAAATCACCAGTATCCTATATGTAACTTGAGATTATTTACAAAGTCCTACAAATAAAAGTCAATATATTGGGAGATATGTTCACTCACACTGTTGATCGCTGATATGATTGGTCTACCAGGTGTTGGGAAAATCATCTTGTGAACTTTCGGGATTAAATACATGCTCGGAATCACTGGACTTTCTGAATGTAAGAAGGTGAATTTTGTTGATGATATTAAATCTTACCTCTTGTATTTAGCCAGCAGTTTCTTTAAACCTTCCTTTGCTTTTCCGTATTCGGTCCCATTGGATGTGATGTAGCAATCAACATTCTCTAATTGTCTCATAGCTTCTCTGATATAATCTTTTTTTCGCCATAGGACAATATTACCTCCCATGTCGGATTTGTTACTTATTACTTCTTGGTTTTCACTGAGTTTTCTCATTAAGTTTGCATATTGTCGTTCATTGTATGATTTTTTGTGTTTTTGGCTATTAACTTTCCGATTTCGTTTTTTCAAATCCTCGACCACACATTAATGAAAAATGTCCAATGTGTCTTTAGGCATTATTGGGACGAAAGTACTTTTGGCTTCAAAGGGGCTTTCTCCTGCTCCTTTGTGTGAAATATTTTTCCTCTGTAGGCTGTTCTGTGTACTGATAATTTCAGTTGCATTCATTTGTGTGCTTGCATTTAAAGTTGTTCCCAAATCACAGAGAGTTAAAAACGTTCTGGCATCCGAGGCTGCAATCCATGGCGTGGCATTCTCCTCCCTTTGTGGTTCCCTAGGTGGATTAATGACATCATCACTGTTAGTGTTGCCCAAATTGATCGTAAAAAACGTTTTCAGTTTGAGCTTTCTAATAAAACAGAAAATATCTACCCTCGTGATGTGTAATTAAATGTGCTTTCGGGGCACAAATTGAGGCCTAAGGCAAGGAGTTGTTCTTCTGCTGCCGTTAAGATTACATCTGACAGGTTGGTTATAGTGAGATCTTTTATCGCTTCTTCCTGTACCACGTTGTTTTTTTCTGCTGCGGTTTGTTTGTTTGTGCTTTTTTCTCCTTGCTGTTCTTCTCGCGTTTTGCCTCTTCCTGTTTTGTTGTTTCGTGTTCTGGGTCGGAGCATTTGTCTTCGGTCCTCCACTAAAAAATCTATCTCCTCACCTACATTTAGCACCAAATTACAGCTAAGCACTTTTGATGCAAATAAGACCCTCTCATATATGTAATTTCTAAAGGAAATGCTCTAGGTATTACAGTTTTGATTACATCAAGATGATGTCAGGCGTTCCACACTTTTGTAATAAATATAGAAAGTTAGCAATCTAGTTGTTCATTAAGATACTGTTGCGAGGCAGAGGCCATGGGCACAGACTCTGAAAATTGAAGGTAGGTAGGAGGGTGCAGAGGCAACAATTTAACCACACTGGGCAGGCAGGAAGGGCAGTGGCAGCACAACAGACTATGGAGGGCAGTGGAAAGGGGGGCAGGGGCAACAAACCAACAATACAGGACTGGCAAGAGAAGCTGTGGCAATATAATAGACCATTGTGAGCAGAAGGAAGAGGCAGTGGTAGTAGAACCATGCATGCCAACAGACCCGATTCAACCAGGAAACGTCCAATGTTTTTAATCCCAAATAGGCTTTATTTGATCTGTCTCCTGTCTACAATCTCCTCTTTTTCAATGTAAGTCAAAGGGGAAAATCAATACCCCAGTTGTTTTTCAAAATCTCCCTCTTACTAAGTACAAAATGTTAGCAAGTATGGTACATTGGATCATGGAAGGCAGGAGGAATTGGGGTAGGGACATGGACTCGGATAACAGAGGACAGAAGGGACATGGAGAGGTGCAGCAAACTGACCCTACAGGGCAGTCATCAGGGTTTGCAGCAGCACAATACACCACACTGGGCATGTGGGATGGGAGTGCAGCACAACAATCCATAGAAAGCAATAGGGAGGGGACAGTACCATGCACATGTACAAAAGAGAACAGAGGGGAAAGAGGAAATGGTAACTGGCTGACCATAATGGACAGACAGGAGAGAAAGCTGCAGCATAATGGACCACAAAGGGCAGGAGGGATGGATCAGGGGCATTACAATGGAACAGACAAGCCAGGAGGGAGGGAATAGGGGTCTGCACATTGAAACAGAGGTCTGGGGGTATGAGGCAGGGCAGGAGCAGCAAGATGACCATGGAGTTCAGGCAGGATGGGCACTAGAAGCAAGACACACCATGGAGAGCAACAGTGAGACTATAATGGCATAACACAGACCATGGAGGGAAGGTGGGGGGTCAGGGGCAGCTAGCTGACCACACAGGGAAGGTGGGAGGGTCCGTGGCAGCACAGAAGACCATGCATGGCAAGTGGGAGGGTTAGTGGCAGCACAATGGCTATGATGGGCAGGAAGGAGGGTGCAGGGGCATGCACAAAGAACCATGGAGGATAGAAGGTTGGGCACAGACAAGAGAGTTCAGGGGAAGTGGCCTCACAAAAGATCACACGGGCAGGCAGGAGGAGCAGTTGCAGCACAACAGACCAGGGAGGGTACGACAGTGTGGCAGTAAAATGGACCATGGCGGACAGGAGGAAGGGGATAGGGGCATGGAATGTGGACAGGAAGGGTGGAGGTGGCAGGGACAGGTTACAGTCATCTGACAATAGTAGGCAGGTGGGAGGGTAGTGGCAGCTCAACAGAACACTCAGAGTAGTTAGGAGTGTCAGGTCCATGGAACATGGTGGGCAAAAAGAATGGAGCAGGGGCATGCACACAGACATTGGAGGGCAGGGGGAAGGAGAATAGGGGCAGCAAGCTAAGTACAGAGGCTAAGCAGGAGGTCAATGATGGGGCATAGATTTGGGCAATGGAGGGCAGGAGGAGTGTACTGCTACATCATGATAAATGGAGGGCAGTGGCAGCATATCAGACCATGCATGGCAGGAGGGAGGAGGCTAGTCCATGGATTCAGACAACAGAGGATAGGGAGGAGGTGGATGGGGCAGCAAGCTAACTGTTCAGAGAAGGCAGGAACGCCAGTGGCAGAGCAACAGCCACACAGGGCTGTAATAAGGGAGCAGGGACATGGACTTCGACAATGGATGGACAATGGATGGCTAGGAGGCGGGAAGGCAGGAGTAGCAAGCTTGGGTGGGGGCAGCACAATGCCAGACCCTGCTTCCAACCCCCCAACATCCATTGTGATATGCATCTTACTTAACTTTAGAAAAAACCTAGGAATTTGCTGAAAAAAACACAGATTATAGGGACGGTGTAGTTAGACTCAGATTTCACTCATACACAACCAGTTAAATTCAGCAGTTATAGTTACCTGAGCTAACTATAACTTACGCCCCCGCAATGTACTGCTAATGACCTCAGACATTACATCAGTCATGACATGGTCAGTTACATCACTCATGACATCACTCATGACATCTCAAATGAGCTGTAAATGGAATGGAACTATAATCACTTGAATTATTTAGGGATAGTGTGTGTATATTAACACCCCTTTTTTTCTTTTCTTCGTGTAAGAACCATTATAATACGCAAAGTGCCCAGATTAATATGGCCGATAGCCTTTCACTTTAAAGTAATGTGTAGTCCAATGTTTATGTTGATGTTTGCAATCCTAAGTATGTTTATTATGAATAAGTCACGTTGACGAACATACAGGTATGGCGGTCACTGGGCAAGATATGCAGAAATGACATTGTGTGCATATTAACACTTGTTTTCTTTTCTTTATTTTATAAATTCCTGAATTTTCACATCGTGACCAGGCCAATATGGCCACCACCTTTTTGGATTAAAGTATTATGTAGTCCTTTGTTAAAGTTGGCAACTTTAGGCATTTGTACATTTAAATAAGGATGCTACAATTACGTCTTGTATCGTTATCAAGGTTCGGACGAGCAGAAACGCGTGGATCATGTCCTTTGCAGATTAAATACTTCCAAACTACAACCTGAGTGCTGATTCCTTCCTTGTAAGAGTGAGAGGAGATTAAATACATATATATAAAATTCACTGAAAAAAACCACAAGTTTCAGGGACATTATAGTTAGAAATTAGCATTTAAAAAACCTCAGAAATTCACTGAAAGAACCACAGGTTTCATAAACGTCATAGTTAGTTGGACATTTCACTCGTACAAAACAAGAGAAATTCAGCCGTTATAGTTAGTTGTGCTAACTATAACTCACGCCCCCTCAATGCACTGCTGATGACGTCACATATTATATCACTCATGACATTATCAGTGACATCACTGATGACTTCACTGATGACATCTCAAATTACATCACTGATGACATCATCCACGTGATCATCTGATGCACCTCCTCACACCCTAAAATACAGACTACCATTCTCAAAACCATAGACACACCAATACTTGTACAGCTACAATATTCTGTGCATTATGCATGCAGACCTCTAACCAGCTACATACTATTGATATTCTAAATACCCAGTTAGTACCTATGCAGTCTAGGAATCCTTCTGTCTGTCCCATGCACTTCTCCATTCACCCATCCAGCACTATCTACGTATCCTATCACTCCACCAATACCTAAGCACTTATAAATTCAGCACGCACTTTCTTTGCAACACTGAAATTACTCCAGTTATTAGTTATTGTAACAAAGTGGGAACACCGTATACTCCGGGTTATGACCGGGGGTCAATTCACCAGCTATCAACTACTTCCTCCCCTTCTTTGTACTTCCCACAGAACGTCGATATTGACTTACGGGAACACAAGAAGGATATGGTACACTGGCCCTTTAATTTGAACACGACCAACGAGTGGGAGGTGCTACATCAAGACGTGGAAACTTCTTATACAGAGAACAGCCAATCGGGGGTGTGTTTATTCACCTCCGGTCTCCGCTTCCTCGAAATCTGCCAAACTTTCCTCCGCTTCGCTTCTCTCCTCCGTAATACTCCGCTCGCCAACTCTCTCCCTCCGGGTGAACAAACACACCCCCGATTGGCTGTCCTCTGTATAAGACGTCTCCGCGTCTTGATGTAGCTCCTCCCACTCGTTGGTCGTGTACAAATTAAAGGGCCAGTGTATCATATCCTTCTCGTGTTCCCGTAAGTCAATATCGACGTTCTGTGGGAAGTAGAAAGAAGGGGAGGAAGTAGTTGATAGCTGGTGAATTGACCCCCGGTCATAACCCGGAGTATACGGTGTTCCCACTCCGTTACAGTTGTATACTTAAGGAATGGCATAGTCACTAAACAAAGTGCAGGTATATTATTTTGTACACTATATATAATAAAATATAATCCACATTTGTAAAGCGCGAACAATTACCCGTAAGGGTCTCTAGGCTCTGAGGGCACTAGGGAAGATTAAGCAAGCTATTGCCCAGAGTCACATGGTACTGGGCTAATCTGCTGCCGGCACCGGGGATCGAACCGTGATCCCCAGATTCCGTAGTCAGTCCCCCTGGCCTCGGCGCCACAACTCTAACCAGCTTCAAACTATTGATACGCTCTTCTACATAGCCAGTTAGTACCTACGCAGTGCAGGAATCCTCCTGTCTGTCCCATGCATTTCTCCAATCACCCATCCAGCACTAACTATTTATCCTATTACTCCAACAATACCTAAGCACTTATAAATTCACTATACACTCTGTTGTTTGTAATACTGTGATTATTCTAGTTACTAGTCATGAACTTATGGAATGGCCTAGCTACTAACACAAGTACAGCTATAATATTTTGTGCACTATCCAAGCAGACCTCCTACTAGCTACATACTATTGATACACTCTTCAACATACCCAGTTAGTACTCATGCAGTGTAGGAATCGTCCAGTCTGTCCCTTGCACTTCTTTAATCACTTATCTACCACTATCTACTTATCCTATCACTCCAATACGTAAGCACTTATAAATGAAGGGGTCCATTAGGATGGCGGCGGACTTAGTCCGCCCGCCATCCCATCGGTAATCGGGACCGCCAGCCATAAGGGCGGGGGTCCCGCGGGGGGTATTAGGATGCGTCCGCCACTGTGGTGGGCGCATCCTGTATTTTTAGCATTGTGGCGGGCAGTACTCTCACCACCACCCGCCACAATGCTAAAAATGCACTTTTACATTTGCATAAAAAAAGCGGCAGGCACCGCGCAGTGCCTGCCGCTTTGTTTATGCAAATGCAGGGGGTACCACAGGTACCCACCCGTGTGCACCCCCCACCTCTCCTTCTCTCTGGGCGCACGCAGGGGGCCCCCCAGAGTGAAGACCGCATACCTTTCCCTTGGCGGCGAAAGGCATCCGATTTAGCCCATCATAATATGGCTGGCGGTGTCTATTAGACACCGCCTCCATATTAATCCTTTTCCCCCAGGCCGCAAGGCGACCGGGGCGGAAAAGCGGCGGACGTTCTTTCCGTCCGCCGCGGTCCCCCACCATACTAATATGGCGGGGGCATTTGGGAGTGGATGTCAGGTGGATTGCCCCCGCCAGGCAGGCGGTGGCTACCGCTAGCCTGGCGGGGCAATCCGCTCGACATCCTAATGGGCCCCCAGGTGTTCACTCTGTTTGCAACACAGTCATCATTCCAGTTACTAGTGATATTCGTATAAAATTACCTAGGCACTAACACAAGTGCACATAAAATAGTCTGTGCATAATCCCTACAAATCTCTAAGCAGATACATACTATTGGTCCACTCCATTAAATACTGAAGTAGTACCCATGAAGCGTAGAATACCTCCTGTAAGTCTCATGCGATTCTTCAATCACCCATCCCGCACTATGTTCTTATTGTGTCGTCAGTCTGCCAATACCTAAGCACTTATGGGGCAGATTTACAAGCACCCTCCGCCACCAGTAAGTCACTTTTTGCAAAGTAACGCGCCAGGCACTCCTTCATATTTACAGGGAGAGAAAAAGCCACCCTGCATGGTTTTTCCTCTCCTTGTAAATACAACGCCTTCATACACAGAACTTTGCGTTGAAGGGGCGTTCCATAGGTGTTGCTGTGGGTGTTCCCACGCAACACCCATAGAACAAGACACAGCTCCAGATTTATGAGAAATTGTAAATCTGGAGATGTGTGTGAATGCTGCGCCATCCTAAAGTTGGCGTTACAAGGCGCAACAAGCAGAATTGTTTCTCCTCATTTTTTCCTCTTTCAATGCATGCTGCATTCCACAGCATACATTGAAAGAAGAAAATGCCTTTACTGATTGTTTTTGTGCAGGAAGGTGTCCCTTCCTGCACAAAAACAATCTCCACATGACACAGACATCCTTGCACCATGGTGCAAGGGTGCCTGTGTCACCGCATGGCTGCAGTTAGTGCAGCAGTGCAGAGGGAAGCACAGAGTTGCAACATATTCATGTACATATGTCACATCCCTGTGCTTCGGAAGTGCCACAGTGCAGTGCAGCTAAAGAGCTTGCAGTGTCACGCTGCAGTACTTTTCATAAATTTTCACCTATAAATTCACCATAAACTACTAATGCATTCTTTCAGTCAATGTAAATGTAAATGTAAATGTGGGATACTTGTAAAGCGCACTGTTACTCTACCCGAGTGTCCTGGCGCTGTAGACCACTGGGGAACCCGTCCTGGTTTTCCCTGTGAGATGGTCCCTTTCTGGGTATCTCCAGGGTGAAACCAGGCATCCCCGGCGTCTGTGGGGGGCCGTTGTAGAGATGAGGCAAGCTTAATGCCCAGAGTTACCGAGTGTGCTCCCTGGTTAGAGTAGGCACTGAGGCGAGAATTATCGAGTCCATTGACCCTGGTCCAAGACCCTGCCGCGTCGGGAATTGAACCCTGGTCCCGGGCCGTTCTCTGCTTACAGGTCTGCCGCCTCTAACCAGTGAGCCACACCTCTCCACAGATCATGCTGTATACATATATTAAACCAAACTTTCACACATTACATTGCAATTATAGTTCTTTCTTTAACCAGATAAGGTAGTTCTGATAAGAACTTTTTTTTCTTCTTTTTCTTTTGTATTTTTTTGAACAATTTTGTATTTATTTTGGTGTTTTTTCAAAAAATGAACAAATAAATTAATAAAACACGAAACTTTTGGAATAACTTATTGCAAAAACAACCAAAAAAATTATGATGGTTGCGTAGCGCAGCACAAACTGCGTCCACCGACAGCTCATCGAAGCAGATAAGTTTCTTACACTTCACGCAGTGTTGCTCCAGAAAGGCGAATTCTGGCCAAATGTCAATTGCAGGTGTTCCTGAGGACGCTCTAGACATACTTGCCACAGCAGGTGAGGGGTTCAAAGCAGCTCGCCTCATTTCCTCCCGAGCAAGATTGAGAGGATGTGTGGTCCGGAGATACTTGTACATAGAAGCAGTGCCATAAGAGTATTTTTTTTCACTGCCTATTGACAGTACTCGGTCACAAATTTTGCACGTCACCTTTCTCACATTTACTTTTTTTCTCTCCAGGTGGAAAAGTGAAGAATTTCCACACGACAGATTCCGCCCTCTGTGGACGTGGTACCTCATCCAAGAATTCTTCTTCAAAAGATACTTCCTCCGGCTGCTGCTGTCCAGATGCCATTTTGTTTTTGAAAAACACCAAACAAACAAGCAAAAAGGGTTCTTGTAGGAAAAGACATGTCTCTCTAAAGATGCTCCAACAAGAATTATTAAAATGGGTGGGGTCCTTTAATAGTTACAGTGGGAAATGTTATGAACCAATGAAATCTTTTTTTGAGGTCACATGGGATACGCGCCCTCTGCGCTCACAAAGCATGCACCCGACGCGACTTCGCGAAAATATATTTAAAAATAATATAAGTGTATTATAAGTACAAATATATTATTTTTATGAATATCTTAGATAATCTCTTCCCCTAATAGGTATATTAAAGACACATACATATCATTTTAGAACATAAAAAATGTTGCGGGAGTCGCGCACCAAGCGTGCCACGCCACCGTGCAAGCATCGCGTACCCTAATGCGCATGTGTCGTGAATGCGCGGGAGACGCATTCCAATCAGGCACATCACGTAATATTAAATGTATCTGATGTAACTGAAAAACATGCAGCCATCGCATACCGTACACGGATCCTTCACAACTTTTCTAAAATGGCGGCTAGAATCCGTGCACCCACTGTGATGTGTACGCTTTGGGTGCGCAACTCCGAATTTTTTTTGCAAAAAAAAGAAAAAATATAAATATATTAAAATTAAAAAATAAAACAAAAAAAATAAAATATATTTCAGTTTGAATTTTTATAAAAACATTTTTTGCAGTTTTCAGAAAAATATATAATGTTATTTAATGAATAAAATATTTATAAATAAACAGTTAAAAAACTGTAGAAAATCAGTACAAAAAAATAGATATAACTACTATTACACTTAAAAATTAGCATTTAAAAAACCTTTGAAATTCACTGAAAAAACCATAGGTTTCAGAGACGTTATAGTTAGAAATAAGCATTTAAAAAACCTTTGAAATTCACAGAAAAAACATAGGTTTCAGGGGTTTTATAGTTAGCTGGACGTTTCACTCGTACAAAACCGTAGAAATTCCTCTGATATAGTTAGTTCCGCTAACTATAACTCGCGCACCCACATTGCACTGCTGATGATGTCACATATTACATCATTCATGACATGGTCAATGACATTACTGATGACATCACTGATGACATCATTCATGTAAAAATCTGATACACCTCATCATACACTAGTATAACCTTTCAAAATTCACTGTAAAATAAGGAGTACCATATTTGAAACCATTGCCACACCAATACTAGTTACTACATACCCACTCACTGATTCCTAAGTCTACACACACAACTACCCATTCAACAACAGAATCACCTATACATGCAGTCACTAATTAATAGAACACTATCAAATGCACTTATATACATATATAGACATTGACACATCAGCAGTTATGTAGTCATCCTACTCACTAATGAAAAAAAATAATCACACTTACATTTACTCACTTACACAATTATACACACATCTCATTTATTCAAACACATTGTAACTCATAGTTAATATGTTAAAAAATCACCATTACAATTATACACTGATTCATATAGTTACTTTCACAATCACTGACTCTTGTATATACTTATTTATATACACACACTCTCACATACAATGCCTTTTTCTTTTTTACTTTGTTGAAGATGTACAACTAAAACATATATTCGCTCACCAACACACAAAAAATACACTCAGTCATCCAAAAAACTGTTTCCACATGCACTCTTAAACCTATACACCTAGTCAATCAACCATTCACACATCTATGCATAGAGTTACACACACCCCATCCAACCACACACACACTCAGTGTCCCATACAAATACTCACCCAACTATTAATAACTTATATACACACTCATGTAGTTAGTGACCAACTGATGCAGCATGTTATACAACAACAGAGACAGTGATGCACACATTCACATAGTTTAGTAACTAATCCACATATTAAGTGAGACACTTTTAATTACTCACTTAAACAGACAGTCAGACAGCTACTAAATCCTCCATCCAGACAATTATATATCCACTCAATCTTCAATACAGATTGGTATATATATAATACATATTTAAATTTCAAACGAAGCCACATTCACTGGATGATGTCAACAGTAATGTCATCAGTGATATCATTTGAGATGTCATCAGTGATGTCATCAGTGATGTCACTGACCATGTCATGAATGATGTAATATGTGACATCATCAGCAGTGCATTGCGGGTGCGCAAGTTATAGTTAGCAGAACTAACTGAAACTGAGGAGTTTCAATGGTTTTGTATGAGTGAAATATCCAGCTAACTATAACACCCTGAAACCTATGTTTTTTCTGTGATTTTCTAAGGTTTTTTAATGCTAATTTCTAACTATAACTTCTCTGAAACCTATGTTGTTTTCAGTGAATGTATATATATAGATAGATATATACCAGTTACATCTAATTGCAATTCATGGCATAGGAATTGCACACAAGGGTATATGTTCAGTCTTGTTTCAGTATTCTGTATAATAATGGAGGCAGAATTTACCAATCTCATTTTTGTCTCAGCAGATGAGTGGTAGTAATCAACACTTTCACTCTTGCTTATAAAGCAGTATGAATGGAACTTCCCCCATACGTACGACGAAGTACGATTCGTACCAGGAGCGGTACGCGACATCTGTACGGTTTGCGGCTGATTTTTACGACCCAGCAAGTACGATACGTGTCGGGTACGCACCGTACGACCCTTTTTCTATGGGAGCTGAAAACAGCTGTAAAAGGTGTTCGTGCCGAAACAGGTACCCCCGGGTACGGTACGTACCCCCAATGATCGCAGGGGTACGGTGCGTACCCCTGCGATCATGGGATGTACGCACCGTACCCCATGTACGATGGGTGTACGCACCGTACCCCATGTACGATTGGTGTACGCACCGTGGGGTACGGTGCGCACATCCTTCGTACATGGGGTACGGTGCATACACCCCATGATCGCAGGGGTACGCACCGTACCCCTGCGATCATGGGGGTACGGACCGTACGGTGTGTGTGTGTTTGTGTGCTTTTCCGTATGACTCACCCTTACCTGACGTGGACCGTACGAATCGCGTCCTCATACCCCGGTCCAGATCGTACTCGTCGGGTCGTACGGCATGTGTACGAGTTGTACGGCATGTGTACGAGTCGTACGGTTCACGGTTTCAGCCTTGCAATACGTACGGATCGTGACGATTCGGGCGGACTCACGGAATACGGATCGTACTTCGCGACTCGGACGGACGGGTACGATTCGTACGGAGACGACTCCGGATACAAATCGTAACGACGTTTTTTTTCCCGAATCGAAATCGACCCCTTTGTGTTTGATATTGTGATGAGAAAAAAGATTATATTCAAAGCACTGGTTTTTGATTTTTAATTAGGATTAGTTGTTGACTTTAGAGGAAAATAAAGGCATAGGTGTTGATGTTTCACATTACACGTTGTTGTCAATAAAAATGCATCTTTCTATACCCTAAACATATTTATATTTATACTTATATAATATTTATATTGATATGTTTCCACTTCCACATTTCTCTTTACTCCCATCATATCTATAACATTTTTACAATTATTAATTGATTGATAATAATAACTATTTCACACTGTCTTCCTTATAATTGTTAGTACTATTTGCCATATTCTCCAAAACTCCACTGTAGTTTACACTATGTACTATTTCATATATGATAAACTAAAATAAGGATTGCATTTTTCTGTTCAATGACCGATGTTCTTTTTATTGAGAAATTATAATATTGTTTTTAAAATATACTTATGTATACATGTGATTGTTAGTAGGGTTCCGTGTGTAGATTTTGTTCAGATTGGTTGACACCAGGTTTATGCCAGAGTGAGAAACAGCATTCCATGGCTATATTAGTCATAACATCAAACATTGGCTAGTGGTCTATTATCGACTGCTCGTTTCTAAGTGTTTTAAACATAGAATAAGGTGCCTCCATAGTTTAGATAACGTCAAATGCAAAATTTGAAGATCCTCTGTATTAAGAGTAATCTTGAGGTTTCTACCTGAATTTCAGGCTGCTGTGTTTTAAGCATAAGAGAAAGACTTACTAAGGCCCTGGAAATAGCAAATGCTGACTTGGAACTTCTGTTACAGAGACCTAAAGAAATAATTTCTTCCATCACAATAACCAGACTCAAAGACAGACACAAGACGGTGTGCTATTTAATAATGCCCACAAATTTTTTCCTAAAAGGGTATTTACCTTTTTTTCATGTTATCAAAGATCCTTGACTCAGTAAGATTATGGTGGATGAGATCCCATTCCTATCATAGTGACCTTGTAATGTGTGGCCTCTGGTTTCCCAGCTCACTCATTCTTTGACTTCCATACAGTTACACATCTATTTGATTCGCTCGTAACAAGAATATTATTCTGATGTTGGTTTGTTTTCACTTCATATTTCTAGATGTAAACTTGGTGCACTGCATCAGTTATTTCCCCTGAGGCATTGGGGCATTGTTGTTTTGGAATCAATACGTTAATATAACCTGGCTCTAGGTGACAATTAATTAATTATATTTTCAGCGTATTTGTAATTTTAGAGCCTAGGGCTTGATTTAGACTTTGGAATATAATATTTAATCAATCAGGGCGATGGAGTAAAATACTCCGTCGCCGTGGCTCTGAATTTAGAGATGTCTGCTGGCTCATTGAACATCTCTGAGCACTGGCAGGAACCACTCTCACGGCGATTCCTGTCAAAATTTTAAAAGCATGATAGGCTGTACCTTCAACATATTGATACCGTCCATCAAAGTTTTGACATGTTTTTGTAATTTTAAAAGCCAAATCCCAAAGCATGATTTTGTTTTTCAAAAACAAAAGGGAATGGTCCCTACACCATGGCAACTATCTCCTTTGGTGTGCAGGCATCATTTTGCAGTCTTTACTCTGCGATGACGGGGAGGGAAAAATGGCCATTAGACTGCCCACTCTAAATCAGGTAGGAGGGCAAATGGACAAACCTCCAATAGCCTTTAATCTGTTGGGCCATCGGACGAGTATGTCGAGATGGATTGGTCTCTGTCACTGACATACTTCAGGTCCGCCTGTCTGTAAATAAGGTTGGGGACCTTCAGTTTGGCAGAGAGGGTACTCCATTGCAGTTGCTACAGAGTACTCTCAGCTTCTGTTGCAACTGTAAGAGTACCCTTTCCGCCAGACTATAAATAAGCCCTATAATAGCCTATCACTTGGATCACATGTTTTATTAGAAGATTGTTGAATGAAACCCATGGTGTCCACTAAATTGTAGCATGTCTCTGGATCATGGGTGTGCATACTGAATTTCTCAATATCTTCCGCATCTTCAGACTGGAAGAATTTTCTTTAAGAAGATCAACATTTGCATTTCCATGTGCCATATTTCTAATAAATAAAATGCAAATTATTTTGTAATCTTTCTTTTTAAGTATTGTGTTACAGATGTTTATACAAATTTATATAATTTCAAACTTCTTTAATTACATACAGGCTATCTCTCCACATCTTTGCACAAGGTAGTGCTAATTTACAAGGGCAAACTGAGCATGTTCTTAGGCATGTTTTCTTACATCAAAGTTGTTGAGGCATTATCCATAGAACGGGGGGCACGACTAGTAGAAAACCCATTGTACCATGTACTTAAGATGTTATATTCCTTTATGAGACTTTTTTCAGGCATGACAGATGAATTTCACTGAATATGATGCCGCCTTCCCTCATCCGCATGAGGCACTGCATTAAGCAATTTCCCATCCAGCAAATGACAATGGTATATTGCTTTCACCACTTCAAACGTGTTCAATTATGGAACAACATCCCCAAATATATCAGTAATGTCCAAACCCTACTCAAATTTAGGAACAAGTTAGCGACACACGTCTTTAAATAATACTACATTATGTTGCAGTAACAGTCAGGAGTGGCTTGTCAACTAAGAGCAGTGGGGCCGGGTTGGGGGCGGGGGGGTGCAACAGATGACCACGAGGGAAAATGAAATAAATAATTAATTTTCCCTCGTTGTCGTCTGTCGAAATCGACCCCCACCTGGCTCCACCGCTCTTACCTGCAAGGCCTGCGGCTGGTAACAGTCCACAAACTAGTGCCTTGTTCAATCAGTTGTTGATTGAATCCTTTCTTTTGCCTCTGTACAGTGCTCCACTATCTTTTAGCTATGTTCACTATATAAATTTCACATACATACCTAAATACAATTAAGTGTTGCACCTAGCACACAACCAGAATGGCATCCGCATGGAGAGTGTAATTGTTTCAGATGCAATTTGAGTACTAATGAAACTGTGTGCTTTTGTGATTTGATACTTGATACTTGAATCACTACCACTGTGCACACTTCTTGCATTTCCAAGCATCACTGGTTTGTTGCAAGAGATTTTTTTTGTGTCTTCTTTTTCCTGGCTAGAATGACCAACTGTTCCTTCGCTTGCACTGACTTCAACTGAATGGTGATATTGTCTTCTACTGAGCCTATTTTATAGATATCTACCCCAACTTTCTCTCACATTCTGTTTTGCTCACTTTAGGTGCCTTCTGTGCAGACTCCTCCTTAACACAGGTTCCTTGGGTTCTGACCCTAGTTGGGCGCTGCAGATACACTGGCACAACGCTGGCTAATGCTTGCCTTGAAGTTCGTACTGTAGGCCTCGTCCAGAGGTATTGTGCACATTTGTGGAATTCAGGCCATAACATGAATAGTATGTGCCAAATTTCCTTGACATACAGCAGACACTGTGTGGATGAAGCATGCCAGAGATCCTTGAAGGGCTGGCCATTCAGCCCCTATTGTCTCCCTAATGGTCTTGCAGAATTATTCAGTGAGTGGCATCTCTCTACTTAGTGACTCCTTTTCTGTCCAGTGAAATATGTGACCCTTGTCTGCTTTCACTGATCTTGTGTGTGAGTACAATCCCTGCGGGTGTCTGAGTTCTCAGTTGGACCATCCCCGGGAAACAGAATTTTAGCAGCAAGAGACTTTTTAAATGTAGTGTTCACCATAAACAATGTTTCCACGGTTGGGATCCTTGTGCTGGGTGAGAGCAGTGTCTTTTCTCAGTATCTATGCTGTTCGATCGCTCACAGCTGCTCTTTTTACTCCTCGTACTCTCTCAATAGCCACCTTTTGCTTTTCTGTACTTTGGCCTTGGTGCGTGGATGGTCGATCACCTGTGTTTGTCCCTTTGGATGGGTGTGGTGGGCCACGTTCTCTCCTGCCACCGACTACTTTCTTGTCTGCTCTCTAGTCCATTCAATGCGGTGGAAGTGGGGCTACCTTGGCTGAGATCCCCGTGCCCAGTGCAGTTGTTGCCTATTCGTGGGTATTTTTTTTTTCTTTTTTTTTTCTTCTGTACGCACTGATTGCTGTGAGCTACGTCAGCCGGCAGACCCTGTACTTGTATTTTGGGGTTTCCCTTTCTATTGTCTTGCCACTCGCGTTAAGCCCTTCGTGCCTTAGCCGTCGATCTTTCTGTTTGAGCCGTCTTTCCTCATGTTGTTCGTTTTTATCATGTCTCCTCTGTGTGCAAGATGTTCCTTTACCTCTGCGCCGCCTCCTGTTTTGTTCCCCGAGCTCCGCCCTCATTGTGTGTAAGATGGCAGCCTCCTGTCTCTAAGCGGTTTCGGTTTCGTTCTTCCACCCACTGTGGAGAGATTTTCGGTGTTTTTGGTGGGGACTGTCTTTGGGTGGTTAGGGCTCTGGTTTGTTCGCGATGTTTGTCCACCGTGTTGCTGCGATGCGGTTTTTATGCCCCTTTTTTTTGCTAGTTTGCCGGATCGCTATGTTTGCCCCACCCCTGTGTGCAAAGTGGCTGCCCCCATAGAAGGTGGAAGTTTCTCTTTTACTTGTGATCGCGTTGCACTGGGGGCTTAGTAGCATATCTTAGGCTGTATTTTCTGGGCTGTAGGGCCAACCAGAATCCCCCTTCAAACAAAAGGCGCACATCAGCAGCACCCTGGACAGCATACTTAAAAAGTTGGCTGAAGTTCATGATTTAGCCAAAACCACTAAGAAAACTACAGATGCCATACAACTCGTACCCAAACTGACTAATCTCAATTTTGAAAACCCGTTCGAACTAGACAAGGTCTACAGAGTCCCGGCTTTCAGACAATCCAACAGACCAACCCAAGACCGATAATCTGCAAACCCTTATGCTCTTACCAGACCGAGGCTAGATTCGGGTTTGCCAGGAAGACACCCAACCTACAGTGGGAAGGTCACAGGATTATACTCACGCAAGACTACTCGAAGAACACAGTAGATATCAGGAAAGGACCAGCCAGATTCAGGGTAATCAACAAAGGAATCTCGTTAACGTTCGAAGACCCAGCAGAACTGTCATGATACCTATCTGGACCAGACACACAGGAAATGGAGACGACAACTATGTCAAGCAAAAGAAGCGCCTCACCGGATCGCTCAAGTGACTAAGCAGGATCGTTAAGGAACATGCCAAGAGAATACCTTGAGACTCTAATAGTAACACAATCTACCTCATGTGCCTACAAAGACTGCAGACACACACAATAAACCTACCTCAAACAAGAAGAAGTTTCAGGAAAGTAGCCAGCCATATAACCATCTATATCCTTTAACTTTTATGCATGAATGAACAATGTTCAGACAATTGCGAGTACCAGGACTATCCCGGGGATGTAGCGGGGTGGTAGGGACCTTGCTGTCGCACGTCTACAGCACAAAGCAGTAGCAGGGGGAGGGAGGGAGGGGAGGGAAGGGAGGAAGAGATGGAAGCGGGGGTGTCCCGTCTGTTATGTTTGTTATGTTTGTCCTGTGCTTTTAGTATGTCCCGTCCACTTCTATGTTCACGTCTCTGTCCATGTCCAAACTAAACTCTCAGACAGGTTGTTCAGGTCAATGATATCACTGCAAGTAACCACTCTGGCCCACAAAGACAATGCACAGAAGTCCAGAAAAAAACGTAAGACAGCAACCCCATGTAGATCCCCAAATTGGCCTGTGACCAGTAGCACAGACTCTGAATAAAAACAACACAATACAGGCCGACCTAAAAATTGTATCCCTCAACGTCAAAGGTCTAAACCACCCATTAAGAGAAAGAAAGTGCTAGACTTTCTAGCAAAGACGAAAAGCGACATTATCCTACTACAGGAAACAAAATTCTCCATGGATGACGCGAGAAAACTTAGAGCAAGATGGATAGGTCAGTCAGCCTGCTCTCCAGCTGTAGCCAAGAAACGAGTTGTTATCACCCTGATAAATAGCAAATCCAACATAACCATCGAGAAAGAGCAGCACGACAATTAAGGCAAGCTACTGATCACACAGCTAAAAAGAGGCGTAGAAACCATACTGGTAGCAAACATGTACGCACCAAACACAGACGACACAAAATTCTGGGATGGAGTGACAAGAGAAATAGAGGCAAACCAAACGAACCAAATGATAGTCATGGCAGGCGACTTCAACCTAGGACTGGACCACACCCTAGACAGACAAATAGGATCCCAGGCTCGACCTCCCTCCACGCACACACTCTAAAGAACATATGCACCAGATTCGACCTAAAAGACCCATGGCGCCTGCAACACCCAGACCCCAGAGATTACACATTCTACTCCAACCCACACAACTCCTACAGTAGAATAGACTACATCCTCATCTCAGGCTCCCACGCACACCTAATAGAACACACACATATTGCGGCCAGAACAATCTCGGACCACTCTTGCATCAGCCTGCAGCTGACAGGCCAACACAACGAGCACATCACCCGCAGATGTCGCCTCAACAACATCACCATGGCAAAACAGGAAGATAGAAACAAAATCGAAAAAGCCATCAGAGACTACATCAAGGAAAATGACACACCAGTCATAGACCCAAAAAGCCTGTTGGATGCCCTTAAAGCGACCATCAGGGGCACACTAATAGAAATCAAAGCCAGAAGGGACAGAAAAACAAAGGCACAGCTAGACCTACTAGAAAGCAACATAAAACAACTAGAAACCAAACACATTAGAGACACTTCAAACACAGCCGCTCTGGTAGAACTCATGGGGAAAAAATACGAATTCAACCGGATTCTAAGCGAGTGAGCTGGTCTATGGATAAGAAAATACAAACAAATTAACCTCTGCAAAGCAAACAAGGCGGGGAAAATCCTAGAGTCATATCTTAAACACAAACAAAGGCAACACTGTATCACCACAATCACAGACGCTCATAACAAAATACACACCAGGCACAAAGACATCCTACACACGTTGATGGAATTTTATAAAGAACTATAAAAAAGAGATGACAACGTAGACCAGGAGGGCTGCTCAGCTTACCTAGACAGCACAAACCTACCCCAGATAACGATAGAGGAAGCCAAGACACTAGTGCAAGACATAAAAATGAGCGAGATCGACGCAGCCATTAGGGCACTAAAAGACAACAAAGCCCCAGGACCAGACGGATATACAGTGCCCTTCTACAAAACATTCCAAGACCAGCTACTGCCGGTCTTGACGAAAGCTTTCAACCACTGCACCACAGAAGGGGAAGTAAACAAATCTATGTCACTAGCCAACATAGTTGTAATACCCAAGGAAGGCAAGGACTCACAATGGCCCAAAAACTACCGACCCATATCACTAATAAACTTCGACTGCAAGCTGTACGCCAAAGCCCTAGCCACAAGACTAAACAAAGTGCTCCCTCAGGTGATCAGCAGTACTCAGGTAGGATACCTCAAAACATGCATGTCTCACGACAACACTAGACTCCTCTGCCAGATAATAGAACACTCCTCCAAATCATATAAATCAGCGGTAGCAATTACACTAGATGCAGAAAAGGCCTTTGACAGAGTATCTTGGTGATTCCCAGAGAAGAGCATGCAAGCAGACAATCTAGGAGGTAGCTTCACAAAGAAAGTCATGGCGCTATACAAAAACCCCAAGGCACAGATAGCTATAAATGGAACTACATCGCCACACTTTAAACTCGAAAGAGGAATGAGACAAGGCTGCCCGCTATCCTCGCTGCTTTTCCTGCTGGCACTCGAGCCCCTGATTAGGGACATTCTAGCTAACAGAAATTTAGCGGGCGTAACCATCAACAACACTACAGCTAAGCTGGCAGCCTACGCCGATGACCTATCCATAGTAATGGAAAACCCTACTCAATCCATACCAGCACTTATGCACACAATCAAAACATACGCCAAACACTCAGGATACAAGCTCAATAGAGACAAATCACCCTAGAACAGAATGATAAAGCCAAACTGGATGAGATCAAAGGACTACTAGAATCCTGGTCACCCAAGTTCATCACCTAGTGGGGAAGGATAGACACAGTGAAAATGATGATTACGCCCATTGTGAACTATCTGGCAGGAATGCTACCCATGGCATTCACTGACGAATTTCACAGAAAGATTGACCAAAAGCTTAACAAATTCATATGGAGAGATAAGAAACCTAGAATAGGCCTAAAAAAACTCAGACTGGAGAAGAAGCTAGGGGGGCTCAACGTGTCTAACCTAAGAACCTTCCAGACAGCCTTTATAGCCAGACAGGGAATGCACTGGGTACTCCCTATCCAACCATACACACCAACATGGCTCTCTATTGAGAGGGTCATTCTAAATAACACTGATCCCCTAACTCTCCTCACCGCCAACAAGCAGGCACATTTAAACAACCCGATCTTTAAGATCACAAGACAAGCGCTGCTCAAAGTTGACCTGAAGCTCGAGCACAGCATCAGAAACTCACACTGGGAAGCACTCTGGGCAAACCCGAAGATTAAATACAGGGGAAAGCCCCTGGACATAAAGTCATGGAGAGTGCTAGGCTTCTCCTACCCAGTGCAGCTAGAGGTAGAAGATTCTCCGCACACTTTCAACCACCTGAAAGCTCAACACGTACTCCCAGACAGAGAAGTATACAATTTCCTGACTATCAAAACAGCCCTAACAAAATCAAAGCTAACCAAGCACAAACCCTCAATCTTTCACTACATGGAAACAATAAACATGAATGGTCACCAGGTCTCACACCAGTACAAACTGCTTCACCCCACATCCACCAGACTCAACCCCAAAACACCAACTACTGGGAAGCACAGCTAGGTACTAAACTCACGGAACAGGAACTAGAAACCTTTTGGGCAGCCCCATCGAAAAACATTATATCACTGGTACTAGCACAAACAAAATTCTGGCTACTACATCAAGCATACCGGACACTAGCGCGCCTAGCATCGATAGGACTGAAAGAGAATGATAGATGCTGGAACTGCGAAACAGAAAAAGGCGACCTCGCACACCTCATATACCACTGCAGTAAGGTCAGCAAATTCTGGGGAAAGGTAATCATTTTCATCAACAAAACCATAGGCTGCACTCTTGAGCGAGCTTTCGCCACAACTACCACTGCCCATATCACAACAGAAGTACCCACTCAACAGGACAGATCCCTCTTAGACTTCCTCTTGACGACAGCAGTGAAAACAGTTCTAGCCAAATGGAAAGATACTTCCAAAGTAACATTCAAAGGGTGGCTGAACTGGGTGACATTTCTCAGAGGAGTGGACAACACTGCACTCAGGCACACACCATGGAAGAACCCAAACAGAAAAATGTGGGCGAAACTAGACTTATTCCTAAACCCTTACAAACCGCCATGAAGAACAAAAACCCAGAACAAAACCACCCAAACACGATTCCAAGACGACCTGTCGACCTGACACTATATACCCGCCCGCCAATTTTATGTTCTATGTCACGTTTTATGTTCCAACTATAGTGCAACCACCTGCATCAACCTTTATGTTAAATGTCATATGTGCGCAGGAACTAGGGACAGACACGAGAAGACTGTACAACCAATCTCTGAACCAGATGTAAGCACAACCACCACCGAAACCCGCAAGATCCTATGCAATTGCCCTACAAACCTGTAATTTGTTGTGTGTCACTTTTGTACTCTGTAACATGTAAATACCATTAAATATAAATTAAAAAAAACGATGTTTCCGTATCAATCAGACCATCAAAGCTGCTCTCTGAAATGGGCATGCTTATATTTACAAGTTTACAAAGATCTTGAATAAATGGTTCTTGATTTCTAAATTGTGTTTACACTGTTACCTCCTGCTGGTACGGTGTTTAACTTAATTTAGGCTATTTTCAGTAGGTGTTCCTCTGCTATTGCAGAGGAGTATTTCCCCCCCTCCCACTGGCCAGCTGAGGGAAAGGAAAAATAAAATGATAATAAAACAGTCTTTTCATTATTTTTTTCCTTTGGACAGAGAAGAGTCTTTGGGAGCTGGGCCGTGCCATGACAGGCATGGAAGGGGAGTGGTGGGCAGCACTGCTGTCAGTGCGCATGATTGTTTGGCTAGTCATCTTAGGATGGCCAAACTGTCCTGCGCATTGACATCTCAACATGAGCTTCATTGCTGGGTGGAGAGAACAGCAAGCGAAGGTCTCCCAGTCCTCTTTGGAGTGGATAACAAGCCCGCTCAGGCCAATCCCAGTGCTCGTCTCATGCTGGTACCAGCATGAGAGAAGTGCTGGGATTGGCCTAGGGAGTCTGGGAGCCTCAGCATGTACACAGCAGAAAGGAGAGGATAGACGGATGACAAAATAAAAAAATAAAAAAAATAACGTACCTGCTCCTCGCCGAGCAGCAGAGCAGCGATCGGCGAGGAGCAGGTACGTTATTTTTTTTATTTTTTTATTTTGTCATCTGTCTATCCTCTCCACCCCTTACCACTCCGCCGCCTCACCACTCTGCCCCGAGACCAGCCCCTACTGGCTCTTTTTGGGATACATAGGGACTGGAAGGTGGTGAAGTTTGTAAAAGTTACATCCTCCGTGAAGTGCAAAGTTAGTACATTTTTTCTGGTGTAATTACAAGAATGCATCAGTACAGGTTCCATGGGTTTGGGGTATTATAAGAATCCAATATGGGTTTGAGAGAAGAAACAGAGGTAGATTAATACATTATAGGTAACGCCATAAATGGATAGAATTTTGAATCTGATGTCTACTGAATTTAGAATAAGTCATTCACTGTGGAATTTAACATTCTGTGGGCCTCATTTACTTATTTTTGGCATAGGGCAGTGCTGCAAGCCTTTTTGCTGCACTGCCCTACGTCAGAAAAAGGGCAGGGATGCACTGTATCTATGAGGTACGGCACATTCCTGTCCTCTTTTACTGAGCTGGCAATCAAATGGCTGCCTAGCGCCAACAAAGGCGCCCTTGCAACATGGTGCAAGGGTGCCTGTGTTGAAATTAGGTTGCTTTTTTGATGGTAGGGACACCTTCCTGCACAAAAACAACTGTTACACAACCCCTGTGGAGGCATGGGCTTTTGATGCATTCTCAGGTTTACAGCATATTGTAAATCAGAAAATGTGTCAAATGCCATGGGTGTTACATGGGAACACCCACCGTAACGCCCATGGCTTTCCTCCCCGATGCAGTGTGAAAAAACGCAGCAAATTGTGCTGCATTGCTTTACCCTATATCTACAAGACCATGAAAACCCACGCAAGGTGGCTTTCCCTGGCCTCGTAGATATGGCTAAGCCCTGTGTTCCACCGCAACGTCAGAAAAAGTGCCATTCCGGCGGTGCACAGGGCTTGTAAATAAGCCCCTGTGTTTGTACAAAACATCTTTCATGCGCTGCTTTGCTGCTAGCAATTGTTGCAATTTGCAATGTATGCATGGCCTTTTGATTTAAATGGTTGTTGCACTTGGTGTAAGAAAGAGTTTGCTAGTTGGAAGATTATCCGGTTTGTTTGTTTTTATTCTGAAAGGTACGGTTGGATAAGGTAAGATGAGGTAAAGAATTTTTAAGTTATTGTTTCTGTCTAACTTCCACTCCTAATGGGGAAATATACGACATGGTCCACCACAAATGTTACAATAGTTGGTGGTACTTTTTGTACTCTTGTAAGCTACCACAGATGTGCAGACTATTCTTGTCGTGGAAGGGTTTTGTTGCTCACAATGCTGAAAGTAAAAAGTGATGGGTAGAAGGCTTGATTTCATCTCAGTCGATTTTAATTATTTGGGCCCACAATCCATCCCATTATTTTTGCCTACCATGCCACTACAGAGAAGAAGCAGCCATATGCAGATCAGCCCTGGTTGTGCTCCAAAAGAAACAGTCCAATCAGAGGTGCTAGGCCACATTCCATATGAACGGGAACACAAGCGTCCCTAAACCAGTTTTAGCCTAGTTAGGGCTTTTCAGTTAGATATAGCTTGAATCCTATGGTACAGTGACCAACTGACCCATGTCTGGCTAAACCTGTTGCACTTAAGGCTTTTAACTAAGGAAAACAAATATGTAATGAAGTTGACAGGTATGCCAAGCAAGGGTTCCATGCTCACTGTGCCTTAGGACTCAAGATATACCTTATGAACAAGGCCTAAGTGGGCTGAAATCGGTCAGGGGTTGCTAGTGTTCCCATCTGGAGGAGACCTGCTCTGACAGTTTGGGCTGAACTATTCCTGTTGGAGAATTACCAAGAATGGTTTGCATACTGGTGGACTCTGTCTAGAGTGGCACAGTGGGTGACTGGAGTGTGACGCTGAGCGATTGCCACTGGCTGATATTTATTCAACCACTCCTGCCATCACCTTGCTGTTTTTGCAGTACTTGCTCACAGTGCCAGTAAGGTGACAGAGTGAGTTAAGTGTTCACTGCGGGTGCCTGGATGATCGACAAATTACGACTTTGAGGGGCATATGTACAAGCCCCTATCGCCACCACAACATCACTTTTATGGATGTTGTGGTGGCGATAGGGGCTGCGCCTTATTTACAAGGCAGCGTCAAGCCACTTGTACATAAGGCCCCCTTTCACGCTATGGTTAGCGTGAAAGGGGCATGCAGTGGGTGTTGTGGTGGCCATTTCACCCAACACCCATTGTATTTGATGCTGCCCCCTATGTACAAGGGTGACATACTAGGAGGCAGCACCAAAATGAAGACCAGGAAAACCCTAGTCTTAAATTGGTGAAACAAGGAGAAAGGCATTATTTCTCCTCGTTTTTGCTTTTTCCATGTGTCTTGTGCAGCACACATGGAAAAAGCAAAATGACATAGATTGTTTATGTACAGGAAGGTGTCCCTTCCTGTACATGAACAAACCTTTTAAAAAAATGCCATTTTGTGACTTTCATGTGTGTTGCATGAAGCAGCATACATATGGTGCAGCTTTGTGTTTCAGAAGTGGCGGAGCATGACGTTAAGCCAAGGAGGATAACGACTTGCTCTGCCACTTCCTTGTACATGTGTTGTAAGCAGGGGAAACCCAATAAACCCTTGTAGGCTTGGGCACTGTATGGTTTAAGTCAAGGTATGCTACAAGGGATTTTGTTCATGTAGAGATTAAACTGAGTTGTGAGTCGTACTAAGGTAACACACTCAAAAAGAATCCCCAGGATATCAAACTTAATTATACATTTGAAGTAAATCAATAGGAAGGTAAGCAATTGGAGCACACAGATGAAAGTTTCAAAGAATGTATGTTTACTCAAATAATCAGGAAGACAGAAATGTGAGATAAATCAAAGCAATAGTTATGAACAGAGGTAGACAAACGTTTCACTGCAATTCATAACAGAAAAAACATCAACTCCTGGTGGATTGAACAAACAACCAAAAATAATTAATAAAAAATGGTCGTGTGTTGGTGCCGAAGCAACGTGACTGGAGATGATGGATGAAGTGTCGACGTTTCGGTCTAGAGGGCAATCGTCATGTAGACCATCATCAGGACAGAATATTTCATTGCAGAAAAAACTTCCTTAGAAATGAAGAAACTGTGGCCTTTTTATTAATTATTTTTGGTTGTTTGAGATTTACTTCAAATGTATAATTAAGTTTGATATCCTGGGGATTCTTTTTGAGTGTGTTACCTTAGTACGACTCACAACTCAGTTTAATCTCTACATGAACTAAATCCCTTGTAGCATACCTTGACTTAAACCACTTCCTTGTACATGTCCCCCAGAGTGCTGATAACGCTTAGTTACACTTTCCTCCTCTTGAATTTAGGGACAATTTGGATAATGGCAATCTGTCACTTTACACTGCTTCAAAATGGCATGGTGCACTGTATAAAAAAATATGTTTATCTATGCTGCGTGTCTTCTCCCAGTACGTACCCTATCTTAGTCCTCACTAGCGAGCACAAGCATGCATCTCTTTGCAGCATATCATATCAGAAAACTGATAAATATCGTTATCTAAGTAATGATAGTTAGCATTAATGCTTGTGCTTTCAGTTATGCGTGCTCTGAAATTTCCAAGCATAATCCAATGAATGGTATGCGAGCCCAATTGGTGGTCTTACATTGGGTATTTATTTTTAAATAGAGATGTTTCCTTCTGTATATTTCCTTATAACAGATTGTATTCGGTGTGTACCCCATTGTTGCTTGCAGCTCACGTGTAAATCTGTGGAAGTGATATTCAGTGGCAGTACAGTGTGCTTGGGTGGTAATACCAGGCGCGGTTCGTCCATTGGGGCGTGGGGGCGTAGCCCCCCCTGCCCGACGCCGCCCGCAGCTCCCTCATGACAATCATGTCAATGAATCAACATGACGTCAGACCGCCGGGCGGGCGTCATGTTGATTCATTGACATGATTGTACAGGCGGCAACACAAGTACGCATGCGTGGGGACGGAGGGTGAATTTTTACCCGTGCCCACGCATGCGCACTTGTGTTTTGGCGGCGTTGCGCATGCCCATCAGGAGCCCTAATGGGCGTGCTGCGGGCGAGAGGGTACCTGTGCCCCTGGCGCCAGGATTGGCCAGGGGCGCTGTGAGCCTGTGACGTGTGGGGAGCAGAGCCCAGAGGTGGCGCGGACCGGGACCGGCAGCAAGGTAAGGGTGTGTGTTTCTCGGTGTTCCAGTGAACTAGCTTGCACAAATGACTTAAGATAGTTCAGTGTGTTAAAGCATCTGCTGCAGAAATGTGTGCGTCTATTCCAGTCTATTCCAGGTCACCCGTTTATTTCACGGCATGGGGTTTTGGAAATGTACAAATTCTCAGAATTTCTATTTTGATAGTTGCAACAACAGCCTTCAACAGATTTCATTTTATAAACAATTTCCAGAAAATGAGTTAACAACTTTGTCACCACAAATATAATGTACTCTTTGAACTAAGGTTATAAAATTTCAAAATGCTAACAAACGGTAGAGGCGGGATAGCATGATATATGCATTTATTATTGCATGCATGTTGGTGTATGTTTGTATGTGAATTTGTATAGTACATACCTAGGGCTTACAGGATGGCAAATACATGGGCGGTAGAAGGTTTCCAGCATAAAAAGGTAGGGGTGATGTAATATGTAAACTGGCACATCCTTCAACATCGATCCTAAAGGCTTGTTAGAGTCAATAATTTATTTATATATGGTCATAAAAATACATGAATGATGGATTGATGCAGGGTGGGTGCATTAATGATTGTTCGGTGGATGGGTGGGTGGATGGGTGCATGGATGGATGCATGCATGATGGGTGGATGGATGCATGAATGATGGATGCAGGATGGATGGGTGGGTGGATGGGTGGATGCATGAATGAATGATGTATGGATGCAGGATGGGTGGATGGATGGGTGGATGCATGGATGATGTATGGATGTATGGATGGATGCATGGATGCATGCATGATGGGTGGATGCATGATGGATGGATGGGTGGATGGATGGATGGATGGATGCATGAATGATGTATGGATGGATGCATGCATGGATGCATGCATGATGGGTGGATGCATGATGGATGGATGGGTGGATGGATGGATTGGTGGGTGCATGAATGAATGATGTATGGATGCAGGATGGGTGGATGGATGGGTGGATGTATGAATGATGTATGGATGGATGCATGCATGATGGGTGGATGCATGATGGATGGATGGGTGGATGCATGAATGAATGATGTATGGATGCAGGGTGGGTGGGTGGATAGACGGGTGGATGCATGAATGATGTATGGATGGATGCAAGATGGTTCGGGCTCGCTCGCTGCACTCGATCGCTGCGCTCGATCGCTGCGGTGCAATATGCAAATTAGTTTACACCCCACCACTTTCAAATGTCACCAGCCACCCCTGGGTAATACGCAGTTACGTCTTCACTAGTCACCTCGAGGTTTGGGACATTCTTTCCATCGGCTTCCATCTTGACTCTGCGGTCTGATTGCTTCAGTGTCTCGCTTCATTTGGTTGTCCACTTGTCCGTCATTTACCTTTCCAACCTCAATTCCGCAGTTCCTTGTATTCCTCCATCATTGGCGTAACGCAAAATAATGGAGCTCCGGTGCAGAATACGGCGAGGGAACCCTGAGACTCCCATATCTCACAAATATGCATTAAGCTGAATATGGCCCCACCCCTCGTCCCCGCCGCACCGCAGGGGACAGTGTTAACCCTCTGGCCTGCTTTGCAGATACATGTCATGGCTAATCAATCGCCATAGAGATTCAAAATACTAGCAAAACAGCATAAGACTCGACAACGAAGCAAAATGCAATAGTAAAAATAAATTGAAAATGCTATTTCTATGATATTTATTAATCCAATCAGCTATTTAGATTGGATTTTATAGAAACTGACATGTTGAAGGCAGAAAATGATGTATTTATGGCTTCAAATTGAGGTCCTCGTAAATGCAGCAAAATGTCATTGTCTTGGTATACTATATTTTATGGCTTACGCCTTGAAATATGTTTTCAAAATTCAACACACCTAATAGCTACATGAGTACTGTATCTCATTAACAGCTGTTTGGTTGCTTTGCTATTATAAAGCACCAGCACAGCAAACTCCATCCTCGAGCCTGTCACACTGCATAAATTACTGGCGAGCAGGAGACTACACAGCATTAAAGCTCTTAAGCACTTTGAGAGGGAGTCCTTCCATCATGGGCGTATTGAACTGCTTCTCAGGCAGCTCGGCTGTTCAAAGCTGCAGAATACAAAATTCAGATTATCGCAAGCAGGCGTATGATCAGGTAGCCCTGTTGCGTGACAGATGAGGAATGGCTGGCAATGCTGCAGCCGATTAACAGACAAGAATAGTGTTGCACTGAGAGGGCGGCAATGGGTGGGCAGGGGAAGCTCACGCGCTGCCAGGAGTGAGTCAGTAAAGGACCGCGAGGAACTGTGAATCACGCGCCGACTTTACATTTATAAGTCAACCACATGTATCCTGGAGCAGTCACACATTAATGAAGCTGTTTCATGAAGTGTGAATGTATCAAATGTATTAGTCCTTAAAGGTAAATTGCGCACATTGTTGGCAACTTGTTTGGTCACCAAAGATGGCAGCTGTCTCCATGGGCATCCGCAGAAATGTTTCCAGGGGGGGGGGGCAACATTTTAACTTCATCACCATCCTCCGACATGATTGAGCACAAGTATTAAATACATTAAAAAAAAATCTAATAAGACAAAGAGCTTAAATAAACAAAGAAACCCATAGGGGGAAGATAAAAATCTTGTGAGGCGCCACAGCAGACGACCTGGCAACTACAATAAAACAGAGAGAAAAGCTAAAAATGACCGGAAAAAAACAAAAACATTTTAAATCAGGTTGATGCGGTTCTAGATCATGGGTACTCACAAACTTTCTCTCAGGGGTAAAATTTAAAGTGTGGTTTGTGGCCGAGGGCCGCAGCGGTGGAGGCGGGGTCAGTGGGGGAGGGGAGAGAGGCTAGAGCAACAAAAAAACTATGACCATGAGGTTGAACACAGGTCCACGCAGCGGACGCCTTCGTCCACTTAGCCACCAGACCCGGCATACACACATCTTTCTTTCTCTCTCTCTCTCTCTCTCTCTCTCTCTCTCTCTCTCTCTCTCTCTCTGTCTCTCTGTCTCCCTCCCTCTCTCTCTGTCTCCCTCCCTCTCCCTGTCTCCCTCTGTATCTCACTCTGTCTGTCCATCTCTCTCTCCCTCGCTCCGTCTCCCTCCCTCTCTCTCTCCCAGTCTCCCTCCCTCTCTCTCCCTCTGTCTCCCTCCCTCCCTCTTTCTGTCTCTCTCCCTCTTTCTGTCTACCTCCATCTGTCGCCCTCCTCCCTCTGTCTGTCTCCCTCTGTCTGTCTCCCTCTGTCTGTCGCCCTTTGTCTGTCTCCCTGTCTGTCTCCCTCCCTCTGTCTCCCTCCCTCTGTCTCCCTCTCTCTCTCCCTGTCTCCCTCTCTATCTCACTGTCTCCCTCCCTCTCCCTCTATCTCTCTCTCTCCCTCCCTCTCCCTCTCTCTGTCTCCCTCTGTCTCACTCACTGTCTGTCTATCTCGCTCTCTCTCCCTGTCTCCCTCCCTCTCTCTCCCGCCCTCATTTTCTCTCCCTCCCTCTGTCTGTCTCTCTCCCTCTGTCTGTCTACCTCCCTCTGTCGCCCTCCTCTCTCTGTCTGTCTCCCTCTGTCTGTCTCCCTCTATCGCCCTCTGTCTGTCGCCCTCTGACTGTCGCCCTCTGTCTGTCGCCCTTTGTCTGTCTGTCTCTCTCTGTCTCCCTCCCTCTGTCTCCCTCCCTCTGTCTCCCTCTCTCTCTCTCTGTCTCCCTATCTGTCTCACCCTGTCTCCCTCCCTTTGTCTCCCTCCCTTTGTCTTCCTCCCTTTGTCTCCCTCCCTCTGTATCCCTCCTTCTGATTGTCTCCCTCTGTCTGTTGCCCTCTGTCTGTCGCCCTCTGACTGTGTTCCTCTGACTGTCATCCTCTTACTGTCTCCATCTGTCTGTCTCCCTCTGCCTGTTTCCATCCCTCTGTCTCCATCCCTCTGTCTCCCTCCCTCTGTCTCCCTCCCTCTGTCTCCCTCCCTTTGTCACCCTCTCTCTGTCTCCCTCTGTCTTTCTCCCTCCCTCTATCTCCCTCTCTATGTCTCCCTCTCTGTCTCCCTCTGTCACCCTCTGTTCCCTCCCTCTCTCTCTCTCCCTCCGTCTCCCTCTATGTCTCTCTGTCTCTCTGTCTTAGTCTCTGCCCCTATCTGTCTATCCCTCCCTCTGTCTCCCTCTCCGTCTCTCTGTCTGTCTCTGCGTGTCTTCCCCTGTCCCTGTCTCTGCCTCCACCTATCTCTGTCTGTCTCTATCTGTCTCCCTCCCTCCCTCCCTCTCTCTGTCTCCCTCCCTCTCTGTCTCCCTCTCTCTCTCGCTCTCCCTCGCTCTCTCTCTGTCTGTCTCCATCTGTATCCCTCTGTCTCACTCAATCTGTCTGTCTCCCTCTCTCTCTCTGTCTCCCTCTCTCTGTCTCTCTCCCTCCCTCCCTCTGTCTCCCTCCCTCAGTCTTTGTCCCTCAGTCTCCCTCCCTCATCCTCCCTCCCGCTGCCTCTCTCCCTCTCTGTCTCCCGTTCTCTCTGTCTCCCCCTGTCTCCATCTCTCTCTGTCTCCCTCTCTCTCTGTCTCTCTCTGCCTACCTCCCTCTGTCTCCCTCTCTCTGTCTTCCTCTCTCTCTGTCTCCCTCTCTCTCTGTCTCCGTCTTTCCCTCTCTCTCTGTCTCCCTCCCTCTGTCTGTCTCTGTCTGTCTCCCTCCCTCTGTCACCCCCCTACCTCTGTCTGTCGCCCTCTGTCTTCCTCCTTCTGTCTCCCACCCTCTCTCTCTCTCTTCCGCTGTCTCCCACCTATCTGTCTCCCTCTCTCTCTGTCTCCCTCTGTCTGTCTCTGTCTCCCTCCCTTGGTCTCCTTCCCTCGGTCTCCCTTCCTCTGTCTCCCTTCCTCTGTCTCCCTCCCTCTCTCCCCCGCCCTATCTGTCTCCCTCTCTCTCTGTCTCCCTCTGTCTGTCTCTGTCTCCCTCCCTCGGTCTCCTTCCCTCTGTCTCCCTCCCTCTGTCTCCCTCCCTCTGTCTCCCTCCCTGGCTCCCTCCCTGTCTCCCTCCCTCTGTCTCCCTCTCTCTCGGTCTCCCTCTGTCTCCCTCTTTCTGCCTCCCTCTCTCTTGCTCTCCCTCTCTCTGTCTGTCTCCCTCTCTCTGTCTCCCTCTCTCTCTGTCTCCCTCTTTTTCCCTCTCTCTCTGTCTTCCTCCCTCTGTCTGTCTCTGTCTGTATCCCACCCTGTATCTCCCTCTATCTGTCTCCCACCCTCTGTCGCCCCCTTCCCTCTGTCTGTCTCCCTCTGTCTGTCGCCCTCTATCTCCCTCTGTCTCCTTCCCTCATTGTGTTTATCTATAATTATGTCCCCCCCCTCACCTCTTTTCCTATCTTCTCTCGTCAATCATTTCTCCCTCTTTCCTCTCCCCTCTCCATTTGTCTCTACGCCCCACTATGTCTCCTATTTTTCCTTTTGGCTCTGTCTCTCTCTTTATCTCTCCTCCGCTCTTACGTCTCCCTTGGCCACAACATGGAGGAGAAATTACATTTTTCACTACAACATTGTTAAAATCGAATTTTCATTTTTTTTCTCCATTTTTAGTCATATTGTTCTTCAAATGTAGTTATTTCAGTCATTAGTGTTTGTTGCAGAGTTTTTTCACTGTTAGCTGTATACAGCATTCTCCCCATTGCACAATCAGATGGAATTTCATAATAAAGTTTCAATTTCAATCCGGTCTGTCACTTCACAGTTTTTAAACTAAGAATGTTTGCACTAACCCCGCTCCCCAAACCCCCCACCCGCGCCCGTAGCTTTTTATCTGATTGTTGTGGCCTGCTGTGAGAGACAAAACCTCCCGTCCCCTGCCTAAGACTTGATAATTGTGCTGCTCACCTCCTGAGGCCTGGGATGGGCGGAGATGCTCCATGCTGTGCCTCCTCTGCTGGCCCATTGTCATTTTGTCCATGACAATGGACCGGCCTCACTCTGTGACCTGCTGAGAGTCACACTCAGCGCTGTAGCAACCTTTCAGGTAGGAAAATCGGCGCAGGTATGTGGGCCCCATCCTCTAGAACCACCGGGGCTGAATCCAGGGGGGGGCAAGCGCCCCTTCTTGCCCTCCCCTGCGGACGCCCATGGCTGTCTCTCTTGCACTCAAACCGATGACTGTAACCCATCGATAAAATATAAGTGTCCCTGGAGGAATCGTTTTAACTCTTATTTCATGATTTCAATACTGTCACATTTGTGAACACAAATTTGTAAGAATCAGGGAATTTCTTAACATGATTTAATACAAATACTTGTTCTTAATCCAAAACCTTTATGCAATAAATTACTAACAAGTACGGCAACTTAAACACTACTGATAATGTCTGTTTGTTCAACAGTAGTGATCCAACACCTTTTGTATTTCTATACATATGTAAGATCAACCCCATACGTGAGAATTAAACAAAAAACCTTTGACAATATATTTGTTGTGTCTTTACAGAACATAAATATGTAGCTAGAAGGTGTGAGAGCTTATATTTTGTACATTGATTATACCCAGTCCCAAGGGAAATATTGGGATGCCCTCTTTTCTATTAGATCACTGTAACCCAGCAAATTCCTAACCGTCCTTGGTCAAGTGTGCCTCCTGGGTCAACATTTGGAAGTACAATTGTCTGTGCTCACAGCTGTTCATGTGCGCCAAGAGGCCCTGGACTGTGCGTATGCCTTTGGGTGCTGGATTGTTCCCGAAGAGGATGATGTGGCATTGAAGGCCAACCGGTAGTGTGTGCTTGAAATAGAGGGCTACTGGCAGCGGTGTGCGTGCTTGGTGCAATGCGAAGGAGCGTGGAGGCCAGAGGGAGGATGCTTCCTGGCTGTTGGCCCCCTGGGGTTACTGTGATGTTTGAGCCCAGAAGACCAAGGTGGCGCCTGCCCTAACCAACTGTGCAGTTTCTCCACAGTGAGTAGAGGTAGGCAGTTATCATGTAGTTTTGAGGTGGTGTTTTGGGCACAACGCTAGCCAAAGGGAGCAGGCAAGCCCATAACTTGGGCTCCAGTGAACAGGGGTGCAACAATACTGGCAGGAGGTGGCATGTCTGGGCTTCCGACTCAAGTGCCTTGCTTCTAGTATATATTGCTCACCTCTACCTTGGTCCCCAGTCTGACAGGACAAGGCTTCCTCTCCTTCGCTGGCTCTTAGATATTGCATGCAAGGTGTCCCCAGGGCATGCCGGGGCAAATACTTCACAGCAGTGGATTCCTTTCCTCTCAGACCACTGGGGAGACTGGGGTTGATGAGTGATTGGAGTGCCTCCATTTCCTGATGCTACCAATCCCTTCACCAGTTGCTGATGCAATTGCTATTGCCTATGGAGGTGAGGACATGTCGGGAGCTGTGGGCCTCTACCCCACCCTTCTCTGTAATGATCCCTGAGCATAGCACAGCTCCATGGGTATCCCCTGGGACCAGCTATGAACATGCGAAATAGCAAATAGGGAAATATGCATCTACTGCTTCGAGGATATTAGATTGCTAGGCTGAGTCTTGAACAAGTAGAAGGGCATCCTTCTTCCCCTGAAGTTGCTGGGCTAATCACCATGGTCAAAGATAAGGGCGACCCACTCCCCATGCAGGGCAGAATCAACAAGTTTACTTATCCATCAACTGGCCCCAATATTACAATGAACCCCCACCAATAGTTCTTGAGAAAAATGGCAGAGCATGCAAAGGAGCTTGAGGAGAAGATCTTTGGATGAGAGGACAGAAACCACACCATCCAAGGCAATGTTACCCAGCAGTTGAAGGGCATCAAACATCTGAAGAAAAAGCCAAACCTGCTGAGGGTGGGTCCAAATGTGATTATATTAGAACTGTGAGTATTTTAGAAGGTACTGAAGGACCGCATCCCAATCAGTTTCTAATCTCCTGCCTTCATTCTTGGGTGCCGATGTAAGATATGTCTTCATTATTCATCGTCAAAAGGGTACATAGATTCCTGAGTTTCAGTCATTACCTGAGGCGCTTCACACACATGTCATAGCCCATCTCCTTAACCACATTGTCTGACACACAATGCTGAAGACTGCCCATCATAAAAGGAAACTCTTCCATAGCTCATGCAAGATAATTATCTTTGCAGTCTACACTATTAAAGTTCAGCAGCAGTCAAGAAGGTCAAACAGAAACTGAGAGCAATGGAGTTGGCTTATAGGCTCTCCTTCCCTGATAGGTGAAAAGTATTCTAAAAAAGTAAATCACACAGTTCTTTGACACTCCTGAATGTGCTTGGGACTGGCATTATGAACAGAAAGTTCTACGTGGCATCCAGATTCATGAATGAGTCAGCAGACACCAATTGACACCTGATGACAGAATACTGAAGTCAGGTAGGGCCATCAGTGACATCATCATTTCCTGATGAATGGGCTGAAACATAGGCTCAACCTACTCCACTACTTGGAGAAGAGAAGGAAGTATGCCTGGATCAGGCTGTTCAGTGGTTAGCAAAGTGTCATTCTCCAAGTGTCCCACTTCAAACACACCTCCTGGGTGCCAAATACTGATGCTGGGAAAGATACAGGTATATCCATGTATTTCACTCTGGCTATACTAAAGACACTAGGGGTGGTGACTGTACTCCTGCATAAGTCCTTCCTTGTCACAGTGACCTAGGTGCAAACAACATTATGGAGCATTAAAAATTGTTGGCTGGCCCCCTAGCATGGTAGAGATGGGCACTCATCAGCATCTACCACAAACCCATCTTGCAGATGCTATCTGCCCTTCTGATGGGCACTTTTACATGCACAACTGTATTAGAGTGTGATATCACTGCCCTCATGGAAACAGACTAGTAAATCTGGAGTCAGCAGTCATCTGACTCATGCAGGGAAGAGAGGCTCTTGACTTGGACAAATTCCCAGGAGATGACAATGTATGACAACTCTGGCACATTGGGGAGTAGAATTTTACTTTGAAGTCCAAACCCCATGGCTAATTTTCCAACTTAGACTATCAGCATCTAATACTTCTGAGTTGGCAAGCCTCCATATCGTCTAATGGGGCCTGCCTGATCACTCACTGGTGGAGGAGCACTTTTATGCCCTTGGTTTAGACTGCATAGTATGAGGTGCTTGAGTGCTTGGTGTTTCACAGATGATGATTTGTTAACATTCCTGTGTGAACAGATAGAATAGTACTTACATTTAAACATTGACTGTTTAAACTATGGCTTCTTGTGGAAAGGTGTTCAAGTGATTCATGAAAGATCCATCACTCATGTTAACTAAGAGAAAAGAGAATGAGAATCTAAAGTCATTTCCTTTCAAAAGAAGGTACTTGCCCTAACAAAGGTGATACTTCTTTTCTGGAACAATCGCTACTTAGGAAGCTGGAGTTCACTAGGTCACAGCAGAAGACACTATCTCTAATAGTAGGCAGACTAGCCAAGATGACATCAGAGCACAGGGTACATAAAATAAGAGATAGGGTGGGTAAAATGTTTTACTGGCTGGTCACATGCGAGATGTCCTCTAGAGTGGTCCCCACAATACATATTATAGAGGAGTGGAATATTGCCAATTCACTTGGGATTGCAGCCGTCTTTGTGCTGTTGTTACATGTGGCATATCCTTCATTAGAGGCTAATCTCCTGATCCAGGATCTCCCCACCTAGGTTCATTGTAGTTCATACCAGTAAGACCTTCACCTGTCTCTTTCACCTACAGAGAATTTTGAGGTGATTGTGGGTATGCTGCCAGGGAAACTTTGGGTCCAAATGGTCTCCCTCTGGAATTCTTAAAATTATTTTTGTCTCTATTGTACCTGCCCCAAAATAGCAGCCCTGTTCAACAGTTTCCCATACTGGTCAGTTTCCAGATGACCTCTGTGGTGCCACAGTTTCAGTGATCCTGAAAACCTGTAGATTCACGGACAGGTTCTTCCTATTTATTGATTCCCCCAATAAAAAGGTGATACATGTTTTATCTAAGGACTTGTCGAAACAGCTGATCAAGATCATAGCTTCCCTGCTTCATTAGGTTAAAAATGGCTTTGTTCCTGGGTGCAGCACAAATAAATGTCTCAGACTGGTGCAGTTAGCACTACTATCTCGCGATGACAAAGTCCCAGTTACCAGTGCACTGATTCTAGTAGATAAAGCATTCAACAGTCTGGGAAGGCATTTCTTATTTTCATTTTTAAACAGAAAGAAGATTTCTAGCCCCATACATTTCAAATACCAGAACCCTGTATATGGCCCTTTTTGGCATATCAGAGAGTGAATGCACATGTTTGAGCCCTTTTAAATGGAAAGGGGCCCCTTCAGGAATGGCCCTTTCCCGTCTTTATTTTTGCATTGGTGATAGAATCACTGACCTACTGCGTCTCTCTTTCTGCGGCAGACATCTTAGGGATTTTCCTCCTTTACCCCAAGAGGACCTTCCAGTGGATAATGAAAATTCAGTGTACTACAGCAGGGCAACTGGCCTTGAGGTCAAATTGGAGAAATCATTCATCATTCTTATACAGAGTTGAGCATCAACAAGGCTAGGACCTAAATATGTCCCATTACTAAAATAAATGTGTATACAAGGGCAAAGCTTGAGCACCCACACACACACAAACATGGACAGAAAAGCATTCAAAATGATTATATTGCTGGAAATGGTCTAGTTGCTCCAAAACTTCCCCTAAAGTATCCCAGTAAATTTCTTCAATATGGCACACCTGATAGTCTGTAATTTCCTTTATGTGGGAAAAGAACCTAGGATATCCTTCATGTGGGGGGATAATGCCCCTAACGACTAGGGTGGTCAACCTTGGAGCTGGGGAACCAGGTTCGAGTCTCGGCAGGGACGCTCAACATTCTGTGATTCTGGGAAAATCACTTAATCTCCCCGTGCCTCACAAAAATGAATGTGTCCGTCTGTATCATAACTGGTGCTCATATAAAGGGCTCTGATACCTTTGGGTCTAGTTTGCACTGTATAAAACCCCCCAAAATAAAAAGATGTTTATTGAAAATATGTGACAGTTATGTTATGTTATGTTATGTTATGTTATGTTATGTTATTAAGATATTTATTGAGCGCACTATCACCGATTGGTTTCTTGGCGCTAAAATCAACAGTAACATAAGCGTGGATGAGGAGTGGAGAGTTATTAAAGTGCTTGTCTGAAGAGCCAGGTCTTCAAGGCTTTCCGGAAGGAGAGAAGGTCTTGGCAGTTTCGAATCTCCAGGGGAAAGGTGTTCCATAGGCGAGGGGCAAGTGTTGCGAACCTACGGCCTCCAGCGCGCTTAAGTTTGAAAGGAGGCATCAGCAGGAGGCTCTGGTGGAGTGAGCGTAGGTTTCGCGATGGTGTGTATCTGATGATTAATTGGCCAATGAATTTAGGACTTTTACAATACAGAGATTTAAATATCAGACAGCCAGTTTTAAAGGCACAACGCTGAGTGACTGGGAGCCAGTGCAATTTCCTAAGTAGGGGAGTGGCTGCCTGCCACCTTGGCTGATTTAGAATTAGCCTCGCGGCATAGTTCTGTACCATCTGGAGACGTTTAGATAAATAGTTAGAAAGACCTAAATAAATGGCATTCGCGTAATCCAAATGGGACAGAACGGTGGAAATCACATCCTGGGTGATTGCCTCGGGCGTGAGTAGGCGACGAACCTTCCGAATCTTTTTTAGCTGAAAAAAGCACTTTGAGACCACCTGGCCTACTTGTGCTTTCAGTGAGAGTTCACAGTCAACGATGACGCCGAGTGTTTTAGCCGACGAAGAGGGTGTCGGAGCTGGGCCTAAATCCGAAGGCCAATAATGTGGGCCCCAATACTTGGCACTGTCCCCAGTAAGAACCAACTCGGTTTTCCCTGGGTTCAGTTTCAGTTGGTTTTGGTCCATCCAAGATTTGATGAATCGCATGGTTGACTGAAAGTGCAGTATAGAGTTTTCAGTATTGTCGATGGTGAACAGTAGTTGTAAGTCATCGGCGTAGTTGAAAACCCTCACCTGTTCGTCTCTAAGGGCCAGAATCAGAGGAAGTATGTATAAATTGAATAGGTGGGGTGATAAGGAGGAGCCCTGTGGCACTCCGCATGTGATAGGTTGTTTAGCACCTGTTAGGTCTCCAAGACGTACTGCTTGACTGCGGTTTTCCAGAAAGGACCTCAGCCAACAGGCCGCCGCGTCCCGTATGCCGGCCTGTCCGACACGATCGATCAAGATGTTATGGTCGACGGTGTCGAATGCGGCCGACAAATCCAGGAGCACCAAGGCCTGTGGGGAGCGTCTGTCAGCGCAATCTCGCAGCGTATCCAGTGGGTTGGTATTCGCTGACATTCAACTCTATTATTGAATGACTCTACCCATCGTCATTAACTACTGTATTTTCAGCAGTGGGGGGACTGAGCCAGTGCACAGGATAGTACTTGACTTGTTTGGAGCAGCTTGTGTGCCAGGCATTCACTATGGTACTGCAACTCCTTTCATAAAGTCACACTGCATGCTTGGCATAAGACCCTAAGATTGAATGGCTGGAAGGGCAAGCTTACATAAGAAACTCAATGTTGGCAGGGTGACTGTCTTGCCAGTTCAGATCACTTGGTGGGGCCTAGAGCTTGAGATTGCTTTGGGATCTTCAAATTGGACAACATATGGGATGGAAGCCACATGAAATTATTTGAGAAACTGAAGACATAGAGACAGATGTACGGCAATTGTGATTTGCGACTCGCAAATTGCAACAAATTGCGAGTTGCAATTTGTGAGTCACCAATCACAATGTACAAGAGTGTCTCAGACACTGTTTGCGATTCCCAATGGGGTCGCAAAGTGGATGCCTCATGAATATTAATGGGGCAATCGCAATTCGCAAACCCATTTGGAATGGCTGGGCCTCTCAGGTATGGTGGCCTGCTGGGCTCAGCAGACCTCCCTTCATGTCTGGGACTGCTTTTAAATAAAGCAGTTTAAAAAAAAATGCAGCCCATTTTCCTTAAAGGAATATGAGATGCATTTAAAAAAAGAAAAATTAAACACTTTTGTTTAATTTTTTAAGGGCAGGTAGTGGTCGCTGGGACCATTGCCTGCCCCGAAAAAAATATTTTCTCCTGCATTCACAAAGTGGAAGGGGTCCCCTGGAGACCTCTTCCCATTTGCGAGTGCTTTACCACACTTCTATGAAGGGTGGAAAACTGTGATTGTTTTGCGACTGCAATTGTGGTAGCAAAACAGTCTTACATAGGGCTCAGGCTTGCTAGTAGAAAGGGGCGCCCTTGGAACGCCCCTTCCTGATAGCGAGTCGCTAATCCTATTTAGCGAAAAAATTGTGACTCGCTAAATAGGATTAGTACATGGCTCATATGTATTTTGCATGCGCAAATGGGTCACAAACACGTTTGCGCATGCAAAATAGGGTCGTACATCTGGCCCATAGTTCTCAATCTATGAATCCCAATTCTTCCAGTTTCTTCTACTTCAACACAGCCTGAAGCCTTATGGAAAACCTTACAGTTATACTAGAGTTTAACCTACTGAAAGTGAAAGTGGCTCTGGATCTGACTGGAAAGTGAGAAATATCCCAGAGATACCACTCCTTAGCAATAACTGCCACTCACCCTCTTCTAACACTCAGCTATAGTGGGGAATTATGTGAGACTCAATTATAACTCCTGCCATAGCTAAATCCCCGTTCACTATGCACTTTTGTTTAATTGTACGCACTCAACTTTGAAAATGCATTCACTAGTAGTATGTACATAAGAAGAGACTACAAGTCCCACAAGCCTTCTCCTTCCTAGAAAAAGAGCCTGGTATGTAGACTCTTCTTATGTACATACTACTAGTGAATGCATTTTTAAAGTTGAGGCTTTCATTTCAACAAAATGGTGAAACGCTTTTTTCTTTGCATCTTTCAGACACAAAGAATAAAAGCCCTGATGAGAGCCCATGGACACTTGTCCTGGTCTCGAAACGCGTCGGCAGCTTTGGTGGAATAGAGTATTATCAATAAACAATATTAGGCTTGGCCAGTACAGACATTATCAATTTTGAGTCATTCAGTTGTTCTCTATTCCCTATTCTTTAGTTTTTTTTCATTCATTGATTCTATATGTAAGTGATATTGTTTTCTGTTATGTATTAATTTTTTTGTAGGATGTTGGATGTTTAAATGTTATTTTGACACTGTTCTGTTTCTATGTGTATTAAACTATTTGTATATAAATTGAATGTACAGTCCTTATTTCTGTCTATTGATGTTAAAATATATTTCTAAAATTTAAAAATAATTGGCATTGAATAAGCATGCCTGGTTGGGATGTAATAAATATTTTCTAACCTGAAAACGTTTTTTCGTTCAAGTAAGAGTGGTTGAGGCAATTTTCATGTTGTATGCTTGTATTTAATAGTGGCATCGAAACGTCGTCGACATCAATACACCTTATGCACTAAGATTGAGCTGTTATAGAGTGTGCAATGGTGTTTATAAGTTAATGTATGTCTGTGTAAACTGAGTACAAGTATACAGACCCATTTTGGCTTGCCTTTTGGCCAATCCTTTTCGTTGTTTTGTCTTGTGTTTTGTGGGTCACGGCTGTGCCCACTTGTTATTGACTGATTCTTAAACGCTACTAATTAAAAACTATTATGAAAATGAATTCTTGTCCGGCTGGACAAAAGGCATACTTTCTATCTAGTGTATGATTATCTCCCCTTGTTTGTTCGTTTAGAATAGGGACCACTGTTCTCTATAACATGATACTACCCAAGGTACCTACCGAATTACCTTTGGGTTCCCTTGTCCTTGTATAATAGGACTTAGAGCAATCGCTGGATTGCAAGGGAATGGAAAATCCTTACCCCTTTTCACAAGTGGGTCCACCCCGTGTAACCCCTCCTTCCTTGTCCTCACTAATACTCCCTGGTACTTTCCCCTTGTTAGGCATGTCCGACCACCCACCTTTGTAAACCCTTGAATACATTAATAAAATCTTAGGAGGTCCTTCCCTGTTATCAGATTCTGCAGAAACACCCTCTGAGCCAAGCTCCTCTCTATGAGATGACTTGGAAAAATTAAAGAAAAAAGAAGTACGCATGATACTCATGATCAAACTATTGACAGACTACTTAAAAGCCAACATAATTCCAGTCGGACTTCAAGTCCGAAACGTTCCAGGTGTCTTTACCAATAACCCCAAATTTTTGAACGGCTTTAGTTATATCAGCACCACAGGTTCCAGGCAATGGATTGTTCTTGGAATAGACATTGCAACAGAAGAATTGAAAAAACTAAACACCGAGATCTCTGATTTAGAAAAACAAATCACAGACAAAAATACCACCCCGACGCAAAAAAACTTTTGGAACAAATACAAAAAACTGTCGAGGACTTTCATAAAATTGAACTTAACAAAAAGACTACAAAAGTTAGAAAAGATATAAAAGGCTTTTCTCAGGAAAGAGCGTACCCGTACCTCGCTAAAGACTACTATACGAACCGCTCCTACAGTGGGCCACAAAACCAGAGGCCTTGGGGCAGGTACAACAAAAAACAAAATTTTGTGGGGTTCACTGACAGCTCGGCTGACTCGTCAGATAATTCTGACCAACACGATAGCCCAGGTCCCTCACACAGGAATTTTTTAGGAAGGGGACGAGGCCAATCGGAACCCCCAGGGGCGGCAAGAGGCAAACAACCATAGAGATGGCCCAACCCCCCAGGCGAACGGTCCACCCGCCACCAGCACTACAGTTGGTAGTAGCTTCTGATCCAACAGAAAACTATAAGACACCGGACGTAGAAGAAGGTCTTCTACCAATTTTTAATCTCACTCAACATTCTTTATCGGCTGATGAAGTCTCACTGCTCAATAAAGGCCTATCATTTGTGCCTACAATACGCCCCAATTTTTGGGACGCTCAGACCGAACTTCTAAGATTTTTCAGAAAGGTACGTCTACATAGTTTTTTCATTCTAAATCCCTCTCCAACTAAACACTACAACACCCCGTTTAAACCACCGTCCAAATTCTCCCCCACTGCAGGTATGACACCTCCCGAAATCCCCACTTTTGAAAAATTAGTCTTAAAAGATCTTGCAGACCTTGAAAATAAGAGATCATTTGTGCCTTATAACATTACCATCCATGAGAAAAATGCCTTGTCCACCCTAAAAAACAACCATTCCCTCGTCATAAAACCGGCGGATAAGGGAGGGGGGATCGTTATTCAAGATCTTGACCTATACAAAAAAGAAATCCTACGACAACTCAGTAATACTGAGCATTATTGCAAATTACCCCGCAACCCGACCAGTGAGATTCAGAAACTTATTTCTCAATTCACCACGGAAGCCATAGAATCAGGTTTCCTATCAAAAAAAGAATATGAATTCCTGAACACCAAGGGCCCACGCATTCCAGTAATCTACTGTCTCCCCAAGATTCATAAGAACTCAGAATCTCCAACCGGCAGGCCCATCGTCTCGGGGTGTGGTTCCGTCCTAGAACCCCTTGGACACTACATAGACTACTTCATCAAACAATTTGTCCCTAGCACCATCTGTTACATAAAAGACAGTATGGACATGATTAATCTTATTGAGGATCTCCCATTTGATCCCACATCCAGCACCATGTGCACGCTGTATGTGGAATCATTATATACTAACATTCCTCAATATGAATCCCTCCGTGTCATTGAGAAAATGTTGGAAACATGTCCAAACCCACATAATGTCCCCTCTGTTTTTATTCTCCAACTATTGGAGATATGTCTGAGAAATAATTTTTTCCTTTTTGAAGGGCAGTTCTAAGGCCAAGTGCGTGGCACATCAATGGGAGCGATTTTTGCTCCCAATCTGGCCATTCTCTATATGGACCACCTTGATACATCTAGTATCCTTGACACGTCTAACCCTTTCCACAATGGCATAGCCTTGTGGAAACTGTACATAGACGATATTTTCCTACTGTGGACTGATTCCTCTGATGGCCTCACACAATTCCTTTAACTGGCTCAACAATAACAGTGGTGGCCTAAACTACACACTCTCCACCAGCAAAGAATCACTTCCCTTCTTGGATCTAGTGATAAAACACACAGAGGGCCGTCTCACCACCAGTCTACATCGCAAACCGACTGAGCGGAACACTCTACTTAACTATAGCAGTCACCACCCACGCGCACTGAGAGATTCCCTCCCTTTTTCCCAGTTCCTTCGCATAAGGAGGAATTGTTACTTTAAAGAGGACTACTTCAGCGAAGCCAAGACGCTAAGCAATAAGCTCAGATCAAGAGGCTATCCCCGTAAACTTGCGCGACGCTCACTCAAACGCGCATGGTACTGCCCAAGGGAAACTCTTCTAGATCCCAAGCCCAAAAAAATGCTGGAGCGCCTCATTTGTGTCACTACATTCTCTCCAGCATCCAATGCAATGAGAAAGAGTGTAGTAAAGCATTGGCCTGTGCTGAATGCAGGACAATTGAACCTTGAACGTCCGTTGTTCGCCTTTAAACGGGCCAAAAACATAAAAGAATCTTGTCCGGGCATCTCTCCCTCAATCAACCTTGAAAACCACACTTAATGATGCATGGGGCCTACCTACCTTGACAGGGCATGCTAAATGTGGCAGCTGCATTTGTTGTGATTACACTGTTGAAGGAAATTGTAACTCAGCAAATGTAGTGTACTCTATTTTGTGCCCATGCATGATGATCTACGTAGGTCAAACAAGCCAGAAAATCAAACTCAGGATCGGACAGCATCGCAGCAGGATTCGCTGCAAAACTGCTAATGCCCCCCTTGTGGATCACTTTACAGACAAAGGACATACGGAGAATGACGTCAAATGGACAATAATAACATTGATCAAACCGCCTCCACGAGGGGCTGACATATCGCAATTACTCAACAAAGAGGAACTACACTGGATTTTAAGGACCAACAGCATTCACAGTGGCCTCAACCGCCTTGAGGACCGAACCTCCCTATTATAAAATGCCTTCTGTAATTTGTACTATAACATGTATTTAAGTCACATGCTGTGTCACCTTGCATGCTTTCACCCCTGTAATTTTATCTTTACTCCATCTGCACCGACACTATCAATCCCACACCACCTTAAGATGGCTGCCGCCTTTCCATCTTAATCCCTTCACCTGAGATTCCTTAGTCCTTCATCGCATAGTGCTGCTTTGTCCTTCATCGCTTTCTGGTGATAGTGCTGCTTTGATCTATATACCGGGCACTGAACCAGCAATCACGAGTCTCTCAGGAAACACGGAAGTAGATGAAGCAATCGGGCTCACCACTACCACAGTAAGTGCTCATGGCCAAACTCTACCCTCCCCTGCCACCCGCTGTCATAGCCTGGCGTTCCCTCCTAATACCTGCTTAGAATTCTGTTCTCAGATCAATGCGATTGTGCATTTTCCACCGGCTGGCGTCCAAACACACGCTATTGCGCAGGGACGCTCTGAGACTTATTAAGTGGAACTGGTAAATATGTGTTTTGGTTTTATTCCACCCACCATTGTATTCCCACATAGACTCCTTGTAATCTTGGAATTTCGCCCACACAGGTACCCTGGCTGTTGGCCGAGCAACCTTTTATAATTAAATTGTGAAGGCCCGCGTGCCTCACAGAATTACGTGAGACTCAATTATAACTCCTGCCATAGGTAAATCCCCGTTCACTATGCACTTTTGTTTAATTGTACGCACTGCGCCGATTTTAAACCACACGCGGCATAAATAACTGCCCGTTTTTCAATCACCCTTCACCACTATGTACTGCGCCGTTTTTAAATTTTTGTATCAGCATGTACCCACGATGGAACCCGTCCTCACGAGCCAAGTTCGGACCAACCCGCTAAACACGCCAATTTTAATCTACAGGACTGGGTCACGCGCTTTATGCTTGAGAAAACTATGAACAACCACCTATATAGTCCTAACATGGTTCTGACATGATTCTCATATCTATATCACCCGAGCACGAAATTCGCACAGCAATAACCATACAAATCGCCGTTTTATTCACAAATGTCACCGTTTCTATGCTGAAAACATGCCTAGCTTATTTTTCTAAATATGATTTACACCTTTTTCTCCCCCCTTTTTTCCTGTGTGTATCTTACCTTGTCCCTGGTCATTTTAAATGTAAAGTAAATGTAAAAAGGCGCAGCATATTACTGTCAAGACTACAATGTATAATTCTTTTGTCCTGAAGATGATGCCTTGTATTTAATAGTGGCATAGAAACGTCGTCGACACCAATACACCTTATGCACTAAGATTGAGCTGTATTAGAGTGTGCAATGGTGTTTATAAGTTAATCTATGTCTGTGTAAACTGAGTACAAGTATACAGACCCATTTTGGCTTGCCTTTTGGCCAATCCTTTTCGTTGTTTTGTCTTGTGTTTTGTGGGTCACGGCTGTGCCCACTTGTTATTGACTGTTTCTTAAACGCTACTAATTGAAAACTATTATGAAAATAAATTCTTGTCCGGCTGCACAAAAGACATACTTTCTATCTAGTGTATGATTATCTCCCCTTGTTTATTCTTTTAGAATAGGGACCACTGTTCTCTATAACAGAACAAAGAGATGGAAGGTGTTCCTCTAGGAATTGAAGCCAACCACCAACAAATTAGTGTTGGTGGAGGGGGTGTTGGACTAGCACTAGGAGGAAGAGGGATGGGGGGATCCCGCTTTTGCGGAACTAGGGGCCTCACACATCCACAATCTAGGTGTCATGCTTCATGATCTGGACCTGCTCCTCATTGGGCCAGCGCTGCAATGCCCAACGGGCACCCGTGAAGGGGCTCTTTACAGGAGGTCTTTTGTTCCATAGCTGTTTGATGAAGTGGGGGTGTGTGGTAATCCACCTTATTAAAAATATATTTAAGAGTGGCAGTGCCCCTAAGGAGGGGTAGTCATTTGACATTATGCTCTGTTCTCTGGGTCGTCATGTTTCTTGCCCTGTTGGTTATAAAATACCGTGGCAATTCTTCAGGACCTAATATTGTGATAAAGTGAAAGTGGAAAATGAGGTAAATATCTACACTAAATGGTGCTGCTAGTAGCTAATTACCATCCAGGAGGCACTACTTATGTAAGGTAGTGTAGTGTCTGTAAGAGGACCATGGGAGACAAAAGTATGGAGAAAAAGACAACAGGCATGATTCTATCTCAGTTGTTGCTTCAGTCTATCCAAGCAGTCATCCAAGCTGGCCACAACCTCCTAATGCGTTTGTAGTTCAATGAAAATGCAAATGTAAACTGGTGCATAGTAAAACATTAAAATCAATAAAATCTCTCTGTTTCATGCTCCGTTCTTAATTCTGGAACCAAAAAACTGTTGTGGTCAAGTGATCCTAAGAGAGGTCAGACAAACATGCATATCAGTACGTGTACATATCACTATCTGCATGTAAAAAATCACGTGAGACCAACAATCACTCCCATCTAGGAAAAGGGGGGTGCGGTGTCGTGCTGTGACTCACCTCCCTAAATTATATGAGGTGCCTCAGCTGGGGCGGGAAAGTTGCATGGGCACCTTGGAGATAGGAGCCCTGTAAGGATGACATAAAGATAAGGCAAGCGGGGCTTATTCAGCGGTAAATGTATTAAGGAGGGTGAGCCTCCCTTCCCTAGTGTAGGCAGGAGCCCGCTCTGTACTCCCGGCCAGGGACCCGCATTCACCGGGGTGCGACCGGGTGGGGACATGTAATTACGCGCATAGTTCCCCCGGCTACCCCCAGGCTCTGACGGTCCCCCGGCGTGGCAGAGCGCGAGGATCCCCAAACGTCCACCAATGCAGAGTGCAAAAACAAAGAGGCCACCAAGGTCACCCCTGTGTGTTACAAATCAGTACTCACTTGTCCGGAGTGGAACCACGCTGGGTCACCTACCCTCGCTGCCCTTCCCAGGAAAGCTGGTGCGGCCTCCAAGTTGCAGTGTACTATATCTTCCCTGGTTTCGTGCGCGGGGGTGGGGGCGTGTCATCAGCGAACTACATCCGGGGCTGCTGCGTGATCTGGATGTGTCACATGTTCATGGCCTACTATGGTGGCCATCTTGGAGTGTGCATATCAAGTAAAGCACAGCGGAGTACAGGGATCTCCGCTTAGACTCTCGGAGGGTTGGCCACTCAGGGTTGTCAATGTACTGGTTATATTCCTTGTAGTTGGGTACCACCCTTGGTGTCGTAGACCGGGTGAGCTGAGAGGGTTTGTTCACTCGGGAAAGTGTATATGTCTGATTGACATCGTGAGGCATATTAGCTTCCTACAACGTGGACGATTGTAGTTTGTGGTGGAACTATGAGACTGTGGACTCTCTGTACAGTATCATGGGGTATGATCCATTTGGAAGTGTGTCCATAATAAAACCAAGCATCACAATGAGCGCTCTGTATTGGTGCGGCGTGTTTCCCTTCTAAGATGGGCAGTATATCCCACCAGACAGTCTAGAGAGTCCTACCTTCAATTGGCTCAGAACAACTGGGGGATCTGTTAAACTGTGTAAATGCCGCAGGTGGAGAGTCCGTGTTGGTAAACCTAGTAAGCCACTTCTCTGTTGGGGAATAGTAGTAGCCACAGTGCCCACAAGTATGGAAATATGTGTGAGGGAACTGGCATATACATACATTCAGCCAGGGCTCATCTGTTGTTAAAGGGATGCCCATGGTATGTCATCATTTAACCCTTTAGTTGATGTTGACAGTCTGTGTATCCAACGTTGCTAAGTTCTGAAGAGTGCCTGTTGTGTGCTTCTAGGGAGGCTTTCTAATACCAACCATTCTAGTGAGTCTGGGTTATATCCTTTCTCATGGTAGTGTGTGTACATTTTGGTCGTCATCCTGTGGCACCTGATATAACTTTTGTGCTCCATGATACAAGTCTTGACTGGTTTCATTGTCATCCTTACATACATTTCGCCACAGGGGCAGGTAATCAGGTAAATGCTTTTTGAGGTGTTACAGTTCGTGTGTTTTTGATGTCCATGTGAAGGAGTAAAATAGAGTGATGGTGTTCACCACTCAAGTCTGGTCACAGATTGCACAGCAACCGCAGGCACAGTGTCCAGAGGGTTCTCTGTGTGTCATTCTGTTTGGGTCTTGGTCTGGTGTGTATGATCACATCCTTTAAGTTTTGTGTTCTTTTGAATGCAAATCTAGGGAGGGGGAACTCAACTGTCCCCGTGTTGAGAATACCCCAGTGTTTCTTAACTATCCCCTTAATACGTGTGGAATTAGGGGTGTATGAAGTCACACATGTCTGTGATTCTGTGTTCTCTCGCAGGAGTGTCTCCCTGGGATTGTTAAGTGCCCTCTTTACGGAATCCTTGACAAGTTTAGTTGGGTAGCCTCTGGTTCTGAGGTTTTGTTCAAGGACCTTAGCCTCTGTTCTGTACTTGATGGTGGAGCTACAGTTGCGTCTCAATCGCAAAAATTGCCCAAATGGCAGATTATCCCTGAGTGCTTTAGGATGATGACTCTGATAAAGCAGCAAACTATTCCTATTGATTGGCTTCCGGTACAGGGTAGTGCTCAAGTCTCTCTCTGACAATTGTATGTTGAGGTCAAGAAAAGGTATGTTGGTATCTGAGATAGTGTGTGTGAATCTAAGATGTTGGTTCTGAGTGTTCACCCACTCACAAAATGCCTCACAAGTTGTGCGGTCGCCCCTCCAGAAGATCAGGATATTGTCAATAAATCTCCTCCATAAGGTGATGTTATTGATATATGGATTGTTGGCACCCCTGATAATGTGTTCCTCGAAGTGGGCCATATAGAGGCAAGCCACACTGGGAGCGAAAGTGCTCGCCATTGAAGTTCCCTGTGACTGGTGGAACAACTGTTTTTGGTACTCAAAAAAGTTCTCTGTAAGAGCAACAGTGGCACACCCCATAATGAATGAAATGGGCTTGGGGGAGTTCCAATCCTCCTTCTTCAACCAGGTTTCTACTGCATCCAATCTATCTCTTTAGGGGATATTAATATACAATGCTTCTATGTCTAATGTGACTAGAAGGTTGATGTCAGACGTGTCAGATACTCCCTCGATGATGCACAGTATGTCTGTGGTATCTTGTACATATGCTGGCGTCCCTGCCACTATCGGTTGTAAAAAATGGTTGCAGAACCAGGACACAGTGGTTCCAGGAGTGACCCTATTCCTGACATGATAGGTCTCCCAGGTACTGGGGTGGTACCCTTGTGGATCTTGGGGAGCGTGTAGAAATAGGGTACCCTGGGGTCCCTGGTGATAAGAAAATCGGCCTCCTTCTTGGATATCCATCCATTGGCTTCAGCCTCAGTCACCAAACTGGTGATCTCAGTTCTGAGTCTGGATGTTAGATCATTCGAGATAGGGGTGTAGTATCTGGTGTTGCTGAGCTGGCGTTTACACTCCTGGTCATAGTCTTCGGTAGCTTGGATTACTGTGCGCCCCCTTTATCTGCCTGCTTGATTTGTGTCCTCAGCTAGGGATCTCGCTGCTGTTTGCTCAGCCTTCGAGAGGTTATTGAAGGGTCTCACTTTGGGGATCCCACCTAGGTCCTTAAGGACTGCTTTCTCAAATGTCAGTACTTCCGGGGGTACCATCCCATTGTTGGGAGTAAAGGTGGAGGGGTTCCTCAGTCCTGAGTCGTCATTCTCGGTTGGTGGGGTGTCATGGAGGAAAGCTTTTAGGTGAATCTTCCTGAAGAATTCCTGGATTTCACAATTGTCACAGAACCTATCGGTTCTTGGAGTGGGCACATAACCCATTCCCCTCTTTAGGACCCTCACCTCGGTGTTTGTTAAAATCATATGCGATAGGTTAACTACCAGTGTTTTCAATTCCTTTTCCCCCGGCCCGACTCCTGGTCTCCATTGGTGGTGTGGTCTGGTCCTGCCATTGTACCCCTTTGGGCATTCCTCTGTTGCACCCTCTTCCTCTGCCCCAACCTCTGCCTAAAAAAGGGGGGTTCTCAAAGGGGTAGTATTGTGGAGGACATTGAGGGTACATGGGTATTTGTCAAAGGGGGGCATGCGTGGGTGGTGGCGGCCCCTGGTATCGCGGAACATTAGTGTAGTTGGCATGGGGGTGGTAACGGTTCCTTTTCTGGGTATTGTTCCCTTCTCTGTCGGAGCTGGAGTCGCTGTCACTAGAGCCCCTCCTGCTACCTTCAGTTCCTTCATCCAATGAGTATCCTCTATTAGATGAGGTGTAGTCATCTTTGAGGTAGGGATACAATGTCTCTTTATTGAATTTCTGAATATCTTTTTGGAGTTTGGTTACTGTTAGATCTGGGGGTCTCTAGTTGGCAGAGGTAGGTACCACTGTCCAAATAGGGACCCTTGCTTCTAGTCAGGGCAAGGAGATAACCCTCTGAGATAACCCCTGCTCACCCTCTAGGTAGCTTGGCACGAACGGTCTAGGCTAACCAGAGGCAATGCGTAAAGTATTTGTACCAACACTCACAGTAACACAGTGAAAACACCACAAACAGACTCCACAACAGTTTAGAAAAATAAAGGTATTTTTAATCTAAACTACACAAGACCAAAACGACAAAAATTCAACATACACAGTTCAAGAATATGGTTTCAAAAAGAGTTCTTAAGGTTGCGTTAGAATTCTCTACGTAGAATTCTCTACGTTGCGATAGAGCATCTACTGATGCGTGAAAAGTTCACAGTTGGGTCACGTTTACTCACAGTACCTTTTAGTTGCAACAAAGTTCCAAAAGCAGAAGCTGGTGCGGTGGAAAACAAGCGATGCGTTGCTCCTGAGACCCTGGGGAGGCGATGCGACAGCCCCGCTGCAGCAGCGGGCGTGTTGCGACGAATCCGGTCTGTATGGGGAGGAAGGCCACTTGTATGGATTCCGGTGCGTAGGTTCCGTAGGAAGTCTGTTCTCGCAAAGGCACGATGCGACGATCTCGTGGGGCTGCGACGATCTCCGGGGCGACGATGCGCGGTCCAGCGGGGATCCTCTCTCTCGCAGCTCCTCGATGCGTTGATTCTGCGACGGTGCTCGCAGCGACGTGATGCGGTCCGCAAGCAAGCGGTGCGGCGTTCTCACCCAGCGACGACAGGCTCTGCGACGATACTCGCAGCGATGTTCGATTCTCCCGCACCGGTCTGGTGCGTCCCGCAAATGAAGGATGCGACGTCTCTGGCAGCGGCGTCAGGCGCTGCGACGATCTCGACCTCCGTAGCGGCGGGAAACTTCTCGCACTGTCGGGGATGCGCTCCGCAAGCTAGCGATGCGACACTTTTCAAGTTCAAAAGTCACTCAAGCTCAGTTTCAAGCTTCCCAGCTCAGGTACAACCTCCAGAGGCCCCACAACTGGATCAAGCACTCTAGGAAGGACAGAACTCTCTCAGCAGAGTTCAGGGAAGCTGGGGGTGAAGTCCTTTTGTTCCTGGGACTTCAAAACAGGGAGCCAGCTCTTCTCAGGCCCTTGGAGATTCCTTCAAGACAGGGGACACAGCTCAGCAGCAAAGTCCTTCCCCTCTCCTTGGCAGCAAAGCAACAGGTCAGTCCGGCAGAGCAACAGCAGGACAATCTTCCTTCTTCAGTTTCAGCTTTCTCCTTGGCAGAGGTTCCTTCTTGATTTCCAGGATGATCTCATTTTCTGTTGTCAGGGGTCCTGTACTTATACCCCTAAAGTCTTTGTTCTCTCTGTGCATGTGGGCCCTGAGCCCGGTCTGAACCAGTTCTGGAGTTTCCTGAGTACTTTGTTTTGCTGGATGCTTCTTTCCTTTCAGAGTGAGGGGCAGGGTCCTCAGCCGCCCAGCAGGGGGGTGGAGCCAGCATTGTGGAAGGCAGGCACAGCCCTATTCAGCCCAGGTGCTAACTCCTCCCACTACTCCAGTTGCAAATGCAGTCATTCAGCCTAGTGCTGACTCATCCAGGGGAATTCCCTCCTGGGGAATTCCCCAGCCCCTGTCACTCTCAAACCAGACAGTCAATACACAAACAGGCCCAGGCACACAGAAGGGTCAGACAAGAGAACAGCAACTTTCTAAAAGTGCTGTTCTCAAACACAGGATTTAAAAACAACCTTTCCTAAAAGATGTGTTATTAAATTCTGAGTTCAGGGATACTAGATACTTATGTCCTATCTTGTTCCTATGGGAAGAAATGCTGTTAACCACTGTAGCCAGCATCCCCCATGTTAACCTATGGAGCAAGATAGCCTTACAGTAGTGAAAAACGAAAATGGCTGCCATTCACTACCAGAGCATGCCACCTGCAATAGTACATGCTCTACCTTTCACATACACTGCACCCTGCCCAGGGGGGTACCTTTGGCCTTCCATAGGGGTGACTGATGTGCACAAAAAGGGAAGGGTTAGGCCTGGTCAGTGGGGACACTGACCAGGAAGACATGGCAGTTCTAAACTGCACACAGGCACTGCAGTGTCAGGCCTGAGACATCATTTTAGGGCTACTCCTGTGGGTGGCACAATCAGTGCTGCAGGCCCACTAGTAGCATTTGTCATCACCAGCCCTGGCACACCCAGTGCACTTTACTAGGGACTTCATGGTGATACAAATATGCCAAACATGTATATTCAATCAGAATAACAATTTACACAGAGAGCATATGCACTTTAGCACTGATCAGCAGTGGTAAAGTGTGCAGAGTCCTATTGCCAACAGCCACGGGTCAGGAAAAATAAGGGAGGAAGAAGCAAAAAGTTTGAGGATGACCCTGCAAGAAGGGCCAGTTCCAACACAACCCCCTTCCAGCCTAAAGCCAGGGTATACCAAACGATACCTCAATGGGATTCCCTGCTTAAGGCGATAGAACACGGAAACTGGCCCACACAGCAGGGCAGTCCTGTTCTACGCCGTCCTAAACCCAGTTCAATCACTCTATCCATACTCTCAGGGTCCACCAGGCCAATCCATGTGGAACCCTTCTCCTCACCTGTGGACACCACCTGTGCGGCACCTAGCCTTAATTTCCTCACAAGTGTGTCCCAACAGACCGACAGCAAGCCACAGTGACCACCAACAGTGATCGGGGATGAGACCCAGGCCTCATGCCTCTCAGGGCGCTCAAACCTCTGTGGCGTCAGAGGGTGGGGGACAGTAGCCCCAGGTGCTTGGCACCCTTTGTCCACTCCCTCTCTTGTCAGGTCAGGTCTGACACTCTGGCACTGACCCACCAGTCCTTGACCTGTATCCAGCGGCTGGACAGGAGGCTGTGGTGGGCTTCCCCACACCCGGTCCTCCTCTTCCTTGGGGCTCTGTACCCTCCCACCTGGAGCGGTACCCCCTTCTAGAATAGCCAGGGCACCTGTGGCAGGTGTCCCGCACCATTCATCCACCAGTTCAGGGGTGCTATCCTGCAACTGGTTTTCCAGGTCAGGGGGGATACCCCGGGCCTGGCCCTCAAACCTAGGCTCCCAAGCCTCCAGGTCAGACAACACCTGAACCTGGCTTCCCCACCCAGGGACTAACCCCTGCAGTGGAACACTTGCCTGGCGCACCAGGACTTCACTCACTGAGGTGCCTATACTGGTAGACAGTACCCACCTGGCCAACACAACGGTGTGGCCCAGTCCACCCCCAGGGTGAGACTCCTGCCCTCCTTCCAGGGGCAACCCTGTCCACCAAGACAACCAAGAACACAACTTTCCTACCAGTTCAGGACCTCCCTCCAGCAACTGGTCTCCCAACCAAGGGTTTAACCCCTCAGGTTGTACCGGGGTCAGGGGCGAGGGCTCCCTCCCTCTGCACCCTCTTCCAGAGTGCTGCACCCTCCTTACTGGAGGGGTACCCCTGGGAACCATATTGGTCAGGACACTGGTTACAGATGTCCTTCCTTCCAGGTCAGGCAAATCGTGAACCTGATCTCCCAACCCAGGGACCAAAACCTGCGGTTGTGCATTTGCCTGGCACGCCAGGACTTCTGGGGACTCACATAGTACCCCCTTGAGGGTGACACACAACTCATGTGTCCTGTGACAGTCTGCCTGGCGCAGATCTCCCGACCCCTGTCCACCTGACAGCGCGGGAAGATCCCCCAGGACAGAAGTGAGGTCACCATGGTCACTCACTGGGGACTCAGCCCTTCCGACTGGTCCCTGACCCACTGGTTCTCCCACTGGGGACTCCTTCCCCCTCTCACCCCTCAGTCTGGACTTCTGCACCCTCCCAAATGGAGTGGTACTGCCAGACACCAGAACTGATGGAGGCCTGGTTACAGGCACTCCCCGTTCATCAGACACTAGGAGATCCTCCTCAAATGGCCTACAAATACAGTCTAGGTCCCCAACCTGGTGTTCCCTTAAGCAACCCTCCAGGCCCTGAGACTGGGTTTCGGGCACCATGAGACACACCGTCCCACACTCATTCCTTCTCAACTGAGTCCGGACATGAGCCCCTACACCCCTCCCACTACACTGGGACCTAACTGGGCTACACTGAACCTCTTCCACCTCACAGGTCTGGAAGATATCTAAGCCACTCCTTTTGGGATCACTCCCCAATGCCTACTCAGACTCTCTGGAATCCACCAAGAGGTCTGCCTCCAACGCAAGCTCTCTGGGGTCAGAGAACTCACACTCCACCGGGTGTTGGCATAGCTCTGGAAAACAGGGACTTAAAATATGCTCTCCAACAAATGAATCACACAGCCCCCCACAGTTGTTAACCAAGCTACCCTTTGCCTCACCCTCCAGTGCCTCACACAAGTACCCCACGCCACTCTCCTGAGACTGGCAAGACAGTATCTGACTGTCTCTGTCACACAACCCACACTCTTCTGGCTGGTCTTCACATACACACACCAAGGTTTCTACCATGGGGGAACCCCTCTCCCTGTACCTCTCATCTAGAGTCAGTAGAGTGTCCCTCCCACCACTAGGAATATGGTCCCCTGTGCCAGTCCCCCAATCTAATTCAGGGACACTGCACTCCAATGGAACTACATCATAAACCTGAACCCCCTGGTGTATGTCGACCCCCTCCCTCAAGTCAGGCGCCACATCTCTGGGTGTTTGTACCTTTCTCTCAGCACTAGATATCATAAACATGCTGCCACCATCCGAGCTGGACTCCACCTCCAACTCAGCAAAGCTCCTTCCTTGAGCATCCCATTTTTCTTTCTGGGCTAAGGCCCACCGGATCATACCTTCCTTATTTAGCCGGTCTAATTCTCTGCACCTTTGCTCAGCAGCAAGGAGCCACTCATCTTTCTCTTCCTCACTGTCAGAGAAGTCCTCCTCCTCAGAATCATCTGCTAATGTTGCTTCCCAAATTCTGGCCTCATGGGAATACAGGCATGCCTCAAGATCCCTCCTTGTGGAACCTTTCTCCACGGGCAGCCCCCTCTTCTTGCAAAAGGCTTTTATCTCCTCTTCTGTGTAGATGCACAGGTGGAAAAAGTTGACTTCCATTTTGGCAGGATTTTACAGGTGCAACATTAGCCGGAGTCTCAATATCCCAAAAATACTTTCAGGAGGACACCGGAAAAAACAAACAGTATGTGGTGGCGTAGTGGTCTGCACTCACTAGTGATGTACACCAATTACTGTGGGTCTAGTACAAATACAAGTTCAAATCCCACCACCAGACCACCAATGTTAGATCTGGGGTCTCTAGTTGGCAGAGGTAGGTACCACTGTCCAAATAGGGACCCTTGCTTCTAGTCAGGGCAAGGAGATAACCCTCTGAGATAACCCCTGCTCACCATCTAGGTAGCTTGGCACGAGCAGTCTAGGCTAACCAGAGGCAATGCGTAAAGTATTTGTACCAACACTCACAGTAACACAGTGAAAACACCACAAACAGACTCCACAACAGTTTAGAAAAATAAAGGTATTTTTAATCTAAACTACACAAGACCAAAACGACAAAAATTCAACATACACAGTTCAAGAATATGGTTTCAAAAAGAGTTCTTAAGGTTGCGTTAGAATTCTCTACGTAGAATTCTCTACGTTGCGATAGAGCATCTACTGATGCGTGAAAAGTTCACAGTTGCGTCACGTTTACTCACAGTACCTTTTAGTTGCAACAAAGTTCCAAAAGCAGAAGCTGGTGCGGTGGAAAACAAGCGATGCGTTGCTCCTGAGACCCTGGGGAGGCGATGCGACAGCCCCGCTGCAGCAGCGGGCGTGTTGCGACGAATCCGGTCTGTATGGGGAGGAAGGCCACTTGTATGGATTCCGGTGCGTAGGTTCGGGAGGAAGTCTGTTCTCGCAAAGGCACGATGCGACGATCTCGTAGGGGCTGCGACGATCTCCGGGGCGACGATGCGCGGTCCAGCGGGGATCCTCTCTCTCGCAGCTCCTCGATGCGTTGATTCTGCGACGGTGCTCGCAGCGACGTGATGCGGTCCGCAAGCAAGCGGTGCGGCGTTCTCACCCAGCGACGACAGGCTCTGCGACGATACTCGCAGCGATGTTCGATTCTCCCGCACCGGTCTGGTGCGTCCCGCAAACGAAGGATGCGACGTCTCTGGCAGCGGCGTCAGGCGCTGCGACGATCTCGACCTCCGTAGCGGCGGGAAACTTCTCGCACTGTCGGGGATGCGCTCCGCAAGCTAGCGATGCGACACTTTTCAAGTTCAAAAGTCACTCAAGCTCAGTTTCAAGCTTCCCAGCTCAGGTACAACCTCCAGAGGCCCCACAACTGGATCAAGCACTCTAGGAAGGACAGAACTCTCTCAGCAGAGTTCAGGGAAGCTGGGGGTGAAGTCCTTTTGTTCCTGGGACTTCAAAACAGGGAGCCAGCTCTTCTCAGGCCCTTGGAGATTCCTTCAAGACAGGGGACACAGCTCAGCAGCAAAGTCCTTCCCCTCTCCTTGGCAGCAAAGCAACAGGTCAGTCCGGCAGAGCAACAGCAGGACAATCTTCCTTCTTCAGTTTCAGCTTTCTCCTTGGCAGAGGTTCCTTCTTGATTTCCAGGATGATCTCATTTTCTGTTGTCAGGGGTCCTGTACTTATACCCCTAAAGTCTTTGTTCTCTCTGTGCATGTGGGCCCTGAGCCCGGTCTGAACCAGTTCTGGAGTTTCCTGAGTACTTTGTTTTGCTGGATGCTTCTTTCCTTTCAGAGTGAGGGGCAGGGTCCTCAGCCGCCCAGCAGGGGGGTGGAGCCAGCATTGTGGAAGGCAGGCACAGCCCTATTCAGCCCAGGTGCTAACTCCTCCCACTACTCCAGTTGCAAATGCAGTCATTCAGACTAGTGCTGACTCATCCAGGGGAATTCCCTCCTGGGGAATTCCCCAGCCCCTGTCACTCTCAAACCAGACAGTCAATACACAAACAGGCCCAGGCACACAGAAGGGTCAGACAAGAGAACAGCAACTTTCTAAAAGTGCTGTTCTCAAACACAGGATTTAAAAATAACCTTTCCTAAAAGATGTGTTATTAAATTCTGAGTTCAGGGATACTAGATACTTATGTCCTATCTTGTTCCTATGGGAAGAAATGCTGTTAACCACTGTAGCCAGCATCCCCCATGTTAACCTATGGAGCAAGATAGCCTTACAGTAGTGAAAAACGAAAATGGCTGCCATTCACTACCAGAGCATGTCACCTGCACTAGTACATGCTCCACCTTTTACATACACTGCACCCTGCCCAGGGGGGTACCTTGGGCCTTCCATAGGGGTGACTGATGTGCACAAAAAGGGAAGGGTTAGGCCTGGTCAGTGGGGACACTGACCAGAAAGACATGGCAGTTCTAAACTGCACACAGGCACTGCAGTGTCAGGCCTGAGACATCATTTTAGGGCTACTCCTGTGGGTGGCACAATCAGTGCTGCAGGCCCACTAGTAGCATTTGTCATCACCAGCCCTGGCACACCCAGTGCACTTTACTAGGGACTTCATGGTGATACAAATATGCCAAACATGTATATTCAATCAGAATAACAATTTACACAGAGAGCATATGCACTTTAGCACTGATCAGCAGTGGTAAAGTGTGCAGAGTCCTATTGCCAACAGCCACGGGTCAGGAAAAATAAGGGAGGAAGAAGCAAAAAGTTTGAGGATGACCCTGCAAGCAGGGCCAGTTCCAACAGTTACCTTCCGCTTGAGTAGATATTCTTTATTTTCAGCGATTTCGCTGTTAATCTCAGCCAGTCTTGACCAGAAGGGAGTGGATGTATTGCTGATTTAAGAGCAGTCTCTGCTGCTTGTATCCTTAATCGCAGAGCATCTGCCAGCCTTTCGGCGGTGTTGATGATTAAGACTAGGAGGTCCCTGGTACATTTCCAGGAGACCATAACAAGTCTTTTTTGAAAGCAGGATCCTCCAGGAATATCCTTGGTATTATGTGGACTATCAGGCCATCGGGGGCTAAGTTGGCCCTTTAGTATTCAGTCATCATAGCCCTGTGTAGGGTAATTTTGAGCCAATCTTTTTTCAGGGCAGTTAATGGTGCCCAATCCTCACTTTGTGACCCTGAGGCCACATTGGTGACAGTTCCCAACAGGGAAGGTGCCCTCTGTAAGATATCAGCCACTGCTTCATCATCGAAGCTGACGCCTTGGTTGTCTTCCATAGCGGATGGTTTCAGACGGAGGTCCCCCTAGTGGCTGATTACCATTGGAGGGGGGAAAGAGGAGAGAAGGGGTTTGTTGGTTAAGAAACAAGGGGGCGAATGGAAGAGGTGGAAATGGTCCAATGAGTGCTATTGGGCACTATTTGGTAGCCTGGTATCCCACGGGACGTACCCATGCAAGAAGTCTATACCAAAGATGGGGATACGTTTTTTTTTAAAGAGGTCCAGTGTCCATGCCCACCTGGGTCACGCTGAACAAAGAGATGGAAGCTGTTCCTCTAGGAATTTAAGCCAACCGTCAACAAATTAGTGGTGGTGGAGGGGGTGTTGGACTACCACTAGGAGGAAGAGGGATGGGGATCCTGCTTTTGCGGAACTAGGGTCCTCACACACCCAGCAAGCTAGGTGTCATGCTTCATCATCTGGACCTGCTCCTCGTTCTGGTGGGTCAGAACTATCTCTGATGAATAACAAACTCTTATTTCATGTATGCCTATTATCAGATCCCTATCTTGTATATAATTCTGTCTCCATTAATTGATGTATATCGAATGAAAACTATTTGAATAAGAATAATTTCACCTTTTTGTGTAGAATCAATAAATGTTCATTATATAACATTTTACAGGATAGCCCGTAAAGATTTCAGATAATTTGAAACTTTGTAATCATAAAGTATTTACACATTTGTTGATTTGATGTATTTGGCAGACAGTGCAGGTTTATTCAGTATCAACTGAATCCTATTCGTAGACCAGTGTATAGACTCAGTAAATGATTAGGGGAAAACCGATAGAGACTGGCAGTAGGCTGATAAATAAACTTTAAAAAAACCTTGTCCCTTGATAATTACTAAACATCTTAGGTGCGAAACATACCTGACTGGGAATGTGAGCATGTTTTTAATAAATACAAATAATGCATGATTTAAGCTTGCCTTAGTTGTTATCATGAGCAGCCTTCAGTTAACATAACTAGGCCAAAGTCAGCATGCATTGACATACATTTTACAGTGACAGAACTGTGTGGTTTTGAAATTTCATGAAAGAGTTTCCTACATGCATGTTTCTCTTCTGTGCCTTTATGATTTCGAAAATGCGTAAAATAGAATTCATTCCCTGGTGCTGTTTATTTGTCAAGCTGAAATATCTTCATTTGTGTTCCTTGGAAAGGGAGTCATTTGCAGAGTGTTACTGTATGTGCCATAAAATAAAGATCTTTGTCCTGGTCGTCTGTAAGCGGTTGTATTGTCTATTGTTTTTATTTGTTGAACAAATGTCATGTTATTTCCTTAATTTCCTAAGTACATCTTATTATATTTATGCACAAAATTAAGTGCTGTAAATGTTTCTTATTTAATGTATCATACATTCTTGAAAAACTATGGGTTTATGTGAATGTCACTTTGTTAGTCCAGCCCTACGATGTCAAATCTCACCATGTCAAGTGTGTGTTTTCACTGTCTGAACCCTATAAAATTCCCTTTTTTGGAAGATGTGCCAGACTGTTCGCTTCGTTATCGGGGAGAAGTGTCTGCGCTAGTCTGGCTTTTGATTATATTTAGACTTTCTTGACTTATTTATATCAATTTATGCTAGTCGTCTTCCTGAACTATATTTTGATTCTTGCTATTTACTTCCTTTGGAGCTTGATCTTATGTTGAATTCTCTTGTAATATTTGATGCTTTATAAATTCTAATTTGAATCTGACAAGCTAATTATTTTTTGCCTTCTGTAAAAATTCTCAACTTTGAATAAGCCTTTAGGATTTTGACTTTGGATTTTGTCCTGTGAAGGTTTTTTTATTTGAACAAGGGCTGCTGTCTTTTGAGACTCACCCAGCCATGCATCTCAACCATTTTAATGTATTCATTGGCGCTTTCACAGGGTGAACATCTTTTAGACTTCTTTGTTAAGTGTATATCTTCTTTTAGGCACTTATGGCCTATGTGGACTTCTTTACATTGTATTGGAACATAAAAGGTAAAAAGAAGGTTCTCACTGGTACTTTACATGCCAGAAATGATGCGCATGCTTGAGCAGGAGTTGTGCTTCACATACAGGGACTTTGTGGATTCTTGTATGGCAAGAGTGAATTATACTACAGGTCCGTGTTGGTTCTCTTATGGCACAAATGGTTTATACACTTGGAGCCATGTGGTTTTCTGCAAGATTATGGTGCTTAATATATCATGGTTAACATACTGGTTGGTTTGATAAGAACACTGCCATTACTATAGTGCTTTTCAGATCAGTACGACATAGAAATTGTCAAGTGAAATGCTCTTTCCATACTAGGATAATATAGGAACTGACATCATTTCACAATGTGTACCTTAATGAACACATTTGCTGTGAGAGGCTTGTGTACTGGTATATAATGTGTGGAAGTTCTATCACCCTCTACAGTAGTCCTGGCACAATGGATTACCCATCCTATCTCTCCTTCAATCTCCTTCATATATATCCCCAGTCACCAGCCTTCTCCCATATACAATTTACACTTAGGGGGCCATTACCATGGCGGACAGACTTCAGTCCGTCTGCCATAGTGTCAGGGAGTGGGACTGCCCGCCTACAAGGCGGTGGTCCCACAGGGGATATTACGATGCAACCACAACTGTGGCGGTCACATCTGCTATATTTCACATTGTGGTGGGTGCTCCTAGCTGCAGCACCAGTCACAATGTTAAAAATGCACTGTTGACATTTCCCTGCATTATGAGGCGGGCACCACGCGGTGCCTGCCAAATGGTTCAGGGAAATGTAGGGGGCACCATGGATACCACCAAAGTGCACACACCAACTGCCCCAGCACAAGGTGGGCCCGCAACAGGCCCCCAAAGTGCACCCCAACCAGCCTTTCAATGGTTGGGGAACCACCATGGAAATGCTGGCGGGGATCCAGCATCCAAATCTGGCAGGCGGTGCCTGGTAGGCACCGCCACCATTCTGAGGAAGCGGGCGGGACCGACAGGAAATCATAATGATTGTCTCTGTCGGACCCATGGTGGTCGGGCTTTCCGCCCGCCAGCACACTCACCGCATCACAATCTGGAGGGCGGTGAATGGCCTGTTGATGGCGGTGAAAATGCCACCGGCAGCTTGCAGGTGCTGGTTCACCGCCATCGTAATCAGACCCTTAGTCTGTCCCTGAAATAACGTAAATGAATTGGTAAGGTCACAGTTATGGAATGATTTTGTACATATTATTATTTAAATTACTTTAAGTAGAATATTTGTTTTGATTGTACACCGATTAACCAGGTAACGATCAGTTACATGATACAGCGCTCTAAAACCCCTTTTTAGGTCAAGTAACAATATACATAAATAAATAAATAAATAAATAAATAAAATGATCCCACGCACAATACATAAAGTTATTATACAGTAAGCACTTACAAAGCTCAAACATGAGATTGCTTTGAGTGAAACTTGACTGCTCGCTGTGGGACACAAATGCTTCACTCATGAATGAGATATGGTGAAGCTCCTAAAAAAAGTGGTAAAATGGTTTTCCCTATTTACAGTCAGGAGAACCACAACCAAAAGTCCAGTTCCAATGGCTTTCTTTTTATTTCCAGGTAGATGCTGATGTTTCTTATCTGGGATTTTCAAGACATTTCGTCCCAGAAAGTAAGTTCCAAAGCAGCAAGAAGACATCCCGGGCCATTTTAGTTTTGTATGTCAACAACAGGCCAGCTTCCCTGACCCTGAGCTTCGGAGCTCAAGTTAAAACAATAATCACACTCTTCAGACATTCTGCGGGTAGGCAGTCTTCCAAAGTCCTTACTTTAGGGTGGTGAGAGCAGTGGAATCCCCTAAGTGAATTATGTCTGAATCCCCAACCGTGCTCTTCCTTCTTTTCCCAGCACTGACTTATGCCCAAAGCAACACCACATGGATTTGTTCCATAGCATTTCATGATGGAGGATCAGGGCCTTTTCTAAGTTTCTCTCTATCTCCCTTTCCTATTCCTCTCAATAACAATCACCTCCTTCCACTCTAAGGTCAAAGCAAACCATATCACTTTTATACCGCATTTCTTATTATTCAGGCATTTGTAAGTCTTTGAGAGTCATGAGCTTAAAAGGAGGCTAGACTTGTATCTTGTGTTTGCTGCTGGGATGCCTAAACACACAGACAATGACAGGCAGAATATTTAATTTTTGTAGGAGCTGCGTTTTCATTAGTGTCATCTTCTTTTGGCAAGGGTTGCTGTGCCGAAAGACACTAACAGATTAGGAAGTCTTTAACTACACAGAGTTTGATCCATGGTAATATGTATTTGGCAGATGGATGTCAAACAGGAAGTACCTGAAGGACAGGAAGCATTTTGTCTTAGGGAATACTCAGATGAATTAGCGTGAAGCAGGAATGGGGTTTGAAGGAAGCTAACTAGTGTTGAGCTAGAAGGAGCTTTGCCAAAATCAGAAGATTAAAGCCATTAGTCTAAATGTTTGTTAAAGCAGGAGTGTGACATTTTTACAACTGTCACCCTTGCAACATATACAATAATAATCCATGTTGAATGTTGAGTTTTCTTTTTACCACTAAGTTATATGTTACAAGAATAATGGCCCACATGCATCAAGCATTTTTGTAGTCGCAAACGGTGCGATTCCTTAAAATCGGCCGTTTGCGAATGCAAAAGTGCTTTTTGGGATGCATGAAGCAATTTTAGAATTCGTAATATTTTTGCGAGTTCTAAAATTGCGGGTGCTTTTAAGAAGTCGCAGATGTGCGACTTCTTAAAAGCAATGCATCATTACTTTGACAAGTGGAAATTCGCAATTAGGGTGCCAAATTTACCGAGTGGTTGAACCACTCGGTAAATTTGGAAAAAGTGTTTAAAATGGTGAAAAAGTATTTTTTTCAACATTCATGTTTAACACACACATGTCTTTAGGACATGTGTGTGTGAAACATGATGCGAAAAATACATTTCAGGGGTGCATGGGGGGGTCCTTTGGACCCCCCCCCTGCACCCATGAAATTTTCTAAGTGCCACTCGCAATTTGCATTGACTCCTATGGGCCTTTTGGCCCATAGGAATCAATGGGAATTGCAAAAATTTACTTAAGAAATCGGTATTCATTTGGGATTCGGTAAAAATTGCGATTTTTACCGAATCCCAAATGAATACCGAAAATAATGATGCATAGCATTTTGCACTTCTTAATTTGCGATTCCTTATTTTTCGCAAATTAGGAAGTGCAAAATGTAACAATGATGCATGTGGGCCACTATTCCTATTTCTAACGCACTATCCCCCACATGCATCAATCTAGGATTTTGCATTTCTTCAATAGCGAAAATTAAGGAATCGCTATTTAGGAAATGCAAAATCCTATGCATCAAGAAATCCTAAAAGTTTTTAGGATTTCTTAATTTTCGGAAATTGCGATTCCTTAATTGCGAATCGCAATTAAGGAATGGCATTACATTGATTCCTATGGGCCTAGAGGCCCATAGGAATCAATGCCGTTTTGCATTTTTTTTTTTGCACTCGCAATTTGTTGATGCATTGCATGGGTGCAGAGGGGGGTCCTGCACCCCTGAAATGTATTTTCAAGTGCATGTTTCACACACACATGTCCTAAGGACATGTGTGTCTGTAACATGCAAGTTTAAAAAATGCATTTTTTTGCTTTTTTATAAATTTTCGCAAATTAACACGAGGGTCAACCTCGTGTTAATTTGCACTTCCAATTTCAAAAATCGCAATTTAAAAAAAAATTATGCATTGCAATTAAGGAATCGCACAAATGGGATTCCTTAATTGCATTTGCATTTTTAAGAAATGCAAAAAATAGCTAAATATGGCACTCTGTTTGATGCATCCCAAAAACGTATTTAGGAAGTGCAAACGGCCGAATTTACCGATTCGCACCGTTTGCACTTCCTAAATAGGTTGATGCATGTGGGGGTAAATTAAAAGAAAAAACAATTTTGGAATATGTGTGGGTTCACCAGTGTGTAAACTACAACAAAATCATTAGGAACATTGCACATCAGCTTTTAAAGTGAGCATTTAATACAACTATCATATTAGATCTCAACACTATGCAGTTGGACTACTTTTGTCAGGCACTTTGACAACTAACTTACCTAGCATTCCGTTCAATATTTTAATTACAAAACCTGGCCCTGGTCTTTCCAATACCGAGGCATGTGTGATGGGCAGGCCCCAGATATGAATGGTGAATGCGCTGTTACAGGCTCACACATGGTACTTGACATTTCAAGAAGCCTGCACCGTTTGTGTGCACTATTACAGATGGCTTAAAAAAATGCCAAATGTGGCAACAGGCAAAACATACCATATTGTTTGGAAAGTGTATATCTAATAAAATACTTTAATTCAATTCAATTTATATGTTGCAAGAATAATATTCATATTTCTAATGCACTATATTAAAAAAATACTTTTTGGAGTCCGTGTGTTTTTATCAGTGTGTAAACTACAACAGATTCAATAGGAACACTGCACTTCAGCTTTTTAAAGTGAGCGTTTAATACAACTGTCAATAGATTTCAGAACTATGACATATTGACAACTAACTTACATAGCATTACGTTCAATATTTTAATTAAAAACCCTGGCCCACTTGTCTTTCCAAGACGGATGCATGACCTACTGGATTACATGTCTGCCTCCCAGTGAAGGTGATGGGCTGGCCCCAGATATGAATGGTGAATGCTCTTTTACAAGCTCACTCATTGCATTTGACATTTCAAGAAAGCCTGCATATTTGTGGGCTCTTTTACAGATGGCTTAAAAAAACTGTCAAATGCGCCAACAGCCAAAAAATACCATAATGTTAGGAAAGTGTACATGTGATAAAGGACTTCAATTCGATTCAATTTATTATGATATAGAACTCCAGCGGAGGACCACATAGCTCAATATCAAAAATACAACAATTCAAAGCACATTTTATAATACAACAGAGTTGGATACAATCCATTAATAGAATGAAAACCTTATAAAATATCATCATACATAAAAAAGCATGCGACTTGCAATTGTTACACAATTAACATTTTATATGTGCGAGCAGTCTGATTTATTAAATACATATTTTTTATAAATCTAAAACGTTGGAAAATCTTCCCATAAGCCCTTTCATACAGTCAAAACATTAAGCTTTTGTGGGCCTCTGATACAGATCGAATATTACATTTAAAAACAGTGGCCTTAGAAAATGATGATGTGATTTGCGTAACACAGGAAATGCAAATATAACATGTTTAGTACCTTAAAAATGCCCTGGCAAAATTTACAAATTCTCTCCTTTTTGGGACTTTTTCCCAAATTCCATGTTAATTTGAACTAGTAGAAGGAGCAGATTCATTCTCACAATAGGATCAATCTATGGGGGCAATGAGGGAAGTCCAAGTTAAATAAGGCTGAGTTTTATTCCCAAGATTGCTCTCCAGTGCCACCTTATTTCACTGATTCAACTGGCACAAACAAATGTCCTTACTTATTTTATAGAGGGCATTTTATATATGACTCTTTAGAAAGGAGCCTACAGTCAGGCCAAACTCTCAAATGTTTCTTGGGACAACTAAAAAGACCGGGAGACGGCACTCATCTTTTCGAAGAAGAAATATTTCACACTCAAGAGCTGCACAAAGTGTTCTCCCCTCTGTGCCCAAAAGAGAGTTTGCCCATCTCAAAACAGTGGCCAAAGCAAAGTTAAAAGTTGACAATAAACCACATTCAAGGCAAAGGATATGAGGGGCTGCAAAAGTATATAAACCACAAATCTGATGGAAACTCTGTCCTTCTATTACCTCAATGACTTATATCCAACACCTCACAGGTATAACAAAGGGATGGAGGAGTTTTAACCCCGTAGGCGGACGAAATGAGACCAAATTAGCTCTCCCACATATGTTATCAAATCTAGCTAAGGCATTTGCCTGGGAACGAGCCGTACTCAAACACCGATCATCATCACACCCACTATTGCAAAAAGTCATACCCAGATAAAAATGCGAGTCCACTTTTCTGATTTATCTTCCCTTAGACACCAATTAAACTCCCCCTTGTTCTTCTAGCTTTCTTACATAAAGTCAACATTTTCCTATTAGATATATGACCTAGTCAAGTAGATATAAAGGAGTGGCTTGGGTTAACAACCCTTCCTCGGCTATCTTCAGGGCAATCGAAAACTCTAGAAGGAGAGATTAAGGAGGACGAGATAAGAGCCCAGTGTAAAAAAATGGTTAAGGGAAAGGCAGCTGGACCGGACGGTCTCCCGGTGGAAGTTTTTCTCTGTATCATGAATATTTTAACTCCTGCTCTGCGAATCTTATTTAATAAGATTCATATGGGTGGAAAAAAGGTCCCTAAATCTAGTCTAGAGTCTATAGTTACCATGATTCAGAAACCTAATAAGGATCCACGGAAGATAGATTCATATAGGCCGATCTCTTTATTGAATACAGATTACAAGATCTTTTCTGGTATTATTGTATCTCAGGTGGCCAAGGCAATACATGAGGTCCTCCACCCTAACCAAAGAGGTTTTATCACCGGGAGGCAATTAAATGAGTTGACTTTTCAGTTATTAGGAGCTATAGACTTGACAGAGTTTTGGAAAATACCGTTTATTATAATGGCAGTAGACGCAGCCAAAGCCTTTGATCAGGTACACTGGACTTATCTATGGGAGGCTTTGCGAAGCTTTGGTTTTCCACAGAATATGGTAACGGCGGTCCAGACCTAATATCTTGGTCCTAAAGCAAGAGTTTTGATGCATGGGAGGTTGTCAGACTGGTTTGAAATTTTTAGAGGGACAAGACAGGGTTGCCCCCTTTCCCAGCTCCTTTTTAACATATATATTGAGGCTTTAGCTAATTTGATCAGGGCGGATATGGCTATTTTTCCCTTTAAATTCCATACTTTTGAAGGTAAGGTAGGGCTCTATGCAGACGACCTGCTGCTCTTAACAAGTAATCCACAAGAAGCAATCTCAAATTTGATGAGGAAGGCGCAGGTTTTCAGCCACATTTCCGGGTACAAAGTGAACTCAGGGAAAACTGAGATTATGGATAGGATTCAGGGGGTGGCAAGCAGTGGGGCGAAGAACCAAATTAGATACTTGGGAGTCCAAATAACACAGAATATCGAAGATACTATAAAAGTAAATTGGAAGAAAGGTAGTCAAGAAGTTACATAGTTTTCTTTTTAAGTATGTGGACCCTAATTTCTTTTTTTAAGTGATGCTTAAGATTTTAAAGTCAGCACTGAATACATGGATGTGTGTGCGAAGGACTTCAAGAATCCCATATTTTTCATCATGGGCACCAATTTGGGATTCTCCTGGTACACCGGAGTGCTTGAGAGACCGATTACGTGAACCTTTGAAAACTGGAGGCATTCGCTGCTGGGCAGACCTTAAGGTCGGTATTAACTTGAGCAGTTGGGAAGCACTGAGCAACTGTACTAACTGTTTGCTTACACGGTTCAAATACTATCAACTAATCTCTTGGTGGGTAATGCAAGATTGGGCAGAGGGTGAGGATTCTAAATTTGGCCAAGTAATGGGAACCGGTCAGTGGAGTAAGGAAACATCATTTTGGTAGTGGGCCTTTGTGGAGACAGGTGGACAGATTGAGAACGAATCTTAAAATTGTGGGTAGAAGAGTTCGAAAATCTGGACTTGATGTAAATGTGAAGTAATTCATATACCACATTACGAAAAGTAGTAAAATCAGCACCACTAAAACAAAATCACCTGTTCATCACATATAGGGTGTACTGGTCTCCTGTAAAACTCTCCAAGGTCACAGGCACCATCTATACCTGTCCCAGGTGCATGCAAGTAGGGGCTGACAAATACACATATGTTTATGTCATGTTAAAAAATAGTCCCTTTTTGGAATGCGATTAGTATTTTTCTCGGAGAAATCATTGGGAAACAACTAAAAGTAACATTACGTTTAACTTTTTTCGGGCTCAGTTTGGATCAAGAAGTACAAATTTCTGCTGTTGAATCCAGATTTTTGTTTTATGTTGTTTTGTTGGCAAGATGGGAGATTTGTAAATCATGGAAATCCGGGAACCCTCCAGTCTTTTCTGAATGCCTTCGGAACATTATATACATTAGTGAATCTGATATGGCATGTGATCAAAAAAGCAGAGAGAAAGTGTGGGCTCCATTGATAAAGTGGAGAGAAAAGGAAACGTGAGTCCTATGATTATGCCACCTACTCTGTTGGCCATACTATCTCCTGTTTTTCGGACAGGCCCAGTTAGTTTACAGAGATGGAATTGGAAACAGTTGTATACTTGTTGGCTATTACTCTTGGGTCTCGCTCTATGGTCCACGGTCAGGTTCCCCACGATATGACATAGAGGGACTAGAGTATAACCCATCAAGATATTTGGCAAAATGAGGACAAAAAAACAAAACATTTTCCTATTAGCATATTTGGTCTAGAGCTCCAGAAACACCAGCTATAAGTGTCCTGAATTCCAAACTTTAGTCACAGGGAGAACACCAAAATTAGGATTTGCCTCAATTGTCCTAAAAATGTACATGATTTCATACTGTTGATAATTAAGAAAGCATGTATATCTAAAATATTTTTCCAGACACACATTACTTGTAAGCTGTGTACTGCAACAAAGTGCCAATACAATGAGTTAATATTATTGGAAAACTTTTTGAGCAATTTTATGGCAGAAAATGATTAGACATAATGGGGCACATGCATCATTGGTTTTTGCATTTGCAACCGGTGCGAATCGGAAAAATCGACCGTTTGCGAATGCAAAAACCATTTTTGGGATGCATCAAACGTTTGTGCACAATTCGCATTTTTTAGCATTTCTAAAAAATGCGAATGCATTTAAGGAATCGCATTTGTGCGATTCCTTAAATGCAATGCATCATTTTAAAAAAATAGCGAATTTGGAAATTGGAAGTGCAAATTAACACGAGGTTGACCCTCGTGTTAATTTGCAAAAATGTTTAAAAAAGCAAAAAAATGCATTTTTAAAACTTGCATGTTACAGACACACATGTCCTTAGGACATGTGTGTGTGAAACATCCACTTAAAAATACATTTCAGGGGTGCAGGGGGGGTCCTTTGGACCCCCCCTGCACCCATGGAATGCATGAACAAATTGCGAATTTTGAAATGCCTTCCCATTGACTCCTATGGGCCTTTTGGCCCATAGGAATCAATGGGAATAGCGAAAATGCAGTTAGGAATTCGCTATTTATTTGGAATTCGGTAAAAATTGCGATTTTTACCGAATCCCAAAAAAATAGCCAAAAAAATTATGCATACCATTTTGCAATTCTTAATTTGCGATTCGGTAATTTTCGCAAATTAAGAATCGCAAAATCGTACATTGATGCATGTGCCCCAATATTTGTTGTGCCCATTAATATTTGCATTCTATATTTTTGTACAAAATAACAATTGCAAAATCTGTGTTACATGAGTACAATTTTCATCAGATTAATTGTGCCTTGGAAAGTGTATGCACTAATATTCCATACTATACATACTTGAGGGTCCTCTAGCCTTACAAACTTGCAAAGTCTCCTGCTATTATCTTCTATAAAATGTAAAGCATGCCTAAGCCACCAACTCAAGCCCAATATACTACAGGCCATGCGCCCTGCACATAAGCATCCGTGACAATTAACACACTAGTGAATATCTTATGTTTAAATTTGTTTATTGTTGCTGGAAAAGCATGGCAAGGTAAGCAATCCTCTGCTGAGCTAGCATCAACATTCGGTCACTCTCAGGCTTATGTAACATTTTTACATGAAATTCTTCTCCCTCCCTCAATCCCTTCCCCTCCCCCTCGGGGCCTGCATGATTAATAGTATATCTTAGAATAGCAGCCTTTACATCAGGTAGATCTAGTTTGTATGTGGGGGTGGCTATGTCACGCGTAGCAACCTGAGGTTATTGAATATTTTAAAGAACGTTTGCTGTTTTACTAATACCAGCCACTTCCTGAGGGTAAAATTGAGTAGATGTGACAATGCAGAGGTCCTTCCTCCCCATACCCTGAGGTCTGTTGGATTTGCTGGACATTAAAGCTGTTGTTTCTTTTTTAGCTCATCAAGGTACTGTCCCTTCACTGGATATGTTTATTATCAAGTTGCAAGAAGTATAGCTGAAGCAGTTTGAGATGAGAAACTACGGAGATAATTTGGCATATGTTATTTGAGAAATACCTGCCACTGAAATCCATATTTTAAGATCTGTATAGGAATAGAGAGTGGTTACTAGAAGAGACATAACTATGTCATTTGTGAAACAGGCGTAGACAAGTATACCAAAATGCAAGCATAGGCAGATGTGATAACAGACATCATTTAACTCCAACGCCAACAGTGGGTCGACCCCTCTGGCACAAGTAGCCTCTCAACAGCCTCCTTTTCAATGTGGCTGATTAAGGGGAAGGGAAAACAGTGAAAAGTAGTGTAGTAATACAGAGTGACTTTGAGCCCTGTGTACATTCTGATATTGTATCTAAGGGTACCAAAGAGAATCTAATAGGTACCAAAGAGCAAGTCAGAGGTGACAGATGCTAACCCTGTCAACCCCTAATTATCATCCCGTGACTCAGGGTGATAACAAAATGACACACACTAAACTTCAATAAAGAACAACATATATTATGTCTATACTTCCAGTTCAGACCATGTTCAAAAGCCTGTTAATAAAAGTGAAAATGCAAAGCCAATTTTATATTCAAAGACTTTTTTTGGCTTATTAACACATATTTACACAGTCCGAATAGTTGCTATTGGATGTTTTCACAAAATTAAATTCAATGCCCACCTAGAAAGATAGCAAAAGGTGTGATGTTTCTTCACAATGGGTGTGGCTTTTCTTCCTCAGTACCCAAGACTGTGCGCCCAAATTACTCTCCTTTCTCAAGGAAAAAAGGTACTTCGCTTTTATTGCCTTGCATTTTATCTTTCCTTTGTTTCTTTAAGACAAAGCAACATTGACTTTGACAGGTTTCTTCAAGTAACGAATTCAGTGAATAATCCCAAAAGTAATGAGTCTTCTCTCTCATATTAAACAGTGCTAAATGTGGGTGAAGGAAGAATGGGCACATTCAGGGTGAAATAATCTGTACAAAAGATGCAAATCTGTGCATGGTTGGTTTCTTCCAATGATTTTCTTGTGTGTCCAACTCGTTGGCCAATCAAAAGAAAACCTTGGACTTTGCATGGAAACCACAGATTTATTTTATTTAGAAATTGAGGGCCTGATTAAACAAGCATTAGAAATGCAATCGGGCTCGGATTTATTTGAGTTTGAGCTAATGGCATTGTAAATGCCAATGTCTTTTTGCCATGTGTTATGGAGTGTGTGCATGTGGTGTGTAGTGGAATTATGTGGGTTAGATTGTAATTTTACCAATGGTTGCATGCTGTGCTTTAGATGAATATGTTTAAAAGTAAAGTGTATCATACAGCGATTGCTACAATAGTTATTTGTGGATGCGTTAACAATTGATGCGTGGACTGATGGCTGTTGGTGTGTGTGTTTGGTGGAAGAGTGCACTGGCGCCTGGAGGTGTGTGTGCCTGGTGGAAGGGTGCACTGACGGCTGGTGGGTGTGTGTTTGGTAAAAGCGTGCAGAGATGGCTGATGGTGTGTGTTTGGTGAAAGCGTGCACCGACGGTTGCTGCTGAGTGCGCCTTGTAAAAGCATGCACTGACGGCTGCCTGGTGTTGTACGCCTGATGGTGTTTGTGTTTGGTGAAAAAGTGCATTGATGCCTGGTGGTGTTTGGCCCTGGTGAAAGCATGTACTGACGGCTGGTGTTGTTGTGTGTGTGGTTGTGTTTGTAGTGGTGAGTCTGTGGGGGTGAGTCTGTGGGGGTGAGTGGTGATGAGTGTGGTGTGTATGAGTGGTGATGAGTGTGGTGTGTATGTGTGGTATGTGTGTGTCGTGTATGTGTGTGTGGTGTGTATATGGTGTGTGTGTGGTGTGTGTGTGTGTGTGTGTGTGGTATGTGTGTGTGTGGTATGTGTGTGTGGTGTATGTGTGTGTATGGTGTGTGTGTCTTCTTGTGTGTGGTGGTATGTATGTGTGTGGTGGACTTACTTTGAGTGTTTGTTTCCTGCACACTCACACACTGCCCCTACACATTCACACACTGCTGACACTGCACACTCACACTGTTCACCCTGCATAGTCACACAATGTTCATCCTGCAGACTCATCTTGCACACTCACACAATGTGCACCCTGCACACTTACACACTGTTCACACTACTCACACTCTGCAATCAGTGTCACTCTGCTGTCACTCTGCAATCAGTGTCACTCTGCTGTCACTCTGCAATCAGTGTCACTCTGCTGTCACTCTGCAATCAGTGTCACTCTGCTGTCACTCTGCAATCAGTGTCACTCTAGTGTCACTCTGCAATCAGTGTCACTCTAGTGTCACTCTGCAATCAGTGTCACTCTAGTGTCACTCTGCAATCAGTGTCACTCTAGTGTCACTCTGCAATCAGTGTCACTCTAGTGTCACTCTGCAATCAGTGTCACTCTAGTGTCACTCTGCAATCAGTGTCACTCTAGTGTCACTCTGCAATCAGTGTCACTCTGCAATCAGTGTCACTCTGCTGTCACTCTGCAATCAGTGTCACTCTGCTGTCACTCTGCAATCAGTGTCACTCTGCTGTCACTCTGCAATCAGTGTCACTCTAGTGTCACTCTGCAATCAGTGTCACTCTAGTGTCACTCTGCAATCAGTGTCACTCTAGTGTCACTCTGCAATCAGTGTCACTCTGCAATCAGTGTCACTCTAGTGTCACTCTGCAATCAGTGTCACTCTGCAATCAGTGTCACTCTGCTGTCACTCTGCAATCAGTGTCACTCTGCTGTCACTCTGCAATCAGTGTCACTCTGCAATCAGTGTCACTCTGCAATCAGTGTCACTCTGCAATCACTGTCACTCTGCAATCACTGTCACTCTGCACTCACTGTCACTCTGCACTCACTGTCACTCTGCACTCACTGTCACTCTGCGTCACTCTGCACTCACTGTCACTCTGCACTCACTGTCACTCTGCACTCACTGTCACTCTGCACTCACTGTCACTCTGCCCTCACTGTCACTCTGCCCTCACTGTCACTCAGCCCTCACTGTCACTCAGCCCTCACTGTCACTCAGCCCTCACTGTGACTCTGCACTCAGTCTGCAGTCACTGTCACTCTGCACTCAGTTTGCAGTCACTGTCACTCTGCTCTCACTGTCAATTGCTGTCACTCTGCACTCACTGTCACTTGCTGTCACTCTGCATTCACTGTCACTTGCTGTCACTCTGCATTCACTGTCACTTGCTGTCACTTTGCATTCATTGTCACTTGCTGTCACTCTGCACTCACTGTCAAAAGCCCTCCTACCCCAAATAAAGATCAAAAACTGATTTTAACAGTGGGTCAAATATGTGCAGCAGTGGCGTTCAGCATTTGTCCATAAGCCGGATTCATGGAAGTTTGTTAGTTTAACTGCTAACCAGGTAAAAGAGTTTGATTCTGATCAATTGCATATAAAATCATTTTACCTTTGTTGCCTTAAAATCTGGCGCGGTTTTGCCTCTTGGGCCTACTTTGGACACCCATGTTTAGAACGTGCTGCACAACTCGCACTCGTCGTGCACGGCTCGAAATTAAAATTAGGAACATAGAATAATAAGCCCAGAAGCCATGCCCACTACTCTAGTTAAATCAACTTCTCGGTTTGGCACAAATGGCCATCTTTGCCTCCTTGCAAGGCATAAACTTAAGAATGTAAATGCTGCGTTTATGTAAATTTGTTTTTTTCTTCAACATTACTAATCCTTTCCCAGCCTTCACAAATAAATACGTCTAAAATGCCGTGGAATTATGTTGGTTTTAAGTACATTGTATGAGAGCAGGAGTTGTTCGTGTAGGTATTATAAATACAGAGCTGGGTGCCTGCCAGAACGTGTTGAAAAAGAACAGCTGAATTTAACCCTCAAACTGCCTGGATTGCGCCCAGAATAAGACAGTTCTGTATTTCAAAGGCAGCTGAAAGTTATTAATGCTCCTCCCTTCCAATAACACCATGGTGTGGATGGCTTCCAACTTGGGTATGGGGGGGGTAGGGGCGGGGCACTTGGTATTTTCTCTTTGATGGTACGCAGAAACTGGTGGTTCTGTCTTTCGAGAGTGACCTGAGGCGCCCTTTTCAAAGTGAAGCTGGACTGCGCGTGCAGTAAATGGGGAATGTATACAGAATACCGGCCTGCTTCAAGGCGCTACAATAAAATGCCGCTGCCTGGAGGGAGGGTGGGGAGTCTCGTGGCGGCGGTTGCTCTCATCTGCGGATGTGACAGCGGGTGGACAGGGGGCGGGTGGTCGGTGGAGGGCAGCGCCCAACTTTTGGCGGGAGAGGCTCAAGCGAGGGCGCTATACTCACCCTCAGGGGGGGAGGTCTAGGGCCTCTCGGCAGCCTTATCCTATAGACATATGTACTGGGCCCTGGAAGCTCCTATATGAGGATGGCGAGGGGCTTCGAGGCGCTTAAACGTAGTCACTCGCGCATCCCACCATCAACGGGGCTCCTACTTCGTGGCGTCGAGGACGCATGGCGAGCCTCTGGTAGCCTCGGCCACATGTTGTGATCTTGGGCAAACCCCCGTCCGTTTATTTCAATTTATAAAGGTGCGGAGAGAGCTTTAAAACCCCCCAGGATGCAAACTCGGGCCACAACATGACAAAATGTCGTCGCTTTCACATTGTCACGCAGCCGTGCTTTGTGTTCGCCGGTGCCCTTTGAGGTTTAAACACACCCAGCCCAAATTAGGCGCTTTGTGTTTGTTTTTGGCTTCATACACGACGAGAAAACTTTAATTGTGCCCGAAGGCTGAGGTGCAGCTGCTCTGTTTCACACCAGTCAGTCAAAACTCTCACCCATTGGAAAAGAGGTAGGTGCTTGTGGGCTCAGTGCGCCTCAGACCACACAGTGGAGCCGCTGTACTCCGTGCCTTCAGCCGCTGCCACCTCTCATTGAGTACGTGACCTTTGCCCTCCTCGAATCTACATGACCTGCAGTCACTACATTCCTGACAGACATTCAGTCAAGGATTTGTAGTGGCACCACTCACCGGTGAGGATTTCTACGCGCTGACACAGTGTAGATGGAAATTGGTGAACGTGCACCACGCGTCATCAGCTACTCACAGTTTCACTAATATCTGCCAGTAGGGAGCGCAGCTGCGCTGTTCACCAGCGGCGTGGTCAGCTCCAGTCACAAGCGACAGAACGAATGAACAAACCATGCCAACTAACCACCAGGTGATTGTACGCCACGGAGCACACGAGGGGGCAGCTGCGCTGGTCGCCACAGCTGTAGCAAAGTTTCACTATTGCACAGTTCACGAGGGCGCAGTCTCACTAGTACCCAGCTCACGAGGGGGCAGCTGCGCTGTTCTGTCGCCATCAACTGCACCAAAGTAACGTCTGTATTTCGATAGCGCCCAGAAGCAGGAGGGTTGTCGTTCGATACTGGTGCTTCTCGTTTGCATGGCAAGTGGTAGGCAGGGTGGGCCGAGCTTCGCCGATACCGATGAGGGAGGGGGGCGTGGGCCCCCGTGTCTTGCTGTCTCAGCACCGGATGAGTGAGGCTAATGAAGCCCTTTCCCGGCCTGGCATGCAGCAGCAGCGCGCGGAGCGCTGCTGAATGGTGAACGCGCCCGGCCATCTGGATTCACTTACGGAGGCACCCTGACAGCTCCTAATTATAATTAATGTACTTCTTTGCGCGAGCACGCACGAAAAATGCCCAACATGGCGTCCGAAAACTACATTTACCCTATCACTTCAAGCCTATTAAAACGACACCACAACGAAGACGAATCACTGGCCAGATGACAGAACACGCTAAGGAATGTGTGGAATTTGTCTCGCCAAAGCCCTAGGAGATACTTTTTTTTTCTCTTCTTTAACATTAGGATCTCGAAACTCCTCCCACTTACGTGGGCGGAGGCCTCGCCCTAAAAACTGCACTTTTAAGTAACCTTGCACTTTTGAGCATTCGCTATGGCCTTAGGGGAGAGTGCACAGACCAAATACCAATCAGGAGTGGGGTCAGACAGGGTTGCGTTCTGGCCCCCTTCCTTTTTAATTTGTATATAAATGGATTGGAAGACGCCTTGTGCAAAGATAGCTTGGATCCCCCATTTGTAGGTGGTCGCCCAATACCAGCACTTTTGTGCACTGACGACGCTGTACTCATGTCACGTACTCAAGTGGGTTTACAGCGGGTGGTTGATAGCTTTTCCCGCTTTATGAATGAGTTAGGCCTGAAAGTCAATACTTCAAAGACTTTCACTATGTAATGTGGCAGACAAATTAAATCTAAGAGGCCAATTTTTATAGTGGGACAGAAGCTCGAATTCGCCAAACATTTTTCTTATTCGGGGATACTTTTTGCCCAAAATGAGACGTGGTCCCAAGCTGTCTCTGCGAAAAAACTTGAGCTTACTAGATCAACCGCTGCTCTTAAAATCTTTTCAAGAACATTAGGGACCAGACCCCCTGTAGAATTGATAAAAATATACAAAGCCAAATGTGTAGCAGGTGCTACCTACGGTAGCGGGGTCTGGGGTTTTGCAAACTCATCACCTATTCAGGTTGCTGAAAACTCCTTCTTAAAATATATATTGGCACTCCCCAAAGCTCCTCCAATTTTAACTGTCAATCTGAATTAGGCCTCTGTTACATCTCAGACCTGATTAAAGTAGAGCCAGTGCTGTTATGGCACAGACTCTGGACTCAAGAGGCAACACATTTAAACAGAGCCATTCTAACAGACATTTTGAAATTGGAAGGTGCTACTAAAATACCTTGGGTGAAGTATATTTTTAACTTTTTGAAAGACATTGGGAGAGAGGAATATTTCTCGAATCCCTTGGATATTTCAGAAATCTCACGAAAAGATTTGAAAAAGGAGTGTCTAGTCCTCTTAGATTCTCACCAGGTTGCTGCGGAGGTCTTAAAACCTTCTGTCCAACAGCACCAACTGGTTTTAGCAACTTTTAAGATTCAGCCCTATCTAATCTATGTAACTAATAACTATGAGCGTTTTTTACTTTCACGCTTTAGATTTAATATCTTCCACAGATTGGTCAGTTTTCCTACGATTAATAACTGGACGCACGATCTACCATGTTGTCCCTGTGATAATGTCTCCCCCCAGAGTACCATTCATGTATTTTTATTTTGTAAATTGTATCATGAAATGAGGAAAAATGTTCTATTGCCATTTTTAAGAGTATTAGGATTTCGCCATTGCCGTGCGGCGATGATTAGTATGCAAGCGTTAGATAATCATGTATCTGTAGCAACAACAGCTTTGTACCTAAGGAATGTGATGATCATCAGGAAACGTATGACTACATAACTGCACTTTAAAATTGTAATTGTAATTGTAACTGCACTTTAAAAATGTAATTGTCTCGCTTATGAATCCAATGAATTATTGTATTATTATATTCTCTTTTTATATTGTAAATCTGTAATTTTTTACTTGTACTTTTATGATTGCACACAACAATCGAATAAAGATATTTTGAATTGAATTGAATTGAGTAAGTTTACAACTTCGACATTGACAAACTGCACTGTTGTGGTAACTTAAACTTGTCTAGAAAGACCAAAGCCACACATGACTAACCACAGTCCCATCGAAAATAATGGAAGTAGGGATTTATAAAAAAAACTCCATAGGAACTAAAATGTAAATTAAATTAAATTATTTAAAATAGTGAAAAAGAAATACATATAGTAATGTTAGAGATATATACAAATAGTATATGTGTAATATTTAATTATTAAATATGTAAATGACCTTTTTTGAACAAAACAAATTATGTATTGTTATATTATTTTTTTAATTTGACTAGGCTATTAATTGTAAGTATTGTCTATTTGATGTCCTCCTGTTCCTGCTGCAGTTAATCTACGGGTATAGGGGAAACATGACTGAGGGACTAGCAGCAGCCCTGGGCTTTCAAAACCGGCTGCACCCCACCTGGAACATGCCAGGTAGAATTAAAGGTCAGTATGGTTCTGACTGTGGAATATTCATGATGCTTGCAGATTTTAGATTTTTTCACTAGAAAGTGCAATTGCTTTCAGAAATTCAGACTCTGGATCAGGATATGTGAATATTCAACTTTAAAATAAACGTTTCGTACTTTTAGTTTAGGCTATACGAAATATAAACAACTCTTGGACCTTTTGCACTGGCTAAATATAATTCAAAGACAGATACAAAGTAATACTTACGTGAAAACAGAACTGTGAACAGCTAAAAATGTCAGTAACAAGCCACCCAAAGCTCCAGACCTAATAAGGTCTGGCTTTAACCAAACATCTGTTCCTCGAGTCTGGCACCAGCAGACCTGCCCAGAAACTAAATTAAATGCTTTAATTCAATTAAAAATACAAATCCATAAACATGGTAACTGATCAAATGGATAACGTTCATTCATAGTTTCTCACAATTATATACGACAACATCACTTTTTGCATTATAATTTACGATGCTTTCCGTATTACTAGAAAACCGATGACATATTCGTCTATTACCAGAACTAAAAACTAGGAACCTGCGTTTCCTCTTTCTCCGAACTGTCGATGAATTAACATAAATGCAGTTTGCATTGTTAATAAAGCAAACTGTATAAACTATGGCTGACAGTCAGTTTTACTGCATTTCATTCAATCCCTCCTAAAATCAAGGCACCGAAGATCTGACTATTTTTGAAACATTGTTCTGCCAAAGAAAGTCGCAGACAGGGTCTACATAATCTAATTTAGTCACTGATGAGATGTCTGACTCACATCACATTACCTGACTCATGTTCCATTAGGCTAAGAGAGAGACCATACCTTTTTGACAGAAGAACTGAAACTGATTTTAGTCTCTCTTCCCACAACAAATATGTTATCAGGGTTACTCATCAAATTAAGTAATCCTGTCACACAATAAAGAACTGATTGCGTCATTAATCAGGTTTAGCTTCACATAATGTGTGCTCTTTTAAATAAGAACACTTGCAGGTACTGAATCTACCCAGCATCATTGCTATGCAAAGTGGATAAGATATGTTTTACTCACTAATAAGCACCTACTAGGGCTTTTAGTGACACCATTTGGCAAGGCACATGCCTACATATTACTTGGACGTTTTGGAAGCTGGTCAGTTCAGTAGCCCTTAATCAACAAAGACCTGGCTTGTGGGAGGGCAACATTAACTCGCGGGAACGAGACAACGCTCATCTGATGTGTGTATGCGGTATACTGAGCAACAAAAGTGCTTCAAAATAAAGGGATGTATGCTGAATAAACACCCTTTTGGTAAAGTGGAAGCTGGTACGTGTGCTCTTGGCTCCCACCTGCCACTCCGCATACAAGAGCCAGTTGTCCAGTGAGGCAAATACTAACCTCACGCCCTGATGAAATTGCCACGATGATGCAGAGGCAATAAAACATGTTGGTCTACTTTGACACGGTTTGCAACATGCTGTGCTTTCAATGTTGAGTAAGCTCACAAGTGTGAATAAAGAGGGCAAAACCAAATGTGAGACTTAACTCAATTTTAATTCTGGGACACTTCTGGGACACATTGTCCGGTATAGCTCACGGGGTTTCTCTTTTGGATACATTTACTTCTAGACTTACACTTTTTCTGCCTCCTTACTGGACACAAATTCTTTACTCTCAGTGAGAAAGCAATCGATGATGATAGATGTGGGCATGCTGGTGAGAACCTGCCAGTAGCTCCTTTTGGTGTAGTGCACATGAGGTGCTTTATCACTCTTTCGCTTACATTTTGACGTGGTTTATATTCACCTTGTCTTTATTAAGGGAATATGTTTGTGGTGTTTGCTGACTTTCTTTGGTTTAAAAAAAAATTCTAGGTACCTAGGACGAGTTTAGACTGAAAAAGTTATCAGCAGTTGGGTGGAGGTAGACATCCCCTTAACCCCTTGTGCTTTGTATAAACTTAATGTTGTCCTCCCACGCGCCAGGTCTTTGTTGATTAAATGATTGATGTGTGGAGGGTGACCTGGCTTTAGAAACTCCCTCTAGACCTCCTTTTTGTAAAGCAGCTCAGTATCCCGACAAAAGGCTTATTGTTGTCCTTTGAACATAAAAAATAGCAGTTCCAATAAATATTGTTGCAGTGCTGTTGGCAGAAAGCTTTTTTTAGATACATAGGAAAACAATAGTGTATTCAAATCGTGAATATCATGTGATGATTCTTTTCATTAAAGTATTTGTTTTTTACCTTTCTGTCAGAAAGTAATTTTTTTTTACATTTGGGAAGGGATTACTATTACTAACTTATTAAGCACATTGTGATTAGGTCTCAACACAATTTTAAGTGAAACCATGCACAACACCAGTGTTGAGGAGACAGAAAGAAGGGGGTAAAGTAAGTTTTCAACTGGTTTAATTTGCACAAGTCAAGGAAAAAATGGGCAGCTCTGATATCATGCCCACCTTCAGCTTTGTTCTCCACACTAGTTGCTGTGTGTGGTCCACGAGCTCCACAATATCACACATTATATTACAAAATGAATTAAAACTAAATACGATAATAGTAGGAACAATAAAATTATACAGCCATTAATATGGAAAACACCATAGCAAAATATATTGAAAAAGAAATGAGCATACCATGACAACAAAACAATCTTTATAATTCATAACAATTCTTACAACAGAATAACATTTTCACTTACAGGATGCAATCTTCAAATCTGACAGGACGTTTGGTCTTTCTTTTGCTATCATTCCGACCATTACAATCTTCAAAACTAGGAGCACGACCGTCTGATCTGAGACGCCTATAAAACTGTCACTGACCTTGACAACACATGCAGAATTCCACAACTGCCCATTATATAACTAGACAGCACACCCAACATCATTTACTTCATCTATCAAATGGGTAGAGCTAAATCACAATTTACCCTTCATAACTTTTGACTCTAGTAATCTTGCACACATCAGATTACCTTTCTTAAAACCCCCACACTTGGTTCCTTTCAAAACATCATATCTACTCTTGCTTTTCTCATTACATGCCTCAATTTTCTTGCAAGCAGTACTCCTCATATGGTCTTCGCCAAAACTTCCAGACCAGGATCTTTTGAACTTTTTCAAATACTCAGGTCTTAGAAGGTCACTTGACATTCTATGGCTCAAAGCTTTGACAAGAGACATCCATGGGACTGAATGTGGCATCTTCTGGTATCGCCATTACATAGCTCACCTAGCATAATTCACCATCTCATTATCAACCAATGCTCCTCTGATACACTCAATCCCTGTTAGCTCATTCCACTTGACCACTTTCTAGAGGGTTATACAAACTATACATTTTTCAGCATCCCGTTCATCATCTTTGTTTTGAAATTTTCGCCTTGAGTGTCAAGGGTATGCCCAGACATGGGACTTGTGCTTGCTACAACACCGGCTTTAAGCAAGCCTGGCTAATGAGGGTCTATTCCCTGGAAACATGTCTCCGGAATGCATGTTTTCTGGTCAAGGGAGAACCTGGCCTGGCAGTTCGTACTGGACTGTTCCAAAAAAGGAGCAGGGGAAAGACTGATTTGCATATGGCTAGTACCAAACTGGAATGGTGTGGCAAGCAAAAAAACAATAGATTTAGTCCCAGACTGGACTGGGGGTGAATGTTTGACACTGTTCAGCATTCTGGTCATCTTCTTTTTTCTGCAATTTTTGCCCTGACAAGATGCTCCCTACGCCACCAGATTCAAGTTATCCTGACTGATGAGATGAGAGTGGCAATCTGAGTTGCTGTATGAGTGAGTGAGTGGCTGTATGGGGGTGTAAATGGGTGTGTGAGTGGCAGCATAGGTGACTCAGTGACTTTGTGAGTGGCTGTATCTGCGAGTGAGTTGGTGTGTGTGTGGTTGTATTGGTGGGTGAGTGGATGTATGAGTAGATGTATGAGTGGCTGTGTAGGTGAGTGATTGTCTGTGTGAGTGGATGTCTGGTTAAGTTAGTTTGTGCGTGAGTGGCTGTATGTGAGAGTGAGTGTCTGTGCAAGAGGTTGTATGCGTGAATAAGCAGGTAAATAAGGGGTTGTATGGATGTGTGAATAGGTATACAAGTGGTCATGTGGGTATGTTAGTAGGTGTGAGTATTTGTATGGGTGAGTGTATGACTGTGTTAAGGGTTATTATTTCAGTGTTTATATATATATATATATATATATATAATGTGTCGGCCATTTTAAAGTGGTGTACCATAGAAGTGAAAACATATCTTGTGAATATGAATCCTGTACATATATTCAATTTATATTCTTATATTGGCAGAATTATAATCCATTTATGTCAAAGACTGAACTGCCATTTGGGCATACTAAAGGAACCCAACACTTTATGGTTATGAAAAAAACATGACCTGGCAGAGTATCACTTTTGACAATATTGGTATTTGACCGCTAATATATGGAGTCATGGTCTATATGTGTGTGCTTTTTTCATAACCATAAAGTGTTGGGTTCTTTTAGTATGCCCAAATGGCAGTTCAGTCTTTGACATAAATGGATTATAATTCTGCCAATATAAGAATATATATATATATATATATATATATATATATATATATATATATATATATATATATATATATATATATATATATATATATATATATATATATATATATGCACACTATACACTTCCACAAAGAAGAACGCCAGACACTGGACTTCAAGGACAACAAGCATTTTAATTAATGAGGCAGCTTCCTTAAAGTTTTCAACATTTTCCTGATTCGTTTTGGCTACTATCCAGTCGTGTATCATAGGATGTTTTTAGGACTTTCACATTGCTACTATATTTCCCTCGACATGATGGTATACAAATAATCCACATATAGAGGGAAATATTGTAGCAAGGTGAAAGTCCTAATCTACAACACTCATATTGCAAATAGCCATTGCAAGATAGACGCTGTTGTAGAAAGTTGCATGACTGTTGTAACTATGATTGTTCCTTTTCTATGTTGTATTTCCGATATGTAATGTGTGGTCTGACATGTAACCGGTGTGTGAACAAGGAGACCTAGTTGTCCAAAAAGCGTTACTGGTAATTAAAATATAAGCTTGACAAACCATCCCCTGAGTGAGCCCATACTATATATATATATATATCAACCTCTTCATCAATAAATATATATATTTAAAATTAAACACTTTATGCTTACCTGCGGTATCCTTACATTTCGTTGAAAAGGCATGCGTGATAAAGGCATATCTGTTTTGTAAAATTTTGTATAATAACATTGTGCGTGGTAAAGACCAATATGTGGTTAAGCTTGCGTGGTAACGTTGTATGTGGGCCTGACCACTCAGTATATGCTGTTTCCCATTGTTGATATTTTAAAATGAATAAATGCAAGATTTGAGAAAAGGGGCATTTTCAGACAATGGTTTTAAAGTTATTTAAACACATTTCTAGCATAAAACCTGTTAGCAATAAATGAATGGTATACTTGTATGAAATGCATGCGATTTGTATATTTTTGAATTTTTTTAAATATTTGTGAATCCTTTTCTAACTGTTCCAAAATCTGATTTTCAGTATCATGGGAAATTCACAAATCAGCAGGATTTTTTAAAAACACTTTAAATGATATATAGACATTACTTAACTTATATTGGAGGAAAGTGATTTACCAATATTATTTAGAAATCCCTTGAGTAATATCTAATTTAATGTTATATGGATGTATTAATACATATTTCAATATTCGTGGTGACATCATCGCAACGCCATAGTGACATTTCCCTGAAACCCATGTCACACAGAAATAAAGGGATTGGTTGCTTAAAACAGTTTTCCTGCCCATGCAGAGGAAACATCCTTCAGTTTATTTTACTTCTCTCTGTAGCTGTATAAGATGGCACCTGCTCCTGTTCTCCTTCATTTATTTGTATTTTCAGGAACAATTTGCACTAGAAATATGACAGCCTGCACCACCTCAAACCAGTTTCCAGATCCAGAGAACCATGGTTCATCTGGTGAAGAGTAGTAAGTCCCCATGAGGAAGGAGAGTATTGCGTGGATGTTTTTTCTATTCCTTTAGGGAAGAAAAAAGGAGTGGCAATGGAGATTGGAGTGCAGACTGTGTAAGAAAAATGTATCCTGGGGTACAACCAAGAAGAACTGTTAAGGAACCACCTCTATGATAAACATCTCCAGACCATTCACCCACACCATTCTTTTCTAGTCCAAAAGGAGAGAGATGCAGCACTAACACCTGCTATGGGGCATCTGGCTCCACGAGACACCTTGTCAGTGCCAGGAACCATTGCCATTCCAGCCGCAGTTCCAGATCTGGCTGAATGGGCACTTTTTGCCGTTAGTGCCATAGGGTGTTGTTGGTAGGGGAACAATCTTCCTTGGCAATTCTTAATGGAAATAAAAGCCACCATTGTTGACTTTGTTTTGCAAGAACATGTGAACCTGTTGCACAGATTTTGAGCCTTTTAGTTTTATTTTCATAGTTCCTGTTCACAGAAATAAAAGCAATCACAAAAAGTTTCAGAAACACCAAATACAATAAACCCAGTTAAAAAGCACAAAAAGTTTCTTTTTGGAGCCATCTTATCTGGTATAAAGAAATAATTAGTGCATGTTTGTTGTTGTTATGTCTCTGTAAATACCTTTCAGTATATGTCTATAAATATATATATATATATATATATATATATATATATATATATATATATATATATATATATATATATATATATATTCACTGAAAAAACCATAGGTTATACACCATATATAGGAATTAGCATTTAAAAAACCTTATTTTACTCACACAAAACCATTGAAATTCCATATATAGTTAGTTGTACTAACTATATATCGCGCACCCGCAATCCACTGCTGATCATGTCACATATTACATCATTCATGACATGGTCAGTGACATCACTGATGACATCACTGATGACATCTCAAATGACATCACTGATGACATCACTGATGACATCTCAAATGACATCACTGATGACAACATCCAGTGACTGTATTTTTCTGTAAAGTTAAAATATGTCTTACATATTTAAGAATGAGTGGATGTATAAGTGTCTGGATGAAGGATTTAGTAGGTGCATGACTGACTGTATGAATGAGTGATTAAATGTGTCTCACTGAGTGCATGGGTTAGTGACTAAACTGTCTTAATTTGTGCATCATTATGTCTGTTGTTCTGAAAACTGCTGCATGTGTTGTTCAGTAGCTATATGAGTAACTATATGGGTTATTGATTGGTTGCCCAAGTATTTGTATGGGAGACTGAGTGTGTGTGTGGGTGGCTGGGAGGTGTATGACTCTGTGCATAGATGTGTGAGCAGTTGATTCACTAGATGTATGGGTTCAAAAGTGCATGTGGAAACAGCTGTATGGGCGGTTGACTGTGTGCATCAGTGTATTGGTGAGTGAATGGATATCTCAGTGCTACATGTCAAAGTAAGTACATATGTAAAACACAGTACATGTGAGAGTTGACATATATAAATAACTGTGCAAAAGAGCCAGTGAATGTGTGAGTGAGTGGCTGTATGGATCATTGTGAACTTGTATCAGGGATTGTATAAGAGAGTAAATATGTGTTAGTATATGTTTGAATAAGTAAGGTGTGTATAACTGTATAGTTGAGGAAATGGAGGTGTGATTGATTCTTTGCATGACTGACTAGGTGTGTGAGTAACTCCATGGATGAGTGACAGTCTGTGAGTGTCTGTTTACACTGAGTGTATCTAAGGTTATATTAGAGTCTGAAGAGCTTCATCGTATTATCACATGAATGATGTCATCAGTGATGTGATCAGTAATGTCAAATGAGATGTCATCAGTGATGTCATCAGTGATGTCATTTGAGATGTCATCAGTGATGTCATCAGTGATGTCACTGACCATGTCATGAATGATGTAATATGTGACATGATCAGCAGTGGATTGCGGGTGCGCGATATATAGTTAGTACAACTAACTATATATGGAATTTCAATGGCTTTGTGTGAGTAAAATAAGGTTTTTTTAAATGCTAATTCCTAACTATATATGGTGTATAACCTATGGTTTTTTCAGTGAATTTTCAAGGTTTTGTAAATGCTAATTCCTAACTATATATGGTCTATAACCTATGGTTTTTTCAGTGAATTTCATTGGTTTTCTAAAAGCTAATATCTATAGCTGTAAAATGTATTCTTCTTTAAATCCCAAAATATATTTTATATGTTTATTAATAAAAAAAAAATTTATATTTTTTTTGTTTCGCTCCCGGTCCGCGAACCGGGAAGCTTCCCGTTAGCTCATCTTGATGCCGCGACCCAGTCCGCGAACCGGTAAACGTTCCGTTTGCGCAACTGCCGCTTTAGAAATCAACATCGTGACGCGTCGCGAAAGCGCGACGTATCGCGTTGCCGCGTAATGCGTCTTATGACGTACCGCGTTAGCGCACCCGGAAGTGTCCCGGGGCGCGGACCGAGGCGCGAAACGCAGCTCCCCGGAAGCGATCCGCGGCGCCTCGCGTTGCCGCGTAATGCGTCTTATGACGTACCGCGTTAGCGCACCCGGAAGTGCCCCGGGGCGCGGACCGAGGCGCGAAGCGCAGCGACCCGGAAGCTATCCGGGGCGCGGACCGGAGCGCGTAACGTAAGCATAACAGGTCATGTGACTTGTTAATAACACTTTTCATTGGTTCATTTCACTTTTGGTTTCATAATCATGTAAGGCTAGGTCAGGTGACCTAAAAATAACACTTTTCATTGGTTGAGAACTATTGTTTTTCCCAAATGATGAAAACCCCTCCTTCTTTCCTCACTCTGACTTTCATCATTGTGAGAGGAAGACCTTTATTAATACTTGAGAAATGGCTTCAGTAGTTGCTTCAGCTGGTGCACCCCCACCACCACCTCCACCTCCTCATGGGAAGAGAGGACCACCTCCCCAGGTCATGACCAACACAGAGGAGGAAGAAGAAGAAATAGAGGAAGAGGAGAGAGAAGAACCACAGTTCTTGGAAGAGATGCCCCGGGTTTCCCATAGGAAAGCCAGTTTCATCTGGCAGTTTTATTCAATCCCTCCAGGGCAAAAGAAAGTGAATGCGAGGTATGTCACCTGCCTCATCTGCAAAGATAAATTATCAAGAGGGACTGATAAAAAGTATAGTTATGGGAACTATACCATGCATAGGCACATGACCAGGAAGCATCCACTCAATTACAGCCGGGCGGAAATACGGGATATGGAAGAAAATCCAACATCAACTCCTGTGGCCAGGTCAAGATCGTCAATATCATTGACACCAGCAGAGGCACGGGAAACTGTGCCAAACATCCAAGAGAATTTTGGCCACATGAAACATACTTGTATGCACTGTGGTGCGTTGATAGCATGTGGCAACATGAGTATCAATTCAATAAACCTAGCTTACAACAATCATAATTGCCCTAACCGCCCCCAGTAATTTTTTTTTTGCTCCTGTTGAGCCCTTTTCAATGCCTGTTTTTTGTTGTTTCCCCCCCCAAAAACAACAAAAAAAATATAAAATCGTTCAAAAAATACAAAAAAAACTAAAAATGTTCAAAAAAAATGTATATATAAAACAACAAAAACATTAAAAAAAAGTTCTTTTCAGAACTACCTCCCCTTTCAAAAAAAATTGCTAGAATGTTTAGCACTCTGGCAAGCTCTATTTCTTTTGGTTCGCTTCCCGGTTAGCTTCCCGGTACGCGGACCGGGAGCTAACCAAAAAAAAAGAGTAAGTATAAGGAAAGTAAACAGAGAGTGATGTTAAAAGAAAGACAGCTATAGGGAGTAAAGAAGAGATACTGTTTAATAGATCTATTTACCGAAGAAAAGACGGAAGAGGGTATAATTGTGAAAAACAAAATAGATAAGGAAGTGAAAGAAAAAAAGAGAGTAGAACAATAACAAATAAGAGTTTCTTGGAGAATGTGAGTGAATGTTCAAAATAAGATTAAAACATGGGGAATAACAGAGAGAAAAAATAGAAAACAGAAAACAAAAAATAACAGAAAAAGATTAATTGAAACAGCAAAGAAATGTAAGTAACATAGAGCCATATCATCAACATAGGCAATAAAAGTTTTGCAGCTTTTATCGGCAGAAATGTGTCGCTAAAGCCGCTTTTGCGGCAGGAAACTGCCGCTAAAACCACTTTTGCACCAGTTTTCTGCCAATAAAAACAGCAATAATTTTATTGGCTGTGTTCATAATATGCCCCTTAGTGTGCTTCAACTACACAGAGAAAGCATTATGAACAAGTAGTGATAGAGTGATCAGTCAAAGACACTAAGAGTAATAGAGACGGAGTGAGTGAACAAGAGTGAGGAACTATGAGAAGAGAGGGACTGAGAAAAAGAGTGGAAGGAGTTGAGTAAGTAGGTAATAGAGAAAGGAATGAGGGAAGTAGCAAAGGCAGGAAACTGAGGGTTAAAGAAATGAAGCAGTGGAACTAATAGAAGTTAAATGTGATAGAAATGTAACGAAAAGAGTACAAAACATTTACCTTATAATTGTCGTTAAATTACTCACTTTTTGTTTTTATACTTTCAATCTGTGAAAGAGAGAACAAACATTTGAAAAATATTAAAACATGTATTTAAAAATTACAAAAGACAAGGGAAAAGATTGAAGGACAAACAGTTTTTCAACAACTTTGACACTTACAGAAGCTTCTGCTTCTCCAGGCCCCCTACACAGTCCTAAAGATATACATTTTAAACTAACAGTATCTTGTTGCAGATGAAGTGAGGCCTATCTTAAAACATGGTGCATCTTTTGCATTGCTGTTGTCTCAGAAAAGTGTCGCAAGACACTAAAATTTTAAATGATTGCTTCAGGATGCCAATAAGATGTGTCCTATCCAGAGGTTTGTTTGAGGTGAGGCCTACTCAGGGTTGCAGATGAAATTTAGAGTTGTTGAAGAGTACAGAGAAGATAATACATTTGCAGGCCTACCAATGAAGTGAGTCATGTCCACTGCACTCTTGAACAAAGGCCAAACCTCCTCTGTTTCCCTGGACAGACCTAAACTTGATCTGCACAATGTGATTCATAATGATAGGAAACTCAGGTGATGTAATTGAAATACGTGCAATTTCTTTTGCTCATTTCACAATCACATCACTTGTGTTTCCTTTGCTTAGGTATCTCATTGTGCAGATGTAGTCCAGCATATGAAAGAGTACGCAGAAGTGCAGCACTGCATGCAACAACTTTGACACTTACAGAAGCCTCACCTTCTCCATGCCTCCTACACAGTTCTACATATACATCATAAATGCAAACAGTACAGAATTAATTATACATGTTAAATGGTTTATTTTTGCTGTTCTCAGAATGTATCAAAATTCACTAAAAACAGTGACTTGAAGGTATTCATCATGTAACAGCGGGGAAAAAAAAACACAATCAAAATGATTGTGTTTAAAAAACCCATACAACATAACAAATCAGAATTCAGAACTCCTTAAAGTTAACTTACTTTCCATGACGTCAAAGGATGTCCTATGAACAGCTTACACTCTGTTGTGCTGTTATTACTTTCAGCCCGCCACTTTCTGAAAGAAAACCTCCATCGTTTTGAAAAACATGTTACATGCAATAAATGACTTCTTGCTCTCTACCACAAGTTTCCACAAGGCCAAATCTTGTCAGAGCCATTTATAACTCTTGGATTTCTTGTAAGCCAATCCCGTCATTTGGCATTTCCGCAACTTTCAGAATTAAAATGTTGAAGATCATTTTCACAATCCTGGACTAGTAATATCTTCCCCTTCTTCCTCAGTCATGTTCTACATTTCCTATGACACTGATACTGCTTACTATGAAGCAGACTTACACTACCTCTATGACTACTACAATTATTTAATTCTCTACATCACTTTTAATCACAAAGCAATGTAAAACAGTAGACAGCATTGCAGACTTACATTCCCTCTACTCTATGTTTTGATTGGCTGCTTCAATTAGCTTATAAAAAGAAATAGTTTTTCTGAACTCATTCAAAGTGCACTTATTTCTCCATGACGTCCAGTCTTATGGTTAGAAGTTATGTCTCTGAACTACACTTATCCTCAAGGCCAAATCGTGTAGGAGCCATTAGAACTTCTTGAAATTCCTCAGAGCACATCCCGAGATTCTTTCCCTAAAATTTTGGTTTTAAAAACACCAGGTAAGAGTTTTTAAGGTCATACGGCAATTTTTTTTTGAAAATTAAAACAGAATCATTGCAGAATGACCAGCCATTTCTAGACTTTAAATAAGCTGTGTAATGTCCTGATGTTATTGAAGGACCGTCATGATATATAATTGCTACAGTTACAAAAGTCCTTCCTGATATTGACAACTGTGAAGCCACAAAATTTTTAATCAAAGTTGTCAATTTTGTTCCATCAGGCCTACATCGTTGGAACATTAAAATAACATACTGGCCATATGTTCGTATAAATAATGTGGACATCATTTCAGATTTACATTGGCTACACTCCATGTTGTGATCAGCTGCTTTTACTAGCTTATTAAAGGAGACTGATTTACTGTCTGGCAAAGTTAAATATATAAATCTTTCTGAGTCTACACTAGTAGTACTTGATACCATACAGTTCTCGCAGTCATGCTGCCATTGATAAGAAAGCCCAAACAGCTGATCTACATCTACACCTTCAGCATGCAATACATCAAGCATATACATTAAAAACTCCTGACAATCTTGCTGAATATTTTGAGAGAATTGTGTTTGGCCTGAACATCTGTCTAACAGATTTCGAATTTCAGACACACTTTCTATGTTTATTCTATCAGTGCTACATTTCTCTAACACAGAATTTAACAAACTGCAAAATCTTTGATCAGAATTGAAAACCAACAACATCTTCAACAGAATCCTTTTTGTTTCTGCTTATAATTTCAGGTTCATCGACTTTTCGTCTTTTTGCTACAACCTCCCCAGTATTGGTCACATTTCTTCGTTTCCGGCCTACCACACGTTTCTCAAAACAAAGGATATTGAGGCAAATGTGGCGCATACTCTCTTCTTAACCTATTGTATTCCTTAACACAATCTAGATCCGCACAAATGCTTGTGACATCACACTCAATCAAGTACAATCCCGATAAAGTTCTAACTCGTGACAATGCCACATATGCCATACCCTCCTTGAACACAGAACTGCCAATATTCACCAATGCACTGTCTACACTTAAACCTTGCGATTTATGGATTGTCACCGCATATGCCAAGCAAACAGGAAACTGCTTACGGCGAACATATAAGTCTTTTACAAGCAAAAATCTAGCAGAACAACGACCAATTAGCTGTACTTCCTCAATGCCATCAAATTTAATTTTTAAAAATTCAATTCCATCTCTATTTCTGTATTTTACAAAATCAACAACATTACCCATTGATCCATTTACCAGACCTCTTTCAACATGTAAATTCCTTCTTAAAATTATACGGCAGTTCAAGCACACATTCAGAGTCTTTTCAAAACCTGCAGTTTTAGATATACTCTTCTCTAATGAATCCAATTTTGTTTTCAGATTCTCAGACAAAATAATTGTTGATCCCATATGCTCTACTCTGTCAATAGCTTCCAGTTTCACAATCTCTTGCTTTTCTAAATGCAACATTTTGTTGTTGAATTTGGCACATTCTGCAAGAGTTGGCATCAAACATATTCCAGATTTCTTCTCAGTAATTTTCTGGAAAATATTCTCAGGCACAACATCTTGTTCTGGATATAAATTTGACAGTAATCGTGCATGTAAAGCTTCTTTCCCATGCTCGGTCACTTTTCCAATTCTAACATCTTGTAGAATAGTCTTGTAAACTTCATCCTTCGCCTGACGCATATTTTCATGCAGTTCAGCATAATTGAAGTTTAACCATATATTGACGTTGCCAATGCTGCCTAGGCACTTCCTGGTATCTTCATGCGTGAGCATTTTGAACACAGGTTGCCCTTTCACTGGTGTCAGCTGCAGAAGATCGCCGAAAACAATGATGTGTTTGCCACCAAATAACACATCATACTCTGTTTTGAGAACTTCTTGCATTCTCAAATGCACAAAGGCAAGCATGACATTGGAAACCATGCTTACTTCGTCAATGATAAGAAGTTTCATTTTCCTCAAGATTCTTGAAACTTCAAAACAAGCATCTCCAGATAGCTTGTGATATTGTAATTTGTTGTCATGCTCCACTGGCAGCATCAGTAAACGATGTAAAGTAATCCCTTTAATGTTATGTGCTGCCAGTCCAGTTGGAGCGGTGACAACACAAGACAGCGATGACTCTGTCCTTTCCTGCAAATAGCATGAAATTGCTTTAATGAGGAAACTTTTTCCAGTTCCCGCTTCTCCACTCACGTACAGTCGGACAGGCTTCAACGACGTACATGAGCACTCTTTCTTGTCATGACTTAATCCATGATCAATTTGCATGGTAACTTCGTCATATATTTTCCTCTGCTCAACGTTGAGTTGTCTTTCCAACTCTTCTAAGTTAACCGCATCCTCCTGAGCATGTGCCATGGCTCTTTCCACTTCATTCATAGCAGTGGCAGTTTCATTTTCGATAACAGGTCCTCCTAGTGGATCCTGACTCAATGAAGCAGAACTCTGACTGTCCTGAGAACTGTCTCTGGCAATCTCGGCTGCAATCATTGCTTCCTGCTCAATTTCCGCATTCAACATTTGTACATATTTGGGAAAAGCAGGACATTCTATGGTCTCCTTGGCGGCATTGAAAGAGTCTTCGTAACAGAGAAAATCTCCAAGCAGTTCCTCTTCTGCACGCCAAGGCTTGAAAAGTTGCAAAAGTGCTAAATAGCAAAACTCCTTTTTTTCAGGAGATTCGCCACTCAATTTTCGATGGTTTACCAAGTGGCATTTTCTTTGCTTGACCAGACATCCCTCACTTCCTATTACAGCATACACTCCTTTCTCAGTATCTTCTTTGATGTTCCTCTTGAATATGTAATTTTGAAGAACCTCATACAGACAAACATTCTCGAGGTGAATGCTTCGATTTGGATCCAACATGTTGGTCTTCAAAATGTCGGTACTGTTTGGCTCCTTTTCCGCCAAATACTCAATTTCCCGCACAGGTTTGAGAACTCGATTACGCGTTGCAGCAAGACCAAGACTCGCCCAAATGATACTCCTGGACTTGGCATAGAGACTTGCTGAAGACAACCGGTCAGAACATTCGTACGCTCCGATTTCTCGATGCGACAACATCTTCAGACTGAAACTGTACAACTTCTTGCTGAGGCTCTTTTCATGGGAAATGTCCTCCCACATATCCTTCAATTCTGTCTTCTCTTTTTTGGTGATGTAAGACGTCACATACCGAGCCACAGCCATACAGTTATCAGCCACAAACTGTATATCCATGTTAGCATTCCACATGGACAAAATCACCGGGTTGTAGTCGTTGATGTACTTGGAGTCTTCGTTCCTCTTCAAATTGTATGTGTTTTTAGGTGATTTCTTCATCACATTATGTCGCAGCGAAGACATCAAACTGTTTACTCTTCCTTTAGAAATCACCGGTCGTGGAAAGCCGAAACGACATTTGTTGTAGAACTTGTCCTTGTTTCGGAATTTACGACGACAGTACTTTCCACATCGATGGCTTTGGAAACGCAGAACTTTTTCTCTTAGGCTTTTCTTCTCCTTTGCGTTTGGAACAGCACACGTAGAATACTGTTGTATAAAACTCATCACTGAGTCTTCTGGATCTGTTCCAAATTTAGGTGCATCCTTGATCCACAGCAACATATGTATATGAGGAGCACCTCTTGCTTGGTACTCCTTTCTCCAGAAGAAATCCAACACCTCTCCAAGAGGTGGATTCTTCTTATTCATGATGAAAGAAATCATAGCTTCAAATCTATGATTGAAGTACCTACATACATTGACTGGATCCAAAGAGCACAGTTCTCCAGGTGTCTTGAATTCGATGTTTTCTACGTTAGCATTTGCCTCTCGTAGAAATTCAAGTAAGTCTTCCCAGCCATACTCGGCACAGCTCAGAGTGAGGAACCATGTGGGAGTACCTAAGTTCCTCAGCATACATTTTAAATCACCATGACGACGGTACCAGTACTCATTAGTACCACGCTGACACGCCATGAGATTAATCAGGTGAGAATCCAAAATACTGTCTTGGACATTGACTTTATCCATAAAGTCACTTGCCGAGATGTTTTGCATGTGTATACCACTTTTCAAGATGTGGTTCACTGCATATGACAGTCCATACAGATCGCTTTCAAACAGGAGATGAAACAAATAAGGAATGCATTGTCGAAACCTAGCATCTCCTGCATACAATCGCAAAGTCCGGTATTCAGAAGCAGGAATTTGATGAGGTCGCTCATCATATCTTCCTCCCTGACCTGTTGGAAAAAGCTGTGGGAAACACCGAGCTTCCAAACTTTCCTCCCAAACACTAATGGGACTCCCTTTGGCTTGTTTCATTTGAAACAACTCAATAGCATTCCCCATGACTTCCTTGGAATGCAAAGGATGAACACTATAATGTTCATATATTTCTTCACTAGTAGAAGTTTCTACTTTCTCAATTTGACCAGCACACAAATCGCTATCCTCTTCCTCACTTACTTCCTCTTCTGCAACATATACATTCTTATAGTATTTATTATTTTTTTTCAAATACAATGTTGCCTTTTTAACTTTCCTAACATCTACTAAATCTTGCCATATTTTCTTATTCTTTGTCGGAACCCCATTAACTAAGATAACCAGAGGTTCCTCGTCCACTTTTTCTACTCCAATTGTGTTAATGTTTTTCTTCAAATCTAGAGGCAAATAAACAACTCTTCCCTTTAATCCTCTCTGTAAATCTGATGGAGGCAATTTCCCTGTCTTTGGCTCCATTCTTACAATAGCCTGAAAGGGATGGATACTTTGAATCAAAATAGATTCATAAGTATTTAAATCCTTCAATTCAGAAGGAATCTCAACCAATTCCAGATTATTATGAATGGCTCTAGCAGGCATCTGGTTTTGATTTAATTTGCAACAACAATAAGTACACACACGTTGATCCAATCCCAAATCAAAACAATTTTCTACCATCAAGTATGTTGCGAAATCCTTCCATTCACTATTATTTTCCCTTTCACTTTTTGCATATAAATCCACTAACTTAGTCTGATTCTTATAATAAGTGCGTCGACAACACACACAAGTGAAATTTGGCCTCTCACTTGATTTGACCTGAAACGTGGCAATTTCCCTCTGGAAATTATCTGTACTGGAAACCTGTACACTATCTTCCACATCACCCGCTTCTTATTTGGTCAATTTCAACATTCTCCTCTTTACTTCCAAAGTAACAAAACTCAATTTCTTCACATATATTCTTCACATCTATTTCAGAACCATGCAAAAGAGCAGCACATAATTTTTTAAGCATAATTGCTGGACTCTTAGCATAATACAACATTCTAACTAATTTCCTCACTTTATTATGATGCACTGCTAGCATCCTGAAATGATGAAAAACACTCTGGCATACTCTCCTGGAAAGACAAGCCAGTGAATGACCATGCAAACCTGTCACTTCTCTCACTCTGCAAGGATCTAATTCTTGCAACAACCTTATTTTCTGCTTCAAACTTTTCTTATTAAATGACCGTACAAAATCACAAAGCAAATTGATGGAATCCTGTCGCACACTGCAAATACTACTACACTTCCAGGTGTACACAGGACCCTTAGCACGTCTTCCTAAAACCTCATTACCTAACACCTCTTCTGCCTCTGTTGTCAAAAGTTTTTCTTTTTCAACTGGACAACCATCTTTCACTTCATAAGCACGACCACTGGTGTCAACTGCATGCACCAAATCATTATCCTGGAAATAACTCTCCTCATTGAAAAATGCCTCACAGCTTGAACTATGCATCCATTCTCCAGAAAAAACTTCACAAAAATTACTACGATTAACTATTCTCTTCCATCTACTATTTCTTTTGAAATCATAAATTGCCTTGTTTAGCTTCCTAATTCTATTGATTATCAAAATAAATAACTTACGTTTAATTTCAAATGCCTGATCAATAACTTTCCCAACTTTTTTTTTTCTCTTAGAAAAAACCACTTTCTGTTGACCTTTCTTAATATTTTTTAACAAATTGCCAATTATCCTGTTGCGGAACATTCGTTTATGAATGTCCCTAAACTGTTGTTTCCTTCTACTATCATGCACAGAGTTATCTCTTGCTCTAGCAGTAACATTTTTGATTGGCCTTTCCTTTCCATTTGAATTGCTTCTCTTTTTCTGGACTGAAACATTTTCTGTAGTAATAGTTTTTTTTACTGCAAATATTTCTTATGAATGTTTTTGTACTCTTACCCGGTGCTTTCTTGTTGACTTGACAAATCTTTTTGTTAGAGGACTGCTGCTTTTTTTCAATCACCTGCTGTCTTTGACGTTTTGCAGCCTTTCTCAGTCTTTCTTTCGTTGGCATGGTGAAATGTTGAAATGATCTGCAGTTAAATCTGTGGTAAAATATATTAAAAAATGTTATTAACCACTATTACCCAACAGTACATCAATAACAGTAATCAAAAACTTAAAACACTACTTTACATTTTTACATATAAGATTTTTTAGTGCATGGCAATTTTAGAATACAGAAATAGCAGAAAAGAAATGGAATTTATATTCATGTTACCTGTGCTATCTTATATGTGAATCTGATCTAATTTTATGAGCATATTTTAATATTTTATTGAAGACACTACACATAACCTGTTTTTGAAGGTGTCTTTATTTTTAAATTAAACGGTTTACATTTTTACTTTTTATTTATTATAAATTTTAAAAATAAATGTTTATAGTTCCATAGGATCAAGCAGGTCAGCTTCCCACCCTATGTCATATAATTCGGACAAATCTGCATCCTCATCACGTTCTTCTTCATCCTCAGGATTTAAATCATCCAAGGGATCAACATCCACTGATGTTTCAATTACAAGTTCAATGATGAGGTCAAAATCAACTGATTGCTGATTGTCGCTCATGTTGATGTTGTCTTTATCTTTAAAGAAAGATAACAACAATGAGATGTTGCAGAGTAAGAGACAAATCTCAGAGATTATAATAGTAAAAATGTTTAACAAGAGTAACATTTTGCAGCTATTATTTAGCCATGTCCAGCGATGCTGAGCAGGTGAAGCCTATGTCTAATTTTTCAGTGAACAGGACTCATCTCTTCTTAACCTTGGATAAGCCTCACCGACTCTGTGTCCCCTGCACATACTTAAATGTAAAGGGGCAGATTTATGTTAAATGGCACATCCCCAGGCATGCACCAGTTAACGTGCACCGCTGCTCTGCCACCCATGATGTGCCACATTTACAATCAGATAGGAGAAAGCTGCGTCAAAACCCTGCGCCTGCTTTAAGCAGGCATAGGTCTTGACGCAACATTGTGGAGATGGGGCACCCCTGAGCCTTGCTGGAGCTGCATCGCACTTGCAATACAACTCCAGCAATGCGCCACCTTTACAGCACAGATACGTCACGCATCTGTGCCATTTTTGCCCCATGCTGCGCCGCATTGTAAATGCAGCACACCATGGGTGGCGGAACAGCGGCGCAGGATGACTGGCACATCCCTGGTGATGCGCCAGTCATCATAAATCTATCCCTAAGCTTCTTATCTTGTTACAGATGAACCGCCATATGTATCATCAAACTATTTTGCATTTCCTAAATAGCGAATTTTAAGGAATAAATAGCAATTCTTTACCATTCCTAATTTGCAATGAGCAAATTGCTAATTGCAAATTACCCATTCATTTCCATGGGCTAGGAGGCTCATAGGAATGAAGGTGCAATTTGCGATTAGCAATTAGCTCATCGCAAATTAGGAATTTTTCCAAGGGTGCAGGGGTGTCTCAAGAACACCCTGCTGCACCCCTAAAAAAAGAAATTTGGGGGCATATGGCGCACATACATGCCCTAAGGGCATGTATTGGCGTCATATGGCACCTTTTGTTTTTTGGAAAAAAAGCTTTTTGAAAAGAATTCGCAAATTACCACCAACTAAAAGTTGGTGGTAGTTTCCAAATCCTTAATGTCATTTTTTACATATTTTTTGTTTGATACATTGCATTTAAGGAATCGCAAAATTTGCAAATCCTTCAGTGCAATCGCAAAATAAGGAATAGCAAATTTTGCTATTCCTTATTTTGCATCAAACTTGTTTGATACATACCATTTGTCTAATTAGCATTCGCAAAGGCCGAAATTCGCAGAATTTTGATCTTTCCGAATGGTAATTAGCTTGATACATATGGCCCGAAGTGAGGCCTGTCTTGCAACATGGTGCATCTTTTGCATCACTGCTGCATCGGTTTCATGTGGCACGTTTTTTTTACACCATGACACATCTGCCTAAATGCATCAATTTGTAATTTTGTCGCCTCATAGCAAATCTTTTGCACCGCCGCTGCATCACAAAAGTGACGCACAGTGGCGCAAAAGAGGCATACACCTATCATAAATCTGTCCCTAGCATTTTAAATGATTAATTCAGGATGACGATAAGGTGTGGCCTATCCAGAGGTTTGTTTAAGGTGAGGCCTACTCAGGATTGCAGATTAAAGTTACGCTTGATGAAGAATACAGAGGAGATAATACATGTAAAGGCCTACCAATGAAGTAAGTAATGTCCACTTCATTGCGCCAGTCATCATAAATGTATCCCTAAGCTTCTTATCTTGTTACAGATGAACCGCCATATGTATCATCAAACTATTTTGCATTTCCTAAATAGCGAATTTTAAGGAATAAATAGCGATTCTTTACCATTCCTAATTTGCAATGAGCAAATTGCTAATTGCAAATTACCCATTCATTTGCATGGGCCAGGAGGCCCATAGGAATGAAGGTGCAATTTGCGATTAGCAATTAGCTCATCGCAAATTAGGAATTTTTCCAAGGGTGCAGGGGTGTCTCAAGAACACCCTGCTGCACCCCTGAAAAAGAAATTTGGGGGCATATGGCACACATACATGCCCTAAGGGCATGTATGGGCGTCATATGTCACCTTTTGTTTTTTGGAAAAAAAGCTTTTTGAAAAGAATTCGCAAATTACCACCAACTAGAAGTTGGTGGTAATTTGCAAATCCTTAATGGCATTTTTTGCATATTTTTTGTTTGATACATTGCATTTAAGGAATCGCAAAATTTGCAAATCCTTCAGTGCAATCGCAAAATAAGGAATAGCAAATTTTGAATTAAGGACATTTTAAGTCATTTCCACATGTGCAGTGTTTTCAAATTTTGATTTGAAAATCGTTTTTAGGGAAAAGGAATGGTTTGTAAATTTATGACAAGGACATAATGGTGTATGCTTCTTTATAAGGCATTTCACTGTCTCTGATGTCATTTTTCCCATATTACATTATAAGACCTTTCCCCATGGAGCACATTCCTTGTAAATATGCTCCCACCTGTGCATGGTGAATTTAGATTTTGACTGTTTGAGTCACATAGCCATGTTAAAAGTGACCCCAAAAAATTGCAAAGGCTTTAAAAAAACACTTTCATGTGTCTTAAGGACATTTTAAGTCATTTCCCCATGGGCAGTGTTTTGTAAGTGGCGCAAAAGAGGCATACACCTATCATAAATCTGTCCCTAGCATTTTAAATGATTAATTCATGATGACGATAAGGTGTGGCCTATCCAGAGGTTTGTTTAAGGTGAGGCCTACTCAGGATTGCAGATTAAAGTTACGCTTGATGAAGAATACAGAGGAGATAATACATGTAAAGCTCTACCAATGAAGTAAGTGATGTCCACTTCATTGCGCCAGTCATCATAAATGTATCCCTAAGCTTCTTATCTTGTTAGAGATCAACCGCCATATGTATCATCAAACTATTTTGCATTTCCAAAATAGCGAATTTTAAGGAATAAATAGCGATTCTTTACCATTCCTAATTTGCGATGAGCAAATTGCTAATTGCAAATTACCCATTCATTTCCATGGGCCAGGATGCCCATAGGAATGAAGGTGCAATTTGCGATTAGCAATTAGCTCATCGCAAATTAGGAATTTTTCCAAAGGCGCAGGGGTGTCTCAAGAACACCCTGCTGCACCCCTGAAAAATAAATTTGGGGGCATATGGCGCACATAAATTTTAACAACATTCCTTTACCTCAAAAACGATTTTCAAGTCATAATTTGAAAACACTGCCCACAGGAAAATGACTTAAAATGTCCTTAAGACACATGAAAGTGTTTTTTGAAAGCCTTTGCAATTTTTTTGGGTCACTTTTAACATGGTTATGTAACTCAAACAGTCAAAATCTAAATTTACCATGCACAAGTGTGACCATATTTACAAGGAATGTGCCCCACGGAGAAAGGTCTTTTAATGTAATATGGGAAAAATGACATCAAATGTCCTTAAGACACATAAAAGCGTTTTTGATTGCCTTTGCAGCATGTTTGTATCACTTTTAACATGGCTATGTAACACAAACATTCAAAATCTAAATTTGCCATGCACAGGTGGGAGCATATTTACAAGCAATTTGCGCCACAGAGAAAGGTCTTACATTAAAATGGGAAAAATAACATCAGAGACAGTCAATTGCCTTATAAAGAAGCATACACCATTATGTCCTTGTCATAAATTTAAAAACAATTCATTTTCCCCAAAAACGATTTTCAAATCATAATTTCAAAACACTGCACATGGGAAAATGACTTAAAATGTCCTTAAGACACATAAAAGCGTTTTTTGATTGCCTTTGCAGCATGTTTGTATCACTTTTAACATGGCTATGTAACACAAACATTCAAAATCTAAATTTGCCATGCACAGGTGGGAGCATATTTACAAGCAATTTGCGCCACAGAGAAAGGTCTTACATTGAAATGGGAAAAATAACATCAGAGACAGTCAATTGCATTATAAAGAAGCATACACCATTATGTCCTTGTCAGAAATATTATAACCATTCATTTTCCTCAAAAACGATTTTCAAGTCATAATTTGAAAAGACTCCACAGCTCCTATGCAGAAAAACACCCTGTCAGTACTAATACTTCACATTTTCTCCAATTACATTTTCTCAAAGAAACAAAATCTATTTGTAAAACACTTGAGACAAAGCAACATTTGAAAAACACAACTTTCTTCATAATTTTCTCCTTAAAGCACACTATTCTCTATCTAAATTAAAGAAATATTTTCTCACCTTAGCAAATACTTTGAGTTTGAAAACAGTCTCAGAAACATACCAATTTGTCTTCAGCAGAGCAAAAGGTATGCACTCCAGAGTCTGCAGCTATCAAAAGCACAGAAATGCTGTAATTCTTCACACATATCTCTCATGTCACCCAATCAAAACTCTTCCCTCACTTTTTTTCAAATGAAAACCCTTCCCCCTCTGCCATTTCATGCCTTTTCTGCATGGCAACCACCTCTTGGAAGACTTCTGGTGTTTGCAAGTTCACACAACAATGTTGCAATTGAACTCTGAACTCTCAGTGCACCTCATTTCCAGTGCATTCTTTCATTTAATGATTTTTTCTTGACCACTCAAAATACATCTTTCAAACAACTCATCCATGCACCCTAACTTTCTGTTTTCAGCAATCAAAATCCACCAATCACTGTTACTGCTTCATTAACACAGAAACTCCACAGTTTTTTTCATTTTAAACTCTTATTTTTTCAACTGCCATTTCATTGCCACACTTCATCTGACTGCAGGAGAACCTTCTCTTACCATGTTTTCTGTCTGGATTGTTGGACATAGTTACATCTATTGGGCTCAGAGGTATGCTGAGAACAGGAATTTACCAAACCTCAATTTACAAGATGTGGAAATTAAGTGGTTTGGCCACAGAGGATTAAAATGTCACCAATTGATACCATTGGTGAAAACCTTTATGCATTTGCCAAAACCTGACCTGTTAATTGTGCACTGTGGAGGTAATGATTTGGGCACTTTGACTGGGGTAGGTCTGGAAATGCTTTTAAAGGACACCTTTGAGCAATTGATGGCACTTTTTCCTCAGACTGCCTTGGTATATTCAAATATATGCCCAAGACAGAAATGGAGGTGGTCAAACCAATTTTGTCCACAAATTGAGAAGTCGAGGAAGCATGTAAACAAATCTGTTTCAGCTTACATGAGAGACCATGGAATGGGCTCCCTGTACAACAATAACTTGCGTTACTACATGCAAGATATCTACAGAGGAGATGGAGTTCACTTCTCAGATGAGGGCAACAGAATTTTCATTCTGAATTTAAGACTGTGCATTGGTACCTACTTATAAGTACCTAAATGTACCATAAACCCAAAAGCTCTTCTCAGAGCTACCCTACATCTGATCACTCACAATTATTATTTTACTCTAACTTTTTTCACTAATTTTCAACAAAGTACGCTCCCTGGGGCGCTTCCCGGTACGCGAACCGGGAGCTAACCTCGCTAAATTTTTTTAAAAAATGGGTTTTTTTCGCACATATGGGCCTCCTCAGCCACCCTCAGAAAACCTAGGGGGTCAAGATAAGTCTACCGTGCCCCCTTCTACCCATTCTGAACATTATTTGCCCTCCATCTTGTATCTTAATTCGACCGAAACACAAAATGGTGGACTCCCGTAACGCTTAAGGTTCGCGAACCGGGGCGCTCACCAGTTCGCGTACCGGGTCGCTCCCTGGGAAGCGCACCATCAAAAAAGGTGGGAAAGTAGTTTACAGAAAAGCGACTGGAGACAATTTCACCAAATATAGATTACCTCATACTACATACCAATGCCTACCATTTTTACAAATTTGATTGAAATTCCATTTAACCATTTAGCCTGTAGACCTCTCTAAATACCCTGAGGTAAATTACTTCACAAAACACATCTGAAGTGTTGGAATTGACAACCAATTAAAATGTTACTTTCATTTTCTACTTTTTTTACCTGACATTTGATTGGTTATGTACCTGAATATATATAAAGAAAGAGAGAGAAACACAGCCATTTTGACTACTACTTCCTGAATTACATTGCAAGATCATTTTCACTCACAACTTAAACTTGTTTTTAGAAGGTGAGATATTATTTTATAGATTTGAAAACATTTTCAGATAGTTATATACTATCCCTCTGTAAGAGTTAGACATTGAGAAAGGCTTCTTTATTATAATTATGGATTGATTTAGGTTTCTGTGGTATAATTATGAATTTACTTAGGCTTCTTCTACTATCCCTCTGTAAGAGTTAGACATTGAGAAAGGCTTCTTTATTATAATTATGGATTGATTTAGGTTTCTGTGGTATAATTATGAATTTACTTAGGCTTCTTCACAGGCACTTTTTAATAGTACTACTTCACGCCTGAAACCATACAGTGCCCATAGATTACTTCTCTGTTATAAACTCACAAGTACCTGTCTGAACTTAAACCCAACAGTGCCCTATCACTACTGATATATTTATTTTTTATGCAAATTACAGCAATAAAATGGAAGGTGAGCAGAATGTTTCCTTCGAAATTGTTCTGGACAGCAACAATGAACAAGTTATGGAACCCATTGATGACTTAGAATTCATGGATGAGTCACGGGACTATGAATTACTTCAATGTGTAGAATCTGTCGATCATTTACTCCATTATGATGACGGTCAAATGTGGGAACTTATGTTCACTCAACAAGAGGACATATCGGACAGTCAAATGCTAGACGTTCTATTAAATTTTGAAAAACAATCTGAAAAATAAAATTGTATGTAATATTAAAAAATTGTTTGAGTCTTTAATCATTTTTATATGTAATTCATAAACTAGTTAAATGTTAGAAATGTTATTAAATTTTGAAACACAATCACAATAATAAATAATTGCTTAAAAAATTAAAAAATTAAAAAATAATCAACAAAACCAACAATCAATTAACATACAGTATTTGAAAAGTCTATCATTCATTTTTCATTATAGTACGCTGCCCAGAACGCTTCCCGGTTCGCGAACCGGGCGCTACCCACGCAAAAAAACAAAAAAAATAAATATTTTTTTTGCCCCGCGGGGCCCTTTTAAAGCCTCCACATTAAACCTAGGGGGTCAGGGAGGATATACTATGCCCCCTTATGGTCATATCCCCCTTTGTTTTGGCCTCCTCTTGTCTCTCAATCCTACCGAGAGACAAGATGGTGGCCGCTCCGGACTGTTTAGAATGTTGACAGACACCGGAGAGCCAATCAGCTTCGCTACGCGAAGTTCCGGTACGCGTAAAGTCCGCGAACCGGAGCGCAGCCCGGAGCGCGCTTACAGATATATATCTTTTTTTAAACGTTAATTTCTCAAAATCCACTGAAGCACATATATTGAGACCTAGCAAAGGCACATCGGGCTACCAGTCCCTACAATTTTGCCAAGTTTCGTGCAAATCCATTCAGCCGTTCGGGCTAAAAGTGAGGCCAACCGCCCTATGGAAAACTCAATGTTAAAAACACGTTTTGGGACCCCCCTTTTTTCTCGGCCCCCCCTTGACGAACCCCCCCCAAATTTCCAGGGGCTGCTCAGAAACAAAATGTTCCATTTTCCAGAAAATTTCAGCCAATTCCGTCCACAAACGCCAAAGTTATTAGACATAGAATTTTCAAAAATCCCATAGGGAAAAAATCCTAACTATATATACCTACTGGCGACCGCCAGTAGGTAAGATATATATATATATATAGATATATATATATATATATATATATATATATATATATATATATATATATATATCTATATATATATATATATCTTACCTACTGGCGGTCGCCAGTAGGTATATATAGTTAGGATTTTTTCTCTATGGGTTTTTTGAAAATTCTATGTCTAATAACTTTGGCGTTTGTGGACGGAATTGGCTGAAATTTTCAGGAAAATGGCACATTTTGTTTCTGAGCAGCCCCTGAAAATTTTGGGGGGGTTCGTCAAGGGGGGGCCGAGAAAAAAGGGGGGTCCCAAAACGCGTTTTTCCCATGTTAATTTCCATAGGGCGGTTGGCCTCACTTTTAGCCCGAACGGCTGAATGGATTTGCACGAAACTTGGCAAAATTGTAGGGACTGGTAGCCCGATGTGCCTTTTGTAGGTCTCAATATATGTGCTTCAGTGGATTTTGAGAAATTAATGTTCAAAAAAAGATATATATCTGTAGCAGCGGACTGGGCAGCGCTCCGCTACGCTCCGCTACGCGTACTTTTCGCGCAACGGAGCTTTGTGAAGCGAAGCTGATTGGTTCTCCGGTGTCTGTCAACATTCCAAACAGTCCGTAGCGGCCGCCATCTTGTCTCTCGGTAGGATCGAGAGACAAGAGGAGGCCAAAGCGAAGGGGCAAATGACCATAAGGGGGCATAGTACATTGTCGCTCACCCCCTAGGTTTGATGTGGAGGTTTTAAAAGGGCCCCGCGGGGCAAAAAAAAATAAACATAATAATAATCGAACAGCTGAATGGATTTGCACGAAACTTGGCAAAATTGTAGGGACTGGTAGCCCGATGTGCCTTTGCTAGATCTCAATATATGTGCTCCAGTGGATTTTGAGAAATTAACGTTCAAAAAAAGGTATATATCTGTAACAGCGCACCGCTTCGCGTACTTTTCGCGTTACGGAGCTTTGCGAAGCGAAGCTGATTGGCTCTCCGGTGTCTGTAAACATTCCAAACAGTCCGTAGCGGCCGCCATCTTGTCTCTCGGTAGGATCGAACAGCTGAATGGATTTGCACGAAACTTGGCAAAATTGTAGGGACTGGTAGCCCGATGTGCCTTTGCTAGGTCTCAATATATGTGCTTCAGTGCATTTTGAGAAATTAACGTTCAGAAACAAGATATATATCTGTAACAGCGCTCCGCTTCGCGGAGATAAAATTATATGTGTATTACCTAGCTGTTGCTAACACCAGTTAGCGACGGCTAGTAGAAGATAGCGACCATCTTGGGCCCCACTTTGCATGTGAGTGATATTTATCACTAATGACATGCAAAGTGGGCATGCCAAGATGTTAGCGACTGGAAACAGTCGCTAACATCGCTATCTCCTATTATCAACTTTTGGAAATATTCGAGATAAGGGCGAATATCTCCAAAAGCTACCACCTGCCCTGAGCAGTTCTTAGCCATGTTATCCAATGGGAGGTGGATAACATGGCTAAGAGCATTAGCTCGGTAATGCATGAATATCGCTGAGTTTTCAGCGATATTAATGCATTGCGGTCGTTTTTTATCGTATTTCCGATAAACCTTGATAATAGCAAGGTTTATCTGCGATAATTTCTGACGGTAAAAAAATCGTTGCTAAGCATCGTTAGGGATAAATATCGCTTAACTTTGGTAATATGCCCCAACGTCTGTTAATGTTCGATTCGAAGGAAAGTCAGGAAGTGTTGAAAAACATTGTCTGCGCCATCTTGTCTTTTTTCAAATGCCACACTTTTGTCGTGCACGGCAGCCATTTTAGATGCCTTGACCAGACCCACTCTGTGCACGCTGTCGATCCTTAGCATGGCTCCCCTCCCTCGCAAGCATCTCCCCCAGGCAGTGGTCACCCCCGCTCTCTGTCTTATGCATGGGTAATAAACCTCCCCCATCTGCGCTGCTGTTCCCTGAGAATCACACCCTGTGCCCGCCCGACACCTCCCTTTCGCCCTATTCACTACCGCACCCTCTGACACTCCTTTTCCTCTGTGTCCGATTGTCCAGGCCGGTCCTAGGCTATCAGCTAGCCCTGCAGATGTAGTTTATGGCCACAGCTGTAAAGAATCACCCCTCTTCAAAGGAGTTATAGTAGATCAAGGCCCACACTCGAGGAGATCCGTCACAGCAGAAGCGTTGCTATTATCTGAAAACCATCCTGTATTGTGATTGGGGAGGGGACCGAGCCTGAAGCGGAAGATTCCAGGGATGACTGTTTGTACATCAAAGTTTTTACAATTATGTGTCACATGAAAAATATATAGCACTCCGACAAAGTAGTAAGATTATAAAACTTTAATAATTTATAAATATATACAAGAAAACAAAAATAGTAATAACATATAAACATTTTTAGGGAAAAACAACGAAGTAGCGGTCGGCTGTGCGAATAGTCCCAACGCAGCACAACGTCCAGATTTCCAGCGTGGGGCGTCGCGGGGGGTGGGTCATCAGTAGCAAACTGTTGTGCGAATAGTTCCAAGGCAGCAGAACGCGCCGAAATCTAGATGACACGAAAGTGATGTCTAGTAAGTTGCCACCCAGCAAATAACGGCATGGGGCGTCGCGGGGGGTGGGTCATCAGTAGCAAACTGTTGCGCGAATAGTTCCAAGGCAGCAGAACGATGGCACCAAGGTGATGTCCAGTAAGTTGCCGCACTGGTTTTGGTATCCTACAATGCTGCTCCGAATAACGGCGTGGAGCGCCCCGGGGGAGGCGGCGTGAACGGGCCTCTCCAGGTGGAGTGTCATCTGTTGTAGTGGGGCGCCCCTTTACCGTTTCAGTTGCCATTCCGTCCGTTTTTGGTCCACTGTGTCAAAAGCCGCAATTCAGCTGAGTTGCGCCCACTCTTGCGGTGCAGCGATAGGCGGCTGTCACAGGACTCTCAAAATGGCGGCAGGCTGTTTCCTTTTTGGGCCTGGTCCACTGAAATGGCCCTGGGACACCTTGGAAATCGGACGCTTGTCTGCTAGGTCTTGGACCCCATTCTCGAAAGCGTCCCCTCCGCCTTGAGAATTCATCAAAAGTTTTGGGGGCTCCGACTCCTGCAGGCTTCTGGTGGGGAGCGGCTGCCATGATTGCTCGCGGAATGACCACGACGGAGCTACGAGATGGTGGTGCTCTCATGCTGACGCCAGTTTCAGTCTGAAACATCCAGAAACAAGGTGGGGCTTTCATCGTTTGGGAAAAAAAAAAAGTTTTCATCCTATGAAAAGTGTTGTTTTTAGGTCACATGATCATGCCTTCCATCATTAGGAAACCAAAAGTAAAATGAACCAATGAAAAGTTTTATAAACAAGTCACATGACCTGTTATGCGGCATAGGGTATAAAAAGCGGAGAAAATACGTTGGCACGTGAGGCGGCGTCAGTAGCGGACCGATGTGCGAATAGGCCGAAGGCAACACAACGCGCCAAGATCCGGATGGCACCGAGGTGGTGTCCAGCAAGTTGCAGCACTGGTGTGGCCATCCTACAATGCTGAAAGTCGGCGTGGGGCGCCCCGTTGGCCTGTGAGTTTGCGTCAGTAGCGGACCGATGTGCGAATAGGCCGAAGGCAGCACAACGCGCCAAGATCCGGATGGCACCGAGGTGGTGTCTAGTAAGTTGCCGCACTGGTGTGGCCATCCAACAATGCTGAAAGTCGGCGTGGGGCGCCCCGTTGGCCTGTGAGTTTGCGTCAGTAGCGGACCGATGTGCGAATAGGCCGAAGGCAGCACAACGCGCCAAGATCCGGATGGCACCGAGGTGGTGTCTAGTAAGTTGCCGCACTGGTGTGGCCATCCTACAATGCTGAAAGTCGGCGTGGGGCGCCCCGTTGGCCTGTGAGATGGCGTCAGTAGCGGACCGATGTGTGAATGGGGCCGAAGGCAGCGCAACAATATTTTCTACTATATTTCCGGAGTAGAAGACACCACAAGGCGCTGAGATGCCAAGATCCGGATGGCACCGAGGTGGTGTCTAGCAAGTTGTGGCACTGGTGTGGCCATCGTACAATGGTAAAAGTCGGCGTGGGGCGCCCTGTTGGCCTGTGAGATGGTGTCAGTAGCGGACTGATGTGTGAATGGGGCCAAAGGCAGCGCAACAATATTTTCTACTATATTTTCGGAGTAGAAGACACCACAAGGCGCTGAGATGCCAAGATCCGGATGGCACCGAGGTGATGTGTAAGTTGCGGACCGATGTGCGAATGGGGCCAAAGGCAGCTCAACAAAATTTTCTGAAGAGAATACACCACAAGGCGCTGAGATGCCAAGATCCGGATGGCACCGAGGTGATGTCTAAGTTGCGGACCGATGTGCGAATGGGGCCAAAGGTAGCGTAACAAAATTTTCTGTATGGAAGATACCACTAGGCGTTGAGATGCCAAGATTCGGATGGCACCGAGGTGATGTCTAGCAAGTTGTGCCACTGGTGTGGCCATCGTACAATGGTAAAAGTCAGCGTGGGGCGCCCTATTGGCCTGTGAGATGGTGTCAGTAGCGGACTGATGTGCGAATGGGGCCAAAGGCAGCGCAACAATATTTTCTGACTGACACCACAAGGCGCTGAGATGCCAAGATCCGGATGGCATCGAGGTGATGTCTAAGTTGCGGACTGATATGCGAATGGGGCCAAAGGCAGCGTAACAATATTTTCTGTATGGAAGATACCACTAGGCGTTGAGATGCCAAGATTCGGATGGCACCGAGGTGATGTCTAGCAAGTTGGTGTGGTCATCCTACAATGCTGAAACTCGGCGTGGGTCACCCCATTAGCCTGTGAGATGGCGTCAGTAGCGGACCGATGTGCGAATAGGCCGAAGGCAGCACAACGCGCCAAGATCCGGATGTCACCGTGGTGGTTTCATAGTTGAGAGGCACTTCATCTGCAGTGGGGCGCCGAGATCCGGATGGCACCGAGGTGATGTCTAGCAAGTTGCTGTACTTGTGTGGTCCTCCTACAATGCTGAAACTCGGCGTGGGTCGCCCCATTAGCCTGTGAGATAGCTGTTCTTTGGATTTGGGCCTGGTCCACTAAAATGGCCCTGGGACACCTAAGAACTCGAACGCTCGATTTTTTTTTCCTTTCCTGTACATGCAAAAAAAGGTAAATGCCCGGTATGTTACACGCTTCATCTGCCACGATGAACTCTCCAGAGGAACCGAAAAAATATATAGTTGTGGTAACTATACCATGCATCGTCATATGGAGAGGTGGCACCAATTAATTATAGTGCTGCATAAAAGAGAGATTTGGAGGAGAACCCCTGACCTGCTAGTACATTCATTAAAGAAGTGGCACTGAGAGCTTCAGAGGCAAGGGAAACGGTCCCAAATATTTAGAAGAACTTTGGAAAGATTAAAATGACATGTTTAGATTGTGGTAAATTAATTTCATGTGGGCAGATGAGTGTTACTCTAATAAATACAGCATATGAACATCATCATAGTCGATGGTTGGTAGAGACATTTTGACTATATCCTGGACCTGCCCGTCCTCGCCCAAAATGGCGCCGGAATAAATGGGACTCGTAACTCCTTGTTGTGTACTGGTTGCACAACCTTGATATCACGAGATACGTATGCAGTTTTGAAGCACATGGCAGGCGGGGACGAGAATTGATTGAATATTTCGACATCCCTATTGATATTAAGTTCTGATGTGTTATTGATTACTGTACTGTTGAAAATTCGAATTAACGTCACCCATGGTACTTGCCCGCAAATGTATATCTAGATAATTTTATTGTAACTGGCCCTGTCGTATTTTAATTATAAAATGTACGTCCACCGATTCCGTAGCTGTTAGACACCTTAGTTTTTGCAACCTAATGGCCCGCCCGTTACGTTCCTCTACAGTGTAAATGTCTATTCATCATATACGATTACAGTTTGCTCCGTGGCAGGCCCACGTGGTTATAGGCTCGTATTTGTATAATGAAATTTTCACAATAAAGGTTTTTAAAAGAAAACATGGTAGTAGTGTATACATTGGTAAAGTTTTTAATAATAGTCACTGTTTTAGAATCAGTAAAAGTTTAACACTGGGTGAAACAGAGGTTATATTAAAATGTGAGGAGATGCATTGTATTGTCACATGAATGATATCATCAGTGATGTGGTCATTGATGTCAAATGAGATGTCATCAGTGATGTCATCAGTGATGTCATTTGAGATGTCATCAGTGATGTCATCAGTGATGTCACTGACCATGTCATGAATGATGTAATATGTGACGTCATCAGCAGTGGATTGCGGGTGCGCGAAATATATAATTAGTCCAACTAACTATATATGCGAATTTCAATGGTTTGTGTGAGTAAAATAAGGTTTTATAAATGCTAATTCCTAACTATATATGGTCTATAACCTATGGTTTTTTCAGTGAATTTTCAAGGTTTTGTAAATGCTAATTCCTAACTATATATGGTCTATAACCTATGGTTTTTTCAGTGAATTTCAATGGTTTTGTAAATGCTAATTCCTAACTATATATGGTCTATGACCTATGGTTTTTTCAGTGAATTTTCAAGGTTTTGTAAATGCTAATTCCTAACTATATATGGTCTATAACCTATGGTTTTTTCAGTGAATTTCATAGGTTTTTTAATAGCAAATATCTATATGTATGAAAGTAATAATTTTTATTAGAAATTTTAAAATGTGTAAATATTTTTTTTTTATTATTTGCCCCGGTACGCGCCCCGGGGCGCTCCCGGGGCACGTACCGGTGAACGTACGGGTGAGCGCCCCGGGGCGCGTACCGGGGAGCGTACCGTGATCGCTTTTCCCGCGAACGAAAACAACATCATGACGTTTCGCGTAGTCGCATGATGCGCCGCGTAAACGTGACGCATCGCCTAACCGCGTGATGCGTTTCTTCGGCGCGCTCCGTAAACATACCCGGAAGCGCTCCGTGGCGCGACCCGGAACGCGCAACGTAAGCGCTCCGGTGCGCGTAGCGTAAGCGTGTCGGGACATGTGACCTGAAAATAACACATTTCATTGGTTCTCAACTTTTTTTTTCTACAAATGATGAAAGCCCCCTCCTTTTTTCCTCATTCTTACTTTTTTCTTTGAGAAAGCAAGAGCTATTTGTGAGACATGGCTTCAGTAGTAGCTGCAGCTGGTGCACCCCCACCACCACCACCACTACCCAGAAAGGAAGGTCCACCACCCCAGATCCTTCCAGGAGTTGAAGAAGAGGAGGAAGAAGATGATGAGGACCAACAAACCATAACATACTTGCCTGAAGAACCAAGACAAAGCCATGTCAAAGTTCATTATATATGGCAGTATTTTTCTATCCCTGCTGGGCAAAAAAAAGTGAATGCCCCGAAGGTGACATGCTTAATTTGCAACGAGGTCATGTCCAGGGGCAACCCAAATAAAAAATATTCATTTGGGAACTACACAATGATCCGCCACATGCAGAGGTGGCACCCTAACAATCTGGCACAAGCTGAGGTACGGGATCTGGCTCAGAAAAAAAGAGACCATCAGGCCAGCACCTCCTCAGGTGAATCTTCAGTTGCAGCACCAGAAGGGCGCGAAACAGTACCAAATATACAAAAAAAAATTGGTGTAATAAAAATGGTCTGCATTTTTTGCGGGAAGACCCTCTGCTACGGGGAACTAAGCATTCACCTTATTAATGATTCCATCGACAACCACAACTGCAGCAAGAGAAGAAAGCAGTAGTTTTTTTTTTTTTTTGCTCCTCTCGAGCCACTGTTAATTCCCAGTTTTTTGTTTCTTGTTTTTTGTTGAGCCCTTTATAATGGCTGTTTTTCGTTGTTTCCCCCCAAAACCCCCCAAAAAAACATAAAATTGTTCAAAAAATTAAAAAAAAACAAAAAATGTTCAGAAAAATAAAAAAAAATATAAAACAACAAAAACATTAAAAAAAGTTCTTTTCAGAACTACCTCCCATTTTTAAAAAATTACTAACATTTTTAGCACTCTTGACTTCATTTTTCTCATTGGTGCGCTTCCCGGTACGCGCACCGGTAAGCGCTCCGTTAGCGCACTAAAAAAAAAAAGAAAAAAAAAACAAGAGAAGGAGAGCATAAGATGTAGAATAAGAATAAGTGAGAGAAGCACAGTAAAAATACAGAAGTGAGGTAGATTGAGAAAATGTTAGTGATGGGTGATAACAAACTACATTTTTTTAGTCATACTTACCATATAATAAATGTAACTTTAATTTTTTTTACTACAGTTGGTATCTGTCAAAGAGAGAAAGAAAATATAAGTTATTTTTAGTTAAATATGTATTTTAAAATAAAAGATACATATGAAGAGCTAAAAAAACAAATAGAATGAGAGCCAATTACTAAGAGTAAGGCATATATTCACTCACAGAGAGGAAGAGAAGAACAGAGAAATGAACTGAAGGTAAGAAAGATGCTAAAAGAATGTGAGTTAGCAAAACTAAATCAGGAAACTAGTAATTAAAAAGATAATAACAGAGACAGAAAAGAGTCTAATTAAGGATGCATTTAGAAGAATGAGGAATAGAAGATAACTGAGAGTAAGTGAAGAACAGTCATAGAGTGAAGGGATGAAGGGAGAGAGGATAATATACAACGATTGAGGGAAATGGAGTCAGGAAGTTAGAAGACAGACACACTAAGAGAAAAACTGAGTGAGGTGGAGTACAATGAGTGAGAAAAGGAAATGAGTAAGAGAGCAAAAAATGGAAAGAGAGGAGAAGACGACTAAAACAGTGGTACTGAAAGAAAATAATTTGGTGATGAAAGTAAAGAGAAGGACATTGAAAGAAAGGAAATGAGGGATAGTAATGGAACCAGAGTAAAAGAAATGGGATGAAGAATGATGAGAGAGGAGCAGTGAAGTTGTTGTAAAAGAAGTGATAGAAGGTAGATAAACACAAGTGAAAATAACACAAGTAGAGTCAGGCACTCAGCACAGAGAAGTAGTGAACGAAAAAAAGACAGAAGAGGTCAAAAGTAAGAAGCAAACAAAGATAAGTGAGGTAGAGTGGATGTCAGAGAATGGGAATACAATTTAATTTACACAATCCAAAGTACACAATAATTTCTACAACATGTTACATAGTTTATTTTTGCTGTTCTCAGAATATATTGAATTTCACTTAAAGCAGTGAGTTCAAATTACTCATCATATGACAGCGGGAAAAAAAAACACAATCCAAAAGATTGTGTTTTAAAAAAACCCTTAGAGACTGACAAATGACAAATGTACACTAATCTTGATTGACTTACTTTTCCTTGAGGCCAAATAGTATATCATGGACGTCCTTTTCTCGTTGCAAAATACTTTGCTGTTCAGTAAAAAGTCCATTTCATCGACTTTCTAGAAGAAAAACTCAAAGAACATCTGAAATATTTTCAATATTTTTATATACTCATTTTTTTCAGTCGTGACTCTTTACTCATTCCTGCACCTTTCCATTTGGCCAAATAGTGTCAGATGTATGAGTATATATCAGTACTCCTCCCGTCTTCATAGGCCAATTACCTTTACCTAAATTTTGGCTGTAAAAACACTAGGTATGAATTTATAAAGCCATAAGGCAAACGTTGTTTGAAAGTCAAATGAGTGTCGTTACATTGGCTCCAACCTTTAGAAGTTTTTAAATAGCATGTGTAATGCCCTGATGATGTAGAAGGACCATCATGAAAAATAATAGCTACAGTTGTAAATGTTCTTCCTGATATCGATAACTGAGAAGCCACGAAATTTTTAATAGAAGTTGTCAATTTAGTTCCATCAGGTCTACATCGTTGGAACATTAAAATGACATATTGACCATAATTTTGAAGAAATAATGTGGACAGCATTGCAGACTTACATTGGGTACACACCATATTGTGATCAGCTGCTTTAACTAGGTTATTAAAAGGCACTGATGTGCAGTCTGGTAAAATCAAATATATAAATCTTTCAGAGTCTATTCTAGTACTACTTGATGAAGCACAGTTATCACAGTCATGTTGCCATTGATAAGAAAGGCTAAAAAGATTTTTTATATCTACTCCTTCATCTTCCAATACATCAAACATATACATTAAAAATTCCTGACAATCCTGCTGAATATTCTGTGAAAATTGATTTTGACCTGAACAAATGTCTACAAGATTTCTAATTTCCGAAACACTTTCTATTTTTCCTGTATCAGTACTACATTTTCTAACACAGAATTCAATAAACAGCACAATGTTTGTTCCCGATTTTCGACAATCTGTTTTTGTAAATTTTGAAGAAAAAAACACAACATTAACTACTACATTAGCATAGCAGTTGACACCAGAACTGTTTTCAAACTGAAATCCAGCAACATCTTCAACAAAATCCTTTTTGTTTATCTTTACAATTACACTTTTATCTACTTTATGCCTTTTTGCTGATACCTCACTGCAATTACTCTCATTTCTTCTTTTTCGGCCTACCACACGTTATATATTTTTTTTGTTTTGGTCTATATGGGCCTCCTAACACCCCCTCAGAAAACCTAGGGGGTCAAGCAGTGCCTACGATGCCCCCTTATACCCATTCCCAACGTTGTTTGTGCTCCATTTTCTGACTGAAATGTACCGAAACACAAAATGAACGACTCTCGTAGCGCTGCCGGTACGCGTACCGGGGCGCGCACCGGGAAGCGCTCTAAAAATATTAAAAGTTAATTTACATTAAAACCACTGGAGACACTTTCACCAAATATAGAGTAGCTCATACTACATACCAATCCCTACCATTTTCCCAAATTCGATAGAATTCCATTGAGCCATTTAGCCTGTATACCTCTCTAAATACCCTGAGGTAAATTACTTCACAAAAACACATCTGAAGTGTTAGAATTGACAACCAATTAAAATGTTACTTTCAATTTCCACTTTTTTAACCTGACATTTGATTGGTTATGTACCTGAATATATATAAAGAAAGAGAGGGAAACACAGCCATTCAATCAATCAATCAATCAAAGCATTTGTATAGCGCACTACTCACCCGGAGGGTCTCAAGGCGCTGGGCACTACTACTTCCTGAAGTACATTTCAAGAGCATTTTCACTCAGAACTTCAACTGCTTTCTCAAAGGTAAATTATTATTTTAAAACTGAAGTATGTTGTGCACTTTAAGTTAATTTGGAAAGCTTTCTCTGATAGTTATATACTATCCCCCTGTAATAGTTATAGATTGATATAGACTTCTCTATTATAGTTATGGATGGAGTTAGGCTTGTCTTGTATAATTATGAATTTACTTAGGCTTCATCACATATATTTTTTTATATTTCTACTTCCAGTCTGATACCATACACTGCCCAAAGATAACTTCACTGTTAAAAAATCTACCTGTCTGAACTTAACCCAACAGTGCCCTATATCTACTAATATATTTATTTGTTATGCAAATTTCAGCACGAAAATGGAAGGACAACAAAAAATTTCCTTTGAAATTGTCCTACAGAGCAACAATGACGAAATTATAGAACCCAATGATAACTTCGAATTCATGGATGAATCAAGGGACTATGAACTACTACAATGTGTAGAAGCAGTGGATTTGCTCATTCAAAATGAGGACATTTCTGACAGTGAAATGATAGAAGTTATGGTTACTTTAGAAAAAGAATCTGAAAAATAAATGTATATTTAATAATTCTATAATTGTATGAGACATTATTCATTTTTATATGTAATTCTTAAAGTAGTACCAAATTGATTATAATGTAAAATCAGACTTATAGTATACTGTGCAACTTTTTTATGCTACATAGTAATTTTGCTCATAGATACTTCCTTTCTCCCAATATATTATCTCCAATGTGTATTTGACATCTCTTTTTCATCTCCTGCCTCCATGTTGTTTCTGCTTTCCTGACAGACTATGATATGGATTCCATATACCACAATAACTTCTGTAACAACATGCATATTATCTACAGAGGAAACGGTGTACATTAAATTTAAGACTCAGCATTGGTACCTACATGTTGGTACTTAAAACACCCAAACAACACAACAACTCTATTCAGAGCTACCCTACCTCTAAGCACTTTAAATTATTATTTTAGTGTTTCACTGAGTTTTCCCCATGTATGTGGCGGGGAGGTGTGTGTGGGGGATGTGTGGGGTGTGTCTGTGAGGTGTGTGTGTATTTCTGAGGGAGGATGAGATGTATAGGTGTGTGTAGGTGTGTGGGGTATGTGGGTGTGGGTGGGGATCTGGGTGTGTAAGGTGTGTGTGTGGGTGTGGGTGTGTGGGGTGTTTGGGTGTAGGTGGGGGTGTGGGTGTGTGAGGCGTGTGTGGGGTGTGTGTGGGTGTGGGGGATATGTGTGTAGGATGTGTGTGCATGTGTGGGATGTGTGAGCGTGTCTGTGAGGTGTGCGTGTGATTGTTTGTGTGGGGGGGAGGTGTGTCTGTGGGATGTGTGAGGTGTGTCTCTGAGGTATCTGTGTGTGCGTGGGAGTGTGGTAGGGGGGTGAGGTGTGTGTGTGTGGGATGTGTGTGTGTGTGGATGTGTAAGGTGTCGGTGTGGGGGTGTGGGGTGTTTGGGTGAGGGTGGAGGTGTGCGTGTGTGAGGTGTGTGTGGGGAGTGTGTGGGTGTGGGTGTGTGGGGTTGTGTGCATGTGGGTGTGTGTGGGACACACTTGTAGGTACCTAAAACAGCCACAGAACCCAAAAGCTCTTTTCAGAGCTACCCTACCTGTAATCACTCAAAATGATTATTTTATTATTTATTATTATGATTATATAATTTTTTTCACTATTTTTAATTATGGTACGCTCCCCGGTACGCGCACCGGTGCGCGTACCGGGCGCTCCCCCCGCGAAAAACGAATTCTTTTTTGCCCCGCGGGACATTTTAATGGCCCCCACATCAAACCTAGGGGGTCAGGGGGGGTCTACCCTGCCCCCTTTTGCTCATTTCCCCCTTTGATTTTGCCACCTCTTGTGTCTCGATCCTACCGAGACACAAGATGGCGGCCGCTGCGGACTCTTTCGAATGTTTACAGACACCCGAGAACCAATCAGCTTCCCGTGCGCAAGTCGCGTGGCCTGCCCGGAGCGCGCCCCGGTACGCGTACCGGGGCGCGCTAACAGATATATATATTTTTTTTAACCTAAATTACTTAAAATCCTCTGGAGCACATATCTTGAGACATAGCAAAGGCACATCGGGCTACCAGTCCCTACAATTTTGCCAAGTTTGGTGAAAATCCATTCAGCCGTTCGGGCTAAAACTGCGACAGACCGCCCTATGGAAATTAACATGGGGAAAACACGTTTTGGGACCCCCCTTTATCTCGGCCCCCGTTTGACGAATCCCCCCCAAACTTTCAGGGAAGGAGCGGAGCGCCGCGAGGCAAAGTTGCTGAAAAATGCAGCCTGATTGCTCAACCAGCGCCAAAGTTATTCCAAATAGAATGTTGCGATTTCCCTATGGAAATCGATCCTAACTATATATACCTACTGGCGACCGCCAGTAGGTAATATATATATATATATATATATATATATATATATATATATATATATATATATATATATATATATATATATTACAAATTATCCTTTTTTCAGCGATTGTTGCACTGCTGAATCGAAAAATGGAACGGACTCCTCTTTCTTGTGCCTTCAATTTTATTTTGTGTGCTGTGCTGCCATGACGCGTTTCGGCCTCACACGGCCATGATCACACGGTGTGCCACCATTCATATTTAAAGTGTCAAGTACCTCAATAGATGTAGAAAATAGGCTACTTGTCTACTATCGTCTAATGGCAACAATTTTAAAAACTGATTATTGTAAACGTGTTTCCTACATTTTTCACACTATATGCAAATTACGCAAATAATTTGTATAAGTACAGGAAAGTAAATGCATACGTAGTAAATAACAATTGTCAAACGCATTTTTCATAGGTAAATAATTGTAAAATACGAACATGTACCTATTCAACAAAACACGCTTACAAATAGTTTAAATGAATCTTTGAAAGGGCCACTTGGAATTACATGTGCAAAAAAATGTAAAAAACATATGTCAGGGAAATGCCGCCCTTGTGGGCTGCTACCCTGCCACTTGTAAACATTAGACCTGAAGTGCAAAATGTACAAAAGGAGCCTAAAGTGCTGGTGCGGATGAATGAGTTCTAATGCAGCTAAAAGTGCAAGGTGCAAATAAAAAAAAAATTAAATTGTAATACATAACATAACAAACCTGTGTTTACAATAAAATGGGATGTGGTTCTTAACACATATATGGGATAGTGGCTAATTAAGATTCTGTACGCCCTAATGGAATTTCTTTCTCTCATGGTTGTGATTGGAGACTTGTTGTTAGTTGATGATATTGTAGAGCCATGTAAATAACTTGTCAGTGGTGATTAAACCATGTGGACTTTTTCTGTCCACCTCAATGATGTACCTCGTTTCAAGACTTCTTAGACTGGCTTCTCTGTTTCTGCCTCGTCTTTGATGGGGGACAGTATCTACCACAGAATATTTAATATATCTATGTTAGTTGAAATGGATGTTTGAGTCGTCATAGTATTCGGGTGAGTAAGAGGGTGTGGAAGGGGCTGTATGGCTGAGTGGGTGTGTGAGTGACTGTATGGGTGGGTGAGTGAGTGTGTGCATGAGTGGCTGTAGGGATGAGTGAGTGGGTGTAGGGGTGAGTGAGTGGGTGTTTGAGTGGCTGCATGAGTGGCTGTATGAATGAGTGGGTGCATGAGTGGCTGTATGGCTGAATGAGTGTGTGAGTTTCTGTATGGGTGTGTGAGTGGCTGTGTAAGTGAGTGAGTGGCTGTGTGGATGGCTGAACGGGTGAGTGAGTGGGTGCATGAGTGGCTGGATGAGTGAATGAGTCAGTGTGTGAGTAGCTGTATGAGTGAGGGAGTGGGTATGTGAGTAGCTCTATAAGTGACTGCATCGGTGTGTGAGTGGTTGCATGGGTCAGTGAATGAGTGTGTGAGTGGCTTTTTTGGATGAGGGAGTTGATGTTTGAGTGGCTATATTGGTGATTGAGTGGGTGTGTGAGGTGATGTATGGGTGAGTGAGTAGGTGTGCGAGTGGTTGTTACTGTGAGTGAGTGACTATGTGAGTGGCTTTATGGGTGAGTGAGTGGGTGTGTGAGTGGCTGTATGGGTGGGTTGGTATGGATGAGTGGCTGTACAGGTGAGTGAATGCATGTATGAGAATCTGTATGGGTCAGTGAAAGGGTATGTGAATGGTTGTATAGTTGAGTGAGTGAATGCATGCATGGCTGTATGTGTGAGTGTGTGACTGTGTGAGTGGGTTGTATGAGTGAGTATGTGTGTATGAGTGGCTATATGGCTGAGTGATTAGGTGTGGAATAGATCTATAGGTGGGTGAGGGACTATATGGGTGACTGAGTGGGTGTGTGAGTGGCTGTATGGGTGTGTGAGTGGGTGTGTGGGTATGTCAGTGGATGTGTGAGTAGCTGTATTGGTGAGTCGGTGCTAGTATGAGTGGTTATATGGGTGAGTGATTAGATGTGCGAGTAACTGTAAGAGGGAGTGAGTAGTTGTATGATTGGTTGTATGAGTGGGTGACTAGCTGTTTAAGTGTGTGTATGGGTAATTGGGGAACAGTGTGAGTGGCTTTATAGGTGAATGGGTATGTGAGTGGGTTTGTGGATGAGTGACTGAGTGTATGAGTGGCTGTATCGGTGTCTGGATGTCTGAGTGGTTATATCAGACTCTCCCTTGCCGCTCGCAGCTGTTTCTCCGGGACACGGAATCTGAACCTGGTATCTCTGCCACTGGGAGCCTGCAAATACGAAGGGAAATTTACCTTGGGGAATCACCGCCGCTCGCACACAGGGGCCGGGACTGCGAGACCCAGGGACCACCGCGCACGACCAACGCAGCACACCTGGTGTCTCTTCCCACCCTCTGCTCCTCCTATTTAGTCCCGCCCTCCACTGCGACCGCGGGACGCGCGCGGGCGTGCGCCGGACGAAGCCCGGACTAAGGGCGGACAGTCCGAGACTGACCGTGGCTGGACTGGGCCAGGATCCTTGTCTGTTGTTATCGTGGTCCACCTGTTGTATCCCTCTAGTAAGACTTACATTTTGCTAATATTCCTGTGGAACCTTTGTGCTTTTAATTCCATTGGCAAGCTTTATTTATTGTTTGTCTTAGGGTTACCAGTGATAGCCTACTACCATTTCACTGTGTGTAATATGTCCAAGCTAGAGTCCTCTTCTGTATCTAATACTATGGACAATTACCTAGTGCAGGTTGTGAGTAAAATTAACAGCACGAGAAGGATATCACTGGGCCTGAGTTCTCCACCTACTAACCCCACCCAGAGCTCTCTGCCAGAACCCATGATGGTAGAAGTCCCGATACAGGTGCATTGCAGTGATGCCCCATAAATCGAATTTCCCCCTGACGAGTTTCTTGATCAAAATATACCTACTGTTGTTAATATAGCCAATGAGTCAGCTGACCAGTCAATCACGATAGAAGACAATTCCCCCTCCCCTGTGTCTGTGCCTGAAACTAGAGCAGTCAGAGCATGTAGAAAAGGCCAGGGCAAACGTGGTGGGATACGCTCCAGCAGGAAAAATATGGCTACAACAGAGGCTAATGGGGAGTATGGTGGGAAGGAGATTATGGACGATGATCCAATTAAAAAGCTAGTGAGCATGATCGATTCCAAGATTAAATGTATAATTAAACCATTGGTAGCCAAAATTGACCAGCTGACAGCTGAGGTAAATAGGCTAGGGGGGCTTATAAACAAGACGGCAGAGGAGGTGGGTAATATACCAACTCTAGTTTTAGAAAAAGTCGAATCATCTGCGAATACTCTAGGGGACGGGCTGGGGGGTAGGGATAAAGTGCTATCAAAACCATCCCCTATTCAGCACCCAGTAGTCAAAGACGCTCAGGGAACAGTCAATGAAGACCTCCCATCAAAATTCATAGGGATGGGGTTAGAGAAAGGCCCGGTTCAACTCATTGTAGAGGCCTCCCCCTAGTTCTGGTCCTGGCCAATGTACCTCCCCTAAAACCAGGTCAAGGGGAATCTACTTCTTCCTTGATTAGCAAAGCATTCCACTGGTTATCTAGCCACATGGTGATTTCCCCATGGGGTAAACAGCAGCTAGCTGGGAAAATTACCACGGCAAGAAGGGTAGACTGGATAGGGAACAGTGTGAAAAAACTCAAAGGAGATTGCGTAGTTCTGCATTTTTTAAGTCCAGAAGATCTCCCTGATGTTTTGAGAAACATGCTTCCCCCACAACGTAGGAGCACTGACATTATCCCGCTAGCTTTAGATTTCTTCTACCGTAGAGGTAGCACAATGAATCCAAGTATATTAAGGACAAAGTGGAACTTGGTGCCAAATAAGTGGGGTAGGGGTGTACAACCCAGCAAATGGGGAATCAGCCTTGAAAATAGATTTGTGGCACTCTCTGACTTAAATGAATGCGATTGACTTGAGAGGGCAGAGAGTCTAGTGCTTAATGAACCGGCTGAGTTAAACAGAACATATATTCCCACAGACGAGGGCATTGGTCTTACAAATGTTACTTCCATGACCCCAGGAAGACTGGCAGTTGATACAATTTCTCTAGTAAACAACAAGGAGTATGAATATACCGAGTTACCACCTGCCCCCACCTTGTTAGAAACATGTTCTCTTCTCGGCCCAGAAGCTCCCCCACCTGAACTATTAGGATATTACTGTACTAATATAGTTCTAGAATCAGAGCTGGAGGACGAAACCCAAGGCATACCAATAAGTAGCGAGGGTAGGTGCCCATTGGTAGGAAAAGAGATGATTGGGTCTGAAGTGTGTGTTGTTGTATCTACAGTAAGTCTTAACTCTGAGAATGCCCCTGATAGGGTAGATCGTAGAAAGAAAGGGACCCGGTCACTCGTTTTTTTGTTCTGCTCTTTTTTTATTTTGGGCAGAATCGTACACTAAGGTATTTAATCCTTATGTGTAACCATTAAATTTATGAGTTTTAGAAAAGAAATTGCAATAATTTTTACAAATTCAATGACAGTCCGAAGAGTTACTTCCTGTCCTGCACAAGAACACATGTATTTACAATAACTCAAAATTTACATTGAAAAGACAAAAAAGAATTACACATTCATATGCTTTTACACAAAAAAACATTTAAATATCAATTGCTCATTAATGTTGAGAGTACCCTGTCCACATATTTTAAGTCAGGCCACTAGAATCATTTTTTTCTTTTTTTCCTTTGGCCTGATTGCGCATGGGGCGACTAATATAACAAACATTCAATTTATTTGAGAAAAACAAAACAAAAGCCTTATGCGCAATGAAAGGGCATTCGGAATTAAGACGAATGCAGGGTCATAAGCCTGTGAGCCGACGCGTTTCTGAGCCTGTCTATATACTTGTTCAGGCTCGTCTTCAGGGCTTCGGGGCTGGGTACCTATATGAATACAAATATAGGGCATGATAAATTTGTGACCCTCTTCGATGTGTCACTAAGACAGTTCAACTTGCGTTATCGTTACCTTTTTGCTTAGAAATGCAACTTGTATCAGTTCATCTAATCGATTTCTCTTGGTGAGACTCTTTAAGTTCTGCAACGGAAACAATAATATGTGTATGTTTCCAAAAAATTCTTGTGTTACGTTATTGGTTTGTTAGCATCGCATGTTTCACTCACGTGTTTTTCAGCCACAACGTTTTCTAGCGGTTTGTAGATCTTCCCTTTTTTTTAAAAGAAGGGGGAATGGATGCTGGCGCTACAAAGTGAATAGGCACGTATTTAGCAATGTGGGATTATTATTGAATTCAATGCATGAATCTAGCAATATTATACAGGCAGCTGTTCGTTTCTGCACTTACTTTTCAACGTTCATTGAGCGCGGAGCGCCTGGCTTGTCTATCGTGGGGCGCCACCTCTTATTGTTTGGCAGTAGTCGGCGCTGTAAGTTTAAGAGGGTATTATTTTTTAGTTAGTCCTCTTACAGGTTTTTCGACTATTTCGAGCGTGTTTATGAAAAGAATACCACACCTACTTGCACGGTGTTTCCAGAGGTGCCGGGTGCCGCGTCTTTGTTTCAGAAAGCGTTGCTCGATGTCGGGTTTGTTTTCGAAGTGTGCCGGTAGAGCTGTAATCAATTAACAGGGCGGAGGGAAGTTAGAATTTGAATGCTTAGGAGTTACTGAAGCCTTTCTGTTTTTAAGCGCATTTCGTTTACCTGTGGATTAGTCGCTAGACGCTGCAGATTACTTCACAGTTCCTTGGATGAGTGAAGGGCTGAAATCACGCGGAAGTTTGAAGCTGTTATATAAGGCAGGTGCTTCTGGGACATGTAGTCCAGAAGATTCAATGAGATTCTTGTGGGGTGGTCTGTATCACCTGCGGCCCAGTTATTGGTTTTGGCTTTCTGTATGTTCGTTCAGTCCAGCATTCACGCAGTCATATTTTAAAATTAGGTATGCCTCCCTTTTAGACAATAGTGTTTCTACACTGCCTCCTCTTGCAGGGACTTGAATTTTTGATAGTACTGACCACTTCAGTTCTTTTTCACTGTGGCCTGACTCAATACAGTGTTGGACCATTGGGGCGTTGAGGACTTTTTGTTTGATCCTGGACCTGTGTTGGGTCAGTCTTTGTGACACAGTTTGGGTAGTTTTCCCAATGTAGAGTTTGTCACACGGACAAATGATTACATAAACTACATTTTTGCTCTTACAATTTGTGAATTCCACGTGGGTCCATTTAATGTTGTTGTGTTCGAATGTGGTACCTTCAACGGTATTTGAGCACGAGACACAATTACCACACTTATGGTGTCCTTTAACCGGGTCTAATTTCCACAGTCACTTTTAGGTCGCTGAGTGCCCAAGTCTGCTCGAATTATTTGTTGCCCTATGTTTTTGCTTTTTTTCAGGGCAAACAGAGGTTTTGGAAATGGTATGTCCAAATTTGATAAAAAGTGCCAAATTTTAGTACTATGGCTTTGAACTTGTTCGTTAATGGTCCATACGTGGTTACACAAACTAACTGTTCCAACGGTTTCTTTTCTTTTTTGGTCAACAGTACTTCCCTTGGCGTGAACCATGCACGTTTAGTTGCATGTTTCAACATCTTTCTGGGATACATAAAGTTCAGTATGAATAGCAGTAACACCCGCTTAACTTTTCTCGATGTGGAAGTGTTCCACCAGGAAGGAGAATTAGCCACCACCCTTCACCGTAAACAAACCGACAAAAACACAATTCTACACTATGACAGCTTCCATCCCAAAAGTTTAAAAGCAAACCTACCTTACAGCCAACTATTACGAGTCAGACGTAATTGTTCAAGAAAAGAGGACTATATGACACACGCAGAAACATTATGTGACCAATTATCTAAACGGGGGTATCCCAGAAAGATGTTGAAACATGCAACTAAACGTGCATGGTTCACGCCAAGGGAAGTACTGTTGACCAAAAAAGAAAAGAAACCGTTGGAACAGTTAGTTTGTGTAACCACGTATGGACCATTAACGAACAAGTTCAAAGCCATAGTACTAAAAAATTGGCACTTGTTATCAAATTTGGACATACCATTTCCAAAACCTCTGTTTGCCCTGAAAAAAAGCAAAAACATAGGGCAACAAATAATTCGAGCAGACTTGGGCACTCAGCGACCTAAAAGTGACTTACCCACACTGTGGAAATTAGACCCGGTTAAAGGACACCATAAGTGTGGTAATTGTGTCTCGTGCTCAAATAACGTTGAAGGTACCACATTCGAACACAACAACATTAAATGGACCCACGTGGAATTCACAAATTGTAAGAGCAAAAATGTAGTTTATGTAATCATTTGTCTGTGTGACAAACTCTACATTGGGAAAACTACCCAAACTGTGTCACAAAGACTGACCCAACACAGGTCCAGGATCAAACAAAAAGTCCTCAACGCCCCAATGGTCCAACACTGTATTGAGTCAGGCCACAGTGAAAAAGAACTGAAGTGGTCAGTACTATCAAAAATTCAAGTCCCTGCAAGAGGAGGCAGTGTAGAAACACTATTGTCTAAAAGGGAGGCATACCTAATTTTAAAATATGACTGCGTGAATGCTGGACTGAACGAACATACAGAAAGCCAAAACCAATAACTGGGCCGCAGGTGATACAGACCACCCCACAAGAATCTCATTGAATCTTCTGGACTACATGTCCCAGAAGCACCTGCCTTATATAACAGCTTCAAACTTCCGCGTGATTTCAGCCCTTCACTCATCCAAGGAACTGTGAAGTAATCTGCAGCGTCTAGCGACTAATCCACAGGTAAACGAAATGCGCTTAAAAACAGAAAGGCTTCAGTAACTCCTAAGCATTCAAATTCTAACTTCCCTCCGCCCTGTTAATTGATTACAGCGCTACCGGCACACTTCGAAAACAAACCCGACATCGAGCAACGCTTTCTGAAACAAAGACGCGGCACCCGGCACCTCTGGAAACACCGTGCAAGTAGGTGTGGTATTCTTTTCATAAACACGCTCGAAATAGTCGAAAAACCTGTAAGAGGACTAACTAAAAAATAATACCCTCTTAAACTTACAGCGCCGACTACTGCCAAACAATAAGAGGTGGCGCCCCACGATAGACAAGCCAGGCGCTCCGCGCTCAATGAACATTGAAAAGTAAGTGCAGAAACGAACAGCTGCCTGTATAATATTGCTAGATTCATGCATTGAATTCAATAATAATCCCACATTGCTAAATACGTGCCTATTCACTTTGTAGCGCCAGCATCCATTCCCCCTTCTTTTAAAAAAAAAGGGAAGATCTACAAACCGCTAGAAAACGTTGTGGCTGAAAAACACGTGAGTGAAACATGCGATGCTAACAAACCAATAACGTAACACAAGAATTTTTTGGAAACATACACATATTATTGTTTCCGTTGCAGAACTTAAAGAGTCTCACCAAGAGAAATCGATTAGATGAACTGATACAAGTTGCATTTCTAAGCAAAAAGGTAACGATAACGCAAGTTGAACTGTCTTAGTGACACATCGAAGAGGGTCACAAATTTATCATGCCCTATATTTGTATTCATATAGGTACCCAGCCCCGAAGCCCTGAAGACGAGCCTGAACAAGTATATAGACAGGCTCACAGGCTTATGACCCTGCATTCGTCTTAATTCCGAATGCCCTTTCATTGCGCATAAGGCTTTTGTTTTGTTTTTCTCAAATAAATTGAATGTTTGTTATATTAGTCGCCCCATGCGCAATCAGGCCAAAGGAAAGAAAGAAAAAAATGATTCTAGTGGCCTGACTTAAAATATGTGGACAGGGTACTCTCAACATTAATGAGCAATTGATATTTAAATGTTTTTTTGTGTAAAAGCATATGAATGTGTAATTCTTTTTTGTCTTTTCAATGTAAATTTTGAGTTATTGTAAATACATGTGTTCTTGTGCAGGACAGGAAGTAACTCTTCGGACTGTCATTGAATTTGTAAAAATTATTGCAATTTCTTTTCTAAAACTCATAAATTTAATGGTTACACATAAGGATTAAATACCTTAGTGTACGATTCTGCCCAAAATAAAAAAAGAGCAGAACAAAAAAACGAGTGACCGGGTCCCTTTCTTTCTACGATTGTAATTTGTCCTACCCGGCCACACCATTGGACAAAACCCCCCCAGTAATAGACCTGATAGGGTAGATGACACTGATGCTAACTGTCTTGTAGGTTTGCTAAATGAAATTGAACAGGATTTGCCTGAGGATAACGATGCCAACCCTCTACTGAAGGCTCCGGATGGTATCGTGGAAAACGTGGGGAAACTGTTTTCATGGAACATTGCAGGGCTGTGCTCTAAACTGGACTCTGGAGAGTGGTTTCGCTTTGTTAATTCTTTTGATCTATGTATATTCCAAGAGACCTTGTTATGTGAACCATCCTTTGCGCAGGGATACTTGAACTACTCTGTGCCTGCATTAAAAGGTCCAAAGGGGAGACCAATGGGTGGTCTAACCATTTGGGTCCGTCAGTCCCTAAAATTAGCTGTCAAGGTAATAGAGACCAGCCACAGAGACATTCAACTAATCAGAATGAACTCTGATGTTGTGGGAACGCTCGACATTTACAATGTCTATGTGAGGAGTTCCAGGGGTGGGAGGGCAGAGGTTTTAATGGCCCTGGGCTCCCTCCTTGATTCTTACTCTCAAGATAACAATATTGTCATTGCAGGTGACTTTAATCGAACATTTGAACCCTTAGCCATAGAAGACGACTTCCCTGGGGCCGAAGAGGACTGGCATTGGAGAGTCCCAAAATTAGAGCTGAAATCAGTTGTAAGGTGGACCGAGGATGTGATTAGTTTGAATGCCTTATGCTTAGAAAAAGGTTTAAGAGCATTAAATGGAAGGACATCAAGTGATAAAATGGGTCTATTTCATTTGACAATGGGCGGCATAAAAGTAGAATAGATTATGTACTCTGTAGTTTGAAACTGTGGCCGTTGGTATGTGACATGGAGGTTGTGTGGAGGAGTGAGAGCGACCACAACCCTCTGTGTACAGAGCATAATTGGTGGTCACCACCCAACGGGCCTGGAGTCCCTACTACCCTTGCACCACCCTTAGCTGTCCCTGAAAATGATATGCGTAGGTTAAGATGGGAATACGTAGCGACCAACCAACAGGCCATTGCTAACATCAACACTGATGTCGATAAAGCGATATTAGCCATGGAACATATTAATTTTTCTAGTTCTGGGTTGAGTAGCGTGGTTGAAATTCATGATACTCTTTTTTGCGCAATCAAAAACCACTTTTGTAAGCCTGTGAAGGGCAAGGGCGAGAGAGTCCTTAAGCAAGCAAAATGGTACAATGCTCACTGCAGAGACGCACAAACTGTCCTAGATACTGCTCTAAAGGGTAGGGAGACCAGGGTTATCCAAGCTGCTGGAAGGGAATATAAAGCTAGTATAGTGAACGCAAAGAAAGCCTGGGATGAGCACCATTGGTCTGAATTAAAAAGAGCTAGTGATATGAAAGATTCTGGACTGTTTTGGAACATTGTTAAGTGGGGTGGTGAGGGGATACCTGAACCCTCAAATAACAATGTACCGTAAGAAGAGTGGGTAAAATTCTTTAGAACACAGTATGCCGTGGCAAAACAGGATACATTTCCAGCTGACATACGTCAAACCCACTCAAAAGATAACTCCTCCAGTCTTAAAGAAATTATGGTGGCCTTGAGTTCTGCGAATAGTGGGCGAGCCCCGGGCCTAGATGGTGTTCCTGCCGACGTCTTTATTAATGACAAAGAACATTGGTGTAAGTACATTTACCTGCTTATTAACAACATTGCCAAGGGTGCAGAGGTACCGTCAACATGGCAGGGAGCAGTAATTATATCAGTGTACAAGAAAGGTGACCGATCTCAGCCCGGCAACTACAGGCCGATAAGCCTTATTGATACCATCCAAAAGATAGTAGGGCGTGTGATCGTGAACAGGCTCCTTGACTGGGCTGAGGATAATAATGCTCTGTCACCGTTTCAAGCGGGATTCCGTAGGTCCACAAGTACAGTGGATCAGGTATTCCGCTTTAACTTGTTGCAATGGAGGACCGTGGTGCTGGGCGGGGGTAGCCTATATGCGGCTTTTGTCGACTTACAGGCTGCCTTCGATCTAGTACCACGGTCGAAGCTGTGGTCTGTTCTCAAGAACCTGGGTGTTCCAGATGATCTACTGTCACTGATAATGCGGCTCCATGAAGTAACTTTTGCTAGAATCCAGTGGGGGGGGGGCAGGGTATGGGGACAGCGCATTTCCCGTTTGAGCGGGGAGTCCGGCAAGGCTGTTCAATGGCTCCCACTCTCTTTACACTGTTCATTAACGGTGTCGTATCCTGCATGTTATCTGCGAAGTTGGATGCTCCTTCATTAGCTGGTATAAATATACCTGTTTTAATGTTCGCAGACGACACGCTTATTCTATCTAAGACCCCTAGTGGTTTACAGCGTGCATTGTCTATCTTTGAGCTATTCTGCGGGGAGCACGGCCTAGAGGTCAATGTGACAAAATCAAAACTTATGATTTTTAATCCCAACCGCAGTTTTAAATCTAAAATTATCATGAATGGTCGTCCCCTAGAGGTGGTGAACACCTTTACGTATCTGGGTATTCACATCTCAAATAAGAGCAGATGGTGCCAACATATAGACATTGCAACATTGAGGCACAGGCAACTATCTGGTGCTATTAGTTCCGAGCATAGAAAGTCCCTGACGAAACCTGTAAAGCCTGCCCTTTAGGTATATGAAGCAAAGGCTCTTGGCTCCGCACTTTATGGTGCCGAGCTATGGGGTTTCGACAAAGTGGCTGCTCTACAAATTTCGGAAAATAAGTTCTTCCGGGCAATAACTGGTGTCCCTAAAAGTACTCCCTTGCTGCCCCTTAGGTACGACCTGGGCAGAAAAGCAGTTACAGACTTGGCCAGGCTTCGACCTATTCTGTACTGGAGAAGGCTTTGGACCACGCCTGAGCTTTCCCACTATGCTGAGGGTTTTTTAGACATTATCAAAGCGGATACATTCCATAAAATCGGGTGGCTCAAATCGCTGAAAGCAATTTTGACTGAGCTTGGAATGAGTTCGCTTTGGTCAGACCCAGTTGGAGCAACATTCCCTACTAAAAGCGCTCTAAAAGAAATTTATTGGGAAAAGGTAGCCTCCCTGGGTTGGAGTAGCCCTAGTACAGGATCTATGGCCGAAAGATTCCTAGAGGCTAAATTGTATCCTTCTTTGGGACCCTACTGGGATATCATAACCAGACCTGGCAAAAGAAAACTTTTGTTTCAACTGAGAGCAGGTGCACTCCCCCTTAGATTTTTGACAGCTAAATGGGAAAGTGGGTTGAGTGATAGTTGCCCTGCTTGTGGTTCCACTAAAGAAACAACTGGCCATTTTTATTTTCCTGTACAGCTTATTCGGACCCAAGATGCGTATGGTTAAAACCGATGTGCAAGTTATTAGGGACTACCACTAGTACAGTTGCCTAGCGCATTATATGCACTAGCACTGCGATTTGGATATCAATAGCCGCTGCCAAATATCTGGGATGGGCATGGTCGATTAGACAGAGACTGCTAGTTACTTAACTATTCTCTGTCTGGATAAACTGCCAGTATGTTTTAACTACGTTTTTATTATAAAATTGTTTTATTCCATGTGTTTTTTAACTTTTTACTACTCTTAAAAATTGCTAATTTTGTATTGTATGAAAACTTTCAAAATTGGAACTGTTCATCGAGTCATAAACTGTAAATATTATGCTTAGCTCACAATATAATTGATTGTAAATTTAATCTGTACTTTTAAATTTAGGATGTTCTTGCTTTTATGAGTGAAATCTCGAATAAAGCATAATTTGACTTTGACTTTGACTTTGACTCTCCCTTTGGTGTATACCTTGACAATGTGAGTTTATTGAACCACACAGAAAGAAGTAATTAGGAAATTACTTAACTCCAATAAATGGTGTCATTCATCTGTTGAAAAAGAAAAAACATAAATATAAGTTAGCATTACTTTTAGAAAATTCTGGTAACAAAACAATACACATTGCTTATGCTGTAATAGTTTTTTGCATTATAGTAAAGGATTTCATTTTCTCCTTTTTAGCGTTCTCAGCTTTTATACTTGCACACCATAAACAATGTTCTGTATAAGGATTCATCCTTGAAAAGTGGGGAAAAACAATCAGAGATGTAGAAAAACTCAGAACTGCATAGTATATCACAACAAATAAATGACACTATGCATTGCATTCACTATAATTACTCAATCAATTGTATTACCTAGAGTTGCTGAACTACTCTGAACAAACATAACTTAAAAATAGCTGTGTTAATATTAGAAGTGATATAATTTTACTAAAAGATACAAAACACAATTGAATTTTGGAGGCTCTTTTAGAAAATCCACCCTTGGTAGACAGAATGATGTTGTTCTATGTGGAACGTCAGTGTTTACACTGACATTTCACATAGAACAAATATTGTGTAACACTTTTTAAACAGTAACCCTCCTTAGAACTTTAGTTGAAGAAACAAAGTTTAAGAATTTGGTAGTTCAAAAAGTAGTTTTGGTTTGACTTTAAGTTTGCTGTCCTTTCATTCTGGCCATCCGGTCTCACACTTTGAATAGACAGTATAGTGTCCAGATGTTTCATAAAGTCCCTCCTGAAAGATGATAGCCATAGTAGTATTAGTTCTTCCAGTAAAAGATATTTGTCCAGCTTACAGGGTTGTAATTTCGGTTTCCAATTTAGATCCATCTGCTCTGCATTGTGGTAGCATTAATATAATGTTTTGTACTCTTCTTTGTATATGCAATGACATCTGATCTACAATTTGGGCAGGTCATATTTTGGCCAGCCTTTTTGATCAATCTGTCAAAAGTCAGTTTTGGATTCTGATAGTGTTACGTGCAGAAATCTCTCAGAATTGATTTGAGTGGTAGATGTAAAAGAACAATCTTCACTCTCCTGGTTTCAGGTGTAACTCAGTGCAAAAAAGTCACAAATACTCTTTCTTTTTCTACTTCTAAAACTCCAAGCATGATCATTAAAAACTACTGTGCATCTTGTTGAATGTTCTGAGTAATAGTACTGATCCACTACATATATCTACTAGATCTCAGATTCCTGAAGCACCATGAATTACAGTCCTATTACTATTAAAACGTTGCAGCAAACTACACAGTGCAGAACAGAATCTCTTATGTGGTTTCTGTTCAATTGCATTTATAAGATATAATAAATGAAACAGTACATTGAGAGCAACATTTGCATACCAGTCGACACCAGAAGTGTTTGATAATTGGTTACCTGCAATATCTTCCTCATTCTCCAATTTTTCTTCTTAACGCCTTCCTTGTTCTCCTTCTTTCCAGCAACATCTGTAGATTGTTTTTGGAACTTCCGCTTTAGACAGATGATCCATTTTTCATAAATAGTATGCTGTCCTAAATGTGGAGTGTATACACTTCTTAACCGATTATATTGTTTGACAAAACTTGCAGCAGCACTAACTTTCCTATCATCAAAATCAATCAAAAGGAAATTGGACAATATTCTAACTCCAGACAATACTACATATGACATACAGCCTTTATGTACAATACGACCAATATTAACAAAAGCTGTATCTACAATTAAACCTTGAGATTTTTGAATAGTTACAGTGATTGCTATAGAGACTGGAAACTGCTGGCGCAGGATATACAAGTCATTTACAAGCAAAAAATGTACAACACATCAATCTATCTGCTTCACCCCATCAATCTGATCAAATTGTATTACTGAGTATTGAACCTCGTTCCTATTTTGAAAATAATTAAATCAATCACATTACCAATAGCATAATTTACTATCCTTCTGCAAAATTTAAATTACCCCACAAAATTACTCTATGGTTTTGCATACGTGTAAACATTTTTCTGCAGTCCTGGATACAGATATCTCCAAAGACTCCAATTTTGCTTGCAGTTTTGCACTGAGCAGTACTGTCACCCCCGGTATTACATTTCATCAATTGTTGTAATTTCCAAAATGTCTTCTTTCTCCAGTTTTAGTAATTGTTCGTCTAAATTGGAGAACTCCCGAAGTCCAGACAAGTCACTCTCAGACACAACATAGAATGTGAATGGAGTACAATGGCAAAATCTAGGATCTTCTGAAAAAAATGTGGTTGATCGGTATTCAGCTGGTGGTATTTGTACGGGTGGTCATCATAATGGCTGCCTGCTCCAGTAGGAAATAGTTGTGGAAAACAGCAAGCCTCCACACATGTTTCTCACACACTCATGGGAGATCCCTTTGCTTCTTTTATTTGAAAGGGATCACTAGCATCAACAATAATTCTTAAGAATGCAGGGGATGAATGCTGCTGTGTTCATACATTTATTTTGATGTGGATCAACCCACTATTTCAATCTGTCTTCTTCATGGTAATAGTTCATCTTCTATACATGTTACTTCTTGAGCAACATCAACATTTTTTATAATCAATATTATTTTGTACAAAGTATAATGTAGCTTTTTTTTTACTTAATTAACACCCACTGACTCTTGCCAAATTGTTCTGTTCTTGGTGGGCACACCATTAACTAGAATGATGAGTGGTTAATCAATATCTCTCTCTAGCACTACAGTTTCAAAATTCCATTTAAAATCTAAAATAAAATCTAAGGTTAACAGTTCTTCTTTTAAGGCATTTAAAGCCTTTCTGTGCGTCTATAAGTGGAAATGTTCCTGTCTTTGGTTGCATACAAACTATTACTTGAAAAGGGTGCACTGTATGAGTATTGATTCATAAACATGTAGTTCTCAAAGTTATTCTGGAATTAATATGAAGCATGGGCATAAAATCCGTTCCGTTGGCGGATTTGCGGATTTTCTGCAATTTCGCAGTCTGCGAATCTCGCGAAATTGCAGAAAATTCCGCAAAATCGCGTTCAGGACGGATTTACAAAAACTGAAGTACATGAAGCACTTACAGGGTTACAGCAGGTGCCCACGTTGAAGCTAATTTCTTTGTAACCATTTACAAAATGGTTACAAAGAAATTAACTTCAATTTGGGCACCTGCAGTAACACTGTAAGTGCTTCCTGAGCGGCACCTCCAGAGTTGTTGCCTACTTGCAACTATTCTCTGACCCTGCTCTGACCCTCGAAGCAGGGTCAGAGAATAGTTACAAGTATGGCACAATGCTCCAGGTTTCACAAAAATTAAACCACAACAGGAAGCACTTACAGATAAGGAAGCAGGTGCCGGACTTAAAGCTCAAATTCAGTAACACATTAACCAGCCCCCGGTTGAGGCTGGGCAGGTGTGCTTTCTCCCCATAATCTACAGTGGTGAACCAGATGGTGCTGTGATGAACCAGAAGGTGCTATTGTGAACCAGAGGGTGTTGTGATGAACCAGAGGGTGGCAGTGGTGAACCAGAGGGTGGCAGTGGTGACCCAGAGTGTGCTGTGATGAACCAGAGGGTGGCTGTAATGAACCAGAGGGTGACAGTGATGAACCAGAGGCTGACAGTGATGAACCAGAGGGTGGCAGTGGTGATCCAGAGGGTGGCAGTGATGAACCAGAGGGTGGCAGTGGTGAACCAGAGTGTGGCAGTGGTGAACCAGAGGGTAGCAGTGATGAACCAGAGGGTGGTAGTGATGAACCAGAGGGTGGCAGGGGTGAACCAGAGGGTACCTGTGGTGAACCAGATGGTGGCAGTGGTGAACCAGAGGGTGGCAGTGGTGAACCAGAGGGTAGCAGTGATGAACCAGAGGGTGGCAGTGATGAACCAGAGGGTGGCAGTGGTGAACCAGAGGTTGGCAGTGATGAACCAGAGGGTGGCAGTGATGAACCAGAGGGTGGCAGAGGTGAAATAGAGGGTGCTGTGATGAACCAGAGGGTGGCAGTGATGAACCAGAGGGTGGCAGTAATGAACCAGAGGGTGGCAGTGATGAACCAGAGGGTGACAGTGATGATCCAGAGGGTGGCAGTGGTGAACCAGAGGGTGGCAGTGATGAACTAGAGGGTGTCAGTGATGAAGCCGAGGGTGGCAGTGGTGAACCAGAGGGTGCTGTGATGAACCAGAGGGTGGCAGTGATTAACCAGAGGGTGGCAGTGATCAACCAGAGGGTGGCAGTGGTGAACCAGAGGGTGATGTGATGAACCAGAGGATGGCAGTGATCGGCCAGAGGGTGACAGTCGTGAACCAAAGGGTGGCAGTGATGAACCAGAGGGTGGCAGTGATGAACCAGAGGGTGGCAGTGATGAACCAGAGGATGGCAGTGATGAACCAGAGGGTGGCAGTGATTAACCAGAGGGTGACAGTGATGAACCAGAGGGTGGCAGTGGTGAACCAGAGGGTGCTGTGATGAACCAGAGAGTGGCAGTGATGAACCAGAGGTTGACAGTGATGAACCAGAGGGTGACAGTGGTGAACCAGAGGGAGGCAGTGGTGAACCAGAGGGTGGCAGTGGTGAGCAAGAGGGTGGCAGTGATGAACCAGAGGGTGGCAGTGATGAACCAGAGGGTGGCACTACTAAACTGCCCGGGAGCCCTGTGGGTGTGAGCCCCTGCGCTGCTGAGCTGCCCAGGGGTTGTGAGCCCACGTGCTACTGAACTGCCCCGGGGCTCAGTGGGTGTGAGCCCCCGTGCTGCTGAACTGCCCCGGAGCCCTCTCAGTGTGAAAATCATTTGTGCTCAATTGCCTGGGAGCCCTCTGGGTGTGAGCACACATTGTGCTAAGTGTCCCCCTGCCCCCAGTACATATATACCCGTACCACACAGCACCATTATTAAGTATGTGCATGTACCAGGCGTGGAGCACCCTCAAGCCACTGCACCCTACTGCCCAGCGCCAGCATATGCCTGTACGGGGCAGTTTAGTATGAGATGGGACATTGTCCAGCAGCAGCAGCTGCATGCGCCTGAACCCACTGAGCAGGATCAGAATGGCTTTGTACCAACACGCGCAGCAGAGCTATCTTGAACATCTGAAGGATTCTGGGGTCCTGTGCCAAATGTATTTTTGTATCCATGAGTTTCCCGAGCGCCATCCCCGTGTAGCTCGTGTGACCAGGAGGCTGCTTTCTCCTTATCTGCTGCTCTGCTCAGTCTCTGACCCTTTATAAACAAGATGCATGTTAACTCGCATAGAAGCCCCGCCTGTTTGTCCCCATCCACCACACACTAGCGAAATGAAACGTCTTCCCGCCCGTCCCCACTATAATGGCCAGCTCACTCAAGGGACCTCGGCGCCTTTTGGCGCGCTGGCAAAGTTACAGGCACACATGGTCACATATTTGTGCAAATGGCACAAAAATCCGCGAGTTTGCAGGAAAATTCTTTACTCGCTGACTTTTTTTGCAATTTCGCACAAATTCACGGACCGCGAATTCGCACATTTCGCCCATACTTAATTAATATTAACTTGTTATTTATTGCTCTGGATGGCATTTTGTTACCCTCTAACTTATCATAGCAATATTTGCATATAACTGGCCATATAGACAAATCATAGCATTCCTCTACAAATAAATATACAGCAAATTCTTGCCACTTAGCTCTGCTGTCATTTTTTGTTTATGACTACAGAACAACATTGGCTTTTGTGGTGAGTGCATCAACAATAACTACAAACACAGTATGGTTTCTCTGAGGAACTGTGTTAAACTTTGTGATCTCTCTGTAACAGTATCAGCACTAAGGCCTGTGTCCTGTTCCTCTACAACCCCAGTAACCAATTCTTAATTTTCCCTAGATTTCTGTTCAGGACCAAAGAAATTAAACTGAACATCTTCACAAACCTTTTCTACCTTTGCTACTGTACCATGCCAAATACCTACATTTATGTTTCCTAAAGATAATGCAGGAGTTTTCACAAAGTGAATTCTCCTAACTAATTTTCACATTTTAGAGTGCTGAACAGCTAACATCCTGAACAGATGAAATGTACTTGTGCAGACTTTCTAGGAAAGGCATGCCAGGTATAGGTCCCTGAGCTAAGTATAATTAATGCCCTCACAATTTATGAACTCACATATTATATCACTCATGACATGGTCAGTGACATCACTGAGGATATCACTCATGACATTTCAAATGACATCACTCAACACACATCTCAAATGATATCACTGATGACATCTCTGATGACATCATTCAGTGAGTGTACGTATTCTGTAAAATTTCATGATTGTTAAACATATTTACTAAGTACTACAAAAATTAAATTAGTATTCTAGGTGTACTACTAATGAGTGAAGGTACTTTTAATATTTCATATGTGAGTGGCTGTGTGACTGTATGTATCTTTGTGTGCATGGGTGTGTGAGTAGCTGCATGGGAGTTTAAATAGGATTGTGAGTAGCTGTGTGGATGAGTGAGATGCTGTGCGAGTGGCTGTATTGGTGAGTGAGTGGGTGTGTCAGTGGCTGTATGGGTACATTTTTAAAAAAATAATAATTTTTGAAGTTTTCTATAGTGCTGGCCAGACCCGAGGGTATCGGAGTGCTTTACAAAGGATTGAGAGAAGTCAAGTACAGGACAATGTAGCAAAATAGAATCATACGTGTTCAGAGATTAAGAATTGTGTTGAGTGCCTGAGGTGCTACGTTGAGATAGAGAGATCGGAGGATCGGGGTGTGCTGTTGAGGTAGAGCGCCCAGGTGACATTCTCGATTCATAGTATTCTCGATGCAAAGTAAAAGTTTTATGTTGAACTTCTTTCCTAGCTGTGAAGAGCCAAGGCTGTGGGTTAGAGAAGGGGTGTGTGTATGGGAGTCGGTACGCGATGACAGGTGCCTGCCAGGCAGAATCATGTAAGTCACGTAATTGAGTTCGGGAATGCGCGGTTAAGGTAGAGGATTTTTAAGCGGCTCTTGAATTTTGGAAAGGAGGGGGTAGTTCTGATGTCCACTGGGATGGAGTTCCAGATTTTAGGTGCGTTGCCTACAATAGAGCGGGCTGCAGTGTTTTGTTTGCGCGTCTTCAGGGGGATGAGTAGGAGGGAGTTTGAGCTCCTGAGACTTCTGGACTGGCCGGATTTCTTGAGCTTAGAGGCTAGGTATTCTGGTTTCCCTGTGTGCAGGGCTTGTGTGTAAGGCAGGCAGTTCTGAAGCTGGCACGCATTTCCACTGGAAGCCATTTCAGATCTCTGAGTGCAGGAGATATGTGGTTGGATTCTTTTGCTCCGGAGACCATTCTGGCAGCTGCATTGAGGGTAGTTTTGAGTGGTGCTAGGTGGGAGAGAGCTGTACCGGAGAGGGTTGCGTTCCCATGGTCCAATCTAGACAACACCAGAGACTGGGTGTCTTGTTTGAGGTCCCTAGGTGGAATGTGGGGTTTGATTTTACTGAGGAGCTTCAGATTGAGCAAGGCACTCTTAGCGGAGTTTTTGATGTGGTTAGTCAATGATAATTTGTGGTCAAGGATGTTTCCAAGTGATTTTACCGAGTTAGTCAGCGTGAGATTCCCATTGAGGGCATCGATTGTTTTCACCCATTCAATAATTTGAGGGTTTTCCTCCTTGTTAGAGAAGAGGAGGATCTCAGTTTTTCCTTGATTGAGTTTAAGGTGGTTGGTTGCCAGCCAGTCTTGGACTTCTCTGAGAGTATTTTTGAGTCTTAGAATGTCATTAAAGGAGGAGGTTTCCAGGTAGATCTGAGTATCATCTGCTTAGAGATGGAAAGGGATGTTGGCTTTTTTCAGTATGGTGGTGAGGGGTACCATATATATGTTGAACAGTTGAGGGGAGAGAACGGATCCTTGGTGGGACACCTCTCGTCACGGGGAGAGGGTCAGATGTGAAGGATTGGATCTTAACTCTTTGGTAGCGATTCTGAAAGAAGGAGGAGAACCATTGAAGGACCACATCGTCCGCACCTACCCGCTCTTTGAGAGCCTTGATGAGAAGCCTGTGGTCTACCATGTCACAGGCTGCTGACAAGTCTAGGGGGATGAGTAGACAACAATGATCTGAATCAAGGGAGTTGCGGATGTCATCCACGATGTTGAGGATTGCGGTTTCGGAGCTATAGCCTTTTCTAAAGCCTGATTGGTGATGGTCTAGTAGATTAATATTGTCAATCTGATTATTCAGTTGGCGGAGCACACATTTTTCTAGGATTTTGGCTAGGAAGGGAAGACTGGAGACTGGTCTGAAGTTATTTAGGTCATTAGTGTCTAGGCCTGGTTTCTTCAGAAGAGGTGTAACTTGGCCGACTTTGAGGCAGTCTGGTATGATGCCAGTTTTTAGGGAGCTGTTGATGATTTCGCACCAAAGTGGTGCAAGGGCGAGTTTCAGTTCTTTGGCCATTTGGGAGGGAATGGGGTCTGTGATGGGTGGTTGGCACAGGATCGGTTGAGTGAGGTGGAATAGGATTAGGTGATGGTCTGACCAGTCGACCAGAAGGATGTGGTCTATATTAATAGCGTCATGTTGGGCGATGAAGGCGTCCAGGATTGCCCCTTTGTTGTGAGTCTCTTTTGAGCAGTGTTGGGTAAGGTTGTTGGAATGTAGTAGCTCGTTCAGGAATTTTACTGTAGCACTGTTCTCATCGTTCCAGTGGAGGTTGAGATCGCCTAGAATGAGATTGTTGGTCTCTCGGAGAGAAAATTGAGCGATCAGGTCTGACAGGTGTTCTGTGAACGTGGCGGTGTTACCTTGGGGATGGTATAGTAGGTGACAGTGCAGTATATTGTTGGTGGTGGTTTTGATGTTGGCAGTAAGGCATTCAAAGGAGATGTATTTACAGGTATCAATTTCAGACACTGATAGGCTGTTGTTGTGGAGAATTGCCACGCCTCCGCCTTTTTGGTCTTTCCTATCTTTGTTGATGGTGGAGAAGCCTGGAGGTACGAGCATTTCCAGGATAGCCGGAAAAGAGTTGTTTAGCCAGGTCTCTGTGATGAAGGCTACATCTATGTTATGGTTGAGAATGGATTCTGCCAGCTCTGTAGCATGTTTCATGGCAGATCTGCAGTTTATGAGCATGCAGTTGGTACGGGGAGACTCTTTTTGGTTCAGTAGGGATGTTGATGAGGGAGGCTGGGGGCCTAGGGGGTTTCGGGAGTGAGTGGTCACTTCTGAATCCGGTGATTACCTGAATAGTAGATTGTAGGACGTAGGTGGAAGGGGTGGTGTAAGATGAGGCTAGCTCGAGCGCTTCCTCCGATGACATAGCTTACGCCGATGTACTTTGTCTCCGGGCCTGGGACGATGAAGGGCAAGGTGAGTGGCTAGGGGGCGGTGGCTTGGTTGGCCTGGGATAAGCGGGGGTGGAGGAGAAGGTGGTGGAGTGGGTGCTTAGGGGAGAGCTGTGGAGTGTTGAGAGGTTGGTAAGGATAAAATTATGAGAGGCTCTATGGAGGGGTACATGGGTGTATAGTGACTGCATGGGTGAGTTAATAGGTATCTGAATGGCTGTATGAGTGAGTGACTAGGTGTGTAAGTGGCTGTATGGGTGAGTGAGTGGCTGTTGGAGTGGATGTTTGCTTAAGTTAGTTGGTGTGTGAGTTACTGTATTGGAAAGTAAGTATCTGTGTGAATGCTTCCATAGGTGAGAAAGCAGATGTGTGAGTGCTTGTATGGATATGTGAATCGGTATGTAAGTGGTTGTGTGGGTGTGCGAGTATGTGAGGGCTTGTATGGGTGAGTGAATGGCTTTGTTAAGAGGCTAATTGGGAGACTGAGTGGGTGTGTGAGTGACTTTGTAGGTAAATAAGTTGGTGTGTGAGTAGCTGAATGGGTTAGTGTGTGGTTATGTGACTGGCTGCATGGGTGAGTAACTGGTTATATATGTATCTGTTTACTTCAGTGAATGGTAATGTGAGTGGCTGTATAAGTGAGTGAGTATGTGAGTGGTTATTTGGAAGAGGTAATGGGTGTGTGCGTACTGGTATGGGTGTGTGAATGGGTATGTGAGTGGTTGTGCGGGTGCTTGAAGGGGTGTGCCAGATGTTATAATGGGGTGTGAGTGGTTCTGTGGATTATTTCATCAATGATGTCATTTGAGATGTCATCAGTGATGTCACTGACCATGTCCTGAGTGATGTAATATGCGAGGTCATAAGCAGTGCATTGCAGGGGTATATGTTATACTTAGCTCAGGTAACTATATCTGCAGAATGTTGCTGGTTTTGTACGATTGAAATCTGTAGGCCTGGGCGGTAAATTTCATTCCGCTCACGGAATTTGGGTAATTTCACATTCCGCGGAGAACGCTGAATTGCCAAAAATTCTGCAATCCGCAGCTTCGCTGAATTCTTAGCTTGTTCGCGCTTTCAAAATGCATGTTCACCAGATATTTCTCCCCGAGCATGCAAACAGCGTCCGCGAACAGAAAAAAATAGCATCGCGGACGGGGGGAACAAGCAGTTCCCCATGTTCGCTGAACTTTTGCGTGCTCACTGGGATGTTATACCGTTTCGCGGAGCTTTGCGTAGCACGACTACGCAAATTCAGCCCACGCCTAGAAATCTGATCCTAACTATAATGTCCCGGTAACCTTTGTTATTTTCAGTGAATTTCTAAGGTTTTTTAAATTCTATTTCCTAACTATATCGACCCTCTAACCTTGTTTTTTTTAAGTGCATTTCAATGGATTGCAGTCATTTCTAGAGAGGTGGAGAAAGGGGACGGGCCTCCAATTAGCTCTTAGGAATCCTGCTCTGTGGGACTTACTGTAGCTAACAGATAGATATTTTGAGTTTGGTGTCTCTGAACTCACAATTTAAAATCACAACCTTTTCTGTGAATGTCTATGTTTTTTTTATTCTATTTTGGAACTATAACATCCCTGTGAATTTTTTAGTGAATTTTTAAGGTTTTTACATTTTATTTCCTAACTATAACGTCCCTGTAACCTTTGGGTTTTTTTTAGGTGAACTTCTGTAGTTTTTTAAAACACTATTTCCTAACTATAACGTTTCTGTAACCTTTGTTTTTTTTCAATGAATATAAAATATATCCAAAAAACAAAGAGTACCAAGCCAACTCTGCAATTCCAAACGTTTTATTTTCAAAGCGACAGCGTGCAATCCTCATAAGAACCCTGACGCGTTTTGGCTCTGGTATGAGTCTTGATCACAGGTAGGAGAGGTTTACTTGTCAAGATAATCAGACTTTAAATATGAGCATGATGTACTCAATAGTGCTTGTAAAATACATAGATCAGAATGCACCAGAAGCGAAATGTTAGATTCACAGTACACACCGCATTATTTTAAAGTTTTGGTTAAATTCCTTTTTTACCTGCTATGACTTGAATGTAACAATACAGCATTGCTGTACAGGGAAGTTTTAGAACAAAAACTTGCATTTAAAATGTTAGAATCATTTATGTGCACAACTGTCAATGCTCCTTTGTATAACAAGGAGATCCAAAAAAGAAAAGAGGCAGTGCCATACCCCTCTTCCCCCCATACTTGCCTCCATTATCCAATAATCCCTGGAAAATCCATTGTGTTGTATGGAGGCAAGCTGGTCATGCCGCCAAAGTCATGTAAGTAACAACATACACTCCTACATTTATGGGAGCGCTACCCCCTGCAGGGCGTATTTGGCATCTGGGGAATGGAGTCCGTGTCAATCCATCCAAAAGAAGAAAGATTGACAAGCCAACTTTGCAGTGTCAAATGTTTTTTTCAAAGCATCAGCATGCAATCCTCATTAGAACCATGACATTTCTCAGCTCTGCTACAAGCTTTGATCACAGGTGGGAGAGGTTTACTTGTCAAGATAACCAGCCTTAAATGTGACCATAATGTACTCAATAGTTCTGATAAAATACATGGACCAGAATACATGGTTTTGTTCTAAAACGTATCGGCAATGCTGCATTTTTATGAGATATAGCACATTCCTGTCCTCTTCCCCGGTGCTGCCACATAACTGCCTGCCATGCGCTAACTCAGGCACCCTTGCACCATGAGGAGTTGCAGAGATGATTTTTGTTTGCAGAAAGGGATACCTTCCAACAAACTAGGGAGACGATTTCCTCCATATATGTATGCTGCTGAATGCAGCTCACATCAAAAGAAGAAAAAAACAGGAGAAATAAGGTTATTTCTCCTTGTTGCACCTCCCCTACACCTCCCCTAGGGAGGCACAGGCTTTTGACACATTCCCAGGTTTACAGAACGTTGTAAATCTGGGGAATGTTCAAATGCCATGTGTGCTGCATGGGAACACCTACCATAACACCCATGCCTCGCTTCCCCATCGCAGTTTGAGGCCACCCAGTGGCTTGCACTGCATTGCCTCACAACATATCTACAGAGCCATAATAAGCCCGTCAGGGTGGCTTCATGGGCCTAGTAGATATGACACTGCCCAGTGCGCTGCCAGGATGTCAATAAAAGTGACGTTCCAGCGGTACACAAGAGCTTGTGAATAAGCCCTTTAATATATAGTGAGTCCATAGTGATTGTAATTATGCGGTTATAATTAGATCTGTGTTTTCATTGAAGGTAATTTTCATTTTGCTTTTAACTTCATCACCATTTTTTGAATCTGCATGACATTTAAAAGGAATACTAACTTTGGTTCAGTTTAGGATGACAGGGTTAGTGGAGATCCATCCAGCGGCATAAACATAAAGATAGTAAACCAATTTGAATTTTCCATAAGGACACTTTGGGCACGATTTATGTTCTGTTGGACCGCACGTTGTTCAGACAGGGAAACAGAGTAAATTACTTCATCACCTGGTGGAGGGACTACCTGCCAGATTTATAAATGACTGCCAAGCTGGTTTCTGTCATTGCTTTTAGCAGCTTGGTGCAAAACTTTGTCAACATGACAGAGACTTGCAACAAACTGATTTATTTTTTTATGTTCAAAAGGAAAATCCTGAATCAGAATTTTCTTTTTGAAAATAAAAAGGATAATGCCCACCTCACCTCCCATGGCCATAAAGGGCATTTTTGCCTTTTATGTCCGCCGATCCTAATTGGATGGTCATACATATAGCCAATTCTCTGACAAACCATACTCCGTCAAGCCAATTGAGAAGTTTAGCTATAGCGGAGACAGAGTAGTCACTGCCATAGCCAAACTTAAGGTCCACCCACATCTAAATCGGGTAATAAGGTCACTATGTTGGTGGGGGGGAAACTCTATCGCCGTTGCCACAGAGTTCCCTCTCTGCCAACTTATAAACATAGAAATCAGTCCCTTTATTCTCCAATACAGCAAAAACTGCTGAATGCAATTACACCAATGTTGACATGAAAGTAGAACTTTACTTTGATTAGTGCCATTGCTTGATGTAAATCCCTTCAGTAGTTTATGAGATATCTACATTTGAAAATGGTGTTTGTGCCAGCTATGAATAGGTAATTAATAGATATAGTTTGACAGCTGAGAAGGTGCCCTTTATTTGTCTACAAAGAGTATTTAATGACTGTTAGTGAAACAAAAATAAGTTTAGTTTAATCTTGGTAGTTTTTTAATTTCTTCAAATTCATCAAGGAGAGGCACCTTTTAAAGGGAGAGTCAAAAAGTATCCCTTTGTTAATAACGGTGGCACCCTTTGAAGAATTCACATGAAATTTGTCAGACATTTAGCATTTTAGTATGCTATTGTTGTGATAACTTTTCAAGCAGACATCTCTGAGGACCAAAGTTAAATGGGGGCAAACATTCTTTCATATGCTAGTTACTATTGTAGTGTTACAGAATTGGGATGTAATTTGCTAGAGTTTTAGCAAGTTAAGTCCAGTGAAGGAATCTCATGAATCATGAAAATTCATCAAGATTCAACAAGCAGGGGCAAGATGTAAGGAGGGGTGAAAAATAATTTATTTGCTAAAAACCGTTGCACAGTTCCATGGATCTAGTGTCAAATGGTACAAGGCATTTTTGCTTGCTCCGAACATTTTAAGTTTTATGCATATCCATCAAGTAGGGACACATTTAAAGGGAGAGCAGGGTCAAAAAAGTGTTTGTTTACTGATAACATAGATGCTGTTTAATGAATCTGTATGGTATTTTGCAGACTTTTAGCATGGTAAGACTGCTGCAGGAAATACTTGTGTCAAAGAGCTCTGATGTCAAAGTTAAGTTCATTGTGTGCAACACTTACCATCCCACCCCACCAACACCAAGGCCTCAGGCTGCCACTCCCTTTCATCCTGCTGCCATAGATAGTGGCCAACCATTGAGCCTTCAGTGACTGAGGGTATTATTTTGTCCTGGTACACTGATTCCTCCAAGGCTCACTATGTACTATCTCAGATATGGTAGTATTAAATAGGTGGGGTTATGTAGCAAGCCATCACACAGGTCCTTTAGCAGGGATGTGAAAATGTAACTGCATGATATCCGCGCTTCTCATCACTGGGAACTGATCTGCTAGTTCTGTTTCTGAACTGCTGGCCATTACTCCCCCATTTAACCCAGTGTTAACCAGATATCATTTTCACATCCTCAGCATGAATCAACACTGCCTGTTTATCTAATAATGTGTCTCAAAACACTCAGGATGGGGCTGGTTCTGACCAATTAACCAACATGCCCTTGGCCAGAGGTCTTGATAGAGGTCACCCTCAAATTGTACTTGGAGGAGTTTCAGGAGTTCCAATGTGCAACCCAGAATAGCGAGGAGAAGACTATGTCTGAGTTGTTGCACTGACTTTCTTTCTGTTGAACATTTTGGGCTTAATGTCCCTGATTATATTTTCAATTGGGACATTTGGACCTTAGTTGAACCTTTGCTTTGTATATTTTACTGTGTGCCTTTTTGTTTCCACTTGGACCTTGTATACAGACGTTTCCCGTTATTACCATCCATTTTTCATCTCCTTAGCTGCACTCAAGATTTGTCAGTGTTGCTCATCTCTCTCTTATGACATGTTATCCGACCTCTGATTCAAATTCATAGATTCCCTGCCCCTTATCTCTTTTTTAGGTTTTAAGTTGATTTAAAATCTAATTCCATATACTCTTCTGAGTATATTCATCTTGAGTGAGTATGCCTTTTGTTGAGTGTGCATTTGTGATGACTGAATGGTACTGAGAAGAGTTATGTGGTAGGTGTCACACGATTCATACCTGTAGGCACATTCTTCACAGCAGTAGGATTAGTCAGCCATCTTAGTCGAGACAGTATAAAGGTAAGTACAAATATTTTTTGGGTATTAGGGAGTGCAGGAATGGTATGAACAATCACCCATATAAAAACACATATGAAGCACTTGGTATTCCGGCTGGGTAGTTTTCATCCAAGTCTGCAGGGTGATCATCAAAGTTCCTGGTTATGCAACATAAGACACTGCTTTAGTTCAGGATCAGGCTATGGAAATTGATTTGTGTAAGAATAGTTATTCTGTATTAGATAAGGGCATTTTTCGGTTCTGCAGGATGTAATAGGCTGCAATTAGATTAAGACTTTAATGAGTTTCATGACCTTTGCATTCTACCTTTCATACGCCTAGCTCAGCAACTGGAGATGATTCAATACAGCATTTTGCCTGGTTTTCCAAGAAACATGTTTGCTTCCGTTCAGATATGTGTCAGTGTTACCCTGGTGTGTAGAAGTGGTATTCAAAGTCCCCCCTTTGATGGGTTTCATGCCACATAGAGTCCTGGCTGTCATGGAAATCATCCTTTCAATCCGACACACTTATGTGGCCTTCTCGCTCAGGCTCAATAAAAGGCTTCATGTTGAGGATTGACAGTTCAAAGATTGTATTTTTGTGACTGTGACATTATGTCAATGTCTCATCTGTGGAACCATCTCTATGCATTGATGGAGAGGAGACAGAAGGTGCACCTGCCTGGGAGGCTATCACAGAAGCTTCAAGAGGAAGAGGGCAAAGCCCATGGAGTGGCTTGTATTTGTTTTCTTTAAATTGTAAGTTGTGCCTAGTGTATGTAATTGTGCAGATGTGATGGCTGGTTCTCTATTTTTAGGCATTCATAGTTTTCTGCAGCATAGTTTTACCTAAATTATGGGCATGATATCACTTCTTGCAACAGTACGTCACATTTGAAGGCGTAGGTGCCACACTACCTTATTTACACAGTCCTGCTACTAGCCATATTTGTAATTTATTTTGTGAATTTCATGTGTACGAAGAACAATGTGCAGTGATATTTGTACCAGTGCTTTAAATGGGCTGGTAATGTCTGGTATGGAGTACCAGCACTTTCAGAGAGACACAATACTTTAGTTTCAAATCTGTTTATTGAGAATACAATACAATTAAAAGCAATATAAACATCAATATCATCAGGAAACTAAAATAAAGAGAGAGGAAAAAAGAAGAGAGAAAGAGGAAGTCAAAGAGAAAGAGGAGGAGGAGGACGACATTCAGTGACCCCCCAAGGCCAGCGAATGTAAATTAAGTAATCAGGGCTGCTGTGTGTCCCTAAGCCATCATGGACCCAGAGAACCGCTCTAGGAGAGGGCAAGGTTACCCAATTTGCAGAAGGGAGGTCGATGATGAAGAGTTCCAAATGAAGGGGGGGACTGTGTGATGTGGAGGTGTGGTGGATAAGGTGTCCCACACCGAAGTACTGATCCCCTGTACGTGGAAAGGGGCATGAAAGGGGAGGGCCATGACTGCTTACAAAGACAACCCCACATAGTGAGAAGATTAGTCGGCATCTCTATTGGGTCCCCAGAGACTATCTGCGTCAGAGGGGAATAAGTTGTCCTCGAATAGGCGTAGAGCCCGGACCTTTGGAGGCTGAAGATGGGCATGATCCAGTTTGCAAAAATAGTCCATCAATGGTTGCCAGAGTTTGGTAAAGTTGGTGTCTCGGAGTTGCAAACGTGCCGTGAGTAACTCCATTGCCGTAGAATGCCACAGGCGAGTGAACCAGATATTCACCAGAGGGGTTTCAGCCTTCTTCCAGTATAGAGCTATGATTTGTTTATCTGCGCCAAGCATATGTAGGCTTAGGTGCCAATCTCTGCGCATCATGCAAGCAGGTTCACAGGCTTGAGGTCCAAAATGACCGTGGACAGGACTTCGGGCAAGGGGTAACCAATTACCAGTTTGATATGACTAAGAACTTCCTTCCAAAAGGTGGTCAAGAGTGGGTAATTACAACAAATGTGGAGAAAATCTCCAATGGCGCTTATACAATGCCAACAGATAGGTGAGGAAGCAGGAAACATTTTGTGCAACCTATGGGGGGTGTAATATAATTGTGTCCTCTGGGAGACGCTGCGGAAGACCTTCAGAATGTCGCACCACAGATGGTCTCATTATGTTGACGTGATGTCAGTAGATGTGTCGGACTGCCACCTAGACTGGTACACATGTGGGACAACCTGGGGAGTGTGTTGAAGGACGTGATATGTGCGAGAGATCAGACCCCTGGAGTATTCAAAGGAGAGCACCAGCCATTCGAAAGGGGTAAAAGGGCGGGTGGCTCCCTGCGCGGAGGTTGACGCCTGGACCCAGTGCCGGATTTGAAGATACTGTAACCGAACCCCCTCAGAAAGTTGAAAGTCCCGTTTGCATTGTTCGAAGGATTTAAAGGAGTCCCCCTTGAAAAGGTCCCAGAGTGTGCGGCACCCCCCCGTCCGACCAGGCTGAGAAAGAATGTGGATGCAAGGCAGGCAGGAAATGTGTATTGTGTGCAATAGGGGTGTGAGAAGATGGAAAAGAAGTAAGCCTCCTATACAATGCTAACTTATCCCAGATATAGAGCACAATTTTTGATGGGATGGCCATATAGGCGCTGCATGACTGAACAAACGTGGGAGCCAAGTAAGATCCCACATGGGTCTGGAGGTCACCTCCCTATCCATATGAAACCAGACCTTCTCGCTCTCCCATGTCATCCATTCCAAAATGAAATGAAGGTGAGAAGCCCAATAGTACTCCAATAGATTGGGACAAGCCAAACCCCCCATTCTCGTGGCAGCAGAAGTATTTTGCTGGAGAAGTGTGGTCGATGCCTTTCCCAAATGAAATTAGTGATTTCACGCTGAAGATTCTGAATCTGGTGCTGTGGGAAAGGTGAGGGTAGGTTCTGGAATAAATATAATATTTTCTGTAATACTGACATTTTGACTGTATTAAAGCGACCCAGCCAGGAAAGGGGGAGACATTTCCATGCCTGCAGATCCTCTAGAATGGCCTTTTTACATTCTTGCCAATTGGCTTATGACCACGTGTTGAGATTGGGAGAAAATTGAGTCCCAGGTACCCGATGGAATGGGAAGCCCATTGATATGGGACGAGAGACTGGAGCACAGGGATCTCTGACTCGGGGATTGCGGGTGACGAAAGAAGCCAACCCAATCCGGCTCAATAAGCCCGGGTAGGTGCGGATTGAGTTGTTTGTCCAGTATGTTGGTATAGAGTTTAAGATCCGTGTTTGAGATTCCGCTGGGGCGGAAAGAGGAACATAGTATGGGATCATTCCGTGGTTTGGGAAGCAGTGCTATTTCGGCCATTGCTACAGAAGTGGAGGGCCCCCCAGAATCCGAGAAAGAGTTAAAAAGGCAAAGAAGAGGATCCTTAAGCTGCGGAAGGAAAAACACGATAAAAAAAGACCAGGAGGCTGTCTAGGCCCTGAGATTTACCAACAGGGAGGTCTTTTAGGGCACCTGTAAGTTCCTCCTGGGAAAGTGGGTCTTCAAGGAGTTGTGCATGGTGTTGGCTCATCTGGGACCAGGTGCATTACCCCAGTACTGCCTGAATCTGATCCAGATTGGGTGGATCCCGTGTATAAAGGGATGAGTAGTATTCGTGGAAGGCTTTCAGTTTAGCGGCTTCAGTGGTACCCATGTGCCGTCATCCAATTTTATTTTTACGATGTGCTCCTTTTCGGCCCTTTTCTGCAGGCGACGGACCAGGACCGCTCCCACTTTATCCCCCCTTCATAATACCTTTTCTTCAATGCCAGGAGAACATGTTCTGCTTTGTTGGTTCTATGGGCACGTAGCTGGCCGTGGAGCATAGCCAGGCGTCGCTTGTGAAGGGCAAGAGGGGGTTCCTGATCCAGTTTTCCAAGCATTTTTATGTAGTGAGATAGATTGTCCTCAAAGAGGCGGGCTTCCTGAGTTATAGGAATAGAGGTGATACGGCCCCTAATTGTGGCCTTAAGAGCATCCCAGGCCAAGGGTAAGGGAGTTTCAGGGAGGTCATTAGACAAGAAATAGGATGTGATAGCTTCTCGGAGCTCTGATACATCCACGGGGTCTCAAAGAACTTGAGGAGGGAGTCGCTAGTGGGGTGGACGATATGAAGACGACGAATGATTCTGCAACAGAAGCTCCACATGTTCATGATCCGAGGTGGAAATATAGGACATAGATGCCGAAAGGGCTTCACTAATCAGGGAGTGTGAAACAAATGCATAATCGATGCAAGAGTAAGACCGGAGGACATGTGAATAGTAGGAATAGTCTCGTGTGGCTGGGGAGTGATAGCGCAAATGTCTATTAAGCCAAGATCAGTAAGGCGCTTTTTCAAAGAAGAAGACATAGCCCCCGCTCCATGAAACGAGCCATCGCTGCGGTCTAGACTTGGGTCCCAGGCCAGGTTAAAATCCCCCCCAGGTTAAGGTGAGGATCATCATGTGTTATCTATTCCTGCAGGAGTTCCCTAATGAAGAGGTCCTGCGTTTGATTAGGAGAATAAATGTTGAAAAGTGTTAATGCCCGTTGCACGATCTTGACCACCAATTTAATTTAATGAATCTACCATCTTTATCACAGATCACTCTGGGTGCCCCTTTTGGATACCTGTCCTGCAGAGAATAGCCACCCCAGCCATTTTGGTAGGGGCAGATGACCAGTATTGGGGGGGATATGGAGCGTGAGCGATGCGGGGAACATTTGCCTTCAACAGCTGGGTCTCCTGTAGGAAGATAATGTCTGGGTTCTGTTGCATTAGATATCGCCAGATCTGGTAGCGCTTGTTGTTGGAGTTAAGACCCTTTACATTAAGGGAGAGAGGTTTCAAACACGATACTGAAGTCATGACAAAGGCAGACTACGCACAGGTGCCATCCCGGATAGGGAGAATATGTTGCAATGCAGCACCATACAGCGTCCCCTGGCATACCCCCATAGAAAGCACGATAGAAAGCAAGGATAATTCACAATGCCCTGTGTAAGGTAGGGGGGATCAACACAGCAATAGCCCTTGATCGAGGAATGGTGCACCTATGGTAGCGAAGTCCCCCCTCCTTCGTGACAGGTAAGAAAAGAGAAGGAGAAAAGAGAAGGGGGAGAGAGAAAAGAGAAGAAGAATATCCAAATTGAACAACGGACAACGTGGCCAACATGGCCCATTCCAGTCCAGGGGCAAGCTAGGCTCAATGGCACAACCAATCCCAGAGATGTCACTCTCTGAGGAATAGGAGGGGGAGCGGGTCCCAGATGATCAGCATCGCCGTCAGAAGGTGCACATCGGCCCGTGGTTGATCGCTGCGTTACAATGCCCAAGATGGCGGCCCTCTCCTTGGTCCCGAGGCAACACCCCAACCCTTTGCTCTGACCACAGCATGGCAGCAGTGCCGGTGGGGCTGCAATCAGGGGGCACACTGACAGTGGTCCACCTGAGAGCTTATTTGCCTCTGTGCCTGCGTCTGCAGTAAGGCATGGGCACAGAGGCAAATAGATTTCCTCATTTGCATGGGAACATGCCCCCATGCAGATGAGGGAACACCCTCTTGAAAAAGTGCTGGCGCTGTATGTGTGCCAGCACTTTCAGCATTACAGAATGTGCCACACAAGCATCTGTAGCCCTTCTGTAATACCAAAGTGCCCCAGGGTGCGCAAAGTGGGTACAAATGCCTGCTGCACCCGCCTGCAAGGCGATCTCTAATCCTCCTTCAAAGTAAGGGCAGATTGCCGCCTGCACTGTGAAACACGGAGTGGCTGCTTTAAAATTGCTGAGTATTTCACTTGAAAGCGAGGCCCCCAGGATAGCATGAGTTCTCGGCTGCCCTTGGGGTAGCGCATTCTCTGAAATAGGGTGCACGTACCCTGTGCGCACCTGTATTAAAGTGCCCGGGTGCAAACAGGGAAAGTGTCCCTTATCCATAGTAGGTCCCATGGTGTTTCCAAAGTAGAGGCAGAAAAAACTATGGTGTGACACATGCACACCAGCAAATTAAAATAGTTTGCTTATTTGATTTGTTTTCGCCGTTATGCATTGCCTACAAAATCGTTGACCTTTGTCCTGAGAGTTGTACTAGACTTCATATTTGATTGATTTGTACAGCTGAAGTGCATTGAACCTTGTTCATTCATCATTTCATGTATAAAACATGATGTAAAAATATAGAATTAAATCTATTTGAATAATTTCTAATGAACCAAAACCTTATTTTTAAATCATGTTCTTGAATCTGTAGCAATTATGTTGAAGGATGGATCCCTCAAAGGGTTGATGGATTGGTGTATAAATCGCACATAATATGATAATAAAAGTAGTAATCTTTCTGCATAGAAATTGCCTTTTAATATTGACAGAAAGCATTAAAGTTGTTTTGAGAATGAGGGATTAGATAGCAATATAATAAACAACACCTTTGATTTCATAGTGGCAGACTAGATGTACATTTTCACATACTCCACATTGCTCAAAGGAATTCAGAAAATAAAGACGTCTTAGTTTATTTGCATATGAACAAACACACTGCTCCCACGAAAGGTAAACAAAATGGAAATGGTTGGAATGGAAGAATAATTACACCACATTTCACTTTTGCCGTATATCACAAATAAAAAATGCTAACAGCCAGACGCATTGTTGAATTTGTGGCTAGAATGAGCCTATACAAATGAAACAGCAGTAACATATTTTTCTTGAATTTTACAATGAACACACAAAATCTATAGTTAGAGTTTTCAAACTGAAAGTTATTTCTAAATGAGTTTATCGTCATGTTTCAAATTAAAAGTGCAGAACTTTTGACCGATATTTGTAGTTTCAATCCAATTGTACAAATCAAATTTAGTTATTATGCCAGTTTTCACTGCCGATTCGAATGTTTTTTTTTGTTTTGTAATTCTTTATTGAAAATGTAAAAACAAACCAATACATAAAAGTTCTGCACAACGTAATGGACTTAAAAGAGTCTATTTTCAATACAAATATTAGTGTGCTATAAAGGAATGAAAATTACACAGAATAGGAGGGGGAGATGAGAAAGGAGAGATCATATAGAAAACAACAAAAAACAAATAGTGGAAGAGACGAATATTATATATAGTATGCATAAACGTCCATAATCATTTTTGCTCGCGACCACAGAATAAATTAGACAGAACAACTCAATAATAGGGGAAACAAATTCGGACCTAGAAGATAATAGATATCTAAGAGGTAAAGGAAATTGAGGATGATGGAAAGTTATAAATCTATACATTTATAAATTCATATATTCATAGGTTCTTAAATGTATAAATATATTTAAAAAAAATATATCAATGAAGAGTGATGCCTTCTCCTTAACCGGAGAAAGAAAGGGCGAAAGAAAAAGAAAAAGAAAATGAAAAGAAAGGGGGAAGGGAGAGAGAAGGAGGGAGGAGGGAAAGAGGAGGGGGGGATGGAGATGAGAGGCACAAGTGCAGTAAGAGAAAAGAGAAGGGAAGAAGGGATGAAGGAGAAAAGAAAGAGGAGAAAGAAAGAGAGAAAAGAAGAGGGAAATAGAAGAGGAGGAAAGATGAGATAGGAAGAGGGAAGAAAGGGGTGAAGAAAACATTCAGGAGTCTTCAATAAAGGGAGCCCTAAACTTGTAGGAACACTTCCTATTGATCTTGCAATCAATATATTACACTTTTATGAGTTGCTGTCTGAATCATTGCTACTCCCAGTTTTCCTGCAAGGAGGGTTAGACGATTGCCACTGTCTTAAGATACAAATTTTGGCTGTACAGAGTGCAGTTTGTAAAAGGCGGCATTGTGGTCGCATAATGTCAGGTAGATTCTCAAGATCATGCAAAAGATAGTGGGAGGGGTAAGGGGGAGCCAGAGGGGAATCGTTTCCTTCAAAGTATCTCCTACATGACCACAGAAATGCTGTATAGAAGGACATTTGCAAAGTATATGAGGAAAGTCACAATTAATTCCAGAACATCTCCAGCACATAGAGTGTAACAATAATCCTGCTTGTTGTAGTTGCAAAGGTGTCCAATACCAGTCATGTAAAGTTTTGAAAATACAACATTTCAAATGCGCTTCACAAGTACCCTTGTCTAGAGCCTCCAATAAGTCTGGTCAGGCCTCTTCTTTAATGGCGATGTTTAAGCGCTCCTGCCATTTCTCACGGAAAGCTTTAATAAGTGGTTGTGAGTATAAGTGATTGGTTAATACACCATACAATCCTAACATTACTCCCTTGTGCCATCCTCAAGTATGGAGATAGTCTATTATCTGTGAAGGTTCTAACGTCCAGGGAAGAGGCCTAGGCATAGCCTCAGGCAATGCTGTAGTTGCAAGTGTCGCGAAGTTTGAAGCAACGGGAGATTGAATTCCTCATGGAACAGGTCAAAGGTTTTCAACTCTCATTCAGGATGACCTGGTCTAGCGTCACAATTCCTCTTGAGCTCCAACTGGACGAGTATAGCGCATGGCCATTTATTTGGATACTCTCATACCCCCACAGAGGGGCTTTAGAGTGTAAAAAAAAGGAACCCCTAGAAGACAATGTGCTCAATGCCATTCTTGATATGTAGCTTCCATCACAGGATGTGGAGGAGATATTCGAGGATTACGGCTTCCATATAAAAATTCAAGGCCATCATCACTGATAAGTAATGAGTGTTCCGTTGTAACCCATTGTGAAGGATCAGTCGTGCCTGCGAATAGATAGGCTAATTATGAAAGGTGCAAAGATAAAGAATAATCTTCCAACTATGGTAACCCTAAACCACCATGGTAGTGGTAAGCCATTAGTTTGGCAGCAGCCAAACGAGGAAGCAGTGATCCCCAGACAAAAGCCCGTATGTGGGTATACATACAACAAAGTGTAGCTAGAGGAACTAAAATCGGAAGCATTCCAAGAGTATAAGTGAAGCGAGGTAAAGTGACCCTCCCTATGGCCTGTACTCTTCCCCACAAAGAGAGACTTCAAAGGGACCATTTGGTGAAATCAGTTTCCATTTGCACGAGGTGAAAGATTGTCAGAAACCATCCCTTCTAAGATCAATGAATCAAAATTTAGAGATATTTACGTTGCAACAATTTCCAGCAAAAGGGATATCCAACAATGCCTTTGTAGTACCAGAAGAGAGCGGAAGAGCTTCACTTTTATCACAGTTTATGTTCTAGCTGGACAAAGCTGCAAACCTATCAATAATCTCAAGTAAGGCTGGCAAAGAATGAGAAAGCTTCTTTAGAGTAAGGAGGATGTCATCAGCATATAAATATAGTTTGGATTCACCTCCCGCTTTAGGTATACCATGAATCCATGATGAAAGGCGAATAATTGAGGCAAAGGGTTCCATCACCAGAAGGTATAAAAGAGGAGAGAGAGGTGGTAACCTTGGGAGGGTACACCTTCGGATTGAGAAAGGATCCTAAAAAAATCCACCACAATTAACCTGGGCTAAAAGGTGGTCATATAACAGGTGGATCATGGAAATAAACTGATCATTCAAGCCAAAGCGTTTCATTTTGGCAAAGAGATAACCCCAATCAATGCGGGTGGACAACTTCTGTGTCCAAGGAAAGAGCCACAGCATCTTCTGCCATCTCCTTTGCAGTCCATAAAGTATGAGCTAGTGTTCGAAGTGGTTCCTGGAGGAACGTCCTGGGACAAAACTGACCTGGGAATGATGTATGAGGGATGGAATAACTTTTATAAGTTGTGCCAACAAATTACTTGCCAGAATTTTTACATCTCCATTTATAAGGGAGATAGGACGATAACTACTTCAATCAAGCAGATCTCTGCCCGGCTTAGGGATAACTGTAATCAATGCATTATTAGAAATGACATCAAGTGAGGCTGTCTTATTAGCCTCATGAAAGGCAGAATATAGAGTATTGAATGTATCTTTCTCAGAACATTTGTAATACTCCACAGGGAATCCAACTTCTCCTGGGGATTTGTGATAAGGTAATTTGGCAATGGTTGCAATTGCTTCTTTACTGTTGTCATCGATAAGTATATCTCTACCTTTGTCTGTGAGGCATGGAAAATCAATATCCGCAAGATAGGCGGTCAATTGGTCTTCAGTTGCTGGAGTCTCAGGGGTGTAAAGTTTCTTATAAAATGAGGCAAAGATGTTTACTATTTCTTCTGGCTTGGTGAGAATCAAACCTGTTTCCGTCCATATGGCAGGAATAGCCATGGCTGCATCATTCTGTTTCAGTTGTGCTGCAAGTCAGTGGCCTGCTTTCTCTCCTTGTTCATAGTTTCTACCTTTTAAACACTGAAAAGCATACTCCGCTATGGAAGTGTGCAGATTGTTGAGTGCCATTCTGGCTCACTTCAAACTTTGGCGATTGGGAACCGTGGGATTAGATGAATATAGACGTTTGAGAGAGATAATTCGATCCTCAAGTTCAATGCGACGAAGGGATGCTGACTGATTGGCCTCAGCTGCATGTCTCATCAGTTGCCCACAAATAGTTGCTTTTGAAGCAGACCAAATGAACCTACAGGAGGTAACTGATGATTTATTATTGATTAAGAAGTCAGAGAGATGGAAACGTAGTTGGATCTTTTCCTGGGGTGAACAATATGGCTGAATGTTCATGTGTCATGGTTTACGACCTGGGGAAATGAAACCTACGTCTAAAGCAAGGAGAACTAGGGAATGATCAGAGAGAGCAGCTTCCAAAATATGAGATTTGCTAGTGATTTCAATTACCGAATGAGAAATGAGAAAATATTCGACCCCGGACTGAGTGCCATGAGCAGAAGAGACAAAGGTACATTCCTGATTCAAGGGATTACAAAGACGCCAATGATCCACCAGTCCATGGTGCGATGTTATGTCTCCTAGTATGGCTCTGTCTCCTTCATTGCATCTATCTAAAGGGCCTGTTCTATCTAAAACTGCTTCATGGGCCAAATTTCAGTCTCCACCAATGACATAGCTGGATGCCCCAATTTCTACTAACAAGCGATTCAGTTTGAGAAGAAAGGAGCGTTTAGCTCCCGTTGGAGCATATACTGAGCCAACACAGAGGATCCTATCTTCTATTTTTAACTGAGCAAAGTTGTATCTACCGTCTGGATCAACCCAGGTCTTAACAGTTGTAACAAGTAAGAACTTGTGCAAGGGAATAGCCACTCCACATTTGCATATATTAACACCGATAAAGCACAGGGTATGGGGCACTAATGACCGCACCTATCCATTGGTTGGGTTATAATTAATCTTTTTTCTCAGGGTGCCAAGGACCTGAGGCTCAATACCCCTAAGCCTCCTAAGGGAAACCCCACACATTTTTGACAAAACAAAGCGGTCCAGCACTCCACTCAAAAACAAAACAGGTCAAAATTAACAAAATTTCAGATCCATTTAGCAGGTTTGTATCAATTTTCTTTATTCATAATCTTCTTTAAAAAGAAATGACCGTAGCCAACACATTTCGTCCCTAAGGACTTCTTCAGGGCAAGTATATTTTCAAGGAATCCGTTTCTATGTTCGTCAATATAGCGCAGAAGAATTACATGACAGACGCTACACAATGGGCGCTAATTGATGCCGTTTATAAATTGTGACAGGCTAAATGCTGTACTCCCACCAAAAATAGATGACCGAAATTGGATCCTCGACAAATAGGGACTTCAATATTTGGACTAAAATAATCTTTTTGAAGCAATAGAGGCCATATAGGAGGCTGTCTTGGGTGGAAGTGAACTATCTTGAGTACTATATTGATGAAAATAGAAACAGATTCCTTGACAATATACTGGCCCTAAAGAAGTCCTTAGGGATGAAACGCGTTGGCTATGGTCGTTTCTTTTTAAAGAATATTATGAATAAAGAAAATTGATATAAGACCTGCTAAATGGATCTGAAACTTTGTTCATTTTAACCTGTTTTGTATTGAATGGAGTGCTGGACCACTCCACATTTCCATGGCTGACCCGCCTAAGAAAGAGACGGCATAACAAGTGCACAATGAATGCATTTTCCCACCCATTCCTGCTTTAACTTGGATGATTCCAAGCATCCAAGTGGCTCTCTTGTGGAAAGACAATATCAGTGCTTTTCATTTGTAATTAAGAGAGTACTTTCTTACGTTTAATGTACTTCGTGAGACCTTGGACATTCCACGAGGTAATACTCAGTGGATGAGAGAGAGAGCAGTTGTTCGCTGCCTCATATGTGTTGGATGTCGAGAAAGATTAGTTCTGAAAGGAAAGCTGATGTAAGGAGTGAAAGGTGATAAGTTATAGGAGGAAAAGGCTTGAATGATCAGTTTATTACCATGATCCACCTGTTATATGACCACCTTTTAGCCCAGGTTAATTGTGGTGGATTTTTTTAGGATCCTTTCTCAATCCGAAGGTGTACCCTCCCAAGGTTATCACCTCTCTCTCCTCTTTTATACCTTCTGGTGATGGAACCCTTTGCCTCACTTATTCGCCTTTCATCACGGATTCATGGTATACCTAAAGCGGGAGGTGAATCCAAACTATATTTATATGCTGATGACATCCTCCTTACTCTAAAGGAGCTTTCTCATTCTTTGCCAGCCTTACATGAGATTATTGATAGGTTTGCAGCTTTGTCCAGCTAGAACATAAACTGGGATAAAAGTGAAGCTCTTCTGCTCTCTTCTGGTACTACAAAGGCATCCATTGTTGGATATCCCTTTGCTGGAAATTGTTGCAACTTAAATATCTCTAAATTTTGATTCATTGAGGCTTAGAAGGGATGGTTTCCGACAATCTTTCACCTCATGCAAATGGAAACTGATTTCACCAAATGGTCCCTTTGAGGTCTCTCCTTGTAGGGAAGAGTACAGGCCATAGGGAGGGTCACTTTACCTCGCTTCACTTATACTCTTGGAATGCTTCCGATTTTAATTCCTCTAGGTACACTTTGTTGTATGTATACCCACATATGGGCTTTTGTCTGGGGATCACTGCGTCCTCGTTTGGCTGCTGCCAAACTAATGGCTCACCACTACCATGGTGGTTTAGGGTTACCACAGTTGGAAGATTATTCTTTATCTTTGCACCTTTCGCAATTAGCCTATCTATTCCCAGGCACGACTGATCCTTCAGAATGGGTTACAACGGAACACTCATTACTTATCAGTGATTATGGCCTTGAATTTTTATATGGAAGCCGTAATCCTCGAATATCTCCTCCACATCCTGTGATGCAAGCTACATATCAAGAATGGCAATGAGCACATTGTCTTCTAGGGGTTCCTATTTTTTTACACTCTAAAGCCCCTCTGTGGGGTAATGAGAGTATCCAAATTAATGGCCATGCGCTATACTCGTCCAGTTGGAGCTCGAGAGGAATTCTGACACTAGACCAGGTCATCCTGAATGAGATTTGAAATCCTTTGACCTGTTCCATGAGGAATTCAATCTCCCGTTGCTTCAAACTTCGCAACACTTGCAACTACAGCATTGCCTGAGGCTATGCTTAGGCCTCTTCCCTGGACGTTAGAACCTTCACCGATAATAGACTATCTCCATACTTGGGGATGGCACAAGGGAGTAATGTTACGATTGTATGGAGTATTAACCAATCACTTATACTCACAACCACTTATTAAAGCTGTCCGTGAGAAATGGCAGGAGCGCTTAAACACTCTCCTCTAAAGTCCCCTGCATCTGAGGAGGGTGTGCCTTGAACTTTGACTGAGTGATTTAACTTTATGAATTGATGAGTTGGTGGAAGTTTCCTACATTCTTCTCTACTGAAGTAGATAATTAGATGAGTACCTGAATACTTTCTTACATTGTTATACATTACATGATTAATAATATTTATATTCATATTCTTATTTTATCCTATCATTTGCCTCCCTCTTTCTTTTCCCTATTTATTTATTTATTCCTTCCTTTCATTTCTTCCCCTATTTCTTCTCTTTTATCATTTTCTTCCCTTTCCTCTTTTAACTTCAACTTTTATTATTATTTGCATTTAGTAGTTATTATAGCATTTTTCAAAGCCTTCTTGCTTGTTCTTTCTGTATTGTTCATATTATATGACATGAAGTATGAAGACTGACTGTATTTTTGAGTTCCTGCTTACTTTTTATGCATAATATGCTCTGCAATGTAACTTTTCTGTTTCTTTCTATTTGCACATTTCTCTCTCCTCTTTTTCTTTTTCTTTCTCTCTTTATAAAGCATTTATGATAATATTTAAACATTATAACAGTTAACTATAATAGTATTTAACTATGATAATATTTAACTATCATCATATTTAACTATCATAATATTCAACTATGTTATTATTTAACTGATATTACTATATTTTGCAAAGCCTGTTTTATTGTGCCCTGTATATCATATATTTATATTACACAGACCTTTCCCTCCCTTCCTTTCCCTTCTTCCTTTTCTCAAATCTCCTCCGCTCCTATCATGCTGCACATTGATGCTTCTCATTTCCACCTCTTATTCCTATCACTTTTTAATCTGACCCTTATATTATGGGTCAAATACTGAAACACTTGAATACTCGAGCTATCTCATACTCTCAACCTTCAATACTATTAATCCTGTTGATTAGTTGCATTTTTATATCGATTCTGACGGCAGATGGGGCTCCCCTGACGCGAATAACCCAAAAGCTTAGACCAGCAGAGAGCATTTCTATACTTCCATTGCTGTGCCTTTCCTACTCAGCACATGTGCCCTTATTTCTATTATTCATCTTCCCTCCAGTTTTCCATGAACCTTGTTTTTTCTCCTTATAATCTGTCCTCCTGTGTATATAAAAACAACTTTTTTATTTTTCTTCCACAATCCTCCAATCTTTTAGGAACTACTTGAGAGTGTTGTTACCCTTATTCTTGATTTTTCTCCTTACCCGGAGCTTGCTTACATTCCTTTATCTCCCTCCACTTTTCTTCCTTTTCTTCTTATGCCCGCTTGAATTTACCTACACAGACTTCCCCCTTGTCCCTTCCTACATTCCTCCCTCCTTCATCCTCTTCCCTTCCTTTTTTCCTGTGCAGCTTTTTTCTCTCTATTCCACTTCCTTCCTTCCTTTTCTTCCTATCTTCTTCTTTCATGAGGGTAGAAATGGAAGACTCCATGCCCTCCAACCGATAACCCACAGTAGAAATTTCCTGAAATATTCGCTCCATGGTCCAATCAGGTCATCACCGTGGGATTAGGTGATTTTTGAGTCAAGGGAGTAGCGTTACATGTTTCTGAGGTGTATCGGCCCTGGATTACAGCTTCAAAGAAAGTAGTTGTTTGGCGGGCTTTCCAGACGTCTTACTAGAAGGCATGCCCAACTCTTCTGTGTCGTTCTTCTGACGTCTACCAAGTATTGGTCACAATGCACACATTTTAAAATTTCACTCGCTCATTTTTTAAACCGTCACGCTGCTCACAGCCTACTTGTACAGACGATTAGGAGCTGATCAGGGGACGCTGACCTGCACCGAAGACTGCCGCCGATAACCGCCGCCATCTTGGGGGTAACGGAGCAGGCAGCGGCTAGTTGTTGTGCGCACAGTAAGGGATGAAAGGCATCCTGCACTGCACACACACCCAATTGCCATAATTGTAACTCCTGAGGCGGAAGCCGGGAGCCTATGCTTTGAACCACTTTGCCAGAAACGTGCTATTTTTTTTTATTTCACTCACTCATTTTTTAAACCGTCACGCTGCTCTCAGCCTACCTGTACAGACGACTAGGAGCTGATCAAGGGACGCTGGGCTGCACCGAAGACTGCCGCCGATAACGGCCACCATCTTGGGGGTAACGGAGCTGGCAGCGGGCTAGCTGTTGTGCGCACAGTGAGGGATAAAATGGGCGCCCCAGGGCGTGCGCGCAGCGGACGCGCGCAGCGGGTGTGCCACCGGCGCGCCAGAGGCAAGCCCGACTGTGCCCGTCCGCGCCTGGCCCGGGCCCAGGGCCAGGACCCCTGGCTCTATGACTAAACAAAACAACAATTCATCTATGCAACAACAGATGAGTAGGAGAGGGGATTATAACAATAATTCCGATTTTCTGAAGGCCCTCAATACATCTCAAATCCCAATTTCTCAAGAGCTCTCGCTATCATGGCGTTTATAACCTGCACGCACTGCAGGTTTCATTTCACCCCTAATCGAGAATCGCTGGATACTAATACACCGCTTGCCAAAAATCATGTAAATTCCCCAATCATATCATACACTATGACAAGTATAAACTGTCGCTCTTTGCCCAAACATAAATCAGATATTTTTGACCTACTTTTAAATGATCAACCTAATGCGGTCTTCCTTACAGAAACCTGGCTCCACGAGAGCTCAGGCCCAGATATTGCAGCAGCTTTACCCTCCAGTTATGCTATAGTAAGAATGGACAGAGCGAAAAAAATAGGAGTTGGAATTGCGGTCATTTAAAAAAAAATCTTCAGTTGCAATCTGGAACATCTGCCCACTCCCGCATGTGAAGCGGCACTATTCAAACTCACTCTTTCCCCCAAATTCACATGCTCGGGAGTTCTAGTATATCGACCCCCTGAACACCTTGCAAATTGGATTCCTACTTTTGTGGAAGCTATTGCTCCTTATGTTACTAACACAGCGAATTCCACAGTACTAAGTGACATTAATCTACATCTGGAAGACTCCACCTGCAAAAACAGTGCTAGATTAATTTCTGATATGGCCTCCCTAAATCTCGAGCTACTTCTGGTCCGACACATATAGCTGGACATCTTTTAGACCCCATCTTCTCTAATCTAAATACTATCACCTGCACCCCAGCTCTTCCAACTAGCTGGTCTTACCACTATCAGATACATTTTTCACTGACCCCACCACCAGACAAGAGTACCTCAATTAACTCTAAAGGGACAGGGTTAGCACAGAGACATTGGAAAAAGTTAGACATTAACAAATTAAATGAATGCCTAGATGCCCACAAACCATCCTTAGAGCAAAATCTTGGTCTTCTCGCCGCTACAGTGCAAAGCTGGCTTTCAGAAGCTATTGACACTTGTCTCACTACTACAAAGCAAAATAGTAACACCCATCGTCCACCTGCGCCATGGTATAACGAATCATTAAAAACAATAAAAAGTAACTGCAAGATCCTTGAAAGAAAGTGGAGGCGGGACTATGCCCAATCCTCCAAACAGGCCTATAAAATGGCACTGAATAAATATCACAAACAATGTAAACAAGCTCGCGCCATGTTTATGAACCATTTCAAAGGCGTCTAACTGAGCCAAAACGCTGTTTAATACAGTAAAAGAACCTGCACGCTCGGAAACTTCAGCTAAACGACCGACATTGACTCGAACCAAGTGTGAGGAATTAGCAGCCTTCTTTATAAATAAAGTTGATGGAATATACCAAGATATTGTCTCACAAGATAAAGTACATGATATCTCAACTGGCTTGACTACTTCTACGTCAGTGATGCCACATCCCCCCGCTAAGCAAGCAATCAGTCATAACGATGTAGACTGCTTCCTAACTGACTGGCCCTACCTCACAACGGAAAATGTGGTTTCACTTCTGAAGTCCATTAAGTCAGGATCACCGAAAGATCCCTTGCCAGCCAATATTTTTAAACAACTAAATGACTCTGCGCTATCAGTGATAACACATCTTCTTAATACATCAATCGGAGAGTCAGCGATTCCCCCCACATGGAAACACGCCATGATTCACCCACTACTGAAAAAGCCAAATGCAGATCCTGCAGAAACTAAAAACTATCATCCTATATCATTGCTTCCTATTCTGTCAAAAATGTTAGAAAAACATATTCATATACACCTGACGCAGTATGTTACAACACACCACTTACTTCACCCTTCACAGTCAGGCTTCAGAGCTGGTTTCTCTACAGAAACCACTCTCAGGAGTCATGGAAGGTATCCACCATCATCTAGACAAAGGAGAAACGGTGGCGCCCATTCTGCTAGATTTGAGCGCCGCGTTCAATACTATATCACACACTGTGCTCATAAACACACTGAGCGAAATGGGAATAGGCGGAATAGCTCTAAACTGGATTAGAGCTTTCCTTTCAGATAGAACTTTTCAAGTGTTCTCTCAGAAAGCTTGCTCTAAAACATACTCTTTTGCACATGGTGTGCCACAGGGATCCATTTTAAGCCCACTACTGTTCAATCTCTATGTTAAACCTTTAGCTGAGCTGGCTGAAAAATCCGGGTTGTCAATCTACTCCTACGCAGATGACTCACACATCATGTTTTCATTGTCTGCGCACAACCCCAGTACCACCTCTACACTTAAGACGGGACTAGCTAATATAGCAGGCTGGATGCAATCAAATTTTCTAAAATTGAACAGAGAGAAAACAGAGGTACACTTACTGGGAAAGCAGAAAGATCTTTGGAGCCAACAACACTGGGCAAACAAAATGGGCGTCCTCCCCACCTCTTCATTACAAGTACGAAATCTAGGCGTACTTCTTGATGAGACCCTGAGTATGCACGCCCAATCAGTAAAAGTCGCAGCCACATGCTTTACTATCATTAAATGGCTGTGAAAAATCCGCTGGATGCTACCAGAAACAACAAGAAAACCCGTAGTCAATGCCTTAATCACTTCTCAGCCTGACTATGGCAATGTTCTTTACGTGGGTTCGAACAAACATGTAATCCACAGACTACAGATGGCTCAAAATGCTGCAGTCAGACTTCTATGCAGAGTCCCTAAAACAGAATCGATCTCATTGCACCGCCGTAAACTACATTGGCTGAATATTGAAAACCGTGTGAAGTTTAAAACACTCACTTACATGCACAAAAATAAATCTGGAATGGCCCCGAACTACCTTTATACTTTGGCCAAACCATATGCCCCATCCAGAAATTTAAGATCAGCCTCCCAAGAAAGATTTATTGTCCCGAAATTCAAACTGGCCCGAATGGGAGGAAAATTCTTTACATATTTAGGGCCGTCTTTTTGGAATTCCGTCCCAGTTACGCTCAGAAAATAAACAAGCTACTCCATTTTCTGCAAATCACTTAAAACCTGGCTTTTCGACAAATAAGATGCCTAGGTGTTGCTTGTTATGGCTTTCTGTCTGCGCCTGGAAACCCTTTCCGGTAGCTGTTGCGCAATATAAATTCAAATTATAATAATAATAATCCAGATCTCTGATGAGATGAGACAGTCTTTTCATTATGAATACTTGGTATTTAGTGTTGAGGGTAAATTCGTTAGTAGAGAAGGCAGTTGAGCTTGGTTGATGCAGTGATGCTGTTGGGTGTCCAAAAGCACAAGGTAGACTGGTTGATTTGAGACCAGGACTGGACTTCACAGGTGTGTAGTTTCGAAGATCACCTATAGACCTCTTATAGAGGAGTTGAGGATCAGCACTTAAAACCGGCAAGTAGGCATCAAAAAAAGGAAGAGACAAGACTGTGATTGTGATAATGAGGCTCACATCTGATAAAATTTACAATCTGTGACAGGCTTTCAAAAAGATAGACTATAACCAGATGCCATGAGGGAGGGCTGTTTCCACAGATCCTGTTGAGTTGGCATGATGGCTTAAGTCCGTTTTTATATTTGTTGTTGTAAAGACAAAATTCTAGACAAGTCTGCCTCACTGCAGCATGCACAAAGCCCCGTTCTCAGAGGTGAGGAGGAAAAAACATGGGCCACTCAGGATAACCGGCCTTCAATGGCTCCTGAAATTGACTCCAATTCTCGAGTAGGAACATGGAAGAAAAATATTCACAGAGAGTAGAACGAACCTCATCCAAGGCAGGGGACCCACTTGATGACACAGGACTTTGTGAGGTAATGCGTAATTCCTCTTAGTGGGAGGCCGAGTCAAAGCCCACAAGCAGCTCCCCTAAAAAAATACCACCTAGGGACATTAATTCTGCAAATGGACACATCGATATAATCCTTGGCTTCTACATCGTCTGAAGCAGAGGTCCATAATGGCATATGATTACTGGAAAGCTCTTTCGTCACCTTCCGGGGCTCCCCTCAGTGCGAAGCTTCAGAGTTAAGCGGCCAACTCATTACGTGGTCAGACCACACCCCTCCATATCTGAATTCTAGTATGTCTTATTAAATAGCATATGTTAGAACTCCACTGTGACCTTTATTTCATCAAATAATAATTACTGGTGATCACTGAGTAGCGTCTTCTACAAACATACTAATTGCAGCACTTAGATCCTCCGTCCACAGGATAACCGAGTTACATGCACTATGGAAGTGCATTATGTCCATGGATAGTCTCAATGCCAAGCACAACAATACGTCTTGAATTAACCGTATTATGGAAGATATTGGGTGGAGGCAGAAGCTGGTCCCCAAAAAATTATCCTGAGTGTGGTGGGAGCACTGCTGTACACTTTCATGTTAAGAGATAGGGTTGTGCTGCCATTTCTTCATCATTTCAGCACATCAGTCAATATGAACCATACAATGGCTATACCACTGCTGCTCCTTTGGAAGGTCAATTGTGCTCAGTTGAAATAAATGGGCTGCAGGGTCCTCTATTATTTTGAACAGCAGTGGAGTGGGATTTGTGTGCTTAACATGACTCTGTGAGTGCACTGTAGCCATTAGAGCCTGACCAGTTCTCCAAAGCATTGTCCATCAACTAGGCCTGGGTGGTGAACTATGCTCCCTTCATGCAGTTTACCGAGTTTTTTGCTCTCCATGCTCCATGGAGCTCAAAGGGTTACGAAACACCCGGCTCTACATAGCGGCGTAGAGTTTTTTCCTCGCACACCAACAATAAGTTGCCAAGCGCGAGCAAGGAAAATTCAACGCTATACCGCTTCACCGTGAGATTTCTTAATGCGGGCAGTTGCGGATGGTCGCTACCTCTCATGTTGAGAAACCTACCATTCACATTGAGGAAGCTGCCACTCGAGTAGAACTGCTACTCGAGCAGCAGAAAGAAGGAGCACCCTCTTGCGCTGCTGGGGAGGCCGTTCATGCTGATTTTACAGTGCAGGCAAGCACCTGGCGCTAAAAATCAGTGCAAAGGGCGTGATGCAACATACTAATACTCGCTGAACTCTGCGTAGCTTGGCGAGTTTTTTTGTCACTCCACCCAGGCCTACCATCAAACACTGCTTCCTGCATCACATCTCCCAGCAACAACTTCTTCTTGAATCAAGATATAATCACTTTCTTAACTACTGCTGTAAATAGTCCAACTCTGTAAAAGTTGAACCTGCAAGCAGTCATAAATAAGCGTACGAACAAACGGTGAACTCATGGAATATCTTGCCAAGCTTGGTCCACCCATCCAGTATGTAAAGGCTAGTATAAGTCCAAATTCCTTGCAATTATTCAGAAACTACTGATTCCTATGCCAAAAAACGTTATCAAATGTTTATAAATTAGGCAGAAATTAAACTCAAATTACACATACATAAAAAACACACACACATCATATAACTGCCATAAACATTATGTTTTTGGGTATACTGTAGCACGTATGTTCCAGACTTTAGCAAATTTACCTGCAAAAACTCCTTTTCTTGGTGAAATATACCACAACAACTGTAGTTTGTAGTTCACCAAATAATGAAAATAGGTGCTTCTAGGCTGATCAGTCTCATTAATGCAGATGCTATGATTCTGGCCAAAATATTGGCTACCCATTTGAGGAAATGTATCATCATCTTAATCCACTCGGATCAGGTAGCGTTTCTCTCCGGAACCCTCCTCCAGAAACCATCTGTTGCTCCTGTCCACATATTATAAGACGTTTGCTCCCAGTTATTCCAACCTTGTGGTTGGATGGTGGGAGCAATGGTTGCTCTGGGGTGCAACGAATGAAAGATGGATCGATTATGTGAACCTATGGCTCCATTATATCGATGATGTGTTCTTTGTCTGGGAGGGCAATGAAACAGACCTGAATTCATTTGCCAACACTCTCAAAGAGAACAATATGAATCTCAAATTTACCATGGAATATAGCAAATCAAGCATCAATTTCTTAGCTCTTAAGTTGATAGCGAGAAATGGCAACATACAAACGGAACTGTATAGAAAAGAAACTGCAGGAAACTCCATCTTACACACCTCAAGCTGCCATCCTCGAAGTTTTAGGTGGGGAATTCCCTTTGGTGAATTTCTGAGAGCAACGAGAAACTGCAACACCACTGAATGTTACCAATGTACAACACACAAAATGTCTCAAAGATTCTGTGCCAGGAGATATCCCTACAAGGCACTTAAACAGGCAGGTGAAAGAATAGGGAAGGTAAGCAGAGAGGAAACCCTGTTCAAGCTACCAAGTGCTAACAACAGGGATATGGAGCAGTATGAACCCACCAGGTTCATCACCAATTTCAGTACCCAGGCAGGACAACTCAGGAAAAACGTGAAAACGAGATGGAATATACTTAGGCAAGATCCTATACTGATACCTGTAGTTGGCAACAGTCCTTCAGTGACCTTCCAGAGAAATCTCTCATTAAAAGACATGCTGGTTAAAAGTCATCTTCTTCCCAAGGAAACCAACTGGCTAAAAAAGACCAAAGGTTTCCGGAAATGTGGAAACTGTAAGGCGTGCAAGTATAGTGTAAGTGTGACAGATGTAACATGCAAAGAATTCACAGATAGTGGAGGATCCCCAAATGTATCACTTGTGGCACTGATTTCGTTGTTTATGTGATCACTTGCCCTTGTGGTAGTTGGTACATTGGTTCCACCACTTTTCCTGTAAAAAAGCATATCCTCGAATACCTCAGAGCCATCATTAATGAAGGCTTTAGCTATACCACTGCCAAACATTTCTACGAGCAACATGGAAGTGTTTGGATGAAAGCTAGATTTTTCGGTTTAAATTGCATTCCGAAAAATGAGAGGGGCTGTAACCGTTTATCTGCATTGCACAGACTAGAATCTCTTCTCATTCTGCAGGCAGGCACGAGGTTCCCAAATGGGATGAATAACGATGAAGAGTTGTACTCGCATCTATAAGCTATATATGTTTTTAATGTTGTGGAGGGATTCTGGGAGTGCAGCAGCTCCCCAGCAACATTTGAATGAAACAGTAAGTCTTCTGGGTCATTAAATCCATGACCTAGGAGAGTTTTACTATATTTTTTTAAGGTGGAGCTCCATGCTTTTCAGCTGGACTACAGAATCTTCTTGTAGTTGTCTCTATGGCTGCGTTTTGTGGCATGTAAAATGCTAAAAGAAAGGCTCTAAGATATTTATATTTTTTAAATAAGATGTTATAATAAAAAAATATGATAATCACTTTCTTTAAACATTGCAAATGGTGAATTTATGAAATACAAATTTAATTATAATCATGTGCGATTTTTTGACAAAGTCAATAGATCTGCTATATATTTGTTGAATTGCTAACCCCTGGACAAAGGCATTAAGCAAACTTTTTATATTTTGGTGTTCTGACCTTTTAAAAAAGTAGGTAAGGCTGCCTTACATAAAATAGGACCCTTTATATTGTCACCTCACATAGTCAGCCATGTGCGCCTGCAGGGGTGGAAGCAAGGCCTGTGCCCAAGCATGGGCTTGTGGTGAGAATGATAGGGTGCTGCGGGTGCGCGTGGATGCAGGGCTTGGCTGCAGGCCAGTCCTTTTGCCCAGCCAGATGATTTGCGTGGCTGAAGGTTGTGTGCTGCAGAGGGGCAGAGCATTTGCAGGGGTTGGACTCAGGGCCTTTATGATATATATGTTACCCAGTGGTAGTCACCACTGGGCAGTTATGGTTAAGAACACATTTCTGTGTTTTTGTTTTCCTAATAACTTTGGTGCTATTTGACAAATCTTCACCAACCTTTCCAAATAAGATGTTTTCCACCTCAGCTGCTAACTAGAAGGTTTTGGGATGATCCATCAAGTGGGAGCTGAGAAAAAGGGAGGGGTCCCAAAATGTGTTTTCTCTATTCATTTTTCCATAGGAATAGTAGACACAGCTACAGCCCAAACAAATGAACGGAATTACACAAAATTTAACAGAAAATTAGATCTCGGTCCAGAAAATATACTTTTGTGATTGGGTGTAAATCTGTTGAGTAATTTTTCAGATATTAAGGCTCAAAATCATTTTTGTATTTCAAAACGAGATCGGATTAGCTTCCACCACATCAACAATGATGTGGCAGTAGCCTTCTTAGATTGTGGGACTCAATCCATTGTCCTGGAAAAAATGTTACATTTGTGCCCCTTAAACCCGCTCCTTCCCAGTCCTTATGCGATTCCCTTAACTCCTTTTTCCTAGACAAAATCTCTAACATCAAAGCAGAAATCCCCCCCTCCTCTTTTGTCGACCCCCAGTGTCCGCCAGTCTTAGCTCGCCTTGACTCCATGCCCCTTCTTACAGAAGAATCCTTCCTCTCCCTCCTGCCCTTGGTCAAATCAGGTTCCCCTCTGGACCCCTGCCCTGCTCATATCTTGAAACAGATCTATTCTGTCTGTGTGCTGCCTCCTCTTAATTTCCTCAATAGCTCACTGTCACAGGGCATTGTCATTCCATCTCTCAAATCGGCCGTCATCCTTCCTATTCTCAAAAAACCTGGCGCTGACCCTTCCGCTCTTGTAAACTATCGCCCCATTTCACTACTGCCCTTTCTGGGGAAGGTACTAGAGCGCCATGTAACCAGAGCGCTTGGCACCTTTGTGGAGGAGAACAGGGTACTAGCCCCCCATCAGGCTGGCTTCCGCCCCGCACACTCCACGGAGTTCGTAGTGTTATCGGTCCTTGACAACCTCACAGAGGGCATGGACACCAACCACCCCCAGGCCCTGGTCCTCCTCGATCTCTCCGCCGCCTTTGACACGGTTGACCATTCCATCTTACTTTCCCGTGTCAGGGCGGCGGGGATTGGAGGTTCGGCCTTGGTCTGGCTGTCCTCCTTCCTGAGGGACCGCACCCAGGCAGTGCGCCTGGGTGACTTTTCGGCGGACTTCCGAGTAGTTCAATGCGGAGTTCCCCAGGGCTCCTCCCTTTCCCCTCTTTTATTTAATTTGTACATCGCCCCCCTCATCTTTGCCCTTCAACAGATGGAGGTCTCCGTCTACAACTACGCGGATGACCTCCAGCTCATTTTTTCTTTATCCACATCCCCCGAGTCCATGTCCAATTTCTAATCGGTGATGGTTTTCATCCGGGACTGGATGAACTACAACCACCTGAAGTTAAACCCCGACAAAACGGAGCTGGTTCTGACAGGTGGTTGCTCCAGTCCCTGGACCCCTCTCTTCTGGCCCCCTTCCTTAGGTCCTCCTCCTCCCCCTCTTCATCTGTTAAAACTCTCGGGTTCAAACTGAACGACCAACTCACTCTTCACTCCCAAGTTAGCTCTGTTGTGTCCTCTTCTTTTCTTACACTCCGTACCATTCGCAAAGTTTCTCGTTTTTTTTTCTTCTCTGCCCTTAAGCTCATAGTCCTGGCGATGGTAACCTCTCGCCTGGACTATGGCAATGCCCTTTACTGTGGCATGCCCGCCTATAGCATGCGACGACTCCAGCTGGTCCAAAACCAGGCGGCTCGCCTGGTCTTCAACTTGGCCAAATCCCATCACGTCACTTCCCTCCTCAAGTCCCTACACTGGCTCCCCATCCGAGAACGAGGCCAGTTCAAGTTGGGCTGCATCACCTTTCAGGCCCGGGCCGGCCCAGCCCCTGCCTTTATCTCCTCAGAAATCAAACCCTACGTCCCTGTCAGGGAGCTACGCTCATCCGCCCAACAACTGCTCACAGTTCCTCGCTTTAAATGCAAAAAGTGGGGTGGCACGAAATTTTCTACACTTGCCCCTGCTTTCTGGAACTCTCTCCCTGCCCACCTCAGATCCTGCGCCCAATATACACTCTTCCGCAAGGCGCTAAAAACTTTTCTCTTTTCTCAAGCCTTTTCTCCATAAACTGCTTCTCTCCACTCTCCTCTACCTTCTGCCCTCCTGGGCTCAGTACCTTATAGCGCCATGAAACCGCCAGGTGTACGTGCGCTCTACAAATATTTTTAAACTCAAACTCTAAACTCAAACTCATTCATTTAGCAATGGTGACGAAAAATATTATTAAATATGCCCCTTTGAACTTTGAACATGGCTTTGAATGGCTTATTAAATCTCAAATAAGGACTGGCGTTGCCTTGCTACGATTTGCATTACTCAAGAACAATGCAAGTCCTCAGTAAATCTGCCTCAGGTTTTTTATTCCTTTCTCACTGTGATAGCAGTATATACTGGGTGCCGGTAAACCCATAACAACAAACCCAAGAATAAGCACACAAATCTCTTGGCTACAAGTGCTTACTCCTTACTAACGTTTAACTACAAAGGAGTTCACATTTGATGCTATTGCAACGAAATAAAGATTATTGAATTGAATTGAATTGAATTGAGTTCACATTTCAAAATAAGTTGACTAATAACAGGCAAGCAGCAAACGGTTTAAGTTGTAAATAATATAAGAACAAAACACACAAGACGATGGACGGAATGTTGCACAATGGCAAAACATTCACCCCCAGTCACAGATCTGGGTTCAATCCATTGTTATTTTGCTCACCAAGCAACCCCAGTTCAGACATGGCCATATGCAAATCAGTCTTGACCCTGTGCCTCATGGGAAGAGTCCAGCCCGAACTGCCAAGCCATGTCTTCCCTGGACCGGAATCAAGCATCCTAGGACCGGTTTCTGGCTATCAGCCGTCTTCAGCCAGGATAGCTTGACTCCAGTGGCTTAGTGAGCACGGGACTCACGTCTGGGCATACCCTTCCCACATAGGGTGAACAGCAAAACACACAAGATGATAATATAAGGACAGTCACATCAAATGCTCAAATGAGGAGTGAGCATTCTATGCCAATGTATATAATTTAACGGAATGTCAGTTATCCATTACATCATAGAATGGGCGATAACTTTAAATTAAATTTAAACTTTAGTACGTCATTCGATTGAACGCTCAGCCTTGACTCATTGGCTGTTACTAGGAAGTACATCCTTTCACAGCATTCAAAACTAATCAAAAGGAAACAGAAAACCACGGTATGTTAAGCTTTGTTCAGTATGTAACAGGCAGCATCGTATGGTCACCCTGTGACCCATAGCAGAAGGGCAGACACCTGTTTGGCGTTGCGATGAAGGTTTAATGAAAGGGGAAGACAACTGGAATTGGGAGTTGACTGAAATTGTAAATCCCCATTGTACTTTTGCAAAGCAAAATAATGAGTGGTAATTCCTCGCTGCTCGGAATCAGGCGACATCTTCAGTGTATTCCGTAATATTCTCCTTAAAGCCGCCACCTCTGTTTTGGATACTCCTAAAATGCGGCCCTATGCCCGATATAGGCTTTGTAAATGTTATTATGGGACTAGCTACCTTGCTGAATATTCTTCAACGACTTCCAGTAGTCACTGGGTTCCATTTTGTAATCTTCTTCTTGACCTACTTGGTGATTTACGCAAGCCTTATATGCAACATAACATAAAACATATCTTTCCACAGGGCTGACCTGAAAATGGCTGCACCGTTCAGCTTCAAAGTGAAACCTTTCAGATTGACACAATGGCTCGCTGATCTACAGGTCGTAAATTCAATTCCTCGGCCAGGCTCATTATGACTTTCATCGGAGGTTAGTATATTGAGTGCCACAAACTGGAAAAAGACACCTGTTATTTTTAGAGATTAGAAATAGCTTTATAAAGCAAGTTCTGTTCAATGTTGTGTCCCTCGCACCTCATGTTCATTCAGAAGTTGATAGTTTCTTGTTTTCCCGGTGAAATCACAGCATTCATTGGCCTGCACGCCGGTTCATTTGTGTACGTGCTTCCTTGACTCTAATGCCCTCTATATCGTGACAGCAGCGTTTAAGCTTGCATGTGCGGACAGGAAACAGTGTGTGTGTGGGGGGGGGGGGGGGTGCGAATGCATTTTTTGATCTGAGGGTCAGGACATGCTCTCTGTTAGACTAATCAATATGCAAGTGCAGTCTGTGCAGATATTGGGCGCACACTACCTAATTTAAAGTCTAACCCGCGATTACCCTCGTGTTACGCTTAAGAAATCTCACTAGCTATTGCCCGTAAAGCTCAGTTAGAGTATTTAGGGGCATGTTGCAAAGAATAGGCGAGGACAATGATTCGAATCAAGCTGTTTTTTTGTTGTACTTTTCTCACTGAATACCTTCTTCACCCATAATTATTTAACCACAGCTGTGAGCCTCCTTCTCTTCTGTTTCCTCATTGTCTACAAGCAGCACCCCGCCCCCTCACCCTCAGCTCCCCGCCCGCACTTCTCAGCACATATCGGGCTGTCTTTTGTCTTCGTGATTGACCGGTGAGAGATGGCGGCGTTTACTGCCTCGCATGAATGAGGGGAGGAGCGTGGCTGTGACCCAGTTTATATACAGAGCTTCGATGCTGACACGAAGATTGTCTTTCAAGGCCCCATCCATACGTACCTAGACACGGTGCAACAGGAAGACAATTGTTGACATTTCTGCCATTATACACCTTGACAACCAACTGACTCCATCTAACCTTGCGACAAAACGAACCCATTCACTAGATAGATCCATCCACAATAGCAAATAAAACATAATACGTAGTCCACATATAGCAATTAATGCCACATTTCATATGTTTCTCGGGGATGCACACTTCACGCTGTATTTTTATTGGAAGTGAAAGGAAAGTGCTGAAGAGCAAATATATGACGTGAGTGATGTAGATGGAGGATATTCAGAAAGCTGTGGGAAGAAAAATACGTAAGTATCAAACCCTGGGAGAGGCGGCAAGCAAAGTGGTGTGCATGGCAGAACAAGAGATTGAGACACTCCTAAAACAACTACACTTTCCACAAACCTTAGTAATCTTCAATTGATAGTCACATATTTTCATAAGTGAAACACGTTCAGTTCTAATTATTCACAAACATTGTTGTTACTTATTTGTTTGATACTACCAACAAACACAGTCAAAGCCATTAGGTCTGGCTTGTTTTAGGCAGATGTCCATTGTTGATTGTTGTCATATGTGTGGCTGCATACCATGAAACTCACAGAGTTTGACAAACTTGTGTATGTTTTCATCTGCCTCTTCTACATCTATATGTTCTGGGGAGAGGAGAGAGAGGAGAGGAAAGGAAAGGAGAGGAGAGTGGTGGGGAGGAGAGGGGAGAGGTGGAAAAAGAGGGAAAGGAGAGAGGAGAAGGAGAGAGTGGGAGATGAGCTGTAAAATAGAGAGAGAGGGACCACTTATCATAATCCAGAACAGAGCGGGCCAGCAGAGGCTCAAGGTTATCTGCCACCACCTATTCCAGGACTGATTGATGTAAATACCCAAGTATTTAAAACGGTAGGGCATCCCCTGAAAGGGGTAGGCTGACACGGTCTCTCATGTCTCTCACATTGGCAAGGCCTATCTCTTGTTCCATCTGATCCGGTATACCAAGAGAGACCGAAAATCAGAGATGAGGCCCAAGAGTGCTGGGATCGAGCGAGAATGGTCTGATTGCACTAGCAGGAAGTTATCTGCACAGAGGGTGGGAAACTGGTTATCCCCTCAATTGACCTGGGCAGCAGGCAATTCGTAGAGCCCTTGACTATAAAATCCTTGCCTAGGCCGTACTTGGTCATTATTTATCTTAATGAGATGTAACTGTTAAATACCTCATCTGACATAGAATGTTAGGTCAACAACTTCATATATATTCAATAACCAATGATACTGCATGCACAACCAGATCCTCTTGGCAATCCTTCATACCCTATTCCTGAAATCATCAGAAAGGCGTACAACATTACAACATTTACAATTATACTGCAACTTAAACCGTCTGTAAGAAAAGTCATTGAAACATTATATATTTTGTAATAATGCTTACAGCCACATATTTCTAAAATGAGCAGGACATTCATCAATACAGCAACATTACAACAACATTTACAATTATACTGCATCTAAAACCAACTGTAAGAGAAAATATTGAAACATTATACATTCTTTAACAATGCATAATGTCACACAATTTCACAAGATTGCTAGAAATAATTAACAGCACCGTATAACTCTCGAATCTATATAGAAATTGTTAATAGCACAACATGGCAATTATTTAACGTCAACATATACACAGAAATCAGTAGATAAGTAACGTATTAAGGAGAAGCTTTAGTTTTTAAACACTTATTTTGGCAACAGGCCTTTGATTTAAGCCACAACCTATTTGAAATGTATGTTAACAATCACACTAGTTGCGCTCAGTAACTACCTTGTTTAAATGCAGTACTGTTCACACATAACACTTTACTGGTAGCTAAAGTGTACGCATTATAACTTTTGCCATACTCAATTACACCTGTCTCTAGGATTACACAATTTCTATTTTAAACATGCACATGTGTATACAGTCAATCTATATGATTGTAGGCCCAATACTCTCTACAATTTCCTAGCATTTTCTCGAGTTATTTGAGGAGCAGTACCTTATATTATGTTATCAGTAATGTCATAAGTGATGTCATCAGTGTGGTCATTTGAGATTTAATCAATGAGGTCATCAATAATATCATTTTACGTGTTGTGAGTGATGTAATATGTGAGGTCATTAGCACTGCATGGTGGAGGTGCAAGAAATAGTTAGAGCAGGAATCTATAACATGTGAATTTCAGTGATTTTCATTTGATTACATCAGTTTTTGTATCATTTCAAAAACGAACTATACATACAGATACATACCATACTTGCCGGCACTTTTGCATGGTAAAGTACAACAAGGTAAAATAATGAGTTGTAGAGGTACATAAATGAGGCGCACACCAGGAGGTATTCTTCAAAAGTTTATTTTCCGCCACATAAAAACCCGAAAGACGCGTTTCAGCTACACGCCTTTGTCAATATATATATATATATATTCTTCCGTGCACTCTCCTGTGAGTATACCGCTGCCTGACACTCGAGGGTCGCATCACCACTTCGGACCTCACAGGAGTAGGTCCCGTAATATTTTCTGCAATACTCATCTTTAATCAAAAGAATGACGACAACGCATTGTGTACGTGGCTCAAATTAACTTTATTTCAGCCTTTTCGAATGCGTTTCACCTGTCTTGCAGCCTTGCTCACCGATACTTTGAAACTGTGGGAGCAGCCATTTTAAACATGCAATGTTGCTTGTCACGTGAAAACTACAACACCATAAACAGTGTAGACAGACTTGTAGTTCTTGCAGGTATTTCCACAAATACATTGGTAACAGTGCGTATAGTCTCTTGTCAAGATCTCTCAAATAAATTAGTTTGAAATACTTGACCAAATACTGAAATTACCAATAAGCATAGTACTTATATTTTACAAAAACGGGAGAAAAACCGTAATGCACGCTCCTGCGACCATTGCACAGTCAATATGTATTTTGCTTTTTATTTATTTATTTATTTGCAGGTTTGTATAGCGCTGTGAATCACTCCCGAAGGAGTATCTCCACGCTTTTGACGACAGATCTGATAAAGCAATAGTTTTACATTAATTAAGTTAAATTCAACCATATCACCCCTGTGGGCATTGTGGCCAATAATGCATACATCATGATAATATTATGCCTGGGTTATCTACATATCACATATACTTTTACCCTTGTGGGTAGGTATCTCAATTATTTATATACATTCTGTTCACTGTTAAATAACCTTGATCATGTAATACCCAAGCCAACAGTTTCTCTTTTAGACCAACCCATATTTAATCTACAATATTGGGATACCTTGCTACTCTGTCTGTAAAGTCAGCTAGTCAGCTGAAACTCGTGCAAAATATATATATATATATATATATTACAGCTCAGTTTTGCTCTCATCTAAGGGCGTATATAAGTGGGTGGTCATGCCGATCCTCTGAGGAAGGAGCTTCGGGCTCTGAAACACATCAGACTACAATTGGCTTCCTGGCTGTGTTCACGATGGGGGAGCTGAACTTTCTTTACCTGAATAAATGCCACACACCACAAGTCTTCTCTCAAGTGCATCTCTGTCAGGGGGAAAAACGGAGTAAATACATATATAAATATATTCAATCTTGCCAAACTTGTCCGGTTTAAAGAAGGCGCTGACACCATGAATCTGAATCCAAACTCGATTTATTAGATCAGTATCTGCTCAAATATATAAATATATGTATATATATATTCACTGAAAAAACCATAGGTTATAGACCATATATAGTTAGGAATTAGCATTTAAAAAACCTTATTTTACTCACACAAAACCATTGAAATTCCATATATAGTTAGTTGTACTAACTATATATCGCGCACCCGCAATCCACTGCTGATCATGTCACATATTACATCATTCATGACATGGTCAGTGACATCACTGATGACATCACTGATGACATCTCAAATGACATCACTGATGACATCACTGATGACATCTCAAATGACATCACTGATGACATCACTGATGACAACATCCAGTGACTGTATTTTTCTGTAAAGTTAAAATATGTCTTGAGTGGATGTATAAGTGTCTGGATGAAGGATTTAGTAGGTGCATGACTGACTGTATGAGTGAGTGATTAAATGTGTCTCACTGAATGCATGGGTTAGTGACTAAACTGTCTTAATTTGTGCATCATTATGTCTGTTGTTCTGAAAACTGCTGCATATGTTGTTCAGTAGCTATATGAGTAACTATATGGGTTATTGATTGGTTGCCCAAGTATTTGTATCGGAGACTGAGTGTATGTGTGGGTGGCTGGGAGGTGTATGACTCTGTGCATAGATGTGTGAGCAGTTGATTCACTAGATGTATGGGTTCAAAAGTGCATGTGGAAACAGCTGTATGGGCGGTTGACTGTGTGCATCAGTGTATTGGTGAGTGAATGGATATCTCAGTGCTACATGTCAAAGTAAGTACATATGTAAAACACAGTACATGTGAGACTTGACATATATAAATAACTGTGCATAAGAGCCAGTGAATGTGTGAGTGGCTGTATGCATCATTGTGAACTTGTATCCAGGATTGTATAAGAGAGTAAATATGTTTTAGTATATGTTTGAATAAGTAAGGTGTGTATAACTGTATAGTTGAGGAAATGGAGGTGTGATTGATTGTTTGCATGACTGACTAGGTGTGTGTGTAACTTCATGGATGAGTGACAATCTGTGAGTCTGTGTTTACACTGAGTGTATCTAAGGTTATATTAGAGTCTGAAGAGGTTCATCGTATTATCACATGAATGATGTCATCAGTGATGTGATCAGTAATGTCATTTGAGATGTCATCAGTGATGTCATCAGTGATGTCATTTGAGATGTCATCAGTGATGTCATCAGTGATGTCATTTGAGATGTCATCAGTGATGTCATCAGTGATGTCACTGACCATGTCATGAATGATGTAATATGTGACATGATCAGCAGTGGATTGCGGGTGCACGATATATAGTTAGTACAACTAACTATATATGGAATTTCAATGGTTTTGTGTGAGTAAAATAAGGTTTTTTAAATGCTAATTCCTAACTATATATGGTCTATAACCTATGGTTTTTTCAGTGAATTTTCAAGGTTTTGTAAATGCTAATTCCTAACTATATATGGTCTTTAACCTATGGTTTTTTCAGTGAATTTCAATGGTTTTTTAATAGCAAATATCATGAGCTGTCGAATGTCAAGTACGTGGTAAGAAAAAACATTTTCGTGTTTATGCACACTGATCTGCTTTGAATGCTGCCCCCCCCCTCATTTCTATTAGGAGTACTCTCTCTTTGCAGATAGTGAAAGGTAGTTAACGCAGGCCTTTGCCCCCGTTGTAATCCGTCGTGCCTGCTTCTTTCTCCATTTGATTGATTGTTATCCAAGCATTTACTGTTTTAGAATTGGTTCTCTTTGGTTCATTCTCTATTTACAAACAAGCACAGAGTCGCAATACTCTGTTTAGTCTTTGCAGATAGCGAAAAATCGTGTAAAAAAACAAAAGGAATCGAGCAAAATCAGTAGGCCACTAATGGGATCTCTTTTTGACCTCGCTAAAATAGAAACATTAGGAACAACCCCTCATGACAAACACGAAACTAGTGAGATGAACTGAACTCCACACCATGATGGCTGCAATACAGCTCGGCTCCGCCACCCACCCCGCCCAAAATAACGATAAACTCTATGCAAATATTACAAATATATACAACACACCAGCAAAGTAACAGGGTAAAACATTTTATTAAACAACTATTTACATAACTATTTTATACTTTTTGTTGCCCGATCCGGCTAGCTCAATCGATCGAGCATGAAACTCATGCACTCTGATAGTTCAAAGTTTTGAGGAGTGCTTGTAACACTGTCTGAAGCCTATTTGCACTTGCTTCAGCTTCACTATTCTCAAAGTAAAGTGGGGGCTGTTTGAGGACGTGACTGCATTTGTGAACAATGTGATGCGGTGCCACCCTGAACCGCTTGACGGAGGCCCCCGAGGGACGGTGTGATGGCGCGGACTCGGAGGGGGCGCTTGGCTCCGGCTCCCTCCCCAAGTCGTGTTCTCCTGGTGTAGCCTGAGATCGCCCCCGACATAGGTGGCCGGCTCCCGGGATCAAGCGGAACTTTTTGCCTTTTGGTAACTCTTCCATTCTTTACCTTGTCCCACAATCCGTTTCACCTAAAGACACGCTGTAGTGGGGCGCCCCTTTACCATTTCAGTTGCCATTCCGCCCGCTTTTGCTACACTGTGCCTCTTCCGCTATTCAGCTGTTTACCGCCCGCTCTTTCGACTACAGCGTCTCGCTCACCATGTAGTTGAGTTGCTCCCGCTCTTGCGGTGCAGCGATAGGCGGCTGCCACAGTACTCTCAAAATGGCGGCCGGCTCTTCAGATTTGGGCGTGGTCCACTAAAATTGCCCTGCGACACCTTGGAACTCGGACGCTTGTCTGCTAGAGATTGGGCTCCATTCTCGAAAGCGTCCCCTCAGCCTTGAAGATTCTACAAAAGTCTTGGGGGCCCCCGACTCCCGCAGGCTTCTGGTGGGGAGCGGCTAGCATTATTGCTCGTGGAATGGCCACGACGGAGCTACAAAATGGTGGTGCTCTCATGCTAACGCCAGCTTCAGTCTGAAACATCCAGAAACACTGTAGACTACCAATTCGATCAGTTCCGGTAGCGCCCCAACGTGACCCGGTAGAGAAGAACTAGCCCTCCCCTCTTTGACTGATGGTTCTTGTTGCCTGTCCCTTCTGTTGTCATTTAACAGAACTATTTAGCCTGCTGAAAGGGGTTGTGTTCCGACCGCTGGTTGGTGGAGACATTTTGACTATATTCTGGACCTGCGTTGTCGCGTAATGCGTCATATGACGCGCCGCGTTAGCGCATCCGGAAGTGATCCGGGGCGCGACGCGCAGCGCGTAACGTAAGCATAACAGGTCATGTGACTTGTTAATAAAACTTTTCATTGGTTCATTTTACTTTTCTTATTCTAATGATGAAAGGCTTGGTCATATGACCTAAAAATTACGCTTTTTATTACTTTCGAACATTATTTTTTCTTAAATATATGTTATAATGTTCCAGGCTAATGTACTTTCCCGGAAAATTTACAACTGTCCTGCAAGTAAAATATATTCCTTTTTCGAGAAAAAGGGCGTTTCTTCGTCCCATGACGGAGCCGTTGAGCAAAAGAGGGTCGGCCTGCTGTCTTAGTCGCCGATACGCCTGAATATGAGATTCTTATCGATCACTTTATGTTGCAGGAGTAGAAAACACAACAGCCCTTGACCATTTATCTTTACTGCGTTCCTGCGTATTATACCTTTTACCCTTCATGTAATTGGTCTGCTTTATTTCACTTGCCTTTTACTGATTCTAAAACAGTGACTATTATTAAAAACTTTACCAATGTATATACTACTACCATGTTTTCTTTTAAAAACCTTTATTGTGAAAATGTCATTATACAAATACGGGCCTATAACCACGTGGGCCGGCCACGGAGCAAACTGTAATCGTATATGATGAGTAGACATTTACACTGTAGAGGAACGTAACGGGCGGGCCATTAGGTTGCAAGAACTAAGGTGTCTAACAGTTGCGGAATCAGTGGACGTACATTTTATAATTAAAATACGACAGGGCCAGTTACAATAAAATTATCTAGATATACATTTGCGGGCAAGTACCATGGGTGACGTTAATTCGAACTTTCAATAGTACAGTAATCAATAACACATCAGAACTTAATATCAATAGGGATATCGAAATATTCAATCTATTCTCGTCCCCGCCCGCCATGTGCTTCAAAACTGCATACGTATCTCGTGATATCAAGGTTGTGCAACCAGTACACAAAAAGGAGTTACGAGTCCCATTTATTCCGGCGCCATTTTGGGCGAGGACCGGCAGGTCCAGGATATAGTCAAAATGTCTCTACCAACCATCGACTATGATGATGTTCATATGCTGTATTTATTAGAGTAACACTCATCTGTCCACATGAAATTAATTTGCCACAATCTAAACATGTCATTTTAATCTTTCCAAAGTTCTTCTAAATATTTGGGACCGTTTCCCTTGCCTCTGATGCTGTCAGTGCCACTTCTTTGATGAATGTACTGGCAGGTCGGAGGTTCTCCTCCAAATCTCTCTTTTATGCAGCACTATAATTAATCGGTGCCACCTCTCCATATGACGATGCATGGTATAGTTACCATAACTATATTTTTTTTCGGTTCCTCTGGAGAGTACATCGTGGCAGATGAAGCGTGTAACGTACCGGGCATTTACCTTTTTTTGCATGTAGAGGAAAGGAAAAAAAATTCGAGCGTCCGAGTTCTAAGGTGTCCCAGGGCCATTTTAGTGGACCAGGCCCAAATCCAAAGAACAGGCCGCCATTTTGAGAGTCCTGTTGCAGCCGCCTGTCGCTGTAGCATCAAGAGCGGCCGAAACTCAGCTGAATGGCAACTGAAACGGAAAAAGGGGCGCCCCACTACAGCAGACGAACCTCCACCTAGGAAGGCCCGTTCACGCCGCCTCCCCCCCCCCTTCGGGCACCCCACGCTGTTATTCGGAGCAGGATTGTAGGATGGCCACACCAGTACGGCAACTTGCTAGACACCACCTCGGTGCCTACCGAATCTCAGCGCCTTGTGGTGTCTTCTATTCAGAAAACATTGTTGTGCTGCCTTCGACCTATTCGCCGCAAGTGCGCACGCAACTCAGCTGCATAGCTTGCTAGACACCACCTCGGTGCTAACCGAATCTCAGCGTCTTGTGGTGTCTTCTATTCAGAAAATATTGTTGCGCTGCCTTTGGCCCCATTCGCACATCGGTCCGCTACTGACGCCATCTCACAGGCCAACGGGGCGCCCCACGCCGACTTTCAGCATTGTAGGATGGCCACACCAGTGCGGCAACTTGCTAGACACCACCTCGGTGCCATCCGGATCTTGGCATCTCAGCGCCTTGTGGTGTCTTCTATTCAGAAATGATTGTTGCGCTGCCTTTGGCCCCATTCGCACATCGGTCCGCTACTGCCGCCATCTCACAGGCCAACGGGGCACCCCACGCCGACTTTCAGCATTGTAGGATGGCCACACCAGTGCGACAACTTGCTGGACACCACCTCGGTGCCATCCGGATCTTGGCGCGTTGTGCTGCCTTCGGCCTATTCGCACATCGGTCCGCTACTGACGCCGCCTCACGTGCCAACGGATTTTCTACGCTTTTTATACCCTATGCCGCATAACAGGTCATGTGACTTGTTTATAAAACTTTTCATTGGTTCATTTTACTTTTGGTTTCCTAATGATGGAAGGCTTGATCATATGACCTAAAAATAACACTTTTCATTGGATGAAAACTTTTTTTTTTCCCAAACGATGAAAGCCCCACCTTGTTTCTGGATGTTTCAGACTGAAGCTGGCGTCAGCATGAAAGCACCACCATCTCGTGGCTCCGTCGTGGTCATTCCGCGAGCAATCATGGCAGCCGCTCCCCACCGGAAGCCTGCAGGAGTCGGGGGCCCCCAAGACTTTTGTAGAATCCTCAAGGCGGAGGGGACGCTTTCGAGAATGGGGTCCAAGACCTAGCAGACAAGCGTCCGATTTCCAAGGTGTCCCAGGGCCATTTCAGTGGACCAGGCCCAAAAAGGAGAGAGCCTGCCGCCATTTTGAGAGTCCTGTGACAGCCGCCGATCGCGGCACCGCAAGAGTGGGCGCAACTCAGCTGAATTGCGGATTTTGACACAGTGGACCAAAAGCGGACGGAATGGCAACTGAAACGGTAAAGGGGCGCCCCACTACAGCAGATGAGGCTCCACCTGGGGAGGCCCGTTCACGCCGCCTCCCCCCCCCCCCGGGGCGCCCCACGCCGTTATTCGGAGGGCGGCAACTTACTGGACATCACCTTGGTGCCATCCACATTTCAGCGCGTTCTGCTGCCTTGGAACTATTCGCACAACAGACCGCTACTGACGACCCACCCCCCGGGACGCCCCACGCCGGATACCCAAATCAGTGCGGCACCCAGGCAACATCACCTGGGTGCCGTCCAGAAATCTGGACGTTGTGCTGCCTTGGGACTATTCGCACAACCGACCGCTACTGACCATTGTTCCTTCTTTTTCCCTAAAAATGTTTAAATGTTTTTACTGTTTTTGTTTTGTTGTATATATTTATAAGTTATTAAAGTTTTATAATCCTACTACTTTGTTGGAGTGCTATATATTTTTAATGTGACACATAATTGTAAAAACTTTGATGTACAAAGAGTCATCCCTGGAATCTTCCACTTCAGGCTCGGTCCCCTCCCCAATCACAATACAGGATGGTTTTCAGATAGTAGGAACGCGTGTGGTGTGACGGATCTCATCGGGTGTGGGCCTTGATCTACTATAACTCCTTTGAAGAGGGGTGATTCTTTACAGCTGGGGCCATAAACTACATCTGCAAGGCTAGCTGATAGCCTGGGACCGGCCTGGACAATCGGACACAGAGGAAGAGGAGTGTCAGAGGGTGCGGTAGTGAATAGGGCGAAAGGGAGGTGTCGGGCGGGCACAGGGTGTGATTCTCAGGGAAGAGCAGCGCAGATGGGGGGAGGTTTATTGCACATGCATAAGACAGAGAGCGGGTGTGACCAGTGCCTGGGGGAGATGCTTGCGAGGGTGGGGAGCCATGCTAAGGATCGACAGCGTGCAGAGAGTGGGTCTGGTCAAGGCATCTAAAATGGCTGCCGTGCACGACAAAAGTGTGGCATTTGAAAAAAGGCAAGATGGCGCAGACAATGTTTTTCAACACTTCCTGATTTCCTTCGAATCGAACGTTAACAGACGTTGGGGCATATTACCAAAGTTAAGCGATATTTATCCCTAACGATGCTTAGCAACGAATTTTTTACCGCTAAGCATCGTCAGAAATTATCGCAGATAAACCTTGCTATTATCAAGGTTTATCGCAAATGCGATAAAAAACGGCCGCAATGCATTAATATCGCTGAAAAGTCAGCGATATTCATGCATTACCGAGCTAATGCTCTTAGCCATGTTATCCACCTCCCATTGGATAACATGGCTAAGAACTGCTCAGGGCAGGTGTTACTTTTTGGAGATATTCGCGCTTAGCGCGAATATCTCCAAAAGTTGGTAATAGGAGATAGCGATGTTAGCGACTGTTTCCAGTCGCTAACATCTTGGAATGCCCACTTTGCATGTCATTAGTGATAAATATCACTGACATGCAAAGTGGGGCCCAAGATGGTCGCTATCTCCTACTAGCGGTCGCTAACTGGTGTTAGCGACAGCTAGGTAATACGGAGATACGTTTATCTCCGCTTTCTTGGCTTTTAAAGCCAAAAAAGCGGAGATAAACCCCCTTGATAATATGCCCCGTTATCTCTCCCACACTACCGGTCCCCCTGGGCTTAAACGCCGAGATGGTAGGGACTGCATCCCGTGGAGATAGGCCGAGACGTCACTCAGCAGAAAAAAAAGTAAAAAAAAAGTCTATAAACATACAATAAGTTAAAAGTCAATCATTCTTCGTTCCTTGTAGTACGCTCCCCAGTCCGCTTCCCATTACGCTAACCGGGCGCACCCCACCAAAAAAACATATATATTTTTTTTTTTGCCCCGCGGAGCCCTTTTAAAGCCTCCACATCAAACCTATGGGGTCAGGGAGGATCTACTATGCCCCCTTATGGTCATTTGCCCCTTCGCTTTGGCCTCCTCTTGTCTCTCGATCCTACCGAGAGACAAGATGGCGGCCGCTACGGACTGTTTGGAATGTTTACAGACGCCGGAGAACCAATCAGCTTCGCTTCACAAAGCTCCGTAACGCGAAAAGTACGCGAAGTGGAGCGCTGCCCGGAGCGCTGTTACAGATATATATCTTTTTTTGAACGTTAATTTCTCAAAATCCACTGGAGCATATATATTGAGACCTAGCAAAGGCACATCGGGCTACCAGTCCCTACAATTTTGCCAAGTTTCGTGCAAATCCATTCAGCCGTTCGATTATTATTATTTAATTTTTTTTTGCCCCGCGGGGCCCTTTTAAAACCTCCACATCAAACCTAGGGGGTCAGGGAGGATCTACTATGCCCCCTTATGGTCATTTGCCCCTTCGCTTTGGCCTCCTCTTGTCTCTCGATCCTACCGAGAGACAAGATGGCGGCCGCTACGGACTGTTTGGAATGTTTACAGACGCCGGAGAACCAATCAGCTTCGCTTCACAAAGCTCCGTAACGCGAAAAGTACGCGAACTGGAGCTCTGCCCGGTCCGCTGTTACAGATATATATCTTTTTTTGAACGTTAATTTCTCAAAATCCACTGGAGCACATATATTGAGACCTAGCAAAGGCACATCGGGCTACCAGTCCCTACAATTTTGCCAAGTTTCGTGCAAATCCATTCAGCCGTTCGGGCTAAAAGTGAGGCCAACCGCCCTATGGAAATTAACATTGGAAAAACGCGTTTTGGGACCCCCCTTTTTTCTCGGCCCCCCCTTGACAAACTCCCCCCAAATTTTCAGGGGCTGCTCAGAAACAAAATGTGCCATTTTCCTGAAAATTTCAGCCAATTCCGTCCACAAACGCCAAAGTTATTAGACATAGAATTTTCAAAAATCCCATAGAGAAAAAATCCTAACTATATATACCTACTGGCGACCGCCAGTAGGTAATATATATTGCAGGTGGATCTTAAGTGGAAGCGCTGGACTGTTTTTGTCAATGCAGCAGGGGCGTCTGAGGAAGACTTTTTGTCGAAATGCATTATGCCTTACCTGCGTGTCCAATTAAAGGCTTTTCCTGAACTCCCCGCGTGTGCCTCTTCCTACAGTTCTGCTGGAGGGTGTCTGGATAATTACAGCGTCAGCCAGAGACGCTTCAAGAGGCCACATCTGACAAGTTGACTGCTGTATCACTGGCTTCTGCGTGAGCAGTTTTCCTTTTGCAACCGAGGTATCGGACGGCAGCAGCACACCTCTACAAGCGCCAGTCAGGCAGAGTTCACTCACAGTAGTTTCGAGACTTCACGGATAGGTTTGGACATATATCCAGCCTAGGACTCAGCGGACTTGTGCAGTGGGGGTACAGATGAATGCGGGGACACAGGGAAGCCCGAGGACTTTTATGTGCATCATCAACAGTGCGCTCCACTCTGCAGTGCACCACAGCCACATGGACGTTATTTCTATTTCCCCGCGCAGCACCAACCCAGGGATGTTGCATTCTGGGTGCTGAAGTGCAAACAGCACTACAACAGGTGAGCGATCACATGGCAGGGGAGGTGCTTTGTCTCACCAATAGCAGACTTGCAGGTGGATCTTAAGTGGAAGCGCTGGACTGTTTTTGTTAATGCAGCAGGGGCGTCTGAGGAAGACTTTTTGTCGAAATGCATTATGCCTTACCTGCGTGTCCAATTAAAGGCTTTTCCTGAACTCCCCGCGTGTGCCTTTTCCTACAGTTCTGCTGGAGGGTGTCTGGATAATTACAGCGTCAGCCAGAGACGCTTCAAGAGGCCACATCTGACAAGTTGACTGCTGTATCACTGGCTTCTGCGTGAGCAGTTTTCCTTTTGCAACCGAGGTATCGGACGGCAGCAGCACACCTCTACAAGCGCCAGTCAGGCAGAGTTCACTCACAGTAGTTTCGTGACTTCACGGATAGGTTTGGACATATATCCAGCCTAGGACTCAGCGGACTTGTGCAGTGGAGGTACAGATGAATGCGGGGACACAGGGAATCCCGAGGACTTTTATGTGCATCATCAACAGTGCGCTCCACTCTGCAGTGCACCACAGCCACATGGACGTTATTTCTATTTCCCCGCGCAGCACCAACCCAGGGATGTTGCATTCTGGGTGCTGAAGTGCAAACAGCACAACAACAGGTGAGCGATCACATGGCAGGGGAGGTGCTTTGTCTCACCAATAGCAGACTTGCAGGTGGATCTTAAGTGGAAGCGCTGGACTGTTTTTGTTAATGCAGCAGGGGCGTCTGAGGAAGACTTTTTGTCGAAATGCATTATGCCTTACCTGCGTGTCCAATTAAAGGCTTTTCCTGAACTCCCCGCGTGTGCCTCTTCCTACAGTTCTGCTGGAGGGTGTCTGGATATATATATATATATATATATGTATATAGTGGTGCTCTTAAGACTGAACATTTTAACACTGCAACATTTTAAGCAAATATCCATTATGGTTTAACATCATGGACTGCAACAAGTAACAGCTATGAATTATCATTACAGTGTTTAAATGAAAATCGAACTTACATGATTAATAATGATGCACCCTGGTAAATGGAGGCAAAGAAGGAATATACAAACAGTTCGTAGCAGTCCTTCTTTCGTTTTGCTCACCAATGATTAAGGCAATTTAATTGTCGAAACGCGTCTGGAAAGTAATGAGTTGCCGTGTGCCACTATTAAAGCAGCATTTCCTCTCGCACTCAGGACTCGGCTTTGTTGTTACAGGTTCCTCTGTGCCTGCGTAGCTGAGGCCACCCTGCCAGGGTCGGGCCCCCCTTTGCAGAGACTTGTGAATGTAATATATATATATATATATATATATATATATATATATATATATATATATATCTCCTCCAAGAAAGAGCAGAGGCCATATTAGGGGGAAAACCACGGAGGCATCTTTATTCAGACAGATTACCCGGCGAATGCATTTCGGCTTCATGAAGCCTTCCTCAGCGCCCACAGTCATTAGCAGTTGTTAGCGCCAGCGTGGTTTTAAATATCCTGCCCCATGCTGATATGCTGTGTTCTGCTCCACCCCAAAGCATGTGTCCATGCTCACCTGTTGCAGATAACGTAATGTGAGCAAACTGCAACACCCAGAGTTCATCACTTCATCCAGGTAGGTAATGCGGGGGTGGAATGAATATGCGGAGTTCAGGGCCCCACGATGACATCAGGTCCAATTAGCTGTGTGGTCTCTGAATTCTTATGCCCCCTTGGGTCCCCAGACCGCATAAACCACCAAAGCACAGGAAATATCATGGCAGGGGCAAGCATGAAAATCACGCTCGCCCAGCGCAGAGTTAATAACCCCATCACCGCCCTTTCTCCTCCTGTGTTCTGTGGTGGACCATGGCTCATCCAATTCCTTGGAAAACGAAAACAGCAACAGTCCGTTTCTGCAAAAGCCTCTGATGCTGTCAGTGCCACTTCTTTGATGAATGTACTGGCAGGTCGGGGGTTCTCCTCCAAATCTCTCTTTTATGCAGCGCTATAATTAATCGGTGCCACCTCTCCATATGACGATGCATGGTATAGTTACCATAACTATATTTTTTTTCGGTTCCTCTGGAGAGTACATCGTGGCAGATGAAGCGTGTAACGTACCGGGCATTTACCTTTTTTTGCATGTAGAGGAAAGAAAAAAAAATCCGAGCGTCCGAGTTCTAAGGGGTCCCAGGGCCATTTTAGTGGACCAGGCCCAAATCCAAAGAACAGGCCGCCATTTTGAGAGTCCTGTTGCAGCCGCCTGTCGCTGTAGCATCAAGAGCGGCCGAAACTCAGCTGAATGGCAACTGAAACGGAAAAAGGGGCGCCCCACTACAGCAGACGAACCTCCACCTAGGAAGGCCCGTTCACGCCGCCTCCCCCCCCCTTCGGGCACCCCACGCTGTTATTCGGAGCAGGATTGTAGGATGGCCACACCAGTACGGCAACTTGCTAGACACCACCTCGGTGCCTACCGAATCTCAGCGCCTTGTGGTGTCTTCTATTCAGAAAACATTGTTGTGCTGCCTTCGACCTATTCGCCGCAAGTGCGCACGCAACTCAGCTGCATAGCTTGCTAGACACCACCTCGGTGCTAACCGAATCTCAGCGCCTTGTGGTGTCTTCTATTCAGAAAATATTGTTGCGCTGCCTTTGGCCCCATTCGCACATCGGTCCGCTACTGACGCCATCTCACAGGCCAACGGGGCGCCCCACGCCGACTTTCAGCATTGTAGGATGGCCACACCAGTGCGGCAACTTGCTAGACACCACCTCGGTGCCATCCGGATCTTGGCATCTCAGCGCCTTGTGGTGTCTTCTATTCAGAAATGATTGTTGCGCTGCCTTTGGCCCCATTCGCACATCGGTCCGCTACTGCCGCCATCTCACAGGCCAACGGGGCGCCCCACGCCGACTTTCAGCATTGTAGGATGGCCACACCAGTGCGGCAACTTGCTAGACACCACCTCGGTGCCATCCGGATCTTGGCATCTCAGCGCCTTGTGGTGTCTTCTATTCAGAAAATATTGTTGCGCTGCCTTTGGCCCCATTCGCACATCGGTCCGCTACTGCCGCCATCTCACAGGCCAACGGGGCGCCCCACGCCGACTTTCAGCATTGTAGGATGGCCACACCAGTGCGACAACTTGCTGGACACCACCTCGGTGCCATCCGGATCTTGGCGCGTTGTGCTGCCTTCGGCCTATTCGCACATCGGTCCGCTACTGACGCCGCCTCACGTGCCAACGGATTTTCTACGCTTTTTATACCCTATGCCGCATGACAGGTCATGTGACTTGTTTATAAAACTTTTCATTGGTTCATTTTACTTTTGGTTTCCTAATGATGGAAGGCTTGATCATATGACCTAAAAATAACACTTTTCATTGGATGAAAACTTTTTTTTTTCCCAAACGATGAAAGCCCCACCTTGTTTCTGGATGTTTCAGACTGAAGCTGGCGTCAGCATGAAAGCACCACCATCTCGTGGCTCCGTCGTGGTCATTCCGCGAGCAATCATGGCAGCCGCTACCCACCGGAAGCCTGCAGGAGTCGGGGGCCCCCAAGACTTTTGTAGAATCCTCAAGGCGGAGGGGACGCTTTCGAGAATGGGGTCCAAGACCTAGCAGACAAGCGTCCGATTTCCAAGGTGTCCCAGGGCCATTTCAGTGGACCAGGCCCAAAAAGGAAAGAGCCTGCCGCCATTTTGAGAGTCCTGTGACAGCCGCCGATCGCGGCACCGCAAGAGTGGGCGCAACTCAGCTGAATTGCGGATTTTGACACAGTGGACCAAAAGCGGACGGAATGGCAACTGAAACGGTAAAGGGGCGCCCCACTACAGCAGATGAGGCTCCACCTGGGGAGGCCCGTTCACGCCGCCTCCCCCCCCCCCCGGGGCGCCCCACGCCGTTATTCGGAGGGCGGCAACTTACTGGACATCACCTTGGTGCCATCCACATTTCAGCGCGTTCTGCTGCCTTGGAACTATTCGCACAACAGACCGCTACTGACGACCCACCCCCCGGGACGCCCCACGCCGGATACCCAAATCAGTGCGGCACCCAGGCAACATCACCTGGGTGCCGTCCAGAAATCTGGACGTTGTGCTGCCTTGGGACTATTCGCACAACCGACCGCTACTGACCATTGTTCCTTCTTTTTCCCTAAAAATGTTTAAATGTTTTTACTGTTTTTGTTTTGTTGTATATATTTATAAGTTATTAAAGTTTTATAATCCTACTACTTTGTTGGAGTGCTATATATTTTTAATGTGACACATAATTGTAAAAACTTTGATGTACAAAGAGTCATCCCTGGAATCTTCCACTTCAGGCTCGGTCCCCTCCCCAATCACAATACAGGATGGTTTTCAGATAGTAGGAACGCGTGTGGTGTGACGGATCTCATCGGGTGTGGGCCTTGATCTACTATAACTCCTTTGAAGAGGGGTGATTCTTTACAGCTGGGGCCATAAACTACATCTGCAAGGCTAGCTGATAGCCTGGGACCGGCCTGGACAATCGGACACAGAGGAAGAGGAGTGTCAGAGGGTGCGGTAGTGAATAGGGCGAAAGGGAGGTGTCGGGCGGGCACAGGGTGTGATTCTCAGGGAAGAGCAGCGCAGATGGGGGGAGGTTTATTGCACATGCATAAGACAGAGAGCGGGTGTGACCAGTGCCTGGGGGAGATGCTTGCGAGGGTGGGGAGCCATGCTAAGGATCGACAGCGTGCAGAGAGTGGGTCTGGTCAAGGCATCTAAAATGGCTGCCGTGCACGACAAAAGTGTGGCATTTCAAAAAAGGCAAGATGGCGCAGACAATGTTTTTCAACACTTCCTCATTTCCTTCGAATCGAACGTTAACAGACGTTGGGGCATATTACCAAAGTTAAGCGATATTTATCCCTAACGATGCTTAGCAACGAATTTTTTACCGCTAAGCATCGTCAGAAATTATCGCAGATAAACCTTGCTATTATCAAGGTTTATCGCAAATGCGATAAAAAACGGCCGCAATGCATTAATATCGCGGAAAAGTCAGCGATATTCATGCATTACCGAGCTAATGCTCTTAGCCATGTTATCCACCTCCCATTGGATAACATGGCTAAGAACTGCTCAGGGCAGGTGTTACTTTTTGGAGATATTCGCGCTTAGCGCGAATATCTCCAAAAGTTGGTAATAGGAGATAGCGATGTTAGCGACTGTTTCCAGTCGCTAACATCTTGGAATGCCCACTTTGCATGTCATTAGTGATAAATATCACTGACATGCAAAGTGGGGCCCAAGATGGTCGCTATCTCCTACTAGCGGTCGCTAACTGGTGTTAGCGACAGCTAGGTAATACGGAGATAATTTTATCTCCGCTTTCTTGGCTTTTAAAGCCAAAAAAGCGGAGATAAACCCCCTTGATAATATGCCCCGTTATCTCTCCCACACTACCGGTCCCCCTGGGCTTAAACGCCGAGATGGTAGGGACTGCATCCCGTGGAGATAGGCCGAGACGTCACTCAGCAGAAAAAAAAGTTAAAAAAAAGTCTATAAACATACAATAAGTTAAAAGTCAATCATTCTTCTTTCCTTGTAGTACGCTCCCCAGTCCGCTTCCCATTACGCTAACCGGGCGCACCCCACCAAAAAAACATATTTTTTTTTTTTTTTGCCCCGCGGAGCCCTTTTAAAGCCTCCACATCAAACCTATGGGGTCAGGGAGGATCTACTATGCCCCCTTATGGTCATTTGCCCCTTCGCTTTGGCCTCCTCTTGTCTCTCGATCCTACCGAGAGACAAGATGGCGGCCGCTACGGACTGTTTGGAATGTTTACAGATGCCGGAGAACCAATCAGCTTCGCTTCACAAAGCTCCGTAACGCGAAAAGTACGCGAAGTGGAGCGCTGCCCGGAGCGCTGTTACAGATATATATCTTTTTTTGAACGTTAATTTCTCAAAATCCACTGGAGCATATATATTGAGACCTAGCAAAGGCACATCGGGCTACCAGTCCCTACAATTTTGCCAAGTTTCGTGCAAATCCATTCAGCCGTTCGATTATTATTATTTTTTTTTTTTTGCCCCGCGGGGCCCTTTTAAAACCTCCACATCAAACCTAGGGGGTCAGGGAGGATCTACTATGCCCCCTTATGGTCATTTGCCCCTTCGCTTTGGCCTCCTCTTGTCTCTCGATCCTACCGAGAGACAAGATGGCGGCCGCTACGGACTGTTTGGAATGTTTACAGACGCCGGAGAACCAATCAGCTTCGCTTCACAAAGCTCCGTAACGCGAAAAGTACGCAAACTGGAGCTCTGCCCGGTCCGCTGTTACAGATATATATCTTTTTTTGAACGTTAATTTCTCAAAATCCACTGGAGCACATATATTGAGACCTAGCAAAGGCACATCGGGCTACCAGTCCCTACAATTTTGCCAAGTTTCGTGCAAATCCATTCAGCCGTTCGGGCTAAAAGTGAGGCCAACCGCCCTATGGAAATTAACATTGGAAAAACGCGTTTTGGGACCCCCCTTTTTTCTCGGCCCCCCCTTGACAAACCCCCCCCAAATTTTCAGGGGCTGCTCAGAAACAAAATGTGCCATTTTCCTGAAAATTTCAGCCAATTCCGTCCACAAACGCCAAAGTTATTAGACATAGAATTTTCAAAAATCCCATAGAGAAAAAATCCTAACTATATATACCTACTGGCGACCGCCAGTAGGTAATATATATTGCAGGTGGATCTTAAGTGGAAGCGCTGGACTGTTTTTGTTAATGCAGCAGGGGCGTCTGAGGAAGACTTTTTGTCGAAATGCATTATGCCTTACCTACGTGTCCAATTAAAGGCTTTTCCTGAACTCCCCGCGTGTGCCTCTTCCTACAGTTCTGCTGGAGGGTGTCTGGATAATTACAGCGTCAGCCAGAGACGCTTCAAGAGGCCACATCTGACAAGTTGACTGCTGTATCACTGGCTTCTGCGTGAGCAGTTTTCCTTTTGCAACCGAGGTATCGGACGGCAGCAGCACACCTCTACAAGCGCCAGTCAGGCAGAGTTCACTCACAGTAGTTTCGTGACTTCACGGATAGGTTTGGACATATATCCAGCCTAGGACTCAGCGGACTTGTGCAGTGGAGGTACAGATGAATGCGGGGACACAGGGAATCCCGAGGACTTTTATGTGCATCATCAACAGTGCGCTCCACTCTGCAGTGCACCACAGCCACATGGACGTTATTTCTATTTCCCCGCGCAGCACCAACCCAGGGATGTTGCATTCTGGGTGCTGAAGTGCAAACAGCACTACAACAGGTGAGCGATCACATGGCAGGGGAGGTGCTTTGTCTCACCAATAGCAGACTTGCAGGTGGATCTTAAGTGGAAGCGCTGGACTGTTTTTGTTAATGCAGCAGGGGCGTCTGAGGAAGACTTTTTGTCGAAATGCATTATGCCTTACCTGCGTGTCCAATTAAAGGCTTTTCCTGAACTCCCCGCATGTGCCTCTTCCTACAGTTCTGCTGGAGGGTGTCTGGATATATATATATATATATATATGTATATAGTGGTGCTCTTAAGACTGAACATTTTCACACTGCAACATTTTAAGCAAATATCCATTATGGTTTAACATCATGGACTGCAACAAGTAACAGCTATGAATTATCATTACAGTGTTTAAATGAAAATCGAACTTACATGATTAATAATGATGCACCCTGGTAAATGGAGGCAAAGAAGGAATATACAAACAGTTCGTAGCAGTCCTTCTTTCATTTTGCTCACCAATGATTAAGGCAATTTAATTGTCGAAACGCGTCTGGAAAGTAATGAGTTGCCGTGTGCCACTATTAAAGCAGCATTTCCTCTCGCACTCAGGACTCGGCTTTGTTGTTACAGGTTCCTCTGTGCCTGCGTAGCTGAGGCCACCCTGCCAGGGTCGGGCCCCCCTTTGCAGAGACTTGTGAATGTAATATATATATATATATATATAAATATATATATATATATATATATATCTCCTCCAAGAAAGAGCAGAGGCCATATTAGGGGGAAAACCACGGAGGCATCTTTATTCAGACAGATTACCCGGCGAATGCATTTCGGCTTCATGAAGCCTTCCTCAGCGCCCACAGTCATTAGCAGTTGTTAGCGCCAGCGTGGTTTTAAATATCCTGCCCCATGCTGATATGCTGTGTTCTGCTCCACCCCAAAGCATGTGTCCATGCTCACCTGTTGCAGATAACGTAATGTGAGCAAACTGCAACACCCAGAGTTCATCACTTCATCCAGGTAGGTAATGCGGGGGTGGAATGAATATGCGGAGTTCAGGGCCCCACGATGACATCAGGTCCAATTAGCTGTGTGGTCTCTGAATTCTTATGCCCCCTTGGGTCCCCAGACCGCATAAACCACCAAAGCACAGGAAATATCATGGCAGGGGCAAGCATGAAAATCACGCTCGCCCAGTGCAGAGTTAATAACCCCATCACCGCCCTTTCTCCTCCTGTGTTCTGTGGTGGACCATGGCTCATCCAATTCCTTGGAAAACGAAAACAGCAACAGTCCGTTTCTGCAAAAGCCAGTGATAGCCAGGCCAACTTGGAAATGCGGGGCCTCTGTTGCGTGTCTCTGGCTGACACGCTGAAATACAAAGACGACTCCTCCAAGAAAGAGCAGAGGCCACATTAGGGGAAAAACCACAGAGGCATCTTTATTCAGACAGATTACTTGGCGAATGCATTTCGGCTTCATTAAGCCTTCCTCAGCGCCCACAGTCATTAGCAGTTGTTAGCGTCAGCGTGGTTTAAATATCCTGCCCCATGCTAATATGCTGTGTTCCGCTCGGCCTCAAAGCCTGTGTTCATGCTCACCTGTTGTAGATAACATAATGTGAGCAAACTGCAACACCCAGAGTTCAGCACTTCATCCAGGTAGGTAATGCGGGGGTGGAATGAATATACGGAGTTCAGGGCCCCACGATGACATCAGGTCCAATTAGCTGTGTGGTATCTGAATTCTTATGTCCCCTTGGGTCCCCAGACCGCATAAACCACCAAAGCACAGGAAATATCACGTCGGGGGCAAGCATGAAAGTCACGCTCGCCCAGCGTAGAGTTAATAACCCCATCACCACCCTTTCTCCTCCTGTGTTCAGTGGTGGGCCTATATATATATATATATATATATATATATCAATTGCGATCCAAGGAGTCCACAGGAAAGGAATTCAGGTGAGCCCACAGCAGTTGCAGCAAGTAAGTTTATTTCAGACAGAAAAGACGACGCGTTTCGACCACGTCCGTGGTCTTGGTCACTTGACCCACATCTCCAAAGTGCAGATATATGTAGGTGCATTTACACACAGTCATGTTCATAGATATAGAAAACATTTGGCTTTCGGATCTGTTTGTGTCACAAGATGAAAGAGTTGGTTTTAAAGGTACAGTACACATATTGATAAGTATTTATGACTTTATTCGAAAATATGTTACATCACATATTAATTTAAATGGCATGACATTTTGTGTGCATTTAAAACAAGGGGTACTGTTCTTAACGTTTGTATGCTTGCATGGTTGTCATATGTAAAGTGCTTTGATTGCAGGTAGCTCTGAATACAGGTAGGTATAACATGCAGTTCAGGTATAACATTTGTTTTTCTGGTAACTTTCGGTCATTGTGTGTCGCAGCTAGTATATCAGCAGAAGTGTGCCATCATATCCTTAAGGGTTAATCCTCCTAGTGCCGGTATAGTACCCGGGTGCGCTTAAGTGCTGTAGGTGACATAGAGTTTGAACTGGTGTCCGTGACTCTGGTGCTCACATCTTTGTCATAGTAGTGACATAGCGCAGCCGGTTGTGTGGTACTCTCCTGTGGGATAAAAATCAGACCGTTAGTGTTCAGAACACATTGTATCCAGTTGTGCTGACCTACAAAGTGCTGACTGAGTTGTCTAGTTTAAAAGAAAACAGTACCCTTGGATTAAAAGGTGGATTGTGCAGTGAGGGAGAGGTGAGGGGTGTGTGAGTTAAAAAGGGGAAAGGAGGAGTCAGCGTATTTCAGCGATGTATAATCACTATTACTGTAGTGGGCATAGAGGAGTTCTATAGATGACTGTACATCTCCTCATCTTGATTCAAGCCATTGGGGAACTTGGTGCCTGCCTGTAGTATGAAGCGTGACTCGCGTTTCTAGAGTGCAGCAACACGATTGCCTCCACTCGAGTTAACACTTACACTGTCCAGAGCAAAGAATTTTGCTTTGGTCCAATCTGCCTCATGTTCTCTGGCAAAGTGTCTCGCCGTGCTGTAACTGTTGTCCCTGTTGGTGATGGCCAGCCAGTGTTCTAGTATGCGTTTTTTCACTGCAAAGGAAGTTGACCCAATATACCATAGTCCACAGGGTCACACAATCACGTACACAACAAACTCAGTGTTGCAGTTCATTAAAAGAGGTATTCTCCATTTCGTTTTGGTTCTCTCTAGGGTAACCTCTGTGACATTCGAGCTATGCTTGCATGCCTTGCAATTTCCGCATTTGCGAAACCCCTTAGTCTGTTGTAACCAGCTGGTTTTCTTGCCCTGGAGATGACTTTGTACAAGGATATCTCTAAGGGACTCATTTCTTTCATATGTGACCGATGGTCTGACCCCTATTTCATTTCTCAGGATGGGGTCTTGCCGCAGAATGTCCCATCTGTTTTTGAGAATGTTGCGGATCTGATTGGAGTGACTGCAGAATTTGGTGATGAATCTGATCTGCTGTGTGTTCCTTTCACGTGTACTCTTCTTGGGGGAGATACTGTCTCCGAGTGCCTGATCCCTGTCTTTTGCTTCTACTCTGGTTTCTGCCTGGTGTAATGCCTTTCTTGAGTACCCCCTCTCCTTGAGCCTGAGTTTCATGTCATTCTTAGTTTGTTCGTAGGACTCCTCTGAGCTACAATTGCGCTTAGCTCTTAGAAACTCGCTATAAGGGATGCCCCATCTGAAACTGGGGTGTGTGCGCTGGTGGAGTGCAAAATGGAGTTTCCTGCAGTTGCTTTGCGGAAGAGATTGGTGCTAATTCTCCCTTTCTCTATAGTCAGTCTGAGGTCAAGAAAATCAATCTGTGTTTGGCTGTAGTGTCTGGTGAAGCGTAGGTTGACATTGTTGGCATTAATACAGTCAATGAACAGATTTAGCACACTTTCAGAGCCTTTCCACACAAAGAAAATGTCATCTATATATCTCAGCCATTTGTTGACATTCAGTGCCCATTTCTCTGTTTGGTCGTTCCAGAGCACCTGCTTCTCCCACCAGCTCACCATGAGATTGGCATAGCTTGGGGCAAAGCAGGTGCCCATGGAAGTCCGTTGTAGCTGTTTACATATATATATATATATATTCACTGAAAAAACCATAGGTTATAGACCATATATAGTTAGGAATTAGCATTTAAAAAACCTTATTTTACTCACACAAAACCATTGAAATTCCATATATAGTTAGTTGTAATAACTATATATCGCGCATCCGCAATCCACTGCTGATCATGTCACATATTACATCATTCATGACATGGTCAGTGACATCACTGATGACATCACTGATGACATCTCAAATGACATCACTGATGACATCACTGATGACAACATCCAGTGACTGTATTTTTCTGTAAAGTTAAAATATGTCTTGAGTGGATGTATAAGTGTCTGGATGAAGGATTTAGTAGGTGCATGACTGACTGTATGAGTGAGTGATTAAATGTGTCTCACTGAGTGCATGGGTTAGTGACTAAACTGTCTTAATTTGTGCATCATTATGTCTGTTGTTCTGAAAACTGCTGGATGTGTTGTTCAGTAGCTATATGAGTAACTATATGGGTTATTGATTGGTTGCCCAAGTATTTGTATGGGAGACTGAGTGTGTGTGTGGGTGGCTGGGAGGTGTATGACTCTGTGCATAGATGTGTGAGCAGTTGATTCACTAGATGTATGGGTTCAAAAGTGCATGTGGAAACAGCTGTATGGGCGGTTGACTGTGTGCATCAGTGTATTGGTGAGTGAATGGATATCTCAGTGCTACATGTCAAAGTAAGTACATATGTAAAACACAGTACATGTGAGACTTGACATATATAAATAACTGTGCATAAGAGCCAGTGAATGTGTGAGTGGCTGTATGCATCATTGTGAACTTGTATCCGGGATTGTATAAGAGAGTAAATATGTTTTAGTATATGTTTGAATAAGTAAGGTGTGTATAACTGTATAGTTGGGAAAATGGAGGTGTGATTGATTGTTTGCATGACTGACTAGGTGTGTGTGTAACTTCATGGATGAATGACAATCTGTGAGTCTGTGTTTACACTGAGTGTATCTAAGGTTATATTAGAGTCTGAAGAGGTTCATCGTATTATCACATGAATGATGTCATCAGTGATGTGATCAGTAATGTCAAATGAGATGTCATCAGTGATGTCATCAGTGATGTCATTTGAGATGTCATCAGTGATGTCATCAGTGATGTCATTTGAGATGTCATCAGTGATGTCATCAGTGATGTCATTTGAGATGTCATCAGTGATGTCATCAGTGATGTCACTGACCATGTCATGAATGATGTAATATGTGACATGATCAGCAGTGGATTGCGGGTGCGCGATATATAGTTAGTACAACTAACTATATATGGAATTTCAGTGGTTTTGTGTGAGTAAAATAAGGTTTTTTAAATGCTAATTCCTAACTATATATGGTCTATAACCTATGGTTTTTTCAGTGAATTTTCAAGGTTTTGTAAATGCTAATTCCTAACTATATATGGTCTATAACCTATGGTTTTTTCAGTGAATTTCAATGGTTTTTTAATAGCAAATATCATAAGCTGTCGAATGTCAAGTACGTGGTAAGTAAAAACATTTTCGTGTTTATGCACACTGATCTGCTTTGAATGCTGCCCCCCCTCATTTCTATTAGGAGTACTCTCTCTTTGCAGATAGTGAAGGGTAGTTAACGCAGGCCTTTGCCCCCGTTGTAATCCGTCGTGCCTGCTTCTCTCTCCATTTCATTGATTGTTCTCTTTGGTTCATTCTCTATTTACAAACAAGCACAGAGTCGCAATACTCTGTTTAGTCTTTGCAGATAGCGAAAAATCGTGTAAAAAAACAAAAGGAATCGAGCAAAATCAGTAGGCCACTAATGGGATCTCTTTTTGACCTGGCTAAAATAGAAACATTAGGAACAACCTGTTGAAAATAGCAATGTGTATGTACATAAGCGGCGTTCATTTGTGTTCACAGTACCCCTTGTTGATTGTTTGAATCGAGCATTGAATTGTTCGAAGTTGGTTCTCTTAAGGATCTTCTCTGCCTGCAAACGAGGAAGAATAGGAATATTCTCTCTCCCTTTGCAGATAGTGAAAGGTAGGTAACGCAAACCTTTAACACGTCGTGCCTATTTCGTTCCTCATTGATTGATTGTTTGCCCGAGCATTGACTGTTTGGGAATTGGTTCTTTTTGGAGGTATTCCCTGTTTGCAAATAAACGTAGGAAAATCTTTGCAAGTAGTGAAAGGGTAGGTAATGCGGACCTTTGTCCCCCGTTGTAATCTGTCATGCCTATCTACTCCCCACTGATTGATGCACCTGTTTCACCCGGACCATTTACTAGAGATAGGTCATCTGGCCCGACCAGAGAGCACCCCTAGTGAAAAGGACATATGCAATAATAACGAAGTGATCACTGTATCCTGTTAACAGAAACTTTAGCATGAAACAACCTGGAAAGAAAGGAATAGGAAAACGAAAATCAGTAGGCCACTGATGAACTTTTTATTAAATAACAAACAAAGAAACGATAACAATACGTAATGATAAAACCTATTATTGTCCTAGAAACAAGAAACGTTAGAAGTAAGCCCGTAATAAGAAACCTGAAAACAGTAAGAGAAACCAAGTGTGACATTGCAACGGCCACAAGGCAACGAGGCTTCATCGCCCCTCACTGCCCCAAAACGTGTCTGTCCCACCGCCTGCCACGCCCAAATAACGGCAAACTGGGAAAGATACAAGTCAGCAGACATCCGCCCCATTCTGGAAACTTTATCGGGATTGTACTTGATTGAGTGTGATGTCACAAACATTTGTGCGGATCTAGATTGTGTTAAGGAATACAATAGGTTAAGAAGAGAGTATGCGCCACATTTGCCTCAATATCCTTTGTTTGAGAAACAGGTTTCCGGCTACGCCCAGCCGGAAGCAACACATATAAGGCGGGTCCTGCTGCCAACCGTCGGCCAGGAGATCATCACGTAGGGTGTAGCCGGAGGAGAGGCCGAGGCCAGCGGGACCCGGCCAGGGGGATTGCTACGACCACCCTGGAGAGTTGCAGGGGGGGGAATGTCCGTGTCCTCGACCCTCCCCTCTCTCTCCCAGTCCGGCCACCATCAACCAGAGGCCGAGGCCGACGGGATCCGGCCGCGGTGGCGGTAACCCTGGAGAATTGCAGGTTAGACCCTCTCTCTCCCAGTCTGGGCCAGCATCCATGGAGGGCCTGGGAGTGGAGAGGCCACTGCACGAAAGGCCCAGGAGAGGCACCACACGCCAAGGCCTGCCCCACCGGATGAGCCAAGGAACCCGTTCATGGGGCCAGAGCAAAGGGCGTCCGGCCGCCATCCACCGGAGGTCCGGCCCAAAGACGGACGGGACATTTCTTCTTTCTTTTATAATGGCTGCGACAACACTGGGGGGGATGTCTTGCACATGCCTCCGACCCCCCCCCTCGTCCTCATCGCCTGGTCCGGCCATAACAAATGTCAAGCGAGACGCCGTGGGGTGCACTGGGTGGGAGAGACCGTGCGAACAGGCCTCTCCCGCCTCCCCAGGTGGAGGCTTCCCAGCTGCACCCTCAGCGCTCCAGGCGCCCGGAAAAGGGTTCTTCCACTGTGGCGATGCTGCAACATCTCGCCCGGCAGGGTGGAGCCCGTCCGCTCATTTGACCCCGCGATCGCCAGTAGCTACCGAACTCTCAAAATGGCGGTCGACCTGGCAAGAGCGGGCCCAGCATGAAGAAATGGCCCGGTCACTGGTTGACTCCACCACCGTAGTCCTCCACGACCTTGAAGATTCTAGAGGAGCCGCGGGAGTCCCCGACCCCCGCAGACACCCCCGATGGGGAATGACTGCCATGATCGCCCGTGGAGTGACGAAACTGTAGACGCGGGACATCGGCGCTCCCATGCTGGCGCCAGCCTCAGTTTGAATGACTAGAAACCTGCAGACCTCAGTTTCGGTGAAAGCACAGTGTGACCCGGTAGGAAAAATTGTTGCACCCCCTCCCCTTTTTGACTGATGGTTCAAACCACCGATCCTTTCCTTTGCCCTTTTAACGGAACTTTGGACTGCCTCCCCCCCCCCCGCGGCGCCCCACGCCGTTATTTGCTGGGCGGCAACTTACTAGACATCACCTTCGTGCCATCCAGATTTCAGCGCGTTCTGCTGCCTTGGAACTATTCGCACAACAGACCGCTACTGACAACCCACCCCCCGGGACGCCCCACGCCGGATACCCAAATCAGTGCGGCACCCAGGCAACATCTTCTGAATTTTCATAATTTGAAAGAACTAGTAACATGTCCTCATCAGGAATTTCCTCTTCAATCATCTCATCAGGAATCTCCTCATGAAAAGTCTGCAATGATGATTCTTGTAACTCTATGGTCTCCAAACATTCGATAAATTCGCCATCAAGAGATTGATCAAAAAAATCATTCAAGTCATCTCCTCCTTGTGAGAATATTTCATTATTGGTGCTGTCAATTTCATTAAATGTCTTGGATAATTCAAAAGAAATTGCCACGGTCTCTTCATTGTTTAAATGTTTTTACTGTTTTTGTTTTGTTGTATATATTTATAAGTTATTAAAGTTTTATATTCCTACTACTTTGTTGGAGTGCTATATATTTTTAATGTGACACATAATTGTAAAAACTTTGATGTACAAAGAGTCATCCCTGGAATCTTCCGCTTCAGGCTCGGTCCCCTCCCCAATCACAATACAGGATGGTTTTCAGATAGTAGGAACGCGTGTGGTTTGACGGATCTCATCGGGTGTGGGCCTTGATCTACTATAACTCCTTTGAAGAGGGGTGATTCTTTACAGCTGGGGCCATAAACTACATCTGCAGGGCTAGCTGATAGCCTGGACAATCGGACACAGAGGAAGAGGAGTGTCAGAGGGTGCGGTAGTGAATAGGGCGAAAGGGAGGTGTCGGGCGGGCACAGAGTGTGATTCTCAGGGAAGAGCAGAGCAGATGGGGGGAGGTTTATTGCCGATGCATAAGACAGAGAGCGGGGGTGACCAGTGCCTGGGGAAGATGCTTGCGAGGGTGGGGAGCCATGCTACGGATCAACAGCGTGCAGAGAGTGGGTCTGGTCAAGGCATCTAAAATGGCTGCCGTGCACGACAAAAGTGTGGCATTTCAAAAAAGGCAAGATGGCGCAGACAATGTTTTTCAACACTTCCTCATTTCCTTCGAATCGAACGTTAACAGACGTTGGTGCATATTACCAAAGTTAAGCGATATTTATCGCTAACGATGCTTAGCAACGAATTGTTTACCGCTAAGCATCGTCAGAAATTATCGCAGATAAACCTTGCTATTATCAAGGTTTATCGCAAATGCGATAAAAAACGGCCGCAAAGCATGAATATCGCTAAAAAGTCAGCGATATTCATGCATTACCGAGCTAATGCTCTTAGCCATGTTATCCACCTCCCATTGGATAACATGGCTAAGAACTGCTCAGGGCAGGTGTTAGTTTTTGGAGATATTCGCGCTTAGCGCGAATATCTCCAAAACTTGGTAATAGGAGATAGATATCTTGCATGTTGTAATGCAAGTTATTGTGGTATATGGAACTCATACCATAATCTCTCAGGAAAACAGAAACTGATCCTTTTGGGACCGCCTGAGAAGGCCTAGGGGGTGAGGGGTACTCTACTTTGCCCCCTTTTCACGTTCCGAACTATTTTATTTTACTCTCTTCTGTAATTACACAAAATGGCAGCGATAAGATGCATCAGACACAGACAGTGAGAGAAAGGAGGCCGGAGATGAAGAAGAGATGTCAAATACACATTGGAGATAATATAGTGGGACAAGGAAAGTAAATATGAGTAAACTTACCATGTAACATAAAAATGTTGCACTCTATACTATAAGTCTCATTTTATACTACAATCACTTCGCTACAACCTCATAAATTAAAAATAAAAATGAATAATGTCTCAAACAATTTTTGATTTCTAAATATAAATTTATTCTTCTGAATTTTCAAAATTTGAAAGAACTAGTAACATGTCCTCATCAAGAATTTCCTCTTCAATCATCTCATCAGGAATCTCCTCATGAAAAGTCTGCAATGATGATTCTTGTGACTCTATGGTCTCCAAACATTCGATAAATTCGCCATCAAGAGATTGATAAAAAAAATCAATCAAGTCATCTCCTCCTTGTGAGAATATTTCATTATTGGTGCTGTCAATTTCAATAAATGTAGTGGATAATTCAAAAGAAATTGCCACGGTCTCTTCATTGTGAGCCATTTTATTTTGAAATTGCTTGCTGTAAATTGCAGAAAAAAATAATCACTTTCATTTATCGTTTTTAGTAATACATAATATAAAACTAACTTTATCAAGTATTTAGTATAACAGAAGGACTGTAAATAAATAACAGAAAACATTTTTCAAATTATCTTAAAGTGTACAACATAGTTCCCCTTACAAATTAACAACTCACCTTTTTAAAAGTAGGAGAAGTGTTAGTACTGTGTAAATCAAACACCAGAAATTGAGCACCAAAAATTCCTCACAAATATACCTCAGACAGTAGTATCACAAAATGGCTGTGGTTTCCTCTCATTTTAGATATATACATAACCAATTAAATTTCATCACACACAAATACAAAACCAAAGTAACATTTTAATTGGTTCTAAATTTCAACACTTTCAAATGTGTTTTCCCCATGCAATTTTCCATAGGACATTTAGATACGTCTACAGCCTGAATGGCTGAACGGAATTACACCAAACTTGGCAAAATGGTACATCAAACCTAAGAGGTCAGGGAGGATCTACTATGCCCCCTTATGGTCATTTGCCCCTTCGCTTTGGCCTCCTCTTGTCTCTCGATCCTACGGAGAGACAAGATGGCGGCCGCTACGGACTGTTTGGAATGTTTACAGACACCGGAGAACCAATCAGCTTCGCAAAGCTCCGTAACGCGAAAAGTACGCGGAGCGCTGTTACAGATATATATCTTTTTTTGAACGTTAATTTCTCAAAATCCACTGGAGCACATATATTGAGACCTAGCAAAGGCACATCGGGCTACCAGTCCCTAATATTTTGCCAAGTTTCGTGCAAATCCATTCAGCCGTTCGATTATTATTATTATTTTTTTTTTTTGCCCCGCGGGGCCCTTTTAAAACCTCCACATCAAACCTAGGGGGTCAGGGAGGATCTACTATGCCCCCTTATGGTCATTTGCCCCTTCGCTTTGGCCTCCTCTTGTCTCTCGATCCTACCGAGAGACAAGATGGCGGCCGCTACGGACTGTTTGGAATGTTTACAGACGCCGGAGAACCAATCAGCTTCGCTTCACAAAGCTCCGTAACGCGAAAAGTACGCGAACTGGAGAGCTGCCCGGTCCGCTGTTACAGATATATATCTTTTTTTAACGTTAATTTCTCAAAATCCACTGCAGCACATATATTGAGACCTAGCAAAGGCACATCGGGCTACCAGTCCCTACAATTTTGCCAAGTTTCGTGCAAATCCATTCAGCCGTTCGGGCTAAAAGTGAGGCCAACCGCCCTATGGAAAACTCAATGTTAAAAACACGTTTTGGGACCCCCCTTTTTTCTCAGCCCCCCCTTGACAAACCCCCCCCAAATTTTCAGTGGCTGCTCAGAAACAAAATGTTCCATTTTCCTGAAAATTTCAGCCAATTCCGTCCACAAACGCCAAAGTTATTAGACATAGAATTTTCAAAAATCCCATAGAGAAAAAATCCTAACTATATATACCTACTGGCGACCGCCAGTAGGTAATATATATATATATATATATATATATATATATATATATATGTATGTATGTATGTATGTATGTATGTATATATATATATATTCATTGAAAAAAACATAGGTTATAGACCATATATAGTTAGGAATTTGCATTTACAAAACCTTGAAAATTCACTGAAAAAACCATAGGTTATACACCATATATAGTTAGGAATTAGCATTTATAAAACCTTATTTTACTCACACAAAACCAATGAAATTCCATATATAGTTAGTGGTACTAACTATATATCACGCACCCGCAATCCACTGCTGATCATGTCACATATGACATCATTCATGACATGGTCAGTGACATCACTGATGACATCACTGATGACATCTCAAATGACATCACTGATGACATCACTGATGACATCTCAAATGACATCACTGATGACATCACTGATGACAACATCCAGTGACTGTATTTTTCTGTAAAGTTAAAATATGTCTTACATATTTAAGAATGAGTGGATGTATAAGTGTCTGGATGAAGGATTTAGTAGGTACATGACTGACTGTATGAGTGAGTGGTTAAATTTGTCTCACTGAGTGCATGGGTTAGTGACTAAACTGTCTTAATTTGTGCATCATTATGTCTGTTGTTCTGTAAACTGCTGCATGTGTTGATCATTAGCTATATGAGTAACTATATGGGTTATTGATTGGTTGCCCAAGCATTTGTATGGGAGACTGAGAGTGTGTGTGGGTGGCTGGGAGGTGTATGACTCTGTGCATAGATGTATGGGTTCAAAAGTGCATGTGGAAACAGCTGTATGGGCGGTTGACTGTGTGCATGACTGTATTGGTGAGTGAATACATATCTCAGTGCTACATGTCAAAGTAAGTACATATGTAAAATACAGTACATGTGAGAGTTGACATATATAAATAACTGTGCATAAGAGCCAGTGAATGTGTGAGTGGCTGTATGGATCATTGTGCTCTTGTATCCAGGATTGTATAAGTGAGTAAATATGTTTTAGTATATGTTTGAATAAATAAGGTGTGTATAACTGTATAGTTGTGAAAATGGAGCTGTGATTGATTCTTTGCATGACTGACTAGGTGTGTAAGTAACTCCATGGATGAGTGACAGTCTGTGAGTGTCTGTTTACACTGAGTGTATCTAAGGTTATATTAGAGTCTGAAGAGGTTCATCGTATTATCACATGAATGATGTCATCAGTGATGTGATCATTAATGTCAAATGAGATTTTATCAGTGATGTCATCAGTGATGTCATTTGAGATGTCATCAGTGATGTCATCAGTGATGTCATTTGAGATGTCATCACTGATGTCATCAGTGATGTCACTGACCATGTCATGAATGATGTCATATGTGACATGATCAGCAGTGGATTGCGGGTGCGTGATATATAGTTAGTACCACTAACTATATATGGAATTTCATTGGTTTTGTGTGAGTAAAATAAGGTTTTATAAATGCTAATTCCTAACTATATATGGTGTATAACCTATGGTTTTTTCAGTGAATTTTCAAGGTTTTGTAAATGCAAATTCCTAACTATATATGGTCTATAACCTATGGTTTTTTCAATGAATTTCATTGGTTTTTTAAAAGCTAATATCTATAGCTGTAAAATGTATTCTTCTTTAAATATAAAAATATATTTTATATGTTTATTAATAATTTTTTTTAAATATTTTTTTTGTTTCGCTCCCGGTCCGCGAACCGGGAAGCTTTCCGTTAGCTCAAATAGATGCCGCGACCCGGTCCGCGAACCAGTAAGAAATCAACATAGTGACGGTATCGCGTTGCCGCGAAATGCGTCTTGTGACGTATCGCGTTAGCGCACCCGGAAGTGCCCCGGGGCGCGGACCGAGGCGCGAAGCGCAGCGAACCGGAAGCTAACCGGGGAGCGTTCCGCAGCGCGTAACATGAGCGTGAGAGGTCATGTGACTTGGTAATAAAACTTTTCATTGGTTCATTTCACTTTTGGTTTCATAATAATGGAAGGCTAGGTCAGGTGACCTAAAAATAACACTTTTCATTGGTTGAGAACTTTTGCTTTTCCCAAATGATGAAAACCCCTCCTTCTTTCCTCACTCTGACTTTCATCTTGGTGAGAGAAAGACCCTTTTACTTTATAGAGAAATGGCTTCCATTGTTGCTTCCGGTAGTGTTCCCCCACCACCACCCCCACCTCCTCAAGGGAAGAAAGGACCACCTGCTCAACCAATGTTTGAGGAAGATCAAGAAGAGGAGGAAGAGGAGGAAGAGCCTGAGTTTTTGCCAGAGGAGCCCAGGAGGTACAATAGAAAAGAAAATTACATCTGGCAATTTTTTACATTTCCAGCAGGGCAAAAAAAAGTTAACGCAAGATATGTGTTTTGCCGTATTTGCAAAGATCGACTGTCAAGGGGCACTGACAAGAAGTACAGCTTCGGCAATTATACGATGCACAGGCATATGAGTAGGTGGCACCCAAATAATTATAGTGCTGCCCAGCTTCGTGATGAACAACAAAATCCCCTGGCAATGGTGAGAACATCTGCTGTGAAAGAAATATCGGGACCAGAGGCGAGGGAGGTGATCCCGAACATTCAAATAGACATGGGGGAAGTAAGGCAAGTGTGCGTGTGGTGCGGCCAAACACTTTGCAACGGAGAAAGAAGCATTATTCTTATAATGAGAGCTATCAGAAATCATGATTGCCCGAAACGCCCCAAAAAATAAATTCTTCTTTTTTTCGTTGCTCCTGTAGAGCCCTTCTCAATGAATCATTTTTGTTTCCCCCCTCCCCCCCAAAAAAACAAAAAAATTACAAAATGTTCAGAAAAAACTAAAAAAATATAAAAAATGTTCAGAAAAATAATAAAAAAAATTTAAAACAACAAAAACCCAAAAAAAAGTTCTTTTCAGAACTACCTCCCCATTATAATTTTTTTTTTTTTAAAAAAAGAACAGTAAGTATAAGGGAAGGAAACAGACAGTTATGTTAAAAGAAAGACAGCTACAGGGAGTAAAGAAAACATACTGTTACCCGCAATCCACTTCTGATCATGTCACATATTATATCATTCTTGACATGGTCAGTGACATCATCAGCAGTGGATTGCAAGTAACAGTATCTTTTGTTTACTTCCTATAGCTGTCTTTCTTGTAACATAAATGTCTGTTTCCTATCCTTATACTTACAGTTCTTGTTTTAAAAATTTTTTGAGATCATTCAGAAACAGTAACATTAATAGAGACAGAATGAGTGAATAATAATGAAGAAGTATGAGAAGAGAGGGACTGAGAAAAATACTGGAAGGAGTAGAATAATTAAGTAATAGAGAAAGGAATGAGAGAAGTAGCAAACGCAGGAAAGTAAGGATTAAAGAAATGAAGCAGTAGAACTAATAGATGTTAAATGTGATAGATTAAATGATTGATTCAGTATGACGATAAGGTGTGTCCTCTCCAAAATTTTGTTTAAGATGAGGCCTACTTAGGGTTGCATATCAAATTTATGCTTGTTTGAGAATACAGAGGAGATAATACATGTGAAGGCCTACCATTGAAGTAAAACATGTCCACTTCACTCTTGAACAACGGCCAGACCTCTTCTGTGTCCATAGACAGACCTAAAGTTCATCTGCACAATGTCATCCGTAAACTTAGAAAACACAAGTAATGTAATTGAAAAACGTGGAGTTTCTTTTGCTCATTTCAAAATCACATCACCTGTGTTGCCTTTGCTTAGGTATCTCATAGTGCAGATGTAGTTGAGCATATGAAACAGTACACAGAAGTGCAGCAGTGTATGCATTAATACATGTGAAGGCCTACCAATGAAGTAAGTCATGTCCACTTATTACATCATTCATGACATAGTCAATGACATCATCAGCAGTGGATTGCGAGTTAAAAGAGTAGAAAACATTTACCTTATAATTCTTGTTAACTTTTTCAAATATTTTTTCATACTTTCAATCTGTAAAAGAGAGAAGAAACATTTCAAAAATATTAAAACATGTATTTAAAAATTTGAAAAGACAAGGGAAAAGGTTCAAGAAGAAACAGTTTTTCAAAAACTTTGAGATTTACAGAAGCCTCTGCTGCTATACGTCCCCTACACAATGCTAAAGATATATATTTTAAACAAACAGTATCTTGATGCTGATGAAGTGAGGCCTATTTTGGAACATGGTGCATCTTTTGCACTGCTGATGTTTCACAATAGTGATGCAATAGCAGCGCAAAAAAGATGTAAAGCCATCATAAAATTGTGTCTAACATTTTAAATGATTCTTTCAGGATACAAATAAGATATGTCCTTTCAAGAGGTTTCTTTAAGGTGAGGCCTATTCAGTTTTCAAAAAAAAAAAAAGTACCCAGAAGTGCAGCACTGTAAGCATTAACTTTGACACTTACAGAAGCCTCAGTTTCTCCATATCTACCTCACATTTCTAAATGTATATCATAAGTACAAAAAGTAGAACATTAATTATACATGTTAAATGGTTTATTTTTGCTGTTCTCAGAATGTATCAAATTTCACTAAAAACAGTGACTTGAAGGTATTCATCATGTAACAGCGGGGAAAGAAAAACACAATCAAAATGATTGTGTTTAAAAAACCCATACAACATCTGAAATCAAAATTCAGAACTCCTTAAAGTGAACTTACTTTCCATGACGTCCAAGGATGTCCTATGAACAGCTTACACTCTTTTGTGCTGTTATTACTTTCAGCCCGCCACTTTCTGAAAGAAAATCTCCATCGTTTTTAAAAACACGTTACATGCAATAAATGATTTCTTGCTCTCTACCACAATTTTCCACAAGGCCAAATCTGGTCAGAGCCATTTATAACTCTTGGATTTCTTGTAAGCCAATCCCGTCATTTGGCATTTCCGCAACTTTCAGAATTAAAATGTTGAAGATAATTTTCACAATCCTGGAATAGTAATATCTTCCCCTTCTTGCTCAGTCATGTTCTACATTTCCTATGACACTGATACTGCTTACTATGAAGCAGACTTATACTACCTCTATGACTACTACAATTATTTAATTCTCTACATCACTTTTAATCACAAAGCAATGTAAAACAGTAGACAGCATTGCAGACTTACATTCCCTCTACTCCATGTTTTGATTGGCTGCTTCAATTAGCTTATAAAAAGAAACAGTTTTTCTGAACTCATTGAAAGTGCACATATTTCTTCATGACATCCAGTCCTATGGTTAGAAGTTATGTCTCTGAACTACACTTATCCTCAAGGCCAAATTGTGTAGGAGCCATTAGAACTTCTTGAAATTCCACAGAGCACATCCCGAGATTATTTCCCTAAAATTTTGGTCTTAAAAACACCAGGTAAGAGTTTTTAAGGTCATACGGCAATTTTTTTTTTAAAATTAAAACAGAATCATTGCAGAATGACCAGCCATTTCTACACTTTAAATAAGCTGTGTAATGTCCTGATGTTATTGAAGGGCCGTCATGATATATAATTGCTGCAGTTACAAAAGTCCTTCCTGATATTGACAACTGCGAAGCTACACATTTTTTTATTAAAGTTGTCCATTTTGTTCCATCAGGCCTACATCGTTGGAACATTAAAATGACATACTGGCCATATGTTCGTATAAATAATGTGGACATCATTTCAGATTTACATTGGCTACACTCCATGTTGTGATCAGCTGCTTTTACTAGCTTATTAAAGGAGACTGATTTACTGTCTGGCAAAGTTAAATATATAAATCTTTCTGAGTCTACACTAGTAGTACTTGATACCATACAGTTCTCGCAGTCATGCTGCCATTGATAAGAAAGCCCAAACAGGTGATCTACATCTACACCTTCAGCATGCAATACATCAAGCATATACATTAAAAACTCCTGACAATCTTGCTGAATATTTTGAGAGAATTGTGTTTGGCCTGAACATCTGTCTAACAGATTTCGAATTTCAGACACACTTTCTATGTTTCTTCTATCAGTGCTACATTATTCTAACACAGAATTTAACAAACTGCAAAATCTTTGATCAGAATTGACCACAATCTCTTCTTTTACATTTTTTAGAGAAAACAAAACATTAACCACTACATTAGCATAGCAGTTGACACCAGAACTGTTTTCAAACTGAAAACCAACAACATCTTCAACAGAATCCTTTTTGTTTCTGCTTGTAATTTTAGGTTCATTGACTTTTTGTCTTTTTGCTACAACCTCCCCAGTATTGTTCTCATTTCTTCGTTTCCGGCCTACCACACGTTTCTCAAACAAAGGATACTGAGGCAAATGTGGCGCATACTCTCTTCTTAACCTATTGTATTCCTTAACACAATCTAGATCCGCACAAATGTTTGTGACATCACACTCAATCAAGTACAATCCCGATAAAGTTCTAACTCGTGACAATGCCACATATGCCATACCCTCCTTGAACACAGAACTGCCAATATTCACCAATGCACTGTCTACACTTAAACCTTGCGATTTATGGATTGTCACCGCATATGCCAAGCAAACAGGAAACTGCTTACGGCGAACATATAAGTCTTTTACAAGCAAAAATCTAGCAGAACAACGAGCAATTAGCTGTACTTCCTCAATGCCATCAAATTTAATTTTTAAAAATTCAATTCCATCTCTATTTCTGTATTTCACAAAATCAACAACATTACCCATTGATCCATTTACCAGACCTCTTTCAACATGTAAATTCCTTCTTAAAATTATACGGCAGTTCAAGCACACATTCAGAGTCTTTTCAAAACCTGCAGTTTTAGATATACTCTTCTCTAATGAATCCAATTTTGTTTTCAGATTCTCAGACAAAATAATTGTTGATCCCATATGCTCTACTCTATCAATAGCTTCCAGTTTCACAATCTCTTGCTTTTCTAAATGCAACATTTTGTTGTTAAATTTGGCACATTCTGCAAGAGTTGGCATCAAACATATTCCAGATTTCTTCTCAGTAATTTTCTGAAAAATATTCTCAGGCACAACATCTTGTTCTGGATATAAATTTGACAGTAATCGTGCATGTAAAGCTTCTTTCCCATGCTCGGTCACTTTTCCAATTCTAACATCTTGTAGAATAGTCTTGTAAACTTCATCCTTCGCCTGACGCATATTTTCATGCAGTTCAGCATAATTGAAGTTTAACCATATATTGACGTTGCCAATGCTGCCTAGGCACTTCCTGGTATCTTCATGCGTGAGCATTTTGAACACAGGTTGCCCTTTCACTGGTGTCAGCTGCAGAAGATCTCCGAAAACAATGATGTGTTTGCCACCAAATAACACATCATACTCTGTTTTGAGAACTTCTTGCATCCTCAAATGCACAAAGGCAAGCATGACATTGGAAACCATGCTTACTTCGTCAATGATAAGAAGTTTCATTTTCCTCAAGATTCTTGAAACTTCAAAACAAGCATCTCCAGATAGCTTGTGATATTGTAATTTGTTGTCATGCTCCACTGGCAGCATCAGTAAATGATGTAAAGTAATCCCTTTAATATTATGTGCTGCCAGTCCAGTTGGAGCAGTGACAACACAAGACAGCGATGACTCTGTCCTTTCCTGCAAATAGCATGAAATTGCTTTAATGAGGAAACTTTTTCCAGTTCCCGCTTCTCCACTCACGTACAGTCGGACAGGCTTCAACGACGTACATGAGCACTCTTTCTTATCATGACTTAATCCATGATCAATTTGCATGGTAACTTCGTCATATATTTTCCTCTGCTCAACGTTGAGTTGTCTTTCCAACTCTTCTAAGTTAACCGCATCCTCTTGAGCATGTGCCATGGCTCTTTCCACTTCATTCATAGCAGTGGCAGCTTCATTTTCGATAACAGGTCCTCCTAGTGGATCCTGACTCAATGAAGCAGAACTCTGACTGTCCTGAGAACTGTCTCTGGCAATCTCGGCTGCAATCGTTGCTTCCTGCTCAATTTCCGCATTCAACATTTCTACATATTTGGGAAAAGCAGGACATTCTATGGTCTACTTGGCGGCATTGAAAGAGTCTTCGTAACAGAGGAAATCTCCAAGCAGTTCCTCTTCTGCACGCCAAGGCTTGAAAAGTTGCAAAAGTGCTAAATAGAAAAACTCCTTTTTTTCAGGAGATTCGCCACTCAATTTTCGATGGTTTACCAAGTGGCATTTTCTTTGCTTGACCAGACATCCCTCACTTCCTATTACAGCATACACTCCTTTCTCAGTATCTTCTTTGATGTTCCTCTTGAATATGTAATTTTGCAGAACCTCATACAGACAAACATTCTCGAGGTGACTGCTTCGATTTGGATAATATGTATCCAACATGTTTGTCTTCAAAATGTCGGTACTGTTTGGCTCCTTTTCCGCCAAATACTCAATTTCCCGCACAGGTTTGAGAACTCGATTACGCGTTGCTGCAAGACCAAGACTCGCCCAAATAATACTCCTGGACTTGGCATAGAGACTTGCTGAAGACAACCGGTCAGAACATTCGTACGCTCCGATTTCTCGATGCGACAACATCTTCAGACTGAAACTGTACAACTTCTTGCTGAGGCTCTTTTCATGGGAAATGTCCTCCCACATATCCTTCAATTCTGTCTTCTCTTTTTTGGTGATGTAAGACGTCACATACCGAGCCACAGCCATACAGTTATCAGCCACAAACTGTATATCCATGTTAGCATTCCACATGGACAAAATCACCGGGTTGTAGTCGTTGATGTACTTGGACTCTTCGTTCCTCTTCAAATTGTAAGTGTTTTTAGGTGATTTCTTCATGACATTGTGTCGCAGCGAAGACATCAAACTGTTTACTCTTCCTTTAGAAATCACTGGTCGTGGAAAGCCGAAACGACATTTAGTGTAGAACTTGTCCTTGTTTCGGAATTTACGACGGCAGTACTTTCCACATCGATGGCTTTGGAAACGCAGAACTTTTTCTCTTAGGCTTTTCTTCTCCTTTGCGTTTGGAACAGCACACGTAGAATACTGTTGGATGAAACTCATCACTGAGTCTTCTGGATCCGTTCCAAATTTAGGTGCATCCTTGATCCACAGCAACATATGTATATGAGGAGCACCTCTTGCTTGGTACTCCTTTCTCCAGAAGAAATCCAACACCTCTCCAAGAGGTGGATTCTTCTTATTCATGATGAAAGACATCATAGCTTCAAATCTATGATTGAAGTACCTACATACATTGACTGGATCCAAAGAGCACAGTTCTCCGGGTGTCTTGAATTCGATGTTATCTACGTTAGCATTTGCCTCTCGTAGAAATTCAAGTAAGTCTTCCCAGCCATACTCGGCACAGCTCAGAGTGAGGAACCATGTGGGAGTACCTAAGTTCCTCAGCATACATTTTAAATCACCATGACGACGGTACCAGTACTCATTAGTACCACGCTGACACGCCATGAGATTAATTAGGTGAGAATCCAAAATACTGTCTTGGACATTGACTTTATCCATAAAGTCACTTGCCGAGATGTTTTGCATGTGTATACCACTTTTCAAGATGTGGTTCACTGCATATGACAGTCCAGACAGATCGCTTTCAAACAGGAGATGAAACAAATAAGGAATGCATTGTCGAAACCTAGCATCTCCTGCATACAATCGCAAAGTCCGGTATTCAGAAGCAGGAATTTGATGAGGTCGCTCATCATATCTTCCTCCCTGACCTGTTGGAAAAAGCTGTGGGAAACACCGAGCTTCCAAACTTTCCTCCCAAACACTAATGGGACTCCCTTTGGCTTGTTTCATTTGAAACAACTCAATAGCATTCCCCATGACTTCCTTGGAATGCAAAGGATGAACACTATAATGTTCATATATTTCTTCACTAGTAGAGGGTTCTACTTTCTCAATTTGACCAGCACACAAATCGCTATCCTCTTCCTCACTTACTTCCTCTTCTGCAACATATACATTCTTATAGTATTTATTATTTTTTTTCAAATACAATGTTGCCTTTTTAACTTTCCTAACATCTACTAAATCTTGCCATATTTTCTTATTCTTTGTCGGAACCCCATTAACTAAGATAACCAAAGGTTCCTCTTCCACTTTTTCTACTCCAATTGTGTTAATGTTTTTCTTCAAATCTAGAGGCAAATAAACAACTCTTCCCTTTAATCCTCTCTGTAAATCTGATGGAGGCAATTTCCCTGTCTTTGGCTCCATTCTTACAATAGCCTGAAAGGGATGGATACTTTGAATCAAAATAGATTCATAAGTATTTAAATCCTTCAATTCAGAAGGAATCTCAACCAATTCCAGATTATTATGAACTGCTCTAGCAGGCATCTGGTTTTGATTTAATTTGCAACAACAATAAGTACACACACGTTGATCCAATCCCAAATCAAAACAATTTTCTACCATCAAGTATGTTGCAAAATCCTTCCATTCACTATTATTTTCCCTTTCACTTTTTGCATATAAATCCACTAACTTAGTCTGATTCTTATAATAAGTGCGTCGACAACACACACAAGTGAAATTAGGCCTCTCACTTGATTTCACCTCAAACGTCGCAATTTCCCTCTGGAAATTATCTGTACTGGAAACCTGTACACTATCTTCCACATGACCCTCTTCTTCTTGCTCAATTTCAACATTCTCCTCTTTACTTCCAAAGTAACAAAACTCAATTTCTTCACATATATTCTTCACATCTATTTCAGAACCATGCAAAAGAGCAGCGCATAATTTTTTAAGCATAATTGCTGGACTCTTAGCATAATACAACATTCTAACTAATTTCCTCACTTTATTATGATGCACTGCTAGCATCCTGAAATGATGAAAAACACTCTGGCATACTCTCCTGGAAAGACAAGCCAGTGAATGACCATGCAAACCTGTCACTTCTCTCACTCTGCAAGGATCTAATTCTTGCAACAACCTTATTTTCTGCTTCAAACTTTTCTTATTAAATGACCGTACAAAATCACAAAGCAAATTGATGGAATCCTGTCGCACACTGCAAATACTACTACACTTCCAGGTGTACACAGGACCCTTAGCACGTCTTCCTAAAACCTCATTACCTAACACCTCTTCTGCCTCTGTTGTCACAAGTTTTTCTTTTTCAACTGGACAACCATCTTTCACTTCATAAGCACGACCACTGGTGTCAACTGCATGCACCAAATCATTATCCTGGAAATAACTCTCCTCATTAAAAAATGCCTCACAGCTTGAACTATGCATCCATTCTCCAGAAAAAACTTCACAAAAATTACTACGATTATTCTCTTCCATCTACTATTTCTTTTGAAATCATAAATTGCCTTGTTTAGCTTCCTAATTCTATTGATTATCAAAATAAATAACTTACGTTTAATTTCAAATGCCTGATCAATAACTTTCTCAACTTTTTTTTTTCTCTTATAAAAAACCAGTTTCTGTTGACGTTTCTTAATATTTTTTAACAAATTGCCAATTATCCTGTTGCGGAACATTCGTTTACGAATCTCCCTAAACTGTTGTTTCCTTCTACTATCATGCACAGAGTTATCTCTTGCTCTAGCAGTAACATTTTTCATTGGCCTTTCCTTTCCATTTGATTTCCTTCTCGTTTTATGGACTGAAACATTTTCTGTAGTAATATTTTTTTTACTACACATATTTCTTATGAATTGTTTTGTGCTCTTACCCGGTGCTTTCTTCGTGACTTGACAAATCTTTTTGTTAGAGGACTGCTGCTTATTTTTTTTCACCTGCTGTCTTTGACGTTTTGCAGCCTTTCTCTGTCTTTCTATTGTTGGCATGGTGAAATCTTGAAATGATCTGCAGTTGAATCTGTGGTAAAATATAATAAAAAATGTTATTAACCATTATTACCAAACAGTAAATCAATAACAATGATCAAAAACTTAACACACTACTTGACATTTTAAATAGAAGATTTTTTAGTCCTTGGCAAATTTACAATACAGAAATAGCAGAAAAGAAATGACATTTATATTTATGTTACCTGTGCTATTTTATATGTGAATCTGATCTAATTTTATGAGCATATTTTAATATTTTATTGAAGACACTACACATAACCTGTTTTTGAAGGTGTCTTTATTTTTAAATTAAACGGTTTACATTTTTACTTTTTATTAATTATACATTTTAAAAATAAATGTTTATATTTCCATAGGCTCAAGCAGGTCAGCTTCCCACCCTATGTCATATAATTCGGACAAATCTGCATCCTCATCACGCTCTTCTTCATCCTCAGGATTTAAATCATCCAATGGATCAACATCCACTGATGTTTCAATTACAAGTTCAATGATGAGGTCAAAATCAACTGATTGCAGATTGTCACTCATGTTGATGTTGTCTTTATCTTTAAAGAAAGATAACAACAATGAGATGTTGCAGAGTAAGAGACAAATCTCAGAGATTATAATAGTAAAATTGTTTAACAAGAGTAATATTTTGCAGCTATTATTTAGCCATGTCCAGCAATGCTGATCAGGTGAAGACTATGTCTAATTTTTCAGTGAACAGGACTCATCTCTTCTTAACCTTGGATAAGCCTCACCGACTCTGTGTGTCCTGCACATACTTAAATGTAAAGGGGCAGATTTATGTTAAATGGCACATCCCCAGGCATGCACCAGTTAACGTGCACCGCTGCTCTGCCACCCATGGTGTGCCGTATTTACAATCAGATAGGAGAAAGCTGCGTCAAAACCCTGCGCCTGCTTTAAGCAGGCATAGGTCTTGACGCAACATTGTGGAGATGGTGCACCCTTGAGCGTTGCTGGAGCTGCATCGCACTTGCGATACAACTCCAGCAATGCGCCACCTTAACGGCACAGATGCGTCACGCATCTGTGCCGTTTTCGTCCCATGCTGCGCCGCATTGTAAATGCAGCACACCATGGGTGGCGGAACAGCGGCGCAGGATGACTGGCACATCCCTGGTGATGCGCCAGTCATCATAAATCTATCCCTAAGCTTCTTATCTTGTTAGAGATGAACTGCCATATGTATCATCAAAATATTTTGCATTTCCTAAATAGCGAATTTTAAGGAATAAATAGCGATTCTTTACCATTCCTAATTTGCGATGAGCAAATTGCTAATTGCAAGTTACCCATTCATTTCCATGGGCTAGGAGGCTCATAGGAATGAAGGTTTAATTTGCGATTAGCAATTTGCTCATCACAAATTAGGAATTTTTCCAAGGGTACAGGGGTGTCTCAAGAACACCCTGCTGCACCCCTGAAAAAGAAATTTGGGGGCATATGGCACACATACATGCCCTAAGGGCATGTGTTGGCGTCATATGTGACCTTTTGTTTTTTTAAAAAAAAGCTTTTTGAAAAGAATTCACAAATTACCACCAATTTACCACAATAGTTTACAAATCCTTAATGTCATTTTTTACATATTTTTTGTTTGATACATTGCATTTAAGTAGTCTCAAAAAAATGTGCAAATCCTTCAGTGCAATTGCAAAATAAGGAATAGCAAATTTTGCTACTCCTTATTTTGCATCAAACTTGTTTGATACATACCATTTGTCTAATTAACATTCGCAAAGGCCGAAATTCGTAGAATTTTGATCTTTGCGAATGCTAATTAGCTTGATACATATGGCCCCAAGTGAGGCCTGTCTTGCGACATGGTGCATCTTTTGCATCACTGCTGCATCGGTTTCATGTGGTACGTTTTTTTTACACCATGACATATCTGCCTAAATGCATCAATTTGTAATGTTGTCGCCTCATAGCAAATCTTTTCCACCGCCGCTGCATCATAAAAGTGACGCACAGTGGCAGAAAAGAGGCATACACCTATCATAAATCTGTCCCTAGCATTTTAAATGATTAATCCAGGATGACAATAAGGTGTGGCCTATCCAAAGGTTTGTTTAAGTTGAGGCCTACTCAGGATTGCAGATTAAAGTTACGCTTGATGAAGAATACAGAGGAGATAATACATGTAAAGGCCTACCAATGAAGTAAGTAATGTCCACTTTATTGCGCCAGTCATCATAAATGTATCCCTAAGCTTCTTATCTTATTACAGATGAACCACCATATGTACCATCAAACTATTTTGCATTTCCTAAATAGCAAATTTTAAGGAATAAATAGCAATTCTTTACCATTCCTAATTTGCAATGAGCAAATTGCTAATTGCAAATTACCCATTCATTTCCATGGGCTAGGAGGCTCATAAGAATGAAGGTTGCAATTTGCGATTAGCAATTAGCTCATCACAAAATAGGAATTTTTTCAAGCGTGCAGGGTTATCTCAAGAACACCCTGCTGCACCCCTGAAAAAGAAATTTGGGGGCATATGGCACACATACATGCCCTAAGGACATGTATGGGCGTCATATGGGACCTTTTGTTTTTTAGAAAAAAATGCTTTTTGAAAAGAATTCGCAAATTACCACAAACTAGAAGTTGGTGGTAGTTTCCAAATCCTTAATATCATTTTTTACATATTTTTTATTTGATACATTGCATTTAAGGAATCGTAAAATTTGCAAATCCTTCAGTGCAATCGCAAAATAAGGAATAGCAAATTTTGAATTAAGGACATTTTAAGTCATTTCCATATGTGCAGTGTTTTGAAATTATGATTTGAAAATCGTTTTTGGGGAAAAGTAATGGTTTGCAAATTTATGACAAGGACATAATGGTGTATGCTTCTCTATAAGACATTTCAGTGTCTCTGATGTCATTTTTCCCATATTACATTATAAGACCTTTCCCCATGGAGCACATTCCTTGTAAATATGCTCCCACCTGTGCATGGCGAATTTAGATTTTGACTGTTTGAGTCACATAACCATGTTAAAAGTGACCCAAAAAAATTGCAAACGTTTTAAAAAAACACATTCATGTGTCTTAAGGACATTTTAAGTCATTTCCCCATGGACAGTGTTTTCTAAGTGGCGCAAAAGAGGCATACACCTATCATAAATCTGTCCCTAGCATTTTAAATGATTAATTCAGGATGACAATAAGATGTGGCCTATCCAGAGGTTTGTTTAAGGTGAGGCCTACTCAGGATTGCAGATTAAAGTTACGCTTGATGAAGAATACAGAGGACATAATACATGTAAAGCTCTACCAATGAAGTAAGTGATGTCAACTTCATTGCGCCAGTCATCATAAATGTATCCCTAAGCTTCTTATCTTCTTAGACATCAACCGCCATATGTATCATATAACTATTTTGCATTTCCAAAATAGCGAATTTTAAGGAATAAATAGCGATTCTTTACCATTCCAAATTTGCGATGAGCAAATTGCTAATTGCAAATTACCCATTCATTTCCATGGGCTAGGAGGCTCATATAAATGAAGGTGCAATTTGCGATTAACAATTTGCTCATCGCAAATTAGGAATTTTTCCAAAGCTGCAGGGGTGTCTCAATAACACCCTGCTGCACCCCTGAAAAAGAAATTTGGGGGCATATGGCGCACATAAATTTTAACAACATTCCTTTACCTCAAAAACGATTTTCAAATCATAATTTCAAAACACTGCACATGGGAAAATTACTTAAAATGTCCTTAAGACACATAAAAGCGTTTTTTGATTGCCTTTGCAGCATGTTTGTATCACTTTTAACATGGCTATGTAACACAAACATTCAAAATCTAAATTTGCCATGCACAGGTGGGAGCATATTTACAAGCAATTTGCGCCACAGACAAAGGTCTTACACTAAAATGGGAAAAATAACATCAGGGACAGTCAATTGCCTTATAAAGAAGCATACACCATTATGTCCTTGTCATAAATTTAAAAACAATTCCTTTTCCCCAAAAACGATTTTCAAATCATAATTTCAAAACACTGCACATGGGAAAATGACTTAAAATGTCCTTAAGACACATGAAAGCGTTTTTTGATTGCCTTTCCAGCATGGTTGGGTCACTTTTAACATGGCTATGTAACACAAACATTTAAAATCTAAATTTACCATGCACAGGTGGGAGCATATTTACAAGCAATTTGCGCCACAGAGAAAAGTCTTACATTAAAATGGGAAAAATAACATCAGGGACAGTCAATTGCCTTATAAAGAAGCATACACCATTATGTCCTTGTCATAAATTTAAAAACAATTCCTTTACCTCAAAAACGATTTTCAAATCATAATTTCAAAACGCTGCACATGGGAAAATTACTTAAAATGTCCTTAAGACACATAAAAGCGTTTTTTGATTGCCTTTCCTGCATGGTTGGGTCACTTTTAACATGGCTATGTAACACAAACATTCAAAATCTAAATTTTCCATGCACAGGTGGGAGCATATTTACAAGCAATTTGCGCCACATAATTCATAATTTTCTCCTTAAAGCACACTATTCTCTATCTAAATTAAAGAAATATTTTCTCACCTTAGCAAATACTTTGAGTTTGAAAACAGTCTCAGAAACACACCAATTTGTCTTCAGCAGAGCAAAAGGTATGCACTCCAGAGTCTGCAGCTATCAAAAGCACAGAAATGCTGTAATTCTTCACACATATTTCTCATGTCACCCAATCAAAACTCTCCCCTCACTTTTTTTCAAATGAAAACCCTTCCCCCCTCTGCCCTTTCTGTCTTTTCTGCATGGCAACCACCTCTTGGAAGACTTCTGGTGTTTGCAAGTTCACACAACTTTGTTGCAATTGAACTCTGAACTCTCAGTGCACCTGCATATCCAGTGCATTCTTTCATTTAATGATTTTTTATTGACCATTCAAAATACATCTTTCAAAGAACACATCCGTGCACCCTAACTTTCTGTTTTCAGCAATCAAAATCCACCAATCACTGTTACTGCTTCATGAACACAGAAACTCCACAGTTTTTTTTCATTTTAAACTCTCATTTTTTCAACTGCCATTTCATTGCCACACTTCATCTGACTGCAGGAGAACCTTCTCTCACCATGTTTTCTGTCTGGATTGTTGGACATAGTTATATTCACTGGGCTCAAAGGTACGTTGAAAACAGGAAATTACCTAACCTCAATTTACAAGATGTGGAAATTAAGTGGTTTGGCCACAGAGGATTAAAATGTCACCAATTGATACCATTGGTGAAAACCTTTATGCATTTGCCCAAACCTGACCTGTTAATTGTGCACTGTGGAGGTAATGACTTGGGCACTTTGACTGGTGTAGGTCTGGAAATGCTTTTAAAGGACACCTTTGAGCAATTAATGGCACTTTTTCCTCAGACTGCCTTGGTATATTCAAATATATGCCAAAGACAGAAATGGAGGTAGTCAAACCAATTTTGTCCACAAATTGAGAAGTCGAGGAAGCATGTAAACAAATCTGTTTCAGCTTACATGAGAGACCATGGAATGGGCTCCCTGTACAACAATAACTTGCGTTACTACATGCAAGATATCTACAGAGGAGATGGAGTTCACTTCTCAGATGAGGGCAACAGAGTTTTCACTCTGAATTTAAGAATGTGCATTGGTACCTACTTATAAGTACCTAAATGTACCATAAACCCAAAAGCTCTTCTCAGAGCTACCCTACATCTGATCACTCACAATTATTATTTTACTCTAACATTTTTCACTAATTTCCAACAAAGTACGCTCCCTGGGGCGCTACTCGGTACGCGAACCGGGAGCTAACCTCGCGAAATTTTTTTTTAAAATGTTTTTTTTTCGCACATATAAGCCTCCTCAGCCACCCTCAGAAAACCTAGGGGGTCAAGATAACTCTACCGTGCCCCCTTCTACCCATTCTGAACATTATTTGCCCTCCATCTTGTATCTTAATTCGACCGAAACACAAAATGGTGGACTCCCGGAACGCTTGAGGTTCGCGAACCGGGGCGCTCAACGGTTTGCGTACCGGGTCGCTCCCTGGGAAGCGCACCATCAAAAAAGGTGGGAAAGTAGTTCACAGAAAAGCCACTGGAGACAATTTCACCAAATATAGACTAGCTCATACTACATACCAATCCCTACCATTTTCACAAATTTGATTGGAATTCCATTTAGCCATTTAGCCTGTAGACCTCTCTAAATACCCTGAGGTAAATTACTTCACAAAACACATCTGAAGTGTTGGAATTGACAACCAATGAAAATGTTACTTTCATTTTCTATTTTTTTTACCTGACATTTCATTGGTTATATACCTGAATATATATAAAGGAAGAGAAGAAAACACAGCCATTTTGACTACTACTTCTTGCTGTACATTTCAATAGTATTTTCACTAATTCCTTCAACTTCTTTCTAAAGGTAAGTTTTTATTTTTAAAACTGAAGTATATTGTGCACTATAAGTTAATATGGTAAACTTTTTCTGATAGATATATACTATCCCTCTGTAGTAGTTATAGATTTAGAGAGACTTCTCTGTTATAGTTATGGATGGAGTTAGGCTTCTCTTGTATAATTATGAATTTACTTACGTTAAATCACATACACTTTTTTATATTCCTACTTCCACTCTGATACTATACACTGCCCAAAGATAAATTCACTGATAAAAAATGCCTATCTAAAATTATTCCCAACATTGCCCTATCTCTACTAATATATATTTTTTTAATCCAAATTTCAGGCAAAATGGAAGGCGAAAACCAAGTTTCTTTTGAAATGGACCTGCAAGAGAGCAGCCAAGAATTGATTGATACAATTGATCAAATTGACATTGAATATTTCGATGAAACTTGGGACAATGAACTACTGCAATGTGTACAAGCAGTAGATAACCTCCTTGCAAATGAGGACATTTTACACCCTCAGAGACTACAATGTATATTCCATGATAATTATGAAATTTCTGACAATGAAATGCTAGAAAGTTTAATAAATTATGAAACACAATCACATTAAAAAAAAATGCTTAAAAAATAAAGAAAATAAAAAATAATCAACAAAAACAACAATCAATTAACATACAGCATTTGAAAAGTCTATCATTCATTTTTCATTGCAGTACGCTGCCCAGAACGCTTCCCGGTTCGCGGACCGGGCGCTCCCCACGCAAAAAAAACAAAAAAAATTTTTTTGGTTTTTTTGCCCCGCGGGGCCCTTTTAAAACCTCCACATTAAACCTAGGGGGTCAGGGAGGATCTAGTATGCCCCCTTATGGTCATTTTCGCTTTTGTTTTGGCCTCCTCTTGTCTCTCAATCCTACCGAGAGACAAGATGGCGGCCGCTCCGGACTGTTTAGAATGTTGACAGACACCGGAGAGCCAATCAGCTTAGCTACGCGAAGTTCCGGTACGCTTAAGGTCCGCGGACCGGAGCGCTGCCCGGAGCGCGCTTACAGATATATATATCTTTTTTTAAACGTTAATTTCTCAAAATCCACTGGAGCACATATATTGAGACATAGAAAAGGCACATCGGGCTACCAGTCCCTACAATTTTGCCAAGTTTCGTGCAAATCCATTCAGCCGTTCGGGCTAAAAGTGAGGCCAACCGCCCTATGGAAAACTCAATGTTAAAAACACGTTTTGGGACCCCCCTTTTTTCTCAGCCCCCCCTGGACGAACCCCCCCCAAATTTTCAGGGGCTGCTCAGAAACAAAATGTTCCATTTTCCAGAAAATTTCAGCCAATTCCGTCCACAAACGCCAAAGTTATTAGACATAGAATTTTCAAAAATCCCATAGGGAAAAAATCCTAACTATATATACCTACTGGCGACCGCCAGTAGGTAATATATATATATATATATATATATATATATAATTAAATTACACCCACAGGAGGATTTAAATACAGCAATATTTAGTAAGCAAGAGCAGCAGAGCTGTACACAGTAAATAAGGTGCTATGTGGCATCAAATAAACACCTAAGATTTTAAGACAGATTTGACCAATGAGTTTCATCTAGACATTCCATTGAAGTGAGAAAAAACCCATTAAGTTTCATACAACAACGTTAAGTTGGGAGAAGCAGCAGAATTGTACATAATAAATAAAGTGGTATGTGTTACGTGTTGATAGGTTATACAAAATATCCTGATACAAATTCAACTGATGACTTCCACCTGAATTCAATAACTAAATAATTTAACTTTCATATACAGTGCGGTAAAGTGCTATGTGGCCGTAAGTACATATTTAATAACATTTAACAAGTTGAACCAATGGAAGACATATGGGGCCCGATGTAGGTCGGTCGGTAACGGCCGAAAATCGGTATTTTCGGCCATTACCGACCCGTATTTGAGCTTTGGTATGTAGGGACACATATTTTACAGAATCGGTAAATTTACCGATCGGTAAATTTACCGATTCTGTAAAATACCGAATCGGTATTTCTACCGATTAGGTAAATTTGGTATGTAGGTGGGACTCTTCTGAGTCCCACAAGCCTTACCGATTCGGTATGTTAGCATCAAATTCAATTTGATGTTACAATACCGATTCAGGTGTGCATGCACATGTGTGCATGCACACCTGTGCCATATGACAGGCAGACCTGCCCTTAGGGCAGGTATGCCTGCCACATGGCCCCGAACCTTTTTTGGGGGTGCTAGAGGGTGTCAAAGTGACACCCCCTGCACCCTTGTCAAAATCGGTATTTACCGATTCGGTAAATACCGACCGGTAATGCCCCATTCATTCCTATGGGCTTCAAAGCCCATAGGAATGAATGGAGCATTACTGGTCTGTATTTACCGAATCGGTAAATACAGAATTTTACCGATTCGGTAAAAAAAACATCTGGATGGACCTACATGTCCACCCTTCATATTTACCGATTCTTAATTACCGAATCGGTAAAATTCGGTAATTAAAAATCGGTAAATGATTCCTACCTACATCGGGCCCATCGTCTCCTATAAAGAGCTGGGCCAGTAAAATTTCATCTAGGTAGACTAATACATAACCTTATCCATCCACAGCTAATATTACTGGTTCTAGCTCGACTCAGAGCCCTGCAAGCCAGTTTGTGGCTGTGGACCATATCTTCTCGCCCAATCTTTTCTTCCTATGGCCTATAAGTTTGTATACGTTGAACTCCATATTATAAATAGACATGAACCTATTCCTCCACAATGCAAACGTTGGGGGGGGGTCAGGTTTCAGCCAGAGGTGATACATAGTCGTGCTACAGCAGTGGCAATGAAAATCAGGTACATTTCTTCCTGACCTCTGATATTAGATACTGTGCTATCTACCAGTCCTAAAAGCATTGTTACGGAAGGAAAGCTAATAGAGCTTTAGGTGATATGTTATAAAAAGCCTCTATTCCTTTAATAAAAGGTAGTAGCTTAGGACGGGAATAGAACATATGCACAATCTCTGCTTGATCAGGTCCACATGGTTTGCATTTTCCATCAAATTCAGGTCCCCATTTAAACATTTTAGCAAGAGTGTGGTACAAATTAAAAGTGGCCTTAAAAAACTGGCTCCTTAACCTTGCTGCTAATAGAGTTTTTTCGCCCATTTCAAGACGCTCCTGGAGACATATTGTTGGTCTATCTAACCTTGTGCTCCACTTAGAATCTTGAGCATCTAAATCATCTATTTGTGCCTCAGCCAATAGATCATATATAGCCTCTATCCCTAGCTATGTCTCTCTGCCTCTATGATAGGGATCTTATCTATTGCATTTAATTCATTTTTCTAATTTGTAAAGAAAATCCCTAATCTGTAGCACTCAAAAAAAAATTCTCTTTGGCAAGTCAAACAGCTACAGTTCTGCGAATGAGCATAGTTGAGTGTCATTATATATATATCTCCTATGACTCAACACCTTTCTGTTTCCACCTTTTCATCACTGAGTCTTGAACAATAGTAGGTAGTAGGGTAGTCGCCGAGACTGGAGTGTAGAAATTTATTTTGGGAATCTCCAGTCATCGCTTAAGCTGAGACCATATTTTGTGGCCAGCCCTTAATAACTTACATTTTGTTTTCTTATAATAGCTTGCCTCTAATATTCTCATAAATCATTCTTTTGCTTCAATTTCAAGCTCGATTTCATAAATAATTGGATATTCTATGATGCCACTCCCCTTTCTCCAGTCAATTACATCACCAAATATTGAATCGCACATGCCCTGTAATAAAGGATAAAGTTGGGAAATGACCAACCACCTCGTAGCCTTGGCAAGGTCATATATTTAATAGCCCTTCTAGGCTTTTTATACCCTCACAGGAAACTCACACACATAGGGGCCGATTACGATGGTGGGCAAACACGGGCTGACAAAGTCCTCCCGCCATCGTTGGTGCAAAAGGGACGGCCTGCCATAGGTGCGGCGGTCACGCAAAACGAATTAGGATGCGCCCGCCACACTGGCGGGTGCATCCTGTATGTTTACTGTTGCAAAGTCATCCTGTGCCCTGGGCACCCCACAACTTTTTGCTGACTGGAACTGGTGGTAACTGACTCTGACTGACCCTGGGCCCTGTTTAACCAGGCCCAGGGCCAGTGCCAAGCTAAAAGGAACACATTAGAATGCAGTTAAGACACCCAACATACACTAGGGTACACTATGATATGGTGGGGGTACCCCTGTAATTGGCATGACCTACCCCTAAGCCCCTAGTATGTAAGAGGGCAGGGGATTGAAACAACCTAGATATCTCCAGTATCCGGGGGCAGTTTAGAGGCCAGCAGATTTTCTGCACTAGCATGGGTGCAGTGCTGAAGCCTGAGGTCAGTTTAAAAGCATCCCTGGTGGCCAGGACAGCTTTTAAACCTTAAATTGTGCCCAAGCTCGACTTTGTGGGTAGGGGCCCTTAAAAATGAAAAACCTACAATGTTCATGCATATTAGGGACCCCCCAGGGTCACCCCTAGGTATCCCAGGGGTGGGGGGTCAGTTATCTATAAGGTACGCCCTTATAAAATGAGTTTTTATCTGCCAGGGTAAAGTGGAATTTTACATTTCACTCCCCATATTGTATTAAAGAGCTGCTCAAATTCGGCTTTGATGCTAGAAGAATTGGGTAAGGATAATCTGTATGATTTCTGCAGATTCAGAACCCCTGAAGTCTCCCCTAGTTGCACAGGGGGTGGGGGTCCTGTAGAAATTAGGGAAATACTTATTAAATATGGTTTTATAAGCCCTGGTTCTTGAAGTGGCCCAAGTCATTTTCCCCATTGCAAACCCCATGGCCCATAGGTTAACATGGTAGGAAGTGAGTGATTAATAAAAATTGATAGGAGAGGACTAGCCGGACCATTCAAAGACTTCCCAGAATGGTAGTAGTAAATCCAACAATATTATACTGTTGAATTTCTCCTAAAGTGTACACACAAGAAGTTATGAGCCTTTCTTGTTTGTAAGTCCAAATTCAGCCTTTCAGTGGTCTGTCCTGATTGGTCAGAGTTAAGTGGATTAGCCAGGCTGCTGGGAGGGCAGTGTGCTTGTCTATAGGAATGCCAGGCCAGGAGGTGGTGTCGTAAACTATGCTCTTCAAAGGCAGAGGGGAGGCCTGGGTTTCAGTCCACTCTGACAGTCTTGACCCAGAGTCAGGGCCAGGCTTAAGGAAGGTATGCGCAGATGGTAGGGGGAGAGTCCTTGGAAATAAGCCATTCCAGGGTGTGTGTTTAGCCAGCTCTTACCTCCTTGCTGGAAAATCAGCCATTATGGATGTGGAAGAATGATGCACTCTGGGACAAACTAATGCCACACTCTACAGGATGTGGTCATAACTATGAGGGGTTGCCCTGCTCTCATTGGTCAGAAGTGACCTGGTGCTTGACCCAGAGAATTTTGAATAAGTCTCTGAGAGGGGCAGAGCCCTCCAGATCTGCTGCTTAAAAGTTACTGAAGCAAGAAGTGCCCTGCTGAAAAAGATTTTTCTGTGCAAGGAACTCTAAGACCTGACCTCTGAAGACTGCACAAAGTAAAACTGCAGCTCTGTGGATTACCTTGCTGCCAAAGGACTCAAGAGTTGAACAACCTGCAAGCTACAGGTTAACAGAGCTCACCTGGACAGCCCCACAAAGAATTCAAAGCCTGGAGTACCAGTGGATTTGTAAGGGTTTTGTTCAAGTGGGTTGCGGAATTGAAGTTTCACACTTGCAAGGACCCTTTTAGAGATTCCAGAACCTTGGATTGTGTGTTGGATACTTTGGGACCCGCAAGCAGAACGCCAGCAAGCTGTTCTAACTGGACCCCGCTTGCTGAAGAAGGTCGGCCCACTACCATGGTGAGAATTCTTCAGAACAATTTATAAAGGTGTGTCCCTGACAGAGAAAAAAACGAAATGACTTAAAGGGGCGCTGCTGGCTTCTAAGCACTAGAAAGTGACTACTTTTAAAAAATTCATACCTCTGGTTCCCTACAGTGGATTATTTTCGTTTTGGTGTCATTTAAAAGATAAACATATTACCTATTTCATTAAAATTGGTGTTGGATTTTTATTTTGTGTTGTGTCTTAATTATTTACTGAAATGGTGTTTTTGAATGCTTTACATACCTGTCTTTGAAGTTAAGCCTGTCTGCTCGCAGCCACGTTACTAAGGGTTGAGCAAAGGAATAATTTTCTAAGACCTATGCTGAGTCCCCTCATGTGTTAGTGGCCTTATTGCCAGTGGCAGACCTACATTTGCCCCTAGCAGTTATCCACTTTCCAACATTTACATTGTGGCCACAATGTAAAAATACATGTGCGGTGCCTGCCACCTTGTACATGCAAATATAGGGGGTACCATAGTGCAGCACCCCACCCCCCACCCCCCTGGGGGCCCGCAATGGACCCCTGAAGGCATTTTCTGCCTGTCTTTTTGTGGCAGAAACTCCACCGCAAAAGACAGGCATCCTAATACCCACGGCGGTGCTTGCACGGCACCGCCTCCATTGCCACATTGTACCTGGTCCCGTAAGGCGGGCGTAAAAGGCCCGCCTTGCGGGACCACGGCGGATGGTCTTTTTGTCTGCCGAGGAACCTTTCCCCTTCCCACCGCCATCCTAATTTGGTGGTGGAAATTTTAAGGGTGATGGCTGGAAATCTGCGACCGCTGAGCCGGTGGTCCTCACCGCCGGCCCGGCGGTCGCGGATTTCCCGCCATTGTAATAGGCCCCATAGATTCTAGTTTCTGCATCCAGGGCTCACTAATCGCCACAGGGATTCTTCTGAAAAAATTACAATATTGTAGGTAATATATTCATTTTTATTACATTACATCTCCCAACTAAAGAGAGATGAAGATGGTTCATCCTGCCCAAATCTCTATTAATCTTCACCAGTACAGGAGCCAAGTTGCTCTCAACTAATAAATCTAGACTTGAAGTTATCCTGATCCCTAAATAAGCTCTAAGACTCTCTGTCTATCCCTAAAGTCTGTTCCTTTAACATAGATTATCTGCATTTTGGCCTTGTTAAACTTATATCCCAAAAAGCCTCCAAATTGTCCCACAAGAGTGTGAATCTTGACCAATGACATTGCTGGATCTATAGTTGCTATGGCCACATCATCTGAATATGCAAATACCCTATATTCAGCCCGAGTCTGACATAGGGATCTTATGCTTGAGCTCTCCTCCATTTAAAAAAAAAAGGTCAATATATAATGCAAATAATAAAGGGGAACAGGGACATCCATGTCTGGTTCTCCTTGAAATATTAATAGTCTTGGATTCCAAACCTATCTCTAGAACTCTAGCTCTAGGGGCATTATATACAGTTTTAACTGACCTGAAAAATCGATTCCCACACCCCTTCCATTCCATGACTGCCCACAAAAATTCCCAGGCCACCAGATCGAATACCTTTTCTGCATCTAGTAAAATCAATCCCTGGGGTGTCTTGTGGACTTCAGCCAGAACAAATAGTGTAATCACCCTCCTAATGTGATCGTCTGTGCCCCTCCTTGGGATAATACTGTGTTGGCTGATAGACACTAACGACATAATAACTCTGATTAGTCTGTGTGCCAATATTTTAGCGTATATTTTTCCATCACAATTCAGGAGTGAAATTGGTCTGAATGAACCAGGTAAAAGAGGTGGTCTGTCTTTTTAAAAAACTATTATATTTGCTGCCGCCCATGAAGGTGGAGCTCACCCTCGTTGTGCTTCTAAAAAGGTTGCTAACATATCCTGTTCGAGTTCATGAAAAACATTTTTTTTTAAATCAATGGGAGAGCATCTGAGCCTGTAGCTAGTGACTTTATAGCTTGGGAGATCTCCTCCAGAGATATAGGCAGATCCATAGCCTCTTGATCTTCTTTAATTAGAACTTCCCTTTTAAGACCCTGAAAAAAGGTACCATATCTATTTTCCAGATCTTCGCAATACACGGACTCATAACAGTGTCTATATAGTTCGAGCATTTCCATGGTGGTTTCCACTATCCTCCCCCCTGCATTCTTTATAGCAGTTATTCCTGTCTTCATAACATTCTGACTGATACGTGGTATATTTAGCTGCAATTTCATTACTGAAATGCTGGTTGATATTGGTTTTCCAAATAGAAACATCCAGTTGCCCCTTTTCAATATCCTTACCTTCAGCCAAGCCTTAAGTCATTTTTTCTTAAGCTCGTGACATTTGCCTAAGCAGCTCCTGAATCTCCTCCTGTTTATTTCCTGCAAGTGTAATCCAAAGTTAAATGTCTCCCCCCTGGCCTTCATTGCGTCCCATACAATCCCTCTTTCTGCAGTCCCCCGATTTATTTCCATAAACTACTTCATCCATTCCTTCATGTGCTCCAGATATACTGTATTAAGTAGCAGCTTCATGCCAAATGTGAACACCCCCTTAGTCCTAATTAGGCCTGCTACAGGGCTTTCAAGGATTAGTCGGTTATGATCTGATAATACCTTGGGAAATTTAAAAATCTTAGCCTCTGTGGCGATGCCCTTTGAATTAAAAAAAGAATCCAAACATACTACTTTGTTATTTGGGATAGAATAATACATGAAACCAGGATCGGGGGCTTTCTTTTTGTTCCAGATATCAGTTTAACTATGGTCCACCACCAGGTGCTGGATAGCTTTGAATACTATTATTTTTCTACCCCGTACTCTTGTTACCAAATTTGAGTGTTCCCCCCCTCTAAATGAATCTTTAAATCACCACATAAAACTAGGGGCCGAGGCCATAGGGATAATTCCCTATTTAGTAAATTAAATGAGTCAGCTTCATCAATGTTAGAACCATAGATTGTACATAGAGTGAATCGAACTGACCCTATCGCATTCAACGATTATCCATCGGCCTAGCGTGTCAACTAGTCTGCACGCAAAAGAACAGTGGCTTTTAGCTAAAACAGCAAACCCCTGTGACGTAATCCCCTGTTGTGTACATGCTAGAAGATTAAGGCCTAAATCACTGAGCATCTTGCACTTCCCCCATGGATATGAGTCTCCTGCACACAGACTATGTCTGTTTGCATTACTTTTAAACTTAAGGCCCTTCTTTTTCTTTTCCCCTATTGTTAAGGCCACAGATATTAATTGGGCAAATTTGCATCTTGTGCTCCATTTATATATGTAGGCTGTTTTTCACTAGCTCGGCAACTCATGTCAGTCTTATTGCTTTTATCCCCCTGCATAACCTTATTCATCAATCCACATGTGTAATGCAATACATGCTTACTTTCCTTCCCTAAATACTGAATATATAGATAATTGTCAACATTGCTGCCATCTTGCTAACAACCTCCCCTATATTTCTGATTTATACCACTACCCACTTTGCATGCCGCCTCTTGCCTTCTTCCTGCTCCCCCTCCCAGGGTCCCTCCCCCAAGGCCCCTCACCCTGGTGGACTGCCATCCCTCTCTCTTCCTGTTTCAGGACCAGTGAGGTCCATTACTGATGGTGTGCGCTCCATTCGGACTGTGTCCCCACACACTTTCCCCATTTACATTCACAGCTGAATCTTCTGGCCCCTCTGGAAAACTACTTTATATTGTACTCAGTATTTCTAGAAATCCCTTGCCTTAATTCCTGACATAAAAAATGGACCTTATCCTTGACTATCACTTTCAACTTAGCCATGGTCAATAGGTATACCTGTACACCTTTGGCTTGGAACAGTGGGATTATCTGGTGTAGTCGCCATCTCGCCTCGACCGTGACATGGAAAAAATCTGGTTTAAAAAAGAACTCTGTTCGGGTGTGCCAAGTCATATAGGGCCTGGCAAAGCAAGAACACTCCCCAAGTAAATTAATGTAGCTCTTTGTTTAGAGGTTCCTTGCCCTCCCCCGGTGTTGTTTAACTGGGAAGTGATGCACCCTCTGGACCACAGTGTCCTAAATCCAGCTGGAAAGTTCAGGAAAGGCTGCCTTCATGATAAATATGTGGATTTCACCTCCTTCTACCCCTTCTGGGATACCCAATACTCTTAAATTATTCCTGCAAAGCCGATTTTTGAAATCCTCGAATTTCCAATGTATGTCAGTAGATTGTGATTCAAGCATTGAAACTGTTTCCTTCTGGGCCAGCAGATCACTTTCCATTACTCCTATTTTCAGCTTCCCCGAATCCCTCCACAGTCTCTGTACATGATTTGGAGATTTTGCTGATAACATTTAGCATTTTCCTACAAGTGGCTTGGGTTTTTAGGCTCTGCACATGTCTCATCACAATGAAGTATGATATTTTGATAAATTAGATCCAGTGACACTGTCTCAGAAGGCTCACTCCCAGTAGCTTCTGGGACATGGTTCTCCAAGCTAGGAGTGCCAATACAGTCCCACAGAAAGTTTTTTGATTTAACTCCATCTTGATCTCTGTCTTGATATGCCCTGGTCACCTTACTTTCTTAACGTACCCTCTAACCCCATGCCTGTTCCATCTGGTTACGATATTTGATTTTCATACAGGCTGCTCTCATCACTTAATAAACTGTGTAATGAGTTCTCCCTCGTACGTTGTCTGGCTGGGTCTAGTTCCTCTTCCCAGAGAGACTAGAATGATCTGACAGCGAAAAAATCTAATGCCTGAATCTACTTTGACCTGTTCCACTGCTGTCAAGTGCTGCCCTTTCCTCTGCTATTTCTTGGGTAAGTCATCATTTTCATTTACCTGTTTCATAGCATTTAAGGCACTAGATCCAGTGGACCCTTGTTCTTGGTCAAATATTCCCGCTTTATGCCTGTCTCACCCCTTTTTTATCTTAGCAATGTGGGGAGTCTGGCTTACAATAGATACATCAGTTCCTGTGGCTACAATTCTATCAATAGTGCCCTTGGCACAGCCCATAGCAGCTCCCCCAGTCATTATTGCAGGGTTTGTACTCACATCTTGTGTGCTGTACACCAGTAGTTCTTCTGAGGCCCTGGTGGTTGACTAACCGATCCATCCGTGTTAGGTGCCAGCTTTTTCAGAAACCTCATTATTGCTCCTGCAGGCTTTGAAGTTGTAGCTTTTTTCACAGTGCCAGAGTTTCCAGGTGACTCTCCTCCATCCTACCCTGCCTTTCTTGCAGCACTTTGGCTCCGTGATTGTGTATCTACAGCAGGTGCACCTCCAGTGCCCCGGCCCCCCAAGTATTTAGCTGATTTCAGCACCATCTTTGAAGTGCGATATCTCAGCGGGGGCGTCCGGCTTTCAGAGCAGTCCAGCACACAGCTCAGAGCACGAGCAAAAAGGTAGCATGTTCAGATGGTGTAACACACCTCGCCACTTGATTTTTGCCTGTCTATGGACTGCGGAAGAGCAGCGATAGGGAACACAGCAGCAAGTCTCCCGGCATGCCCCCATTTCAAGTCAGGGGGCAGTCCGTCATGAGGAGCCCAGATCCGGAGGAGCGCTGATATTCCTCCAGAATTATGTCCCACACATTTTCATTGTAAGGGATTCTGATTCACAGAGACCAATCTCCCTTACCCTGGCTAAGTATTAAGCATGGAAGAAACCAGGAAAGATATTGTTAAGATTTTTTTGTATATATGCCACTGTCTTTTGCACATCAAGTTGATGGACCAGTGAAAAAAAACCTTTTTTGTTGTGAAAGATAAAATATGGAATTAGCTCATATTGTCTGTTATGCACATAAAACATAAATTTTATTTTTATATCAAAGTAAACTATTTCTTCACATGTGATGACTGATTATCAGAAGTATTAGAAGATTGATAATATCAAGGCCAATCCTCCCTCTCTCCCAGTGGTTGACTCATCTGTTTGAAGCGAAGGGGGAGAGGAAGTGGGAGAGAGAGAGAGAGAGAGAGAGAGACAGAGAGACAGAGAGAGAGAGAGAGAGAGAGAGAGAGAGAGCGAGAGAGAGAGAGAGAGAGAGAGAGAGAGAGAGAGAGATGGCTGCAGGTTGGTAGATGCATGACCCAGACTGGATTCTTTAGGCACAATGCCTGGAGCACAAAGTTATGAAAGGATAGGTCTCCACCTATAGATCTGAGAATAAAAATTACTAACGGGTCATACCACATCAGGGAATTAAGAGATAAAAATGTCACAGATTGGGACTTACCCTGAGCAAGCAGATAGTACACTGGGACTAACCCCCTCTGTTAAATGAACCCAACATAGGAGCTGAAGATGAAGGCCACTGCAGCATCCAGAAGTAGTAAAACCTGAATGCGAACTCTAAACTTTAACAAAAAAAAGCAGATAAGTCTGTCATGTATAGGAGGTTACAGTAGAAACAAGAGAAGTAGAACCAAGGGAAACTGAACAGGGAAGAAAAAACAAAAGGGAAGAAATTAGTCATGCCACTTGCAAGCTAATGCAAGTAGTGAGGAGTCACAACAACTAATGTTGCAAGGCAAGGAAGTTTCATGTAAGCCAGGCCTAAATACATTGTCTGCCACTATTAAACTCAAAGTGTGTCTGAGTGTGATGGTCCTTCAATGGCTGGGGCTGCAACTCTGACTCTCGAAAATGTAGTTAGATTTGCCAAACAGTGTAATTTCCATTGTCCAGTGTACAGTTGCTTTCTCATTTTCCCACTCTTTTGCTTCATTGTGTCTAATGACATGATATTGGAGGATTTGTAGGTCTAAGCTACATATAGATGCAGCTGTCTCTTGATAGGTCTATTTTTTCAAAAACTTGACATATATTTAGTGCAGGCTTTGGGTTAGCCTCTTGCTTGAATGGCAATTATTGATGTATTTCCTATCATAGTTGTTTCCTTCGTTCAACAGCTTTCTAGTCTATACTTGTGTTTTTCCTGCCCTGGAACAATTCATTCTCACCATGTAGTGACTGAATGATTTGTATCCTTCCTTTGCATACGCGCAGGGAGTCTTTTATATTTTGCATTGAGCAGTCCATTGGGAGTGCATGTGGTTCCTTAGTCTGACCTCTTGCTGTTTCATTTGCTTAACACGGCCCTGTTATGCTCCCTATTTCATACCCTCCTCCAGCGATGCTCTCCACACTACTTCCCATCCCAAGTTACATTATTTTTATTTATTTATTAATTAATTTTTTTTATTTATTTATTTTAAAAAGAGCCTGCCAGCTGCAAATCACCACACGTACCATGACTCATGTACATGCATGCCTAACGATGAATGCATGTGCACAAATCACAATGCTCGCGTCACACTGTTTCACAACATTTGTGTGCGCCTTGGTGGCCATCTTGAATGGAAAAACCTATTGCAACATTGCTGCCCATGCATGCGCATGTGTCTTAAAAGAATGTGTACACAGCCCAGTGTCTAAAAAGCACTAGCAAATGCAATAGCTAAACCATTTAGAGCAGAGACCTAAGGACTTAGCCAATTCCTCTGTATGAATGTACCTCATTCCATTCAATTTTTATTTTCTGCATTGGTTTACATCTTTTTATTTTCACTTTCTTTATTACATTTGTGTTTACCTATGTAATTCCCTTTTCATTCATGGTTTTCTTTACTTTTCTATACCCCCAAAAAGGTTTTACCCTGAACCCACCTTTTTCCTCTTTCCACCTCTTCCCTTTCTTTTTCTCATGCCATTTCAGAAGTTCTCATTTAGATTGCTAGTCCTCTTTTCTGTTCTCTCTACCCCCCCCTTTCTCTTACAAGGAAACATGACTTTACCACCTTTTTATCTTCCCATCTTCTATTTTCTTATTACTTTCTGTTTTCCTAATCCCTTCCTTCCCTAATATTGTTGATTTTTTTGTATTGACAATATGTTTAACTTTGATAAAGTTGCCAGTAAGAGGTTTTAAACCAAGTAGTGATCATTTTAAGCAATAAAAAAACGGTATTATAGAACAGTATGAACTAAATTATAGTTTGAAAGCTTGAGGTTAAACTTCTTAGTAACTACGTTCTCTGTGGGCATGCCATCAACATTTTCTTAACAGCAATATCTGACTGTACATTTAAACACGCAAAGTGAAAGCCTGATAGTTATTTTCGGTCCCCCACTCCGCCAAACCCGCAGTCCGCCCCACCCCCTTTATTCAATTTGATTACATGGTCCTCCCTCTGGCAACTCTCTATAATATACCACGACTGGGAGCACCCGAACACTGATGGTTCTGGAATTTGGTACTGCTAGCAATCGTTTGGGTGATATGAAACTTTTGGTTGTGTCGAAATTGCTTATACCTAAGCACTCTTGCACTTTAGGGATTTATTTTTTATTTATTTTATTTATTTTTGCGATTTTATATAGCGCGAACTTTACCCGAAGGTGTCAGAGTGCTTTACATAGGACCCAGTTTCAAACATAAGGACTGAAGGTTACAAGCGGACAAAAAGTTTGCAAATTTTTGACTTACATAAGAACCAGTTGAAAACATACGGACTTAGGATTACATACGTTATAAAAAGGTACAAATGGAAAAAATTGCAAATGTACAAGAGATAAAGTCACACAAGGAGGAGATACAAATGGATAAATTCTAGGCATATACTAGTGATATCTCTATCTACTTAGGGAGGGGATACACATGGATATACTCTAAGAGTCACATAGGAATGGTAGAGCACAGCGGACTCCTGCATAAACTAGTGATTAGAGTTATCTCTATATACATAGGGAAAGGGTAAGACTGGATATACTCTAAAAGTCACATAGGCGACTAGTCGTTAGAGTTATCTCTATATACATAGGGAAGGGATACACATGGATATACTCTAAAAGTCACATAGGAGACTAGTCATTAGAGTTATCACTATATACATAGGAAGGAATATGACTGGATATACTCTAAGGGTCACATAGGAATGGTAGAGAGTACAAAGGTCTACTGCATACACTAGTGATTAGAGTTATCTCTATATACATAGGGAGGAGATATGACTGGATATACTCTAAGAGTCGCATAGGAATGGTATATGATGCAAGGTCTAAAGCAAATACCATTGATTAGAGTTATTACAAAAAGTCAAAGAGCAGAGTTCCATAAGTGTGGATGCAGTCACAGCACAAAGGGAGGGTGGGAGGGATGCAAGGGTATGGAGAGAAGAGGAAGCAGAAAAGGGAGGAAACATTTGAGGATCATCCACGGGGAAAAGGGTTAAAGGACGAGGGAATGGGAGAAGGGCTAGAGTCCAGAGAAAACTGTCCGAAAACAGCAGCAACGTGTCGGTCAGGACAAGAAGTCCAGGAGAGAAGGCGGGAGTTCAGGTGGGAGATGAAGTTGGAGGCCATCTTGGAGAGCTTGCGGTCATCCGGCTCGGTGGGCGTGAGAGTGCGCAAGGTGGTGAAGGTGTTGATGCGGTCACGCGTTGGCCGTGGGGCGCTGCGACGGCAGCCGGTGGGACAGAAACAAGTTCCAGTAAAAACCAAAACAATCCAGAGGCACTGTCTTCGCAGTGTATCGGTGGCCGGACTCAACCATGGGCAGCAGCCGGCCGACAGGGGTAGTGGATCTGATCAGGAGACCTGTGCCAAAAAGTAGTAGTCACTGGCGTTGCGGGGCGTGAGGGCCAGGGTCCCCCAAAGCACGGCCCACCCCTCGGAAGTTGCTCTACCGAAGGCTGTTTGGGGCTGAAGGCAGGTCAGGCAGGTATTGCTAGGCCCTGTCTGCAATGTTGAAAGAACACATTCCCAACCTGGGGGACAACCTGGAAACAGGCGGGGAAATCACAGAGGGAGACCACATGAAGACCAGGCAGGTTAAGAGCAACCCCCACGTGGCGCCGATCTTCGCTCTGCGGTCACTGGCAGCCGCCATCTTAGGTCCAGGCAAGTTGCAAGGAGGGTGGTGCGAGGGGGAGCCGCCGGAGCACTTGGGGCCAGTTGTGCGCCCCCCGCCCAGATATGTTAGCGGGAGGCTTCGCTAGGAATCAGCGAGCAGCCGGCAACCCTACCAAACCGGGAAGCAGCCTCCGATCATGTGGGCATCGCGCTGGCCGCCATTTTGGTGGAGCCGTGCAGGACGAACAGGCACTGCAGACTGCTTCAGCGCGTAGCGTTGTTGGGAGCGCACCCAGGTATGATTTTGCGGCATCTCCTAGTGCTGCATGCGTTCCGTCACCTGGCTGATGTCAGTGCAGGTCGGGGCGACGCCAGGAAGCGGGCAGTATGAAAGCCCGATCGCGGAGCCTCAGCAGGACACGTCTGTTGGTCAATATTTGTATACCTCAAGATCTGAAGAATTTTACTTTTTGTATGCAAGCATAACCATGAGGATCAAGCCAGAACAGGGGATTTTAGGCTACTATGCCCGCACTGGTGACTAAATCCCTAATGTATGTGTGTGTTCAGGTGCAGGTAGTCTGGGATACAATCCCCTAGATCCCAATTTGCGAAAAACAAGAACCTTGTTTTACAAATCAAAGTTTGCTCAAATTGACCCCGCACACTTAAACAATGAATGTTACAATGTTAATTATTCACAACGATCCAATATCTCTCCAGCCATTCTCCCAAGAATTCCAAAGTCAGGTTTTCTTCAGTAGAAAATTCTTTATTTTCACGAGACTTTTAAGATCAATAGCCAACGCGTTTCGTCCGTGACCGGACTTCTTCAGGGCTTTATTTAGAATTCTCTATTATATGATGCTTCACAATGGTCTTCTAGCTCGAGGTATAAATATTTTCCATATATTTATTGATTATCGTAATCTCCAGGTCAATCAAGTTTCAGTATAAATTTTTTGAGCTGTTAAGGTTTTAGTAAGAGTCGCAAGAAAAGTGTCGGCGTTCCATTCAGCATGCGGTCGTCTGGAGAGATATTGGATCGTTGTGAATAATTAACATTGTAACATTCATTGTTTAAGTGTGCGGGGTCAATTTGAGCATAACCATGAGGATGACGACTATTACTAGTACAAATATTTCTACTACATATACTTTTTTTATTCATCACTTCGACGTAACAAACAATACATTTATGTTATTGTGTACCTCAAAATCCATTATCCTGGTTTTATTTCAGCCTCTTATAATAAGAAAACAAATGCAAATGTTATGTATCTGGCGATACATTTTCTGTTTCCAAGATGAAAATACAACTGTTCAGTAACAAGATATGCTTTCCTTCTGTAAATCATCACACCTTACTAGACTATAAGGGAAGAGAGCAGTTCTCTATTACAGATTAATTGTTCTACAGCAATAGCTGAAAATAATGAACATATTGGGATTGCCAGCTTACATTAAGTATCGGGTTCTATTGTTTTCATGAGTAAATATACAAAATCGTGGCAAGTAAATTAGAGAAATAAAAACTCCGAAAGAAACAACTGGCATATGGCACAAATTAGAGGAAATAATGAACTTCTTGGAAACCTGCGCCAGCAACAGTCTGCCTCATGAACACTAATGAAATTAAACCGATCGTTACGAAAATAAAAGATTACTGAAACACCAAAGAACGTACTGTAGTAATGAAAGAAAGCCTTTCAAGAAAATGGATCTCACTGGTGTGTTTTGCAGTCGAAATTCATGCCAAGGCTTGCATGTGTGAATGGAAGTACACGCAGAGATGTATGCTGGCCTGTAATAAAACCAAGTCGTCTTATATCCATGAGGGAAATTATTAATTAACTCATTGTTAAATTCATGAATGTTATATGTACAGCACAAATAGTGGCGTTTTAGGTATGTGATTGTGCCATGGAATGCCTTGGAAATGCCCCTAAATCCTGAATAGATGGCTATTAAGCATTCAACGGTTCATGATAACACAGATAACAAAATTAATTAATGTTGATATGGAACTATTAAACTACTGTATCTCATAATACTGAATTTTTAAAAGTCAAACAAATAGAAAAAGGAATTGAAGCTGCAAACAGATCTGGAGTGATTCTGACTTTGGAAACACGGGTAGACCACACCCTTTAATAGTAAATTACATATATTATAAATAAATAATCCTAAAATATCTGATACCATCTAACTTTATCAAACTACTGAAGTATATGCTTACACTTTCAAATGATATTTTGTTGGCAGTATATTTGATTTTCCACTATTTTGGCCACACCGCACTTTTGCCTAGTACTGCCATGAGCTTGGTGGACCTTTTTTCCTATTCCTTTATTTTAACACCTGTCCCTTCTATTCACTTCCATAATCCTGGGCATAACATGGACATAAAGCAGGAGTGTTCAAGGGGAATACCTACGACAAGACCATCTACGTCCCTCCACGTCAAGTGGCTTTCAACACAGCTAGTTCTGTTCCCACTTTTTATCTAGACTGATGAGCAACTTCTCAGTTTATTCTCTTCTGAATATAATGTTTCTTTTGCAACCATGACAGCCCGAAGCATAGAATATTAGCACGTTCCTTATCACTCTAGACCTCTGTGAAGGAGTCTATCCAGGAGTTACCTTGCATGCTGCTTCCCAGTCCATCTATTTTCTTAGAGGAATTTTCATAAATATGTATCATATACTATTGTCTAAATGTACTGTGGGCAATGGAGCCTTGCCAGCCAGATTAATTTGCCTCTATTTTAGAGGATGCTGTTCTCCTCGGTATAAAATCAGACACTAAGCCTATCTAACTTTAAAGGTTCATGATGTACTTGTAGTTATTAATGTGCAGCTTATGGTCAAGAATATGGCCTGTTGGTAATTTCTTAGAACTGATACATGTTCTATGTTTAAACACATGCAAAAAGACAGTGGCATGAGTATAGTTGCGGTACAGTCTCTTCTTAATGGTTTTCTGTCTACCCTGAATGACATAATATTTACTTTTCATAGTTTTATGTCAAATTGTTTGTACAACTTAATTTACATATTTTGGTTGACATATCCTGCTCCTCCATCCGGTACCTACATGAAAGCATAGCCACCTTTGAGTTAGGACTCATAGTTACTGAATCTCCACACTTATCAGCTGAATTGCTTGATCATATTTTCAGTTATTCCAAATGAGTCTCAGCTGAGCACTCCTTACCTACTAGGAGGACAGATCATCATGGAATTGTCTTGTTATTTAGAAGGAATTCACGCCCACCGTTCACACATTGATCTGTGTCTGCATGAACCACAATTTAGGGAGTTGCAAAGTTGGAAAGTTGAAAAACTCACAACTTTTCACATTTATTAAAAACTTTCCAAGCTTCCTAAAGTCTAAAGCTAGTGACATTTAAATAAAATGATTCAGAAAAGGGGGTGGTGATGAACAGAGTGCCTGAATTAAGCAGACATTCAGTCCAAAGATCAGGGCTTGATCCATCACCGTTTTTTAGCTCACTGCACCATCCCAGCTCAGAACTTGGCTATATGCAAATTAGTCTGTTCCTGTCCCAGTGCATGATGGGAACAGGGCAAACCAAACTACCAAGCCAATTCTTGTACTGGGAAGGAAACAAGCTTCCGGGGACTGGTTTCTGCCATTTCAGGCGTCGTCGGCCCGGCTTGCTTGAATCCTGATGGTGCAATGAGCAAGGGACTCACATCTGAGTATACCCTTCCACGCTTATGGTTATTCAGTCCAAAGATCAGGGCTTGATCCATCACCAGGGTATACTCAGACATGAGTCCCTTGCTCACTGCTCCATCAGGATTCAAGCAAGCCGGGCCGACGACGGCTGAAATGGCAGAAACCGGTCCCTGGAAGCTTGTCTCCTTTCTGGTGAAGCATTGGCTTGGTAGTTTGGTCTGCCCTGTTCCCATGATGCACTGGGCCAGGGACAGACTAATTTGCATATAGCCGGGTTCTGAGCTGGGGTGGGGCAGTGAGCTAAAAAACGGTGATGGATCAAGCCCTGATCTTTGGACTGGGTAAGAGTGGTCTGCTTAATTCAGACACACTGTTCATCACCACCCCCTTTTCTGAATCATTTAAATAAAATGGGCAGCAATGGGACATAACAAACAGTAGAGATGTTTCCACTACTGTTCAGGAACATGTGTATGCAACTCATCAGCTTCAAACAGGCTGAGTCAAAGGATCAGTCTGCTATGGTTGGTCCCCAGCGGGAAGTTGACAGTGGTGATATTGGAGCCATGCTGATTTTACATCTAGCGAAAAGCCATCCCCAAAGTTGACCACCTACATCCTCTCCAGAGACTGGATCCTCTGTTCTTTAGCTGTTTCTTTCCACATCAAGCAGTTATTCCCTTATGATTTCCCTTAAAGTCAATAGGTCTGAGTGTACCATAGTAGTTATCTATTTCTTTCCGAGGGCCATTCGATTTTTTTCCTGTGACCATTGGCTCTTCTACTTCGTATCTATGGAGTTGAATTCTCTTTCGTTTTCTTGACACTGACATTCTTTTAATTATCAAAGGAATCGCTGAAGTCCGTTGTTAAACATTTCTTCCACACTGGAATCTACTCACTGGTAGATGAGTAACAACATTATGCAATCTAATACCATCAGATGTGAAATTGTCTTAACTCACAGACACTCTCCTCTCCACGATCCCAATACTTGTCCTTTCTTAATGGGTTTGATTGTGTACCCAACTTCGACCATCTGCAAACTGTGAATTCTAATAGATAAAGAATTAATTTTGAATCCAGGTCTTAATTTGGTTATTGTTTTTTGCTTTTTTGCCTTCTGTTTCTGACCTTTTTTTGTTGGTTTTATGACTCAGGGCACTTCACCACTGCTGATCAGTACTAAAGTGCATATGCTCACCCTGTAAATTGTTATGATGGATTGACGTTTCCATGATTGGTTATTTGGTTTACTACTTAGGGCCAGATGTAGGTAGCCCAATACCGGTCAGAAACGGACGAAAATACAGAATTTCAGCCGTTTCCGACCGGTATTGGGCTATGGAGATGTAGGGGCTCAAAAACATGCAGATTCAGTAATTTTACCGAATTGGTAATTTTGCTGAATCGGTAAAATTACAGAATCGGTAAATTTACAGATTCTGTAAATTTTACCGATTCGGTAGATTTACCAATCGGTAAAATTACCGAATCTGTATTTTCAGATGTAGGTAGCACTTTGAATAGTGCTTCAGGCCTTTCAGGATTCGGTATTTACCATGTAATACAATTGCATGGTAAATACCGAATCCCTGTGTACATGCACATCTGTGCATGTACACCTGTGCCATGTGGCACACAGACATGCCCTAAGGGCATGTATGTGAGCCACATGGCGCACAAGCCAGTTACAGGGGTGCAACAGGGTGTCAAAGTGACACCCTGTCCCGCTTTGCAATTCGGTATTTTTACCGATTCGGTAATACCGATTTGGTATTTGCTATTGAATCCTATGGGCTTCAAGGCCCATAGGGTTCAATAGCAAATACCGATTCGGTATTTACCGAATCGGTAAATACCGAATCTTACCGATTCGGTAAAAAATACCGAATTATTACCTACATCTTATTTACCGATTCCTAAATACCGAATCGGTAAAATTCGGTATTTATGAATCGGTAAATGAGATTTACCTACATCTGGCCCTAAGTTCCTAATACAGTGCACCTTGTGTGCCCAGAGCCCATCAATCAAATGCTGCTAGTGGGCCTGCAACACTGATTGTGCCACCACACAAGCAGCCTTCCAAAGGTAACTCATGCCTGCCATTGCAGTGTCTGCGCAGATTGGTACAGCCATGTTGACCTGGGATGTGCACCCACTTGCCAGGCCCTAACCATCCTTTTTTTTAAATGTGAGTCACCCCTAAGGTAGGCCCATGGTACCCCCTTGGGCAGGGTACAGTGTTTGTGAAGGCTGGGACATGTCCTGATAGTGAAATACTACTAATTTCGGTTTTCACTATTGAAAGGTTTTCTGTCCCATAGGATAGAATGGGAGTTTATTTAAAACATTTTATACATTGAACTTCACTTTGGGACAAGATAGAAAGATGGAGTTTAGCATGCCTGAATATAAAAATGCATCTCTTAGTAAAGATTATTTTTATATTGTGTGTTTGAAAATACCACTTTTAGAAAGTGGGTATTTTCTTGCTTAGCCATTTTGTGTGCCTCTGCTGGTTTGTGGATTGACTGTCTGGCTTTTCAATAACAGGGAATGGGGATGTGCATTCTCTCAGATGGCCACCAGAGGTTGATGTGTGTCCTGCCTTTCCTGACTAAGTCAGGGCTGGGCTGAACAGACCTGGGCTGCATTCAGAGTAGGGGGAAGAGTTCTCACTAGCACCTGAATGAGCCCGGTCTGCATTTAGAGTGGTGGGAGGAGATTTCCCTTCACCTGAGTAGGTCCTGTCTGCCTTACACAATGCTGTCTCCACCTCCTGCCAGGCAGCTGCGCTATAACAAAAGTGGGGCTCAGACTCCTGAACCTCAGATTACTGCTTAACTAAGGAACCTGTCAGGAAGAAGAACAGGGAAAGCGGGAAGAGGACTACTGCCCCTGTGCTGTGTGCTGTTGGCCTGCAGTGGTTGTTTCTGTCTTGGGCAGCGCAAGTACTGGACTTTGCTTTCATCATCCTGCTGTTAGAGTTTTCTCCAAGGACTTGAAATAGAGCTTGCCTTATGTTGGAAGTCTCAGGGGTAGAAAAGACTTAAGAGATCACTTCTGGGAATCAAGAGGAACCTTTGCCAAAGAGAAGAAGTGGTGAAACTGAGGAGGAGTACTGCCCCTTTGCTGTTTGCTGTCTGGGGTTGGCCTGCAGTGGCGGTTTCTGCCAAGGAAAGGACAAGGACTTTGCTATGTGCTGTGTCCCCTGCTTAAGGAGGATCTCCAAGGGCTTCAAATAGAGCTTGCCTCCTGTTCTGAAGTCTCAGGGACACAAATACCTCACCACCAGCTTCCCTGAACTTCCTTGCTGGGTGTTCTGACCTGCTAAGAGGTGCCTGCTGCTGTTTTTGACCTCTGGAGGATGTTTGCCGCTGGTAGCTGAAAAAGTAACACAACTTAAAGAAGTGCAACGCATCTGCACCTGTTTCTGACGCATCGCTGAAGAAATCGACACAGCGCCTTCCGGGACTCGATAAATCGTGCATGCCGAATCCCATGCCTCGATCTCGAAAGTCTGAGATCACCTCACCGATTCCAACACAGGCCCTGCTGTGCGGCTGGAAGAACCAACGCATCATGGGATTGCGGCTGGAGCGAACAATGCAGTGTCGTCACCGCTGCTGCATCGAGAACCGACGCATTCCTGATACTCACGCATCACATCTGCATGCCACAGGGGCAAGAACACCGGGGTCGTAGTAATAAAATAAATGAAATGAAATACCAGTAATTGTAAAGCACACAGCTACCTCCAGAGAGGTGTCCCGGCACTGGGCGCCCTCGGAAAGATTAAGCAAGCTATTGCCTAGAGTCACATGGTGCCGGGCTAACCTGCCGCTGGCCCCGGGGATCAAACCGTGAACCCCGTGGTCCCGAGTCAGGCACCCTGGCCACTGCTCCACACCGATGCATCACCTCCGCGCACAGAAAGAAACTGACGCATCACCTCCCATTCAGTAAGGAACTGAACCATCACCGCTCCTGCGTGGCTGAAAGGTATTCTTGCATCACCTCCCCTGAAGTAAGGAACCGACGCATCACCTTCATTGGGTGTAAGAAACCGACGCATCACCTTTCGTGCAAGAGTTTTTGTATGCGCAATGCATCCAAGGCACTTTGTGTGAAAAGTGTTGCATCTACAATTTGCTTTAAACAGAACTATTTTTACCTTTTAAAAGTCATGTTTTGATTACGGTATTGTTGATTTTTGTCATTTTGGTTAAGATAAAGTTTACTTATTTTTCTAAATTGCTGTGGTGTCCATTTGTTATGTTTTCACTGTATCACTGTGTGTGTTCACAAATGCTTTACACACTGCCTCTGAGATAAGCCTGTATGCTCGTGCTAAGGTGGGCAGGACTTATTTGAAAAGTGTATCCCCATTACCCTGACTAGGAAGAAGGGTCCCTACTTGGACAAATGCACCTACCTCTGCCAACTAGAGACCCCCATTTCTAACAGTTTGTATATGGGTTTGCAAGCAGCTACACCATAACTAGATCTTTACAGCAATGATTCTGTTTAGAATGAAAAAAAATGTTGACATATCTTTCAAACTCCAATTGTTAAATTGGCAACTAGTCAATTGACGGGGTTAGTGTATGACTGAATGCCCCTTATGAAGTCCCACATTTTCATATTCTGACTAATCCATCATATTTTTGCGTGCGGATGGCTTGTGGCATACATTGCCTGGAAGATATTCTTCATGTTTTCTACATTGCTCACCAATAGATACTTAGTAAACTCAGTTGCGGGGAGGAATCTATATAAAGTGGTACTTCTAACAGTTGGTGGCACTGGAAGGTGTACCTAAACAGTAGTAAGAAGAGTGCCTAAAGACTTTTCCTAGATAACCTAGAGAAGTGTGCCATGATGAGGTAGTCATATTTGGCGTACTTGAGTATATTAGTGGTGAGGATTCCGATGTACATAGGTCAGAGATGTGGAATTCTTATAGCCCAGGACAATATGTTTGCGGTCAAGGGCTATCAGTTTTCTTTTTTTTTTTTTTTTTTTTTTTTATTGAGAGTTTTTTCCCCTATTTTGTTATGACATGTGCAGGACACAATAGTTGCGATACCATAAAGACATAGGCATATTCATACATATACAAATCAATAAACAAAATATAAACAGTTTCTTAACCTTTTAAGTGTCTAGTCCATACTTCCATCGTATAAACGGTTCCCAGATTTGTATACCCAATTTCTTCCCCTTTTTTCCCTTCCTAGCATATATGGCGGTTTCCAATTTTTGTATTGACATTACTTTTCCTAACCATTGGTGATACGATGGTGGGTTAGGGTCCAACCAGGTAGTAGCCAGTAACAACCTCAAAATCGCCATTGACACAAATATAAAATTTTTACAGCTCGTTTGTTCTGAGCTTATCCCCAATAACATAGTGGCCGGTGTTAGTTCTATTGTTGTTGACATTGCCCTTTGAAAAAATTCCCCAATGTCCCGTTTCAGTTTATCTAGATGTGGGCAAGATGCGAAGATATGTGCCAAGTCAGCGTCTGTACTTCCGCATCTAAAGCAAGTAATCCCTGATGTACCGCCCCACTGAGCAATCTTCGCTGGGGTATAATATAAGTGATATAACATCTTATAATGCTGGGCCTGGAGGGATGATGAGCATAACATTGTTTTCCCCATTTCCAGCGACTGGGTAAAAATATCCCCATCCGATTCCAGATCTAATGACCATCTGTCTATCCATTTCTCTAGGTCATCTTTCTTCAAAGTTGTCATTTCTAGATAATATCTTTTAATAGTACAATCAGAACCACTATCTATAAGATCCAACAATATACTTTTTCCAAAGCCCAGTATACCCCCCTGTTTTTTCAAGAGGCAACTTCTTATCTGGAGATATTTGAAAAAATGTTTTGTGTCTAATGAAAATCTGTTTTGTAAATCCACGAATTGCAAAATACCTTGTGGGCCCATCAGATCACCGACTTTTCTTATCCCATGACTATTCCACTCTTCAAAAACAGCTCCTGAGAAAACCTCACTAGGTAAGGAGGGGTTAGCCTTCAATCTGGTATAGAAGTTGAACTTCCCAATTCCCACCTTCTTTGAAAACCCTTTCCAGATATTATGTGCGGCTATTACTGTCTTGAAACGTGTTCTTTTGAAATAACTGCCGTCTGTAAATCTTAAAAACACATTTTCAGCATTCATACCAAGAACCAGACCATATATTGCCAATGACCCTAACTTATCCCAACCCTCCACTTCAGCCCCTCCAATCAGACCTCCCATATATTGCAGTGCCGCAACCCAATAATATAACTTTAAATCTGGTAGTGACCAACCTCCTCTTTCCCGTGGGAGTGACATGAATCTCAACGCCCTCCGCGTCTTGCCTTTTGCCCAGATAAAGCGGTTGATCATTTGCTCACAGATTTTGAACCAATTGTTATCTATAGCAAGTGGAATTGCTCTAAATATATACAAAAATTTCGGCAAGACCAGCATTTTAATAATATTGACACGTCCAACTAAGGATAGATGTAAATTCTCATATCGGTCAAGATCTTTTTTAACCTTCTCTATTATTGGAGCTATATTTTTTTCCACAAGGTTATTAAGGTCAGCTGAAATAATGATACCTAAATAAAGTCCTTCCTGGACCACTCGATTATCTCCGCAGGTCGTCATAGAGTTTTTGATAATCTGTGTCTTTGTAGTATTCAGGGCATAACCCGATATATGCCCAAATTTGCGGGCTTCCGCCTCTAACATCTCTATCGCCTTCGTGGGGTTTGGTGTTACCACCGCCACGTCATCAGCGTAAGCTAGTATTTTACAAGGGCCAAGTAATGTGTTCAGAGGGGAAATATCTGAAGATAGCTCTATCCTACGGATTAACGGGTCCATATACATGGCAAATAAAAGAGGGGAGCAAGGACACCCCTGTCGTGTGCCTCTCTTAATATGAAATTGCTCCGTAGTCCCCCCATTGACTCTCAGAGCTGCAACCGGATCCTTGTACAGAGACTGTAGGGCTTTCACAAAACCCCCCTTTATACCCGCTCTTATTAAGATGTGCCAGAGATAGTCCCAGGAGACCCGATCGAACGCCTTCTCTGCGTCTAACAACATTACGGCCATCGGGTCTCCTGTGACCTCGGCGGCATCGAACAGGGTTATAACCTTCCTGGTGTGGTGAGTCGTCCCTCTACCGGGAATAAAGCCATGTTGGTTGCTACTAACTAAAGTGCCGATTATCCCTGCAAATCTTGTTGCTAGTACTTTCGAATATATTTTCGTGTCGTTATTTATCAATGTAATAGGTCTATAAGACCCTGGCTCAGTCGCCTTTTTTCCCTTTTTTATGTTAAAACAATATCTGCAGCTCCCCAAGATTTGGGAATAGACTCCCCAGTTTGTGCAGTTTGAAACGTATTAATTAAGTCTTGGCCTAAGCTCCCCCAGAATGTTTTGTAAAACTCCAGAGGGAGTTGATCCGGGCCGGCAGCCTTTCCAGATGGGAGATTGGCCATGGCTTCTTGAATTTCTATTTTATCCAACAGTTTCTCCAAGCCTTCTGCGTCTTCAGTATCCACCCCTTCAAATGGAATATGCTGGAGGTAATCGCTTATCTCTTCTGATTTACAGAAATGTTGCTGATCATATAATTTCTGGTAAAATTTCCTAAAAACTTCCCTTATTTCTACCGAGTCTGAATGTATCCTTCCATGCTCGTCCCTAATCTCCCTGACGGTGCCAGATGCAGCTATCTGTCTAGTCCGCATAGCTAAAACATGACCAACTTTTTCGCTATACTCATAACACCTTTCTCTTTTTATAGTGTAATATTGTGCTGCCCTATTCGCCAACTCCTCCTCAGCTTCACTTTTTGCCTTCATCAATTCTATTCTTAGTTGTTCAATTGGTTCGCCCCTTATTACACAATTGTGAAACTGTTCCTCTGCCTCAAGAACGGCCCTCTCCAAATTACTATCTCTAATACGTATTGCTTTTCGTTTATACGCGCTAAACCTGCATGTCTCTCCACGGGCTCCAGCCTTGAATGCATCCCATACAACTCCTACGGGGGCGCTCCCTCTATTATTTTCGAAAAATTCGCTAATCCATTTAGACATATGTTGTATATAGTTATCATCTAAAAGAAGTGTTCTTTCGAAAGCCCAGGTCCTACTTAGTCTGGTTCTTCCCCCTACCTTAATCGTTAAGAGTAAAGGATTGTGGTCACTGAAAATTCGTGGTAGCCTTTCAATTTCTACTCTAGACAATAGATCATTGGATACTAGAAAATAATCTCATCGAACACAAATGCAATGTGGCGCAGAATAATACGTAAATCCTGCTTGATCCGATCTAGTACTACCCCATACGTCTTGCAGAATATTATTCTCTAAGAGTTTGGTCAATACCTTGTGCACTCTTTTCTTTCTGCCTTTATAGAATCCTGTCTCCAACCCATCTGCTCCATTAATATTTAGATCGCCTCCTATAACTACCTGTGGTGGCCATCCTGCTAATTCTGCATCTAAAAACTGCAAAATTTCTGGGTCATCCTGGGTTGAACCGTAAACTGTCACCAAAGTTGTCCATACTCCATCTATTAATACCTCGGCTATTGCCCATCTACCCCATTTATCCTCCAATTTTCTACCAATTATCACGTTTTTACTTCTTGAGAGAATAGCTACCCCTCTATTTTTTGCCCCAAGCCTAGATCTTGCTATTAAATGAAACCCTAACTGATTGAGACAAAAGTCCTGTGTACTCATTATGAGTTTCCTGTAAGAGAATATAGTCAACATTCATCTGACGTAGTCGAATAGCTATCTTTTGTCTTTTTTTAACATCATTTAAACCACACACATTCCATGTTACAAATCTAAGTGTCATAGCTGAGTTTAAGGGTAGCCGCTAAATAACAACGAATAATAAGTGTCTTAGTAGATATGTTTTCTCTTGCTTTAGTGTCCAATACTGTCTTAACATTCTTAACATTCTTATACCTTATACCTTTCAGTTCAAAACGTAAAGCATAGTGCAACAAATTTCTGCCTATGTCGAATTTTTCTTTTTTTTCTCCGAACCTCATGTGCCCTGCCCATTTCCCCTCCCTCCCCCGCCCCCGACTGCCCACCCACAGAACCCTACGGGCAATTGGGTCAAAAGGACCCATGTCTGACCGACGATGCCAACAGGATGTCCCATCCTCCCTCCCCCCTGATATTCACATACCAGAGATTTCACACTTGGTGCTCTCGCAACAATGCTACAATACTGATAAACCTCGAAACTTTCTCCCTTTAATTCCGCACGTAGTGACCCCTAGTCTACACCCCTTGCCTCCTAAAACTAACATTGTGCAATATATTCCTACTACAATTGATCATATAAATCTTTAGTTCATCAATTTGTGCGAGCAGGTGAAAATACAAACATCAGATATTTTTCCCTTGCAAGGTGTGGGAAACACCTACGAATCTAAGTATCACACAAAATCAAGAGAGTGTTATGTCCTTTCCCTCTCTATTTCTTTCGAGATATGTCCCGGGTAGCCACCACCTGTGAGGCTTGCTCTCCCAGTTCTTTTTCTTGTGCCTTATTTTTACTCCTGGTCTCGCATAAGTGACTTAGATACTCCTGAGCCATAATCTCGGAGTGGAAGACCCTGAAGATTCCGTTTAGCCCAATCTTCAAACGAGCTGGAAATAAAAGGTAAGCCTCACACCCCAAGTTCTGAAAAGGGGTAATCATTTGCCTCATCCTCCAACGCCTTTCTACTGTGGTGTGGCGTGGCAAAAGTCAGGGCGAGCAAAAAAGGTAATGTCCTTGTACGTACATCTAGCCTGCGGTTTTGCCTTGGCCATTATCTCTTCACGTAGTAAGAAATTCCCCACGTATATCAATATAGCACGTGGTTTGGTCTGTGATTCTTTCCGCATCATCGGAAACCGGTGTGCACGCTGAATCTCGTGTTCCCAATCCCATATAGCCATCTCGGGGAAGGCTCCCTTCAATAAATCAATCACAAATTTTCGCATGTCACCACCTTCCTTCCCTTCCTGCACGCCAAGTATCCTCACGTTGTTACGTCTCTGCCTATTCTCAGATTCCTCCAACTTCCAGAGTATATCTGTTGTTGTCTTATCCTGATCTCTCTTGTCTTCTTGTAATTTCACCAAATCATCCTCCACCTTGCCCAAGGGCTATCAGTTTTCAAGTCTATTTTCTCCTTGGGACATGTAGGCCCAACCCCATGCAGCACAAACCCTTTGGATGCCAGTTTGCAGTACCACATTATGGATCAGGGAAGGGCATTGTCTGCAGTTAAGGTAATATTTTTTACCATCTGTTAATGCTGTTCAAACTTGTATTCATGGTTGATTAATTGAACGCCTTTATTGTTAGGGTGAGCTCTCCAAGTAAATGTTGTAAGCTCCGACTGCACTACTGACAGTGGTACCAGTATAAAAATGTGTACACACTTTTAAAAAGATTAGCAATATGAGGCTATGTATAATGCTCCAGAATGCTCTCTGATTTGATCCACATATTTGCAAAAGCTTGAAAACAAGATTGATGTGTCTTTGCTTCAAAAAGTTCATAAAAAATGAAAGCAGGAAAAAAAAACGTTTTGCTAAACCAATGTAATACTTCAGGTACCATTTCTTTGCAGCATCATTTAGTAACATGTGTTGATGCATGCAAGTATTTCCCCAAAATATTCATAATGGAAAATCAGTGTAACCAGTTTGATTAAGATTATGGAAAAAAAAATAAACAAGCATTGGGAAATCCAGTAGGTCTGAAATTGGTGGCCCGTTTTTTAGTTTTGTCAATGAGTGACTTGTTTCGGCCCTGTTTTTGTTTAACCTTATTGGTGTGTGAGCTGCGGGGCCCTCATCATTATAACAAACATTGACAAAAACAAAAACTGTTTTTTGGGCTCAAAAAGCACACACTGCCACAGTAGTTACTGGCACTGAACAAAACTGAACTGAACAAACCTACTTTGTGTGTCGATATGCTCCTTGTGAAAGAGCAGAATGTTGTTACTCGCAGTGAAGCCAACTGATAGTGAAAGAGAGACTGAATTTTAATAAACGCAAAAGGTCACGGTCCACGCCAGACCATATTAGGGACCCTATTATTAAACAAAGTCTCAAAAGTGCACCCACAGTATATGTCCTTTCATTAAGTACAGCTGTACTGCTTTTGTGAATTCCCAATCATTTACAGAAGTAGGACAAGAAATAGTACTCCTAGAAAATATTTGTGAACTGCATTTTAGCATGAGCAAATCTGCATGTGTAGATTTGCCTCTGTGAAAATTTGAGTGTCTGCAAGCTCACTTCCCCTCAATACACTTTATGCCCAACTCTGGAAGAAGGTTTACGTCTGCCATTGTCAGGAGTAAATTTCCAATAGTTCTCGGTAAGGGAACTATTGCTTACCAGTACCTTCAGCCCCAGTACGTAGATCTGCTGAAACGTGGCAACATAAGGGGATTGCAAGTATTCAAACATTACTTTGGTATGAGACCTGGCATAATCAGAGATGCTATATCAGAGCTCTTATATAATGAGATTGCTGCCATAATTTGTCGCTGCACTACATGCCAAAGGGGCAAGTGGATTTTGTTACAGGACAAGTAGATGTATGAAGCAACCTGCCCCATGGACAAGTAGATATTTTATGAAATTCCACACCCCGATAGTTAGTTTCTATGTTCTAGTGTGCTCCACAAGGTTTAGTGGTAGTACCTGCTGGTGTCTCCCATTTTTAAACACTTGAACAAAGACTGTGGCCATGGCCATGGCTGAAGCTGCACTCCTTAGCCAGAGATGGGCTACCTACCCATTCTTACACATCCTTTGGTGTGATCTGCAAACAAGCCAGGCCTCAGCAACAGCGTCAGATTGGATATGGGTTGCAGATATCATGTGATTGTGACAGTACCTCTGGTGGTTCCTTGCCAGGGAGCTGTCATACAACTGAATAAATTGACATCTGAATTTTCGCCTGAGATGTCGAATTGTTGACTTAAAATGCAGAAGTACAGCCAAATTCTGCCAATTCCGCCGAATACTGCCAGGGACTAAATTGAAATTGAAAACCGGCTCACAGCAGTACTACCGGTATCTCTCGTTGCAGCACTCATCACTCAATGCTGGAAAGTGAGCGACAGAAAGCAACAGAGAGTCAGCAGAAAACTCCTGACGAAGGATGAGAAAGCAGACGCAGCTGTGGCCGTGTCTGGAAGGGGGAGTTGTGTCTATCTAAGTCCGGAGACCTGCCTAGAGTGCATAGAGTGCACCGAGTAGCCTGGTGGTAGAGGGGTAAGGTGGTGATATGGTGATCTGAAGAGGAACCTGAAATTGGCTATGAGCGAAAGATAGCCAGACTGCCAGCAGGCGGGCAGGAAGACATGAAGGCTTGAAAGCAGGAGAAAGCTGCTGGAGGCTGGGTGATCTAGCACTTAGAAGGCAGCTAGAGAGAAAATTATTTTTTGTTTTCTTGCAGTCCCCCCCTCAATGGCAAGGCGGTATGGTCTACAAAAGGCTATAGTCCAGTACTATACATATGAAAAAAGTGGGTACAGAGCGAGCATCAGTTAACTACAAGAGTACCTGTACAATGTCTCAAGCTGGAGCTTTGGTTCCGATAGAGAAATCCTTAATGACAAATTTCTTCTTACCTATAACAACACCGGCAACTACAATAACTACAGATTTCGTAAACAAGTCTTTTCAAGAGGATCAGACAAAGCGATTCGCAATTACAGTTAAAGGAAAAGCAGAAGTTATAAGTGAGGACTTAATCTACAAAGCCCTTCCATCTAAGGATGTAGCTCCCCAAAATGCTCAAACGTCAGATCCTTTGAAAATGTACAATCCCACAATGTCCCATGAGCATAAAGAGCTTCAGAATCTCTCGCTTATGAAAGACCTCCCAGGGATATTCTCCAAAACGAAAATAAAAGAGGGCCCGGGTCAAGTCGCACCAACAGATTTTACTCTACCTGATCTTAATCTTATCTCACCCATTCATCTTGACTCTAAGAATGCTCAAAAACAATTTGCCTGTATATTATCTAGCAATCCGAGCAATTTGCTAGAGCCAGATCAAAATGTATCTCAATCTTCTGAGTTCCCGTCATTTATTATGCCGCAATTAGCATCCAGTCAATATCCTGTATCTAATACTATTCTGTCTCTACAGAGAATTATGGACTCGATATTAACACTTCTGGAAAAGAATTTGGAAACCTTGGATCAGATCTTGGAAAGTCAAACCGGAATCCTTCAATATCTCGTAGACAAAAAAAGGAAAAAACAATTTGTTCAATCAAATCTACCAGTTCAAACGTCACACATGCAATCTCTTGTCATGTGTCATGTAAATGCCCCTGTCCCCTGTATTTCTCCAAAGCAAGAAAAGGGGAAAAAGCAGAAGGGAAATCAGATGGAAAAGTACCAAATACCAAAAAATCAAAAAACGAATCCCCCAAATGGTGATGAAATGTATTCTCCTCGAAAACTATTTAAAGAAACAGGTCCAGGAAGAGATAAGGGTAATGCTATTCAAAACTCCATATCTTTCTTTCCGATCTTCGTAGCAAAAAAAACAAAAAACAGGTCTCTCCCCTTCTCTTCTCCACTTCTGTAATACTGCCTTTCCCCAAACATTTTAAGCCAACTTTGAATCTGAGGGGTGTCCTTGTTAGAGGCCCACTCACTCTTTAGTGTTTTACTTCAAAGAGCTCTTTACACATGTGAAGAGCAATGTTGAGACCAGAGGTAGACCCTGGAGGGTTGGAACTATACCCCTCACTGAAGACAAAACCAATTGCTGCTGCTACACTGTTAAGTAAGTGATGGAAGTGGAGGACTAACCATATAGTGACCCTGTTGGACTTGGCCCTTTTGGCAGGTACACCCCGAAACTTTTTTTGCGTTCTCCTAGCCTGTTTCTGTAACCTAGTGTTCGTGATTTTAGGCATCTGTTCACTTTTTCACTGTGGTCAAGTGTAAAGTGTGTGTGCTCTCTGAGTATGTGTGGTGAGACTGGCCTGCCCTCCCATAGGAATGCTTGGGGATATGTGTGTCCATGGTAGTTCCTGTGGGGAGTGCAAGGGCGAGTTTGGTATGTGCAAACTCATGAGATGAAATGCTGCGCAATGGTGTGTGCAGATTTACTATGACTAGTGGAGAAGTGCCACTTTTAGAAGTTGTTTCAGAAAAGGGGGTGGTGATGAACAGAGTGTCTGAATTAAGCAGACCACTCTTACCCAGTCCAAAGATCAGGGCTGAAATGCCAGAAACCGGTCCCCGGAAGCTTGTTTCCTTCCCAGTGTAAGAATTGGCTTGGTAGTTTGGTTTGCCCTGTTCCCATCATGCACTGGGACAGGAACAGACTAATTTGCATATAGCCATGTTCTGAACTGGGATGGTGCAGTGAGCTAAAAAACGGTGTTGGATCTAGCCCTGATCTCTTGACTGGGTGAGAGTATTCTGCTTAGTTCAGAAACTCTGTCCATCACCACCCCTTGTTGTTAAATATTTTGTCCACCCTAAGCGTGGAAGGGTATACTCAGATGTGAGTCCCTTGCTCATTGCACCATCAGGATTCAAGCAAGCCGGGCCGACGACGGCTGAAATGCCAGAAACCGGTCCCCGGAAGCTTGTTTCCTTCCCAGTGTAAGAATTGGCTTGGTAGTTTGGTTTGCCCTGTTCCCATCATGCACTGGGACAGGAACAGACTCATTTGCATATAGCCAGGTTCTGAGCTGGGATGGGGCAGTGAGCTAAATAACGGTGATGGATCAAGCTCTGATCTTTCGACTGGGTAAGAGTGGTCTGCTTAATTCAGACACTCTGTTCATCACCACCCCCTTTTCTGAATCATGTTGTCCACCATAAGCGTGGAAGGGTATACTCAGACATGAGTCCCTTGCTCACTGCTCCCTCAGGATTCAAGCAAGCCGGGCCGACGACACCTGAAATGGCAGAAACCGGTCCCCGGAAGCTTGTTTCCTTCCCAGTGTAAGAATTGGCTTCGTAGTTTGGTTTGCCCTGTTCCTATCATGCACTGGGACAGGAACAGACTAATTTGCATATAGCCATGTTCTGAACTGGGATGGTGCAGTGAGCTAAAAAACGGTGTTGGATCTAGCCCTGATCTCTTGACTGGGTGAGAGTATTCTGCTTAATTCAGAAACTCTGTCCATCACCACCCCTTGTTGTTAAATATTTTGTCCACCCTAAGCGTGGAAGGGTATACTCAGATGTGAGTCCCTTGCTCATTGCACCATCAGGATTCAAGCAAGCCGGGCCGACGACGGCTGAAATGCCAGAAACCGGTCCCCGGAAGCTTGTTTTCTTCCCAGTGTAAGAATTGGCTTGGTAGTTTGGTTTGCCCTGTTCCCATCATGCACTGGGACAGGAACAGACTAATTTGCATATAGCCATGTTCTGAACTGGGATGGTGCAGTGAGCTAAAAAACGGTGTTGGATCTAGCCCTGATCTCTTGACTGGGTGAGAGTATTCTGCTTAATTCAGAAACTCTGTCCATCACCACCCCTTGTTGTTAAATATTTTGTCCACCCTAAGCGTGGAAGGGTATACTCAGATGTGAGTCCCTTGCTCATTGCACCATCAGGATTCAAGCAAGCCGGGCCGACGACGGCTGAAATGCCAGAAACCGGTCCCCGGAAGCTTGTTTCCTTCCCAGTGTAAGAATTGGCTTGGTATTTTGGTTTGCCCTGTTCCCATCATGCACTGGGACAGGAACAGACTAATTTGCATATAGCCATGTTCTGAACTGGGATGGTGCAGTGAGCTAAAAAACGGTGTTGGATCTAGCCCTGATCTCTTGACTGGGTGAGAGTATTCTGCTTAATTCAGAAACTCTGTCCATCACCACCCCTTGTTGTTAAATATTTTGTCCACCCTAAGCGTGGAAGGTTATACTCAGATGTGAGTCCCTTGCTCATTGCACCATCAGGATTCAAGCAAGCCGGGCCGACGACGGCTGAAATGACAGAAACCGGTCCCCGGAAGCTTGTTTCCTTCCCAGTGTAAGAATTAGCTTGGTAGTTTGGTTTGCCCTGTTCCCATCATGCACTGGGACAGGAACAGACTAATTTGCATATAGCCATGTTCTGAACTGGGATGGTGCAGTGAGCTAAAAAACGGTGTTGGATCTAGCCCTGATCTCTTGACTGGGTGAGAGTATTCTGCTTAATTCAGAAACTCTGTCCATCACCACCCCTTGTTGTTAAATATTTTGTCCACCCTAAGCGTGGAAGGGTATACTCAGATGTGAGTCCCTTGCTCATTGCACCATCAGGATTCAAGCAAGCCGGGCCGACGACGGCTGAAATGCCAGAAACCGGTCCCCAGAAGCTTGTTTCCTTCCCAGTGTAAGAATTGGCTTGGTAGTTTGGTTTGCCCTGTTCCCATCATGCACTGGGACAGGAACAGACTAATTTGCATATAGCCATGTTCTGAACTGGGATGGTGCAGTGAGCTAAAAAACGGTGTTGGATCTAGCCCTGATCTCTTGACTGGGTGAGAGTATTCTGCTTAATTCAGAAACTCTGTCCATCACCACCCCTTGTTGTTAAATACTTTTAGAAGTTGGCATTTCTGTTTGCAGTGTGATGTGAATTGCCTGTCTGGCTTGTGAGTGACAGGGGCTGGCTGGTGTGCTTGGCTCCAGGAGCCAGGGTGAGTCTGACCGGTGGTGAATAGGGAGATCTGCATGTAGATGAGTGGGAGGAGTTGCACCTGGGACCTGAATAGGGCTGTGCCTTCCCTCCAGAATGCTGGCTCCACCCCCTGTGGTGCGTCTGAAGTCCCTAGCCTGGCCAGTGAAAGGGAGAGAGGGGCTGAGCAAAACAAAGTGCTCAGGAGTTCCTCTGAACCAGTTGTAGCTGGTTCTCCCATCGCCTGCACCCTTTTAAACAAAGGAAATGTGTGTATAAAAAGGGGCTGTCAACCCATGTAAAAATGTTCTTGTTCTCGGACTGGAATATACCAGGGGCGTGCTGCTGCTGAAGCCGAGGGAAGGCTAGCCTCCCTGGGCCCTGCCCCTGGATACCTGGAAGACTTCTTCCTGGGGATCTTCCTTCTGCCCTGGCCCTGGAGGACTTTCCTTTGTGGGGAACAGTCTGCTCCATTCCTTTGCCCCAGAGTCTTGACCTCACTTCCTTGTGGCCCTAGGAGGGCTGGCTTCGCTTTGGGAGCACCTGATTCTTCTTGTTTGACACGAAAAAACACGCTGCCTGCATTCCCCGGGGGCACTGGAGCTTCGCTGCCCCGGAGCTGCACTGCGCTGCTGGAGGGAGAATACCCAGCGTGGGGACTTCCCCGTGATGGCGATCTTGCGGGTGCCACCCCGCCTATTTGCCCTTTATTCGCAGGTGCCCCCGCTGCATTACGGCCGCTTGTGTCCTTATGTGGTGTGCGGGTGCCACCCCCGTGACTTTGGCCTTTTTTTTATATTTAAATACTTGGATGCGTGGTTGCCCACCCCGTGACTTTGCAGCCGTGGCAAGAGCCACGAGAGAACCCTCCCCCGGCCGCTGCCTAGCGCGACCCGGAAGACCAACGCCAGTCCCTGCTGGTGGGCGGGACTATGGCATCACTTCCGTCTTCCCCCAGCCGGGGGGAAGACAACCCAGATTGCGGCCATGGTCTTCTGGGGCTCCCGGTTCAAGGAGGGAGCCCCGCGTGCTGATACTGATTGCCGGTGGGGCTCTCGTAAGGAGGAGAGAGCCCCGCGGATCCCCCGCCCGACGTGGGAAGCCGGACCGGTGTCCTGCCCCGAGCCGGTGATTGTCGTGGGGGGCTCTCTGGGTGTACTGGGCGGCCCAGCCAGACAGAGGGCCGCCCCAGCGAGGATGACTGAGGGCCTGTGAGGGCCCCGTGGCAGAGCGGCACCATCAAGCAGCGGGCCGCTCCAACAGTTGTGGCGTGATTATCTACGGAGCCAGAGGGCTCCAACGCTCGCCCTTGGGGCATAACCATTCTCCAGAGCCTGTGCGTGGCTCCAACGTATGGGGGCATTTGTTACTTGAAGGGCCAGAGTGGCCCATGGTCGGTTCCAGGCCGCACAGTTGTTTTTGCTCCAACTATGGCATAAATGATTAAGAGGGCCTAGAGGGATCCAGGCTGTTCCCCTGTTGTGTGGCCCCAATTCCCAGCTGCCCCGCTTGCGAGAGGGCAGCTGCAACGTTCTTGGGCACACAAGGTGCCAGGCCCTCCCCAGCTGCGCAGCAATTAGTGCCAGCTGCATCGTTTAGGCCCCATATATTGTTCTCAGCTGCCCAGCATGTAGTGGGCAGCTGCAACGTTTAGGTTTTGCGCAATGGCGCACCCTTGACCTTCGCTGCATTGGCAGCGCGCCCTGACATTCTGGACACAGGGCATTTGAGCCCCTTTGGAGATGGCCAGTTGGCCAGGGGGACGGGTAGAGGTATAGGGCGCATGACCCTATTGTGATTTATGTGCTGAAGTGATTGTGGTGCTAGGAAATGTTATGCATTTAGTATGTTTTACGCACCCTGTTTGATACCTCTAAACTGTGGTTTATGATTAGGAGGTTGTTTAGCATATTATGGTTCATGCTAGTGAGATTATGTTTCACTGTGTGAGGTACGCCCCTAATATGAGTTATACTTAGGAGGTAGGGTCTAACGTGTTTAGACTAGTGAGGAGATTGCATAATGTGTTTATGCTGGTGAGGTTGGTGCAAAATGTAATTTGCGCCTGATGTGACTGTGCATAATGTATTCATGTTACATGTTGAGGTGGAGTACAGTGATTACCAGTGGCTACTGGTTGTATGTTAATGACCTATTTTACTTTTACCAATTTCTGCTAAGTGCTGATCCTGACAGTGGCCCACGTGGCCCTGTCATGTGTAAATAATCCCTTGTGAATATTGGCCATGCCAGTTGGCACAGTGTATGTTATGTGTTTACTATTCTAATGTGTTATGAGAATACAAAAGCTATTTTTACATAACCTTGTGTGGAGTTCCGTTTGTAGTGTGCATGGGATGTTGTTGCTGTGTGCGTTCGCAAATGCTTTACACATTGCCTCGCGGATAAGCCTGACTGCTCGTGCCAAGCTACCAAGGGGGTGAGCAGGGGTTATCTTTGGCATGTAACTCCCTTGCCCTGACTAGAGTGGTGGGTTCTGCCTGGCTTTGGCGCAAGCCTTAGTCAACCAGAAATCCCATTTCTAACAGACCCTCATTTACAAAAACAATGCTTAGACCTCCATCCCACTGCTCATCCTTGAGAAAGTTCAAGAGGGCATGACTACCAAGACCTGTGGCTTGAGACATGGGTGGATCCCACGTTGCGGTATTAGCCCCCTCTTTTTGGAATGCACACCCTTTCAACATTAGATTGTCTCCATGCTACTCTTATTTTAGGAGACAATAGAAAACCTGGTTGTTCTCTCAGGTCTACGAATGATTGATCTTATGAGCGCTGATTCACCTCTTCTATAAGCGCCATGAAACCTTGTGGTGTATGTGCACTATAAAATTATTTTAACATAACATAGCACTTCTCAGACTAATAGGAGATTGAGCAAAGCCTGTTTCTCAAAGATAGTATTAGAGCTCATGTGCCTCAGTGAACTTGGCTATGTATTTCTTTCTCCAACAAGTGGCACTGATATATACATAAATATCCTGTACCTCTGTGATCACTGTTGTATGTCTGTTCCCAGATGAGAAAGATGGTCAGTGCTCCTCTATAACTCATGCAACGTGTTCTTAAAAAAAGAGCCACTTCTGAAGAAGGAAGGTTATTGTGCCTTTTTGACCACTTCATCATCTGTGTTGCTATGACAGGCTATGCTAACAACACCATCAGCCTTTTTGCTTTATTGTGAGCCACTGCCTCTGTGATTCCCCAATGAGTGATTTTGACAAGATGCCTTTGAACCTCTCATTAGGATCTATGCGTCTTTGACTTCTCTGCCCTTTGCATTGATCCCTGGATGGAGGCCCATGTGTCTTTACCCATCATCACCACAGCCCTGTCTCCTCCCATTTTAGACAGTCCCGATCCAGCAAGAAGACCCCTATGCAAGTGCCCCTTCCAATGTCCTTCTTCCACTGTATTAACAACAGATGCCTTTCTAGTGAGTATGGGGAAAGGAATACAAGTGACCAACTCCAATGTACATGCTGTGAGATCCTGAGCCATACCAGCAAGTAGCCATGCGCACACCTTCAATCCCCCATCTGCGTAAGATATCAAACTGTGTGATGATGATCAGGAGAGTGCACCATTATGGTTTAGCTGTACTCTTTCAGTTTCATGTGCAATAGTATCACTAGCCCAAGTGCAGCAGGCACTGAGAAGCCACCCAACTGTTTGTATGGTAACTGCAATAAGTAGCCGATTAATGCCCTAAGACATCCTTGCTAGCAGTAGAACCTTAAGCGTACATACAGGCATTTATTTTAAAGAATACTACTGCTTTAATATTGTAATGAATGTGAGTGGTACTTGTTTTAGCCGACCAAAGAATTCTACCCCAAACCATCCTTCAGCAGTAAGCCATGATTATTCATCCTAGTTAACCCTTGATATTCAAAGCACAAAGGCTCAATTTACTTAGCTCACCTCTGTAAGTCCAAGTACAATAGAAATACTTAACACAATCATTGCCGTAATTGCTCAGTGTCTTGTAGACCAAGATGAATTAACCTGAGAGTTCTGTCTATTTGATTAAAAAAAACTCCCTTTGTATCTCTGGACTTTTGCTGAAAATCCCGTTCTCTCTTTACAATAATGGGAAAAGCACCTTCAGAGGTAATAGAACAAAGCTCTGGAACACTTTGCTTCTTTGGAATAAATTTGAGGAACAATTAGTAACAAGTAGGAATGTAATAGCTAACAGGAATTTGGATTGTTAACAGCATGATTTACCTATTAAAATACTTTCTTTGACAGCACCAGGAAACCATCTTTAAGAGACACTGAACTCTATAAAAAGCATTAATTATTTACTTATTGCCCATTATGCTGAATGGCAAGTAGGCCATCAATGAAAGACCTCCATTTCTGTCTGTATTGGTTGAGTTTCTGTGCGGTGACCCAGTAGTGGTCCAGTGTCTTAATTTGTTTCCACAGTCACCTCCAAGTGTTCTTTGGCCTACTGCTCTTCCATTTGCCTTTTGGGGTCCAGTGGAGAATGATAGAGTCTCGTACCCTTCTGAAGGTGTGTCTTACACATCTCCATCTTTTCCTCAAAATGATGATGTCCATGCTCTCTTACTTGTATCTTGTGACCTGTTCCTGGTTGGAGATGGTTTGTGCCCAGAAAATGCACAGGATTCTTCACGGGTTAATGTTGTGGAAGGCTTATAGTTTGGTGATGTCACTGTTCATAATCCACCAGTGCTCTGACCCTTTCAAGAGTGTGGACAGAACGCATCTCTCCTAAAGTGTCAGCTTTGTGTTAGCGCTACACTGATATGACCTCCACACATAATTTTTAGCACTGAGAAAGGAACATTAATCTTTGCAATTACAGTAAAAAGGGCCAGATGAGGTAAACTCTTGCCACTGAAATGTGCAGTGAGCTGTGGATCACAAGTCTGAACACCAGCAGGATTAACCCAGTTTTCAAAAATAATGATGCTATGAAGCACTGCATTAAAGCAATATATTTGTATTACGCATTATAACTAAAAGAATACTGGGCATAAATATTTAAAACCTTTTTAATAATATCGCAAAAAATATTGCATGTTATTATCTTTTATTGGAATCGTGCTCACCAAAATGCTCAAATTAAGGAAATCATTACTATTGACACGGGCCGGAGGCAGAGCACTCGTGTTCTGAGTGTTTCTGCAGGTCAGTGCTGTTGCGCTACAATCGCTAATAATTGGATCTTTAGTTTTAACAAAGCTTTTTAACAATTGTATTTTATCTTGTGTGCGGGGAATAGAGCTGCATTTAATGCTCTAGGGGCTTGGGAGCATTCACTCTTCCGTATTTGGCACCACCAGGTCAGCAGTCTAGTTGCAGGGCCCGGTGCAGCGTGAGTCAGATAAAATGCACACTGTGACGTGACGGCGCAGCGGACGTGCGCAGCGGGCGTGCGTAGCCGGCGTGCGTAGCCGGCGTGCGTAGCCGGCGTGCGTAGCAGGTGCACCGATGGCACGCTGAAGGCACCCCTAAGGCAAGTCCGTCTGCACCCGTCCGAGCCCCGCCGGGCCCAGGGGCCAGAACCCCTGCATCTCTCCCCTTAACCCATTACCTCTACTCTAGCTCTCAGCTCAGGAAATTAAACGGCGCCCCAGGAACCATGTGTGGCCAGGTATTCCCCCGTGATAATCTTCCAAAACACTGCCCATACTACAAGCATGACATCACTCCGAATAGGCTAGAGCACACCTCACCTAAGGACGAATTTTGAATTCTACTTCTAAACTGCAGGTCCCTGCCTAAACACACGGCAGAGATCTGGATGCTTCTCAGAGACCATGACCCTGACACCCTGACGTACTTTTCCTCACGGAAACATGGCTCAGCCCCAGCTCGGAGCCGGATATTGTGCAAGCACTCCCGCCTGGTTTCGCGATGCAAAGAACAGACTGACCAACAGGTAGAGGGGGTGGGATTGTCATTATTCATAAGGAACAGTTCATCTGTCGCCTCCTGGGCAACCCTCTCGAAGATTGCAAGAATGACCATTTCACTATTGAATTTTCCCCACTCCTCTCATTCACAGACATCCTTTTCTATCGTCCCCCGAGATCAATAGGAGTTTTTAATAAATCGCTATTAGAGGCAACAGTAAACCTGGCCAGCGTGGCGGCTAACTTTGCGATCCTTGGAGATTTTAACCTCCATTTTGACGATCCACAAGCTGTAAGCAAAGTTGAGCTGACCAGAGACCTCTCATCTCTCCAATTGCCCCAAAAATTTAGACAAACTACTCATGCTAAAGGACACCTCCTCGACCAGGTGTTCTCCAGTCTAGATGGCCTTAAAGGAACTGACCCCATCCCACTACTGTGGTCGGATCATTTCTTAACCTACAACGCAATCCTCCTGGGCCCTTGGTCGCTCCTGGAACAAGCTCCACCTCGAGAAATGGTCCCATGAGCAGGAAAGGACTAAATCCAGTTTAAACCTGTGCCCGGTCAAAGCCAACGAGGATTTTCTCAGTTGGATAGACAAGTCACTTAATGTTGTCCTCCCAAAGACCAGGATAAAAAAGACTGCTGGGCCTCATAACTCCCCATGGCTCTCACCTGAACTGCGCATCCTAAAGCAGCGCTGTAAAGTTAAGGAAAGACAATGGAGGAAAGACTTTCTACCATCCAAAAAACTGGATTATAGGCTAGCTATCCTTGCTTATAAAGCAGAACTAAGAAGAGCCCAGGCCTCTTATTATGAGAGTAGGATTCCAGCAGCGGCCAATTCGCCCAAATAAACTTTTAATATTATCAAAAAACTACTAAAAGCCCCCTCCCCATGAATAGCTCCCGACACCTCTGGCCAACGGTGCAACAAACTCGCCGAGTATTTCAACAACAAGGTTCAGCATATCTTGGAATCCCTCCCATGCAAGGGGGATGATGGAAAACCCCCTCATCCTCAGTCAGATTTCCACCCGGGTCCCTCTGAACACATTCTCGAGGCCTTTCCCCTTGTGTCTCATGAAACTCTCCTCACCCTGTTGTCCACGGTAAAGAGTGGTTCTCCTACTGATCCAGCAACACTTAATATTCTGAAACAGGTTACCCCAATAATAGCCCCCAATATGACAAATCTGATTAATGCCTCACCGGTCACTTGTATAGTTCCCATCTAATGGAAAGGGCCGAAGGTTAAAGCTCTACTTAAAAAGCCCAATCTGGACCCGGCAGATTTGGGCAACTAAAGCCCCATATCCCTTTTGCCCACAATAAGCAAGATTGCAGAGAAACACGTCAATCAGACCCTCTCTGGATTTCTTGAAGCCCACAACCTGTTCCACTCCTATCGAACTGGGTTCCGACCACGGCAAAGTACCGAAACTGCATCACTGGCAGTTGTAGAGTAAACCAGGAAAATTCTTGACTCAGGAGGCTCGGCAGCCATACTACTACTAGACCTGATTGCTGCATTTGATACGGTGAATCACTCGATTCTGATCCGGCGTCTCAGGAGCATAGGAGTGGATGGCACATCGCTTCATTGGCTATCCTCTTTCCTGAAGGGTGGAACCTTTCAGGTTTTTGAAGAGAACATTGCATCTAAACCCACCCACCTGCTGAGCGGTGCGCCGCAGGGCTTGTCACTCAGCCCGACTCTGTTCAATGTTTATATGGCCCCTTTAGTAGCCCCTTATGGAATCCGGATGATTACCTATGCCAACGACACGCACTTGGTGGTGGGGCTAAATCAAGTAGACCTAAAAACCCATACCCTCAACACCTGTCTAGAGTACATTGCAATCTGGATGGATGCGTCCCAGCTTATGATTGGACCAGGACCTGGGTTTTAGGACGCAGGCTAGGAAAACGGCAGCCCTCTGTTATGGTCTACTTAGAATGGCCCGAAAGGTTCTGCCTCTCCTCCACTTTGAGGCTAGGAGAATACTGGTCCAATCACTTATACTCTCGAGATTGGACTATGGGAATGCTCTGTATTTGGGCGCCCCATCTCAGCAGTCACGAAACTCCAATCGGTCCAAAACAGCGCTGCCAGACTTCTGACTGGAACCACCAAGAGACTATCAGCAAAACCTACTCTCCGTTCCCTCCACTGGCTCCCAGTTCAGGAACGTATTACATCAAGGCCTTGTGCCTAGTACATAAGTCAATACAGGGAATTGGCCCACCCATTAACTCTACCATGATACGTCCATATGAAGCCAATAGGAATCTCTGATCAGATGACCGGTATCTGGCAGAGATCCCTAGGATAAAGAGGTCCAGAAGTGGTGGTCGGCTATTTTCTTACAATGCCTCCAAACTCTGGAACTCCCTGCCTCTACAGCTTCGAAGAGTCTCCAACCACCTGTCTTTCCTGAAGCAATTAAAGACCATGCTGTTTCCTTAGCCCTCTGTCTCCTCCATGTCAGTTACTAGCGCTGGGATGCTTCCGGGTAGCCATGCACTCTACAAATGCCCCTCCATTCCATTCCATTCTAAATGCAAGTAAAACTGATACTACTGGGTGTGGTTTGACTTTTCCATCTCAGAATACATATATATATATATATATATATATATATATATATATATATATATATACACACACACATACAACGAGAGATCTCTGCCAATAGCGCAGAAACACCAGGCTGCAGTTTGTGCAATATTCGGGTTTATTCGGCAAGCAAAGGACGACGTGTTTCGATCTCGGACGAGATCTTGGTCACAGGACCTTCTGTGGAATTCACACAACATTTAACGGTGCAGTACTTTTGTACGACGCAGCGTGCATAAACATAAAAGAAACACTGTGGAAATTGACAGTCATCTTATGTTCAGTTGATTTTGTAAATAAAGTTTTCTACAAAATAAATATACACAAAATAATTTTGTAATTATTAAACATCCAGTTGATTGCTGTGTGCTTGTATATTAGTGAATGTACAATACAATAACTATTGATTCCAGAGTGTGTTTGGGGCTGAGATTAGGGTTTAGTGAGTGCCACCTAGTACAGAGGAGAGCGTCAGGAGATAAAAGGTCTAGTACCAATATGTTGTCACCTTCAGGATATGGCTGTGATTGTGGTTGGGATCAAATAATGGTAAAGTGATATCCTTCTAGGTTAGGACCAAAGTGGGGGACCCAGTTGGAGGTTTTCAGTAGTCGCATGTGAAAACCTTCAAATGGCTGAGCTAAACAACCGAGGTGTTGAAGAAACGACAGTTCAGTGGAACTTGTTGGTTCTCATGAGCTCTTAAACTTTAAGTAAGTGGCTACTCTTCATTCGTGGTGCGCTCATCAATCTGTCAAAATATAAACATACAGGTCAGTCACGAGGAAATATACATGCTTCATATATCACACACCAATTAGATAATTTGGAAGTTATCACATTCTTACATCAATGTACGTGGCCATGCTGTGCATAAACACTCTCCCAATATTTTTACAGAAAAGATGGCTAGCAAAACTCTGAATGGATCAGAGTCAAACAATGATTTTTATGTAGTGTAATAACTTATCAACTGAGAAAACATAAGAAAACAAGAGAAAACGTGAAAGTAGACAACAGTGATAGTTCAATTAAAATTTACTAAAAGGTTTTATAAAAAAAAACGTATTAGTGAATTCAGAATAGGTTGAAGAGAAGCTTATGGGAACATTAAAGATGCACATATAATTCCTCATCATTGTTCATGTCATGTGGGAACCTACTGCCTGCCAATAAGATTAATCTGGATTCTAATCGGCGCAAGGCCTGAATTCGATTGCCACCTCTCGGGTTTCTCGGAACCGCGGCTAGACCAAAGTATTTACCCTTGGTCCAGTCACCCTCATGTGCCTTGCTGAAGTGTCTAGCAGTGCTATAACTGAAATCACGGCTGGTCACTGCTCTCCAGTGTGCCCGAATTCTATACATATGTATATCTCAGTCCAAGACCCAAACTCCTCTCCACGGAAAGAAGGTTCTGAGCACCCATGGGTTGTGTAACTTGCAACCTTTATTTCACCGGCATGACGCGTTTCAGCACAGCTGCCTTTTTCAAATGCCTTTGTTCACAAGTGCTGCAATCAACGTACTTTTAAGTGGAACTTGCTCAGCTGGGATAGACTAATGACAAAAGTGGGCGTGGCGGAATACCACGATTTTGGCGCTCCGAGTCAGTGGGTGCAGTCGCCTCGGTAAGTACTTTTACATCGACAGTGGGGTGAGCTTGCTGCTTCCCCTCACGAACACCCATGTCACAAGTACCATGCCGCAAGATTAGCACAGCCCTCATCCAGCATCTTGTATCCCATAATGTTAGACTATAGTTAGTTCCAACAAGTGCTGATAAAATGTGAGTGCATGTTGTGGCAGTCCAGCAGCTACCACCTTCATTGGAAAGTCCATAACGTGTGCCGAAACATTACATACCAGTCCAAAACTCAAACTCCTCTCCACAGAAAGAAAGATCTGAGCACACACAGGTTGTGTAACTTGCAACCTTCAATTCACCGGCATGACGCGTCTGACTCTTGGTAGGGTCACAATAAATTAAATACTTTTCTACATGTATTCATATTTTCTATATGTAGAAGAGTGTTTCTTTTTTGTGAACCTACCAAGAGCAATACAATGCTGTCAGACATGGATCTCTGTTAAGGGTCACCCCACCCAAACTTTTGTTTTCACCCCTCTTGTTGTTCTGAATTTGATTTTGTTGGCCATAGGACACTGCACACTTTACCAATGCTAACCAGCTCTAAAGAGTGTGTGCTCTCTTCTTATATCATATTAAAATTGACTTATTCCTAATTGGCACATGTATTTTTACTTGAAATTCCCTGGTAAATGGTTCTACATGTACCCAGGGCTTGCAAAGTAACTGTTACTGGTAGGCCTTCAGCATTTATTGTGCCACCCCATAAAGTAGCACTTTAGAACATGTCTCCGGCCTGCCATTGCAGCATGGAGGGCAGTTTTGAGCTGCCATTTCAACGTGGCAAAAAAATAAAAACGTTTGCCAGGCCAAAACTATTATTTTTAATACTTATAAGTAACCCCCTAAACTGAGTCCTAACAAATCCTAGGGCAGGATGCATGGTATTTAAAAATTAGGACGTTTACTGACGTTTTATATGCCCTGGCAGTGAAAAAACTCATAAAGTCGTTTTTCACTTATGTGAGGCGTATCTCTCCCATCAGCTCACACTAGCTTACATTATTACATTTAATAAGAGGTAAATTTGTATTGGAAGTAGATAGAAGTAATCAGTTTCGACTCAAATGAAATGTATTTTAAAATAAATCCTCTTTAATGATAAAGCCAGAATTTAAGTCACAGTTCTAAAAATTACATTTTTAGAAAGTTGGCTTCTTTTAGGCCACCATTTGTGCTTTCCTACAAACATCCTGGGTCACATGAATATGAGTGGCTCTGCTCGTAGGATTTATTTATTCCTCGCAGGCAGTGGCAGAAAGGGAATTAGCTGTGGCAGGATGGGACATCCTGGTAGGATGGCTGGGGCCGGAGCGGTTCCCTGCCCCACTCACACATCAAAGGGGCTTGCCTCAGGACGCACAAAGGAACCTGATGCCATTCTTTTGTCACCCTACACAGTTTTAGGCCTTGACAGGCAAAGGGAAGTACTTCCAGAACCAGATGTGGGGCTAGGATAGGGTGCCCCTGACACACAAAGACTGACAGCAGGCATACATATTGGACCCTTAGAACCACTCTTCAGAACACTCCCAGGATCTGTGAACATTTCAGAAAAAGAGCTGCCCTGCTGCCAGAGGGATGTCCTACTGCTTGAGGACTGACCTGGTGCCTGAGAATGAAGGCTGGACCTGCTTATTTTCATCTCACCTTATCTGAGTAGCTCCAAGGGTCAGTTGGCTTACCTCCTTGTTAAGCTACAGACACATAACTTACTTCCAGGGGCCTCCCTGCAACTGACCAGCTGACCTGCTGCAACTGGACCTGCCTAGACCTGCAACTTTACCTACCTGTTCAATGCTGGCCGCTGCTGGAGTGAGTTCTTGATCCTCAAGAGATGCCTCACAGGCCTTGGATCCTTGGATAGCATCAGTCTGAGCTCCACTCAAGAAGCAAAGGTAACAACCTGAAGTGTGGGTACTACGCCATCGTGAAGTGACCCCTTCATGCTGACACCATGCCACACACAATGACTGCCAACGTGAAGCTCCAGTGAAGACCTGCTCTTCGTGTTACAGTAACAGCCAGTGACAACCATCAATATAAGATCTGACCTTCGCACTACAGCAACAACGGCGTGCAGTGATTGCCAAAGTGTGGCAACGGCCACCCCCTTTGCCCGACCAGCTCTACGCTTTAAAGCGATGACCATCTGCAATGCTCTGTCTGCTCTTGGCTGCCTCCCCGACCTCAAACTGAACTCTTTATGCCACACTTTGAGAAGATAACTGTTTCAGCAGGACCCTCTATCCCACCTGCATTCCATTGTGGTCAGACAGAACTTGTGACTTCCCACAGTCTAGCCTGGCCAAATGACTGCAAGTTTCACTTTGTGTTTTTAGACTGGTCTACTTAAAACTCTAAGAGTAAATATCTATAGTTACCCGTTGGAGTTTTGTCATTCTGACATTATATAATTTACTAGCAGCCCGTCCCGACGTTGTCAGGGTATGAAATAGAATGTGTGTAATGTATGTACTTGGCAAGGGAAATTTATTTTAAAATCTCGAGGTAGACAACATTTTTTGTTTCATTAGAATCAGAACAGAGAAGGCCCAGCTGCAGCCCTGGTTGATGTTAGCAGGTGCATGTAATTGGTGTAGTGATCCGCCGCCTGAGCCCAGCTACAGCCCTGGCGCGTGTAATGCCGTTGAATGAGAGAGTTATCAGCCGCGGGTAAATCTGTTTAATGAGAGAGTTGAGTGACAGCGAGTAGGAGAGGCTGCAGTAATTGTCCCCGCAGACACGCTCATTTGCACGTTCCCCCACTTGAGGCCCAGCGGCAGCCCTGGTTGATGTTATCAGGCGTGTGTAATTAGTGTCCTGATCCGCCGCCTGAGCCCGGCTAGAGCCCTGGTTGATGGTAGCAGGTGCGTGTAATTTCGTTGAATGAGAGAGTTCAGTAACAGCACGCAGGAGAGGCTGCAGTAACGTTACTTACCACGCCTCCAGCTGAACGCATTTGTCACGCCCCCAGCACATGGCCACAGCAGACGATCTTCTGATTAATGTACGACCCACATGGCATGAAGGGCGGAACGTAGCACACGCCCCCAGCGTTTCTCACGCCCCCAGCGTGCCCCTTGATGCGGTGCAATTGGGTTCACATGGCATGAAGGCCGGACACACCCCCCCAGAATTTCTCACGCCCCCAGCGTGCCCCTTGATGCTGCGCAGCAACATAATTGGCGCTTGTATGTACGACTCACATGGCATGAAGGGCGGACATACGCTCCCAGTGTTTGTCACGCCCCCAGCATTTGTCATGCCCCCAGCACACGCCCACAGCCCACGATATGATGGCCGTACCACACGGCCCCAGCATTAGTCACACCCAAGCCCACGCCCACAGCACAACACAGACACGCCCACAAGGGACTACTTTGCTGGCACAGTTCTTTTACCTTTTAAATGTATATGGTGGCCGTCTGCATAGCCTATGTCCTTCTGCTGCAACTGCCCTTTCCAATGCTGTATTGGGTGTTGTGATTGGTGCTGTGCTTACTGAGATTACCCACCTCAAAGGTTTTGGCTCTCTCTTTATATTATTAGTATGGACTACATATGTTTTAATTTACTATATGTGAGTATTGATGTATATAAGTGATTATACGTGCGAGTGTGAGAGATTGGAAGAGTTCCTGTAGAAATAGGTATGCGTTTCTATAAGTGATTGTTTAAGAGAGTAAGTATGTGTATGTTTCTGTAAAAGTAAGTGTAGTGGTGTGTGTATAGCTGTATATGCAAGTAAATGTATGTTTGATAGTTTATTTGCATGTGTGAGTATGTGTGTGAGTAACTGTATGGATGAGTATCGGTGTGTAACAGGATATATAGGTGTATAAGTACATATGATGAGTGAGTACATGTATGAGTGACTATATAGAACTGTTGGTGAATGAGTGTATGTGTATGTAGATTTTGGAATTACTGAATAGATTGTTCTAACTGGTATTGGTATCTCCATTTTTTGAAAATGTTAGTTTCTATTTTTGAAGGTGTGTATCAAAGGTTATATTACGCTGAGAGGAGGTCTGCCACTCTTTCACAAGGATGATGTCATCAGTGATGTCATTTGAGATGTCATCAGTGATGTCATCAGTGATGTCACTGACCATGCCATGAGTTATATAATATGTGACGTCATCAGCAGTGCATTGCGGGCGCGCAAGTTATAGTTAGCTGAACTAACTATAACGGGGGAATTTCAATGGTTTTGTATGAGTGAAATGTCCAGCTAACTATAACATGTGTGAAACCTATGGTTTTTTCAGTGAATTTCTAAGGTTTTTTAAATGCTAATTCCTAACTATAACGTGGCTGAAACCTTTGGTTTTTCAGTGAATTTCAAAGGTTTTGTAAATGATCATTTTTAAATGTATTAATTGTTATTTTGTTATACTAATTTACTACATTGTTTTAAAGTATTTATTTTTAGATATTTTATTTTTATAAATTACATTACATATTGTAATATAAATTGTTAAAAATATTGAAATTGTAATTTAAATTTTTTTTTTTAAATGTATATGGTGACTGTCTGCATAGCCTATGTCCTTCTGCTGCAACTGCCCTTTCCAACGCTGTATTGGGTGTTGTGATTGGTGCTGTGGTTACTGAGATTACCCGCCTCAAAGGTTTGGGCTCACTCTTTATAATAGTAGTATGGATTAACATTCACTCAATTTTTCTAAAATAGTGTGGGGTTTTTCTAGTGTTGTTTTTTTAACTTCATTACTGTTTGTCTGCTGCATGCTTTACACATTGATTCAAACGTAAGCCTGACTGCTTTTGTGCCAATATACCAGAAGGTTAAGCACAGTTTAATTCATTGGCATTTTGTGGTCCACCCTGAAAAAGACTGTATTTATTACTTGAGTGGGGCTTCCACCCCTCTCAACTAATAACTCAGTTTCTTACAATAGCTTTCTTCTTTACAGTAGCAGAAGAGAAAATGTTTGATGAATAATCATTTACAAGGGGGAATTCTTCATTAGCCTTTGAGAAGCAATTCTTTTGACGGTCTTCAACTCCTTCCTGAATTCCTAGACATTTAGAGGAGTCCAGATGGTTAAATGGATATTATTCTAGATGTCGGATATGTAAATAAAGGTTTATTTCCTGTTCCTTCACCTTTTGCAATTCTTAGTCTCCAATCTCACAATGTCTTGGTTGTGAGTGTGTTGGGAGCCACCAGAGATGGTGAGCTTATGGACCTTGTTTGCATGAGTGGCATTTGTTGTGGGCTTGTAGGTGGTACAGCTGGTCGAGAAGGTGACATGGGGTGATAATGAGAGCCAGAGGAGGTGTATCAAGGTAAGGATGACTAAGTTGAATTTGTACAGGTCCTGGAAGAGGTGTGCAGTGATATGTACAATTTCTCACAGTGTAGCTAGTATGGTGTCTGGAAGGTTCTAAATCAGAGTCTTGACACCATTCAGATACAGGCGTGATGGCTTGGGCAGTAGTTCCAAAGCCACTTTGTAGGAGAAATGGTTTCCCTTTCTTTATTAGGCAGAGCTGGTACAATGTTGCCTTGCTCTTGTTAACAGTGTAATCCATTAGGATAAAGTTGGTAATGAGGGTTTATCACAGTGACTTTGAGTTATCTGAAAGTTGAGGGTTGAATCTGTCCAGGTTCATTTGATTAAGACAGATTTTGACCAGGTATTTGTTATTGTTGGTGAATCACTGTCAAAGACTGGGTGGGAAGCAGATTAGTTGAGTGCCTTTCGAGATTGCCTGAGAAAAGGATGACTCCTCCCAATAGCCACTGTGGCATCCTACAACGAATAATATACATGAAAGGTGACATGTGTCGTTTTTAAAGGATCTCAACTAAAAGGAATAATCTGCAAAGGGGAAAAACTCCTTTGGCAATTGATGTAGTTCTTGATTGAAGATGTAGACTGAGTTGCTAAAAACAGCAAGGCAGCACACTCTTCTTAACATCAGGATGTAGAAAAGAGTTGCGGAAGATACAGGTTTTGAATCAGAAGATTGACAAGAAAGTTGGCCTAAATTACTTGAGGAAAACTGACAATAATAGCAGATGATGCTAAGCAAGATGACACATAATAAATCAGGGGACTAACAATTTTCAAGAGCCACCTGGTGTTTGCCTATACAGGAACTGACCTCATTGGAAGAGATTCTGCCACATCATGAATTGTAAAGTTAAAATCACTCCCAATAGGGATACAACATATCCAGTGACTGAAAACGAATTACTTCAATGATTCTACAAATAAGAAAACTAAGTTTGACATTTAGTATGCCTTCCAGTTTGCTAGAGGCCTGCCCTACATGTATGAGAACCCTTATGGTCCCCATGGTGTGAAGGCTCTGGACCACCTCCAACAATCAGAAGGGCTCACTGAGAGCATGAAGTAGCATGCAGCAACTGCACTAAAAAGTACTACATAGAAAACATCCTCATCTTTCATTACCATCACTGCATGTGTTCAGGTAAGCTCTGACCTTTGGCTTAGTTCTAGGCACAAACATAACAATCAGAGGAATTCAATTATGCTGTGGTTGGATTTGATGTAACTACTGGACGTTCAGTTGCTGAAGAGGTACATGCAATTCTTAAGTCTCTGAATGTTATGAGTAAAGAAGACATTCATGCAGAGTTGTTTGGTGTTTGTATTTTGGTGAATTGTGATGGTTTTGTTAGTGAGCAGGTTTCCAAGGGGATTACGTATAGGAGTGGAAAATGATTGGAAACAGGATGGAGCAGTGCAGGCAATCCATGGGTGATGGAGGGCTTCTGAGATCTTGGGTACCCATGTGGATGAACCGGTGTCTGATGGATATGTAGAAGAAGAACCTGGAGGATCTGACAAGTCATGATCTCATCTGCGAAGAAGCCTTTGTGATGGAGTTATTGAGGATGGTGCACCAGGAGGAGTGAGCTTCTCCGCTAATGGTTTTAATGAAGGATGCGGACAAAGTATTGTTTTCAATATAGTTGGCATTTGGAGTTTTGAGGATGTCAGTGAGGTTAGTTAGCATTAACTGTCTGAAGGATGTTAACTGCAAGATGGAGCATGGTGGTATGTGGGAGGAATGCATGCTTCATGCTGTTGATGTGCTGTCCAATATTCTTTATTTTGTCATTGAGGACGAGGTAGATGGATACACATGTTGTGGAGTGACCAATTGATGGATCTAGCGAATTGTTGTAGTAATGCTTTATTGCCTTAAATTGGATCCTGTTTTTGTTGATGCTTCATTGATAGCATTAGTGTAGTATTTGGCTGTGGTTGATTCTGTGGGATGTTTGTATGTTCAATGAAAGGTTGTGTCTTTAGTGGATCTAATTTCCTTCTATTTTCTTTCCTGCTTGTGAATGGTACTCGTGTGCATTTCTTGGCAGCCTGGATGTTTACATGGTTTCCAAGAAATGTGTTGGAGGTGTTGAGTATTGTCAATGGAAATTGAGTGGGTAGTGCCTCGTAAAAAGAGATGTTTTTGTTTTAAAATGACATGGAGAAGGCTTTGAAGAACTTGAAGGTTTGTCTTCCTCTTTTGGATTGGGCTAAGTGTGTTTGATATGGTGCAGGCTGATAGGGGCGGCACAGCGTTTGTTACAGGTGCAGGGGTCTGGATGGTTTTCAATGTATATTTGGTGATTTTGGTCTGAGGCAAAACAGCCGCTATCAGAGTTTGGGCACTTTATTACTGCATATCTTGCTTCTTTTGGTGCAGTGTTCATGGTTTTCCTAGCACAAAGTGTATGTGAAAATATTCAATTATGTGGAAATTATAGCAAAAGACTTGGGGCTGCCTGATAACAAAATCCAATTGTAAGTTACTACTAAAACAAATCAGTAATAAGTCCAGCACCACTCGTGGCCATCCAGTGGTACTGCAACACCTCCCCAGAGAAAATAATTGGGGGAAAGAACTAAAGTAAAACCCCATAGGAAATAACGTTAAATTATTGTTTACTGTTCTATATACTTTATCATAGAGAGAAGTGGTGTATGCCTATGGAAAATTGTAGGGAAAATTGAAATATTATTATTTAACTAAAAAAAAATTACAATAGTTTTATGTTAAACATTAATGTAAATTAATTGTATGTATGTAATTAAAATGTAGTTATGTTGTAATAAAATCTACTCTATCAGTAATTATTTTATTCAAATTAGAGTATTACAATATTTTATAAGTAAATAACAAATATATCCTACTTTTTTTTATTTAGTTAACATTACATTTTATGTTCTCATATTTCTAACTATTTCCATTATTTTCAATGTTAATTGGAGAGTGTTGCAGTACCTGTGATTGGCCATATGTTGTGCTGGGCTTACTGTTTTTTTTGTGGTAACTTACACTTGGATTTGTGAATCTGCAAAACGTAGTAAATTCATTTTAAAGTGTAAATTACTCAAAAGTGTAAGTAACCTTTATGAATTAAGTCCAGAATCATGATTTCGGTACTAATAGGAATTTATGAACAAATCATAAATAGGCCCTAAGTCTTTCGGATAAAAACAGTAACTCGAACCATAAAAACATCAGACCTGATCTTTATTGTAATAGATCACACTTTGGAGGCCATTACTTGTTGCCATACAGGTTGCTAAAATATAACTGAACTTGTCTCTTTTTTTCCTTTATTCTTATTCAATTTCTATTTCTTTTGAATAATATATGTAAACTTTGAAAATATAACAAAAATAATACAGGGCAATTTATTGCCCTTGCCCCACATGGTATAGTAAAACAATGAATCAGAGGACTATTTGAGGTGTAGAGCCCCATCTATCTAATAGAGTTTAAATGTAGGAAGCATAATCAAATACTATGGGGGATATTCACAAAGAAGTGGCGGTGAGAGTCGTTAGCGTCCTTGACTTAACGCCTCTCATCGCCACTTCGGAAACACCAGGCTGCACCCTATTCACAAGAATGTGGTGCAGCCTACCGTTTCCCCCATCGGCGGCACTAAATCTCACGACTGAACGCCAGAACAGGCACCCTTGCATCAGTGTGCAAGGGTGTCTGCGAGCAGGGAGGTTTGTTAATGCACAGGAAGGCGTCCCTTCCTGTACATTAATAACCCCGAAAATGCCAGTTTGCTTTTTATATGTGTGCTGCTACACATGGAAAAATAAAAAAAGAGAAGAAATAAAGGTTTTTTCCCCATTTAGCCACATTAAGACCTGATTTTTCTAGGTCTTAAGTTTGGCGATGCCACCTATTATCGCCACCCTTGATAATAGGCGGTAGCGTCAAACTCAATGGGTGTTGCAGTAGTATGCCCACCGCAACACCCACTGCACACCCCCTTTCACGCTAACCTTAGCATTAAAGGAACCCTATTCTCAAAGCAGCATTAAGCCACTTAACGTGGCTTTGAGCCACGTTACATGCGTTAACGCTGCCTTGAGAATAGGGCTCAGGCCCTATTGCCACTGGACTGTCAAAAAAGTGACGTTCCTGTGGCGATAGGGGCTTGAGAATATGCCCCTATGTCCCTTTTTCTCACACTAAAATGTATTTAGGTTATTAAGTGAAATCAATGTTACAGTTACAGAAACATGCATTTTGTAGCCTGCAAATTGTTTAATCATTGGACCTATGAGCTAAGCATCAAGGAAAGCTGATGAGTTGAGTGAAACAGAGAACATTGGTATGATGCTGAGAGATTTAGCTTTTAGATACAGGCAGATGCTACAGTTATGACTAAGCATAATGGAGCAGAGGATGTGTACAAAGGAAGCCTACTACTACTATGAGCAATGCTTACGTATTGGTAAACGTATTGACATAAGAAAGGCACTTGTATAGTGTGGAGTATTATGTCATTTGCCATCTTTACATCACCTCCTGAGCTATCTGTGTGGATATCAGATACTAGCTTGCATTCTGCTAACAATTTGACCATCCTGGTCGAGAAGGGAAACAAGATACAAGACTGAAAAGGTTACACTCCATTCTATTCAACTGTTAGATATTTGCCTCATTCTAAGTAATTATGTGCAAGGGTAGTTTTGAAGAATGGCTAGAGAAATAGATACATGTTTCAGCTGGGCTTTCACAAATCCCTATAAAGGTATGTCTCAGGTAAAAATCAGGGCAGCTTGCAGGTGGCAACGTTATACATTAGTGTTCACAGAATCCACCCTGTATAGAAGAGGCAATATAGAAGTCTTTCCTCTGAAAGGGTGTTCACATGGATCCTTCTCATGAAAGGCCTTACCAATGCACACAGGGCAATAACATAGCTACATGTTTGAATAAGTTGGCAATGTGCTATCTAAACTCAATGTAAATTACAAATGCAAAATAGAGAAAAAACATAAAAATAAAGAAGCCAGTTGATAATTAAAGCGGAATTGGTCAATTCTTAGAATGAAAATATAAAAAAACTCATAAAAAGCTTTATGTGTCACTTTACGTATTTGTAGCAGAAAACAGGAGTAACAGCTGGCCAGTGTGCAAGTGGATTAGGGTGATATGTAATGGTGTGGTAAATTGAAAATTGAAAAAAAGGTCTACAGACTTTAGCAGTCTTGCCAAAGCTAAATATTGCTGAGGGTTACACAACACTGGATATCCTCATTAGACGATTGGGATGATTATACTTTGCTGGAAATAAAAGGGTCAGTGGAGGGGAGGGGAAAGTCTTCATTGTAGGCTGAAGCAACACATTTGTCCTTAGACATTCTACGTGGCTTAACTGTTTTCTCTCTAATGGAGTAGTGACCCCTTTAGAGGTTGATGGCCTTAGGCAGAAGACAAAGAAGGTTCCACAGAACCAGATGAGAACCAGATGAGACGTATGGGAAAGCCTTTGTAAAGAGTATATGAGCCAATGACGAGTCCCAAGAAGGATCTGCAGCCAGTGGATTCAGTGGTGGTAACAATCTTCACCATACTGGCTTGGGTGCTTACTAGGGCGAAATTCTTAAAACAAAATGATTTGAGTGAGATTAAAGATGTTGGATTTCACATACCAATATCAGAATACCTATGGGATGCAACAACCTAAATTTCTCTTTAGAAAAACTAAGGGCCTGATTTAGAGCTTTGCAGACGGGTTACTCTATCATAAATATGATGGATATCCCGTTCACCTTATTAAAACGGTGTTATATCCTAGGGCTGATGAGATATCCGTCACATTGTGTCAAAATAACCCATTCACCAAACTCTAAATCAGGCCCTACGCATCCTAATATCAAATGTGCAACAGTCCACTTTGCATGTGCCAACAGACATGAGCCAATATCCTGTGCCATTTTGAAAATCTCAGCACTCATCTTCTATTAGCTATCTCTGCTGATCCTTCTGACTCTTTCTGTCTTCCTGGATTTAACAGTAAAAAGACACATATCCCTCCTTCTAGACACGTGGGCTTCAAACAGAAACAAGGTGGGGCACTAAGTAAATGAGAATAGCACTTTTGATTGTTAGACATGGATTCAGGCCTACATCTCTTTTAACGTCTATAACGTAGGTATTTTTTAAAGAATAATCCATATAATGACCTGTGCATGGTAGAAGACTTCTTGACTTCAGTCCTTTCCATATTGTCATACTTGACCAACTTTCACAACCCTACCCTCTTTAATTAATGTCAGAGGTCTACTACTGGACCCCAAGAGAACACCCGCCAACCTTTACTGTGTAAATTGAAAAATGATGAGCATGGCAAGACGTACTCCAGAGGAATAGTTCATAATCACAACGTTGAGTATATATCTTTGAAAGAAAGATGGATGAAAATATATTGTAAAGCTTGTCCCATAAACTTTATAATGCACTTTGCAAAGATAACACGTCTACATTAATACATCAATGTATTTTAGTGCATCTGGTTGTTGTCAGGTTTTAATATATCAGGTATGATTTTATTATAGTTGACAATTATGCCCGGGCAGTTGACTGCTACAGTGTGCTACAAATTCATTCAGGAATCTAAAATGTTAGTGCTTCAGGTATTTAGAAAAGCCACATGTTTATATTAAATTATTGAATAGCACATCACAAATAAACTGTGTTTTAGTCCAGATCAAAAGGGTGGAAATTGATTGGAATAAGAAACCCACTCACACAGTACGAAACCGTGAAAGCGGCATTTTAAGATAAGGATGCTTCCGGCCTCTTCCCCTGAGAATTTTAAGTGCTTTATGCTTTTACCTGGCATTCAGAGATAATTACTCTACATCAGTGTCACTCTTTTTGGAGGGGGTTGAAACACTGTGAATTCTCTTTCTTCCCCTTGTCTTCTTATCCATGTAAATGCCTCCATACATGTACACATCCATGTATTTGTCTGCCTGCTTGTCTCTCTCTCTCTCTCTAATTCTGAAGGCATTTCTCTGTCTGTATGTCTGCCCAACTATTAATGTACGTTCTATGTGCTTTCTGCATCTCTCTCTAACTTTCCTTGACAGATTCTGGGTGAGTTGTGCATGTCTGTGTTATCTGCTGCATCCTTTTCGAATGGCAACGGTGTGCATTAAGTGCAGTACTGGGCTAGTGTTAACAATAATCAAGCCATGGACAGGTACGTAATATCAGGCGTTTATAGAGGTGCGCCACGTTGCTAACTACATGACAATCAACGATAATGTAAAGAAAACCAAGACATTACCGTGATAACAAACATTTGCGCTACTCACTGAGGCTAAGAAAGAATGGCGGATTAATACTTTTCAGTAGGTGGGGAGAAGTGCAATCATTGAAGCCTTTGCTTTATGTCACAGAGACATAAAACTGAATAGGAGGTTAGTCATAATAGTGACAAGAGGTCAGCTTCCTTGTAGAACTTTTCAATAAGATGAAGACAAACATGCTAGAAGCAAGAATCGCGCTATGTAGCTTCAAACAGAAAAGAGGTGGCTGGTTCGGGAGACTAATATGTCTACACCTATCTAGAATATTTCGATATTCCATGGCACAAACCAGAGAGGTGCTCAATAAAGTGTGGTGTATATAGCAGGGGGGAAAGACGTTGATTCTTGTCAGCATATAAAAGCAGAGAAGGAAGGTCTTATAGCTTACATCCACAGGAGGATCGGGGCATTTCCTATAAAAGGCATACAAAGAGTTCCATGACCATAAGCTTCTTCGACTCCAATTGCAAGGAAGCATCTTTCCTCTGCTCTTTTAGGAGAATATGACATCTATGGCTCTCAACTATTCCTCTGATGTCAGCAGAGTAGGGCAGGTATCTGATTACTCCTCGGGGACCTCAACTTCCACCTGGAGAACAACAACGACCGCAACACCACCACCCTGCTGGACAACCTCGCCAACCTCGGACTCAAGCAACTGGTGACCACCCCCACCCACTACGCCGGACACACACTCGACCCGGTCTTCTCTTCCAGCAAGGACATCGCCTTCAGCCACGCCACGGGACTCCACTGGACTGACCACAGCTGCATCCATTTCAGCTTCAGAAGGACCACGTTCCACCATCACCAGCAACAGGTCCCCCGCAGAAGCTGGAACAAGATCACTGCAGACCAGCTCGCTACTTCCCTGAGCAAGAACCCTCCCACCAGCACAATGAACCCCAGCCAAGCGGCCACCATCCTCACGAAAGGGATCAGCGACTGCGCAGACGACCTCGCCCCTCTGAAGACCCCGCCGAGCAGACCCGGCAGCAAGAAAGCCCCATGGTTTAACGACGAACTCAAGAGCTCCAAGAAGAACTGCAGAGCTCGCGAGAAAACCTGGCGCAGAGACCCAACACCGGACAACATGACTGCCCTCAAGCTCGCCACCCGAAAACACCACCAACTGATCCAAGCCACCAAGAACACCGCATTCAAGGAACGACTGGACAACAACGCACACAACAGCAAGGAACTCTTCAACATCGTGAAAGAGCTCTCCAACCCCAACGCCGGAAACAACGACATCACCCCTTCGCAAGACCTCTGCAACTCCCTCGCCTCCTACTTCCACAACAAGATCGCGGACATACACAACAGCTTCAGCACTCAACCGACGCACGCCACGACCGAACCATCACTCCCCACCACCACCCTCCGCGCCTGGACCCCGATCAGCACCGAAGACACCATCCACACGATGAACTCCATCCACTCCGGATCTCCGACCGACCCCTGCCCTCACCACGTCTTCAACAAGGCCGACGCTGTCATCGCACCCCACCTGCGGGACATCATCAACACCTCCTTCGACACCGCTACCTTCCCGGAGAGCTGGAAGCACGCCGAACTCAGCGCTCTACTTAAGAAACCATCAGCCGACCCCACCGACCTCAAGAACTACCGCCCCATCTCGCTGCTCCCGTTTCTGGCAAAAGTCATCGAGAAGACCGTCAACAAGCAACTGGCCGCCTTCCTCGAGACGAACGGCTCCCTCGACCTCTCGCAGTCTGGCTTCCGGGCCAACCACAGCACCGAGACCGCCCTGATCGCAGCCACCGATGACATCCGAACCCTGCTCGACAACGGAGAAACAGCGGCCCTCATCCTCCTGGACCTCTCCGCGGCCTTCGACACTGTCTGCCACCGTACCCTAGTGCAGCGCCTCAGCAACGTCGGAATCCAGGAGAAGGCACTGGAGTGGATCATCTCCTTCCTCGCGGGAAGGACACAGAGAGTCCGCCTCCCCCCGTTCAGATCGGAGGCCACCGAAGTCATCTGCGGCGTTCCTCAAGGCTCCTCGCTCAGCCCAACACTCTTCAACGTCTACATGAGCCCCCTCACAGCCATCGCACGCCAGCACAACCTCAACATCATCTCCTACGCCGACGACACCCAGCTGATCCTCTCCCTCACCAACGACCCCGCCACCGCCAGCGCCAACCTGCACGAAGGGATGACAGACGTAGCCAAATGGATGTCGAACAGCCGCCTGAAACTGAACTCGGACAAGACGGAAGTCCTCATCCTGGGATCATCACCATCCGCCTGGGACGACTCCTGGTGGCCCCCCTCCCTGGGCAGCGCACCCAAACCCATGGACCACGCTCGCAACCTGGGCTTCATCCTGGACTCCTCCCTCTCCATGACCAGACAAGTCAACGCCGTCTCCTCGTCGTGCTTCAACATCCTGCGCATGCTACGTAAGATCTTCCGATGGATCCCCACCGAGACCAGGAAGACGGTCACCCAGGCCCTCGTCACCAGCCGTCTGGACTACGGCAACTCCCTCTACGCCGGAACCACCGCCAAACTCCAGAAGAGACTCCAGCGGATCCAGAACACCTCAGCACGACTCATCCTGGACATCCCCCGCCGCAGCCACATCTCCGGACACCTGAGAGACCTACACTGGCTCCCGGTCAACAAGAGAATCACCTTCCGGCTCCTCACCCACGCACACAAAGCCCTACACAACCAAGGCCCAGGATACCTCAACAGCCGCCTCAACTTCTACGCTCCCAAACGCCAGCTTCTATCGACCAGCCACGCCCTCGCCGCCGTCCTCCGCATCCGTAGAGCCACCACAGGAGGAAGGTCCTTCTCCTACCTGGCCGCCAAGACTTGGAACTCCCTTCCGAACCACCTCCGCATGACTCAGGACCACCTCGCCTTCAGGAAGCAGCTCAAGACCTGGCTGTTCGAGCAGTAGCGGACCCCCTGCCCCCAGCGCCTTGAGACCCTCCGGGTGAGTAGTGCGCTATATAAATGCTTGATTGATTGATTGATTGATTACTTGGCGTGATGATTTTGTTATCAAGCAGAATATTTGGCATCACAGGAATTTGCAACAGCTGTGATCACATTAGGAAGGGGCCGCTGTCACACTTACACTCATCATTTTACCACTTTTTTGATGTAGATGAGGTGCATCCAGTGAGCAGATATAGTAGCCTGGATGTGATTACCACATTCTAAGAAAAATAGATGCAAAACAAAACACCCCTCTTTAAATATAATATCAAAAGAGAAGTAAAAAAAAACTCGCATTGGCAAAACTATTGAGTCTTGTTTGAATTAATTAAGAAAGAAAAGCTCTCATATATTTCCTGTTTTGTCACAGTAGATCAGAGGAACTACATTACCTAACACAATGGTAGCTTGTTTATTGACTTTGCAGGAAGAAAGCATCAAGCATATCATAATTAACAGTAGAGATGCAAAGGTAATGCCAGTTAGACCTTCTCGCTGGGTTCAAGACAAGCATACATAGACTACATAGCATTAGGTCAAAGAAAATATTTAAAAAAGAAAAGAAATAAAAGAGGTTATACAGATATCAGCCGCATGTGCTCTTTCGGAGTTAGTTTGCAATCTAAAGAAAAACTACTTAGGCTTTTCAATTTGTTTGCCAGGTCCCAATTTCAGGGAATAACACAAATGTATAAACAGTAAGCTCCCTGCCAAACAAAATGCAACATATGGCCTAATTGAGTTTCGGCGTTGTGGGAGCAGGCAGGCCACCACCACCATGCCCCTGCACTGCTGAGACTCACCACAGCCCACCCGCCAGATTACAACTTAAAAGTGGTCTAGTGGGTGGGCGGCGTGGCGATCGTGTGGTGGTGACTCTTTCAAAGGAAAAGGTGCCTTTCAAAAAAGCACTGCAATGGAAATGCCACACAAGCTTCCTGCATTGGATGGACTGTAAAGTCCACGTCATGCAGAAATTCGTGTACATGCACACAGGGGGGCACATGTTATGCTCTGCTGTGTGCATCCATATGGCATGAGGTACCAGGTGGGCCTGTAGAGCCCACTTTGTTTCCACGCCACCATAGTTTTCATGGAGAGAAAACTCATAATATGCTTAGCGGAACCGTGGAGCTTCGCCAAGCATATAGCGGCCTCAGGGCTGCCTTGCCTTGGTCAGGCAACAGCAGTTTCCTTGCATCATTTGCAGTCCCAGGGCCGTCCGACCTCCCAACTAATAATAGGGTGGTCGGACCGCTGGTGCGGCAGTGACTGGACTGCCACCACTGCACCACCACAAGTCTGGCAGTCCTCAGACCGCCAGACTCATAATTAGGCCCTGCAGTGTTTATGAGATTGGGGAAACTGCTGTTGCACTGAATGTGTAACTGCAACATTCTCCCCTAGTTGAGAGATCTGGCTTAAATCCATTGTTCTTTTGCCCACTACACCACCCCAGTTTGGACCCAGTCATATGTGCTTCATGGGAACAGTCCAGACCGAACGGCCAAGCCAGGTCCTCCATGGACCGGAAACAAGCATCCCGGGACAGGTTTCAGGGTATGTCACCCTTCATCAACCAGGCTAGCTTGAATCCAGTGGCACAGTGAGCAATGGACCCACGTCTGGGCATACCCATCCCACTTAGGGCAAAAAGTGTAGCTGCAACAAATGATGGACGGAATGCTGAATGATTCACACATTCTCCCCCAGTCGAGAGATCTGCATTAAATTCATCGTTCTTTTGTCCACTACGCCACCCCAGCTTGGACCCGCCATATGCAAATCAGTCTTGACCCTGTGCCTCATGGGAACAGTCCAGACCGAACTGCCAAGCAATGTCATGGCAGGTAATTTGAGCATCATTTAGGTTCAGTAGAATGAGCAAAAATGCCTGGGAGACCACCTCCTAACTATCAAGTGTGTATGCGCATATTTTCTTTAGTACTTCAGAAATAACAACTTAAGAAAGCTGAATGCAATAACCCAATGCTTGTTAAATGTTAAATATTCCTTTTCTGTGTAATCGAAGCACGCTTGTGTGCATACCAGCATTTGAAAACAAACATGTTATGTGGAAATGTAGGCACACTTGTGTGTTTCTCTTTAGTGGAGAACTTTTTAAGAGGACAACATTAAATGGCGATGAAAATTAGGCCTGCCATTCAAAACCTGGGCCAACCACTCTTGCTCGGATCTGTCAATGCGGTTTCACTGAAGTATTGCACTCTTGTGTAAGGAAATAACAATATTAGCAATTATATGGGCATTAAATGATGCAGTATAACCCATGTTTGAAGTACACCTGTGGAGTATGATGCAGTCCTGCTCAAGTTCTGTTAGACAAGAAGAAACACCCAGACACCAGGATCGGTGCACACATTCTCTGGCTCACCACACCTCACCACCAAGCCATCGTAAGCACACTGGAGCCAAGCCACATTGCATGCATTTCAGTTTATTTCTTAAATCATTGAGCTGTTATTGAAGGTGTATAAATTCATCAAAACGATGTAAATAAAATGTAGAAAGTTGCATGTTAAAATCTAAAAATAAGTGTGTTTAAGTCGACATTAGTGTGTTTAAGTTGATTTTCTCAGAGTTTAGTTCACATTGATTAAGGAGAGGAACATTTTTTAACAAAGGAACATGGTGGTTTACACTCGAGAATTGTGTCATTCTTAATAATAATTGTGCAAATTACATATCGGAATTTACTTTTACAAAAAACAACTTACTAACTACTTTAATCAATGTCTGAGTATTAAGTTTTACCTCAAACATTTAATTGATGCGTTAGGGAGAGAAGGAGGAGAAATTAGAAAGTCATGAAATACATGCAATAACATTCAGATAGTGTAACCTCTCAGTCTCACCTTTGTCTAAGGGCTTTATAATGATTCTGGTGGTCCACAGACCGGCAGACTCGCTTTTTAGTCTCTCTATTATGAGTGGGACCGACGCAAGCGCCAGGGAACCACCATTCCCTGGCAGCTGTGCGGTGGTATTGAGGCAACAGTATGCTTGCCAGGACCGCCACTGTCCCTCCAAGCCTTTTATGATTTTCCTCTCCTCCACGGTGTTCATGGTAAACCATGGCAGAGAGAAAACAAAAGAGGGCCCTACAGGGCCACTTGGTGACTCTCACCATGTGGATGCACACGGGGGGCACATGAGCATGCCGCCCCAGTATCTGCACAGAATGGACTGCAAAGGTTCATGCAATACAGTTACAGACTTTATGTTCCCATTGTGGTGCCTATTTCATAGGCACCACCCTGGAAACACCAAAGAATCGCCCGCCAGACCAGAAGAAAACTCCTGATCTGACAGGCAGTTATAGACAGGTTTGGCAGTGCGGGAGCTGGGCTGTCCCGCACCCACACCTCATAAAGTGGCCCTTTGTCTTTTGTATTATTCCATTGCATCCTGTGTAACATAAGCCTACAGCATTGGTTCTGACAGTTTTTTTGCAGAACGTCCGACTGTTCTTTCATTGGCTTAATATTAATTAATTAAAGAGTAGTTGTACAGCTGTCTCTATATCTTCATGCTGTTTGTAGGTCTGGCTTTGCCATTTCATATATGGTAAAAAAAGAATCCAAAAGAATATGATGCATATCCATCACAGGATACTTCTAGATTCACCCACCCACATTTGCATCAATCCACCCATCAAGAGTGACTGAGGAGTGAGAAAGAAAGATACAACACAGGGTGACAAAGCACCAAGAAGAAAAGGAAAAAAAAGAAAACAAAACAAATGAAAAGAAAAGAAAAGGAAAAAAAAAAGCAGGAGAGCGGAATTGTGCGAATGTCAAGTTTCAAAGGCTCCAGTTATATTTGAAATAGTCTCTTTACCTTATGGCAGGGGAAGATGGTTTGGCCTTTTTATTCCTTTCAATGAAGTCTGTTCCCTAGTAGCACAGGCTCAAGAAGAAAACAGTATGGTCCATAAAATACCTCACACAATTGACGGGTGTTGTAATAAATGTAGCGTAGCGTAGTCCTTGAGGTCCCTTGTAAGTAGTTTATTCAAGTAAGATGGTATTTATTCAGGTAAGATGGTAAAGTAAGTAAGAAGTAAGAAGAAGAGGATAAAGGCCCACCAGCAGCGGACATTTAAAACCGTCACTCACTCTGAAGTTCAAATACATAATGGGCGCGTGCCACTTAACTGGCTTTGTTCTTCGCACTGTGTCTCTGTTCTCCGATTACTCCCTACGTCACTATCCTCACAGGATGCACTAACGTGCTGTGAGCTATGCAGTATGGCGTGCTGAATGTGCCGCCATCTTATGCTGCACTACGTTATTTGCTGCAAGTTTACAGCGCTCTGCCAACCACGTTTTTAGAGGAGATTTCAGCAACGCTTTCCTCCGCTGATGACAGCCACAACTTACTTTTGGCAATGTGGAACCGCTGTTTGTTTTTAAGGGACACCCAACTCGAAGGCCCTGGGTGTTTACAGTTACTCCATGTCGCTGCGCGTTCCTCTGCATCATTGTGGTATATTGCTCAGGGGCAAAGATCGAGCTCCGGTGTTTTAAAATAAAAGGAAAGCGCATGAGAGAACATAAGGGCCAGTGAGGCCAAGACTGGTATAAAGAGCAGGGAATTCATAATTTGGAAAATGCTGCAATGAGATTATTTGATGAACTTGAAAGCACCCTTTTGATTTGAAGTACTTCCTTAGATGTCTGTTCTAAACTAAGACTCACCCTTGTGAAGCATGAGACTACTTGTAGTTCGAATCACTCATCAATTTGTCGTTGTGTACAGAATCACATCAAGTTTTGAGTTATTCACGGTTTTGTTGAGCATGAGATTTTCTGTCATTTTTGATTTGGGGTGGGCATGAAAATGACAGAAGAATATTACTTTGACCTAGTTCATTCTCTTGTTTTTGTGGTACATGAGATGACTGTTAGTTTCTGAGTCACTCATTATTTTTTTTATGGTGTGCATGGGATGCCTGTTAAGTGTTAAGAAAAGGGGGTGGTGATGAACAGAGTGCCTGAATTAAGCAGACCACTCTTACCCAGTCCAAAGATCAGGGCTTGATCCATCACCGTTTTTTAGCTCACTGCACCATCCCAGCTCAGAACTTGGCTATATGCAAATTAGTCTGTTCCTGTCCCAGTGCATGATGGGAACAGAGCAAACCAAACTACCAAGCCAATTCTTATACTGGGAAGGAAACAAGCTTCCGGGGACCGGTTTCTGCCATTTCAGGCGTCGTCGGCCCGGCTTGCTTGAATCCTGATGGTGCAATGAGCAAGGGACTCACATCTGAGTATACCCTTCCACGCTTATGGTGGACAAAATGATTATGGGGTTCATCACCACCCCCTTTTCTGAATCGTTTTTGGCCACTATAGGTGTGGCAGGGTATACTCAGACATGAGTCCCTTGCTCACTGCTCCATCAGGATTCAAGCAAGCCGGGCCTGTTCATCACCACCCCCTTTTCTGAATCGTTTTTGGCCACTATAGGTGTGGCAGGGTATACTCAGACATGAGTCCCTTGCTCACTGCTCCATCAGGATTCAAGCAAGCCGGGCCGACGAGGCTGAAATGCCAGAAACCGGTCCCCGGTAGCTTGTCTCCTTTCTGGTGAAGAATTGGCTTGGTAGTTTGGTCTGCCCTATTCCCATGATGCACTGGGCCAGGGACGGACTAATTTGCATATAGCCAGGTTCTGAGCTGGGATGGGGCAGTGAGCTAAATAACGGTGATGGATCAAGCCTTGATCTTTGGACTGGGTAAGAGTGGTCTGCTTAATTCAGACACTCTGTTCACCACCACCCCCCTTTTCTGAATTGTTAAGTGTTAAGTCACTCATGCTTTCTATTGTTCATAAGATGACTGAGAAGTAGTTTTAAGTCACTCATTGCATGTACGGTTTTTGGGAGTGTTGTGTTGCGCATGATTCTACTGTTCATGAGATGACTGAGCAGTAGTTTTAAGTCACTCATTGCATGTATGGTGTATAGGAGTTTTATGTTGCGCATGAGATGGCTGTCAAATTTAAGCCACTCATTACTATTTTGGTTTGCTTTGGAATGACTGCTTTGGTATGGCAGTGTGTGAACAGGTCACCTGATCTTTTTTTTTTTTTTTTTTTTTTTTTGAGATGAGAATGTAAGCCCGTGACCTAAGTGACGTGACTGTTGTCACATTCTTGAGCTTTGCATAATGGGACTATAATTGATGGATGTTTCCCTGTCACGCCGTAAGTTGGGTCTCTTTGTGCCTCTTGCTGACCTGGCCAGTTGGTTTGTTGGTTTCTTGGGTTTTGTATGCTGTGTGTTGGCGTGGTGGGTGAGTTGGTTATTTTGCTTTGGGTCTAATATCTGTGGGAGGATTGTTTTTTTTATTTGAGAAAGGGAGAAGGTGGTGGTGAATGTAATTTGCTGGTTTGTGTGATTTGCGTGAGTGAATGTTACATTTCTGATCTTACCTGATTTCATGTTAATTGTTGAAGTTGCGTGATTTTGCTTGTTCTTCGCAATTTTTTTTCTATTTATTGTTTTCTCTTAAAGAAGGGAGATGTGTTGGTTCCTTCTAAGCAGTTTATTCAGGTAAGATCGTAAAGTAAGAAGAAGAGGATAAAGGCCCCACCAGGAGCAGCCTCCTGCCGCTCAGCCCACCATCCAACTGACAGTTTTACACACTCAACATTCTAACAAGCTCTCACACCAAACGTTCTAGGCTGAGCAGCAGGAATAAGTACAACAATGGGTTTTAGAACATTGTGTAAAAATATCTAGATTATCCACGATTGATTTCCATTTTTTTGTTTTCATTTATTCATATCATATCAGTGGAAATCACCACATTATTGAGATTTACCCATGTACAATTCCATATTTATTCTATAGATATTTGGGCCAAGGAATTTTTATATTAAGGTTGTCAATGCTTCTAAATATGAGAAGCAATATCATAGCTGTTCACAAAGTGCTGATAGAGAAACTGACATTAGAGAGCTGCTAGAGGTGTCACTTTAAGATCCCACAGCTTGCAACAAACGACCCAAAGAGGTTCACTGACAGGGAAGGGTTAAGGAAATGGTGCCGCCAAACAGCAACATTTACTTTTGACTGGGAACCCAAAAACCCTTGTACTGGATCAGACTACTAAATATGGCTCATTGATGAAAATAGGAAGAATAGGGGCCATTCCCAATGCAATATAGAGGTAAAAAATAGAAAAGCTGATAATATTTTGATAAAATCTGATAGCTAAAAATGTGGCTTTGTATTGCTAACTGTACACCTTCTGTATTCTTCAGCTATCATTGTCACCTTTGATAAGTTGCAATGCAGATATCCATATTGTGTGGCATTAAAGGGATGCAGTATAAACGCTGATCTTGCTTTGCACAACACTTAAAACCTATCTGGACAATGCAAACATAAATGTGTACTTTGCACATATCTAGAAAAACTACAGAAACTGAGAAAAGTTGATGTGCCAGCACTGTAGAATTATACTTGAATATGTAGAAAGAGTAGGATTATTCAAATGGTGAATATGGGATGGTTTAGTAACTGATTACCTTATACCATTAACAGAGATATCATGAAAACTAATGACAATTTTGCATTGCTATTGATTTCATTGCGGAGTGTCCTAACAATCTTGATATTAGAGCAATTGCTAAACTAAAGCCCTCGTTACGATGTCAAGTGGACCGTCGCGGAACCGAGACCGACTGTCCTCCAGTCGGCGGTCCCGACAGCATGATTAGGATGTGACTACACATGGTGCAGTTGCACACTCCCATTTTTCTATGGGAGCTGGAGCAGCAGCTGTAAACTGACCATAGCACAAGCTCCCATAGGGAAATGGGATTGTTTGTTAATCCCTGCACTGCGTGGCAGGCACCTGACAGTGTATGCTACTTGGTACAGGGATTAACAGAGGGGCGCCGTAGGTGCCCCCCAGGTCTTCAACCGAAGGCCGTTGAGGCATGGGGTACTGCAAGAGGCCCCTGAATTCAGTGTCGGAAAGACTAACATGAAAAGCCTGTCAGAAACTGACTTGGTAATCCCAACAGCGGAAACGCAGTCCTTATGCGATTATGTGCCAAATCCGACTGGAGCCCGACGAAATCCAGCCAAAATGACAGTCCAGTTTGAATTCCGACCACTGTAATCATAATACGGTGGTAGGAATTCCAATTGCGGATGTCAGTCAAAAAGCGTCTTTTCGATCGACATCCAAACTATCCCCTATATGTGTTAGATGTCTGAAATTTTCAGTATAGGGGCTTAACATGATAATGAACATTTGTGTTCAAGAACAACTTTGTTTTAATAATAATTAGAATTTATTTACATGTTGCTACTTGTTTAAATTGTGGTAGTAGGCCATATTTAAAGTTTAATATTTCTGTGTAATCATTACTGACTGAATTATGATGTGCTTATATATGATGTGTGTGACCTATTTCATTATGTTTGAGCCTGGTTATTAGGAGTTTATTTTACTAAAGATGAAATGTTGAATTAAAAAAATGATTGAGATGTCTATTCTCCATTATTTCATGGGCTTGTGCAATGGACTTTGATAGGTTTTCTCAAATGTTGCCTACTTTGTTTTTGGTTCATGTGACATTCCTTTGGACAACAGAGATCTTTCTTAACCCCTTTGTGTGTGAATGGTGGGAAAATGACTTCTCTCCTATATCCATGGAAAGCAACAAAGTAAATAAGGTCTTTGTCAACTAACCCCTGAGGATGTAATTGATAGCCGTTTCTCGTGATGTGCACGGGAAAAAATGTCAGAGTAACAATTTGTACCTAAAAAGACGGAAGGATGATCACATGATGATCAGACCATTGAGTACCAACCAATGATGTCATAATGACAAATATGTATTATAAAACTCCATTGTTCAGGAGGAGTGGCCCTTTTGAGGAGAGCTTTGTCAACGCTCAGATGACCCCTGTTTCACTTTCCATGAATCAAACCTGTCTGCCAGATTTATGCTCAATTCCCCAATACCTATTCCCTAGGGCGTTTGCCCAGGGGACTTTAACCTGATCCCCTTGCCCATGATAAGAGGACCTTTTTGAGAACCAACTTCTTGCTTTCTTGGTGATAGAATTTGGTTTTGTCCCCAAAAATATCCTCTTTATGAATTCTTTATTTAAGGATAGATTATTTTAACTGGATGTGTGGCTTTATATTTCAAACGGTTAGATTTATGGCTGAGCTTCTGAAAATATGACATATGCATTGATTTAGGGTCTTTAATACAATACCCAAATTATCTAAATTTGTCTGAGTCTTATTGTGTCTAATGTTCTTTTTCACAAAAACTGTGCTGATTTTTAAATGCATAACAGAGATAGTCTTCAGAACATCAAGCTCTTCTGCTGTTGTTTTTTATCACCACAGCAGAGCATTTGATTTGCATGATTCTTGTTAGCTAAACGTCTTTAGGAGGTTCAGTCTACCAATTAAATTCTTTATTTCTACATCATGGTTTTGATAGTAATATACCTGAACCTGATCACTAATTTGTGAGTCGGCTATCATATAATGATCCACATTGGGTAGCTGATAGTTGGATGTCCTGTTTCCTCACCCCTTACTATGAAAAGAGAATGATCAATTGGAGGACCATCGCCTCTGAGGTGAAGTATTGAACCCGAGTAGAAATCCTACCTATATGGGCCCAGTAGGAGTGTTAAGGATATGTTTGTAAGCGTATTGGCTTCCACTACAAAAAAAGGGAGCAAATCACATCTGGCTAAGAACACCTTGACAGCACTGTCTGAAAATGTGGCATTTTCTCTGAGCACTGTTCCATGATTGTGATTTAAAAATATAATGTTTTAGAAGGTTCTAATCTGAAATCGTTGTTGAGCCAAAATGCACAAATGCCAACAACCATTACACATCATTCACTTCATGGATGACTGCTGAAGTATTCTTCAGCTATCACATGTTTTTTAAAGACTGTCTCATGTTAGAGCGTGGTGTAACTGAAGCACCAGTGATGGTGAAAAGCATTTTGATCATTGCAGATTATTCTGCTGGTTCAACAACCACACCATGCAATTGTACTTAACCAAATGCCGCTGTAATGACACTTTGTGCTGTGTCTGATGGTGCAGTGAACCAGTGCATCAACTACAGCAGTCTGTGATTGTCTGCATGGACACAGGTTCAAGTTCTAGCATGTCTACCAAGCCTGTCATCCTTCTGAGGTCGAAAAAATGTGTACCATTGAGTTGGTAACAATACACATCTGTTATTTCAGTCAGCGCTAAGGCAATCATGCTAGGGTAAACGTACATGTTACAAATACATGTTAGGTAAATGTATTTAAATGGGAAGGATACTCCTGCCCAGGGTTGTCCATTCCAGTCCCAAATCCCAGTGGTGCAATGTATCACTCTACCTTTTATAAGGCAATGCATACAGATTGAGTGAGCCCAAATTAATCTCTGTGATTGCAGATTTCACATGGACCTTGACATTAGAGAATGATAGCAGATTCCTATTATGCAGAACAGTTTGATACCATTTGTAGTTTGCCAGGACACGACCAGACCATTTAAAAAATGTTCTTCTTTTTGTTTGGGCACTACAAACCACATTGTGGGAGCCACAGATTGCTTTAGATCCGAAACATAGATGAAGGAATATGGATTAAGATATGGCTGATAACAAACAACAATTAGGATGTGTAGGAAAGTAAGATCTACTTCTTATGGTTACCCCCCATTTTTGCTTTACTGTTTTTCACTAGTCTGCCTGGGATCCTGCTTTCTCCCTAAAATGTTATGTCATGTACTTAGGTACACTCCAGATTGTATACTGGGGTACCCTTGTCAGTCCCTAGTATATGGTACCCATATACCTAGGTCATAGGTACCCAGAGACCCACCATGGGCTCAGGCATGTATTATGCCACCCATGAGACGCCATGCAAAATGGATCTACAGGCCTGCCATTGCAGCATGTGTAAGGTGGTGCATGCACCACTTACTTAAGATATAGGTTTACTAATTTTAAGGGCCACTAGACTTAAAACATATAAGTCACCCCTATGGCAGGCCTTGACAATCCTGAAGGCAGGGTGCTTGGCTATAAGTGAGAGGATGCCACTGCATGAGCAAGACACCCCTGAAGCCTACGGAATCCATTCTCCCAGGTTGTTAGTGCTGCAGCCATGTACGACATATAGAGTGGCATTATGTGACCGCAAGATGACCAACTCTAAAATGGCTGAAAGTAACCATATTGTGTTTGGTGTCAAACATTGTGGAATCATGTGGGAGGTATGATTCCGCCCCTCAGAAACGTGAGGTCCCTGGTGTTCCCGGTACCAGCCTTTTGGTTATATCTCGCTGTGCACACGGGTGTTATACCCTCACCTTGCCATTAGTTGAAACATCCTTTACAACACATGTCTCTGCAACGCAGCCATTATATTGCATGTCACTACAACGCATGACACTACAATGCATGTCACTACAATGCAGGCATTACATCGCATGGCATGACAACACATACTATTACAATGCATAGCACCCCTACATTATCCAACACTTACCCTACTGTTGCACCCCCTGGAGTTAGAATAGTAATTTTTACCCCTACACTATCCAACACCTAACCTACTGTTGCACCCCCTGGAGTTAGAATAGTAATTTTTACCCCTACACTATCCAACACTTACCCTACTGTTGCACCCCCTGAAGTTAGAATAGTAATTTTTACCCCTACACTATCCAACACTTACCTTAAATGCAATGTAATGATATGCATTGTAAATGTATAATGTGATGTATTGGAATGCATTGTCAATGTAGCTTTTAGAAAACCGTTGTAATGGCATGCAATGTAAATGTATGCATTGTAAGGGATGTTGCGGTGTAAAACTGCGTTGCAAAGGCATGCATTGTAAATGTATGTGTTGTAACATCATACATTCCAATTATTATATTATTTAATGCACATTTAATTAATGTACTGTAATTTTTACAGGTATATTTTACATTCCAATTTATATTTTTTTAATAATATATATTATTAGGTTTCCCCATATGTTCTCAATGGTGGAGATCTCACAAAACGATTGAAAAGTTACATGTGGTCACTTAACACTCATAAATTCTGTTTTAAGAGTGAATAAATATACACATGTATATTTACCTTTGTTAATTGGGCCCAAGGTGCTTACTAATCTAACAGAGATCTTGCAAAACAGTTTTTCACTCTATTATCTGACTAGAAGCCTCATTCATAACAACCAGGGAAGACTAACAATCTTCCTGTTCAGATGTAAGAAATACAGTGGATGATCTCCCAAAGCCTAGGGTTCTCCATATGTAATACGCTACAACTTAAATTGAGATTAGGAAATGGTTATCTAACATTCAAAGGTAAATAAAGTCCCATCTCTTCACTTGGGAATTTGGATAATCATTCTCAAGACAGTACTACTCTGTCTAGGAAAAGTCCTGCCTGCCATGACAGAAGCCTAAGATTTACTAAACCTCCTCATTCTAGACTTTCAGTCCTTTCACTTCCTTCATGGCTTTTGTAAGGACCTGGGTTATCATTCGAGAGGGGTTAGAGCCCACTCAAATATTAATCGCAATCCTTGTCAGGGTGAACCCAAAACGTCTCTAAATAAAGTTGTGCTTAACCCTTTGGTAGATTAACTTAAAGGCAATGTTTGCATCAAACAAATACTAAGAGAAAGAGACCAAAATACAAGAACTATCTAAAACCAATTTAGAAATAGAGAATACTTTCCTAAATAAAATGACACCAAACAACAAGAATCTAATCTGTAGAACCGAAGTTATGAGATTTTAAAGTTTGAGGTCAACATAGAGCCAAAAGGTGCGAAGTACATACTGCAGCATCTGGCCACATAAGACAGGGACAACGTTACAAGTTCAGGCCAACTGCGTTAGGTCACATGCCGCATAAAGGACAATCTTCAACCTGCTGGGAGTTTTGATGCAAAGAAAGTGTGTCATGGCTTTCCAGGGCTCTGTGTGGTCCTGCGTCACACTGTGTTGGATCCAGTGAGGCTTCCAGTCCGGATCTGTGCTGCATTGAAGGACTTTGTGTCACTCTGCTCCAGATTTGGAGGAGCTTGAGTGAGGAGCTGCGTGCTGCTGTTCTGTAGGTTTCCATGTCGTTCTGTCTCACCCTGAGCTGGTTCTGAAGAGTCTTCTAGTCAGGCTCTGCCTTGGTGTGGCTCGGTGCATGCAGTGAAGTCTTCAAATTTAATCTGTGAGGCTCTGCATCACTCTGAGCCAGATCTGATTGAACCTTCATTTAGGCATGGAGATGTGCACTCTGGCTCCAGCCAGTGGCAGAGGACCTTGAGGACAGCCCTTGGAGGGTCAGTATTCATCCCCGAAGAGCCTGGGGGTGGACCAGGTCAGGCCCCCTTGGTTCTGGGCAGCTGGAAAGTTTGAAAGACTTCTGAAATCTTTTTGCATCCCTTTACCTTAAACTAAAAGGCAACCATTTGACCCTTGGAGTCACTTCTGGGTTCCTAGGTACAAAGCAAGCCGGTTTAGTCTTCCTTCTTCAGATAGCAGGGCCGTCCTTCTTTAAAACTTCTGACGTCCAAGGGTGTTCTGATTTCAGGTTCTGGGGATGTCATTTTTATAACCAATACCAGCCTATGGGTGAGGACATCCATTTACCTAACTCTAAGACTGCTTCTGGGGAGTTCTTCTCTTTCCTCTGGGTTCAGCTCCAGCCTTTCTGGTGATTCAAAGAGCATGCAGGGCAATTGTGACCTTCATCTACCAGTGAGATGGTAAGCATCTTCTGAATTCAGGAAGGACATGCATGGCCATACCTCAGGCTACCCTTTAAAGGTGAGGACAGGTTGGGTACAACCACCCAAGCCATTCAGCCCAGGAGAGGGACGACCCTCTCCAGACAAAGGCCTCTTTTTCCACTGTCTGGGAGAAATATGTCTCCAACCACAGGATAGCCATTACCAGCCCAATGACACTGAACACTGGCAGAAAAGTACATTTGGTTTGGGCAGGAAAATGCCAACTTTAAAACAGTAATTTAAACTCTGGATTAAACCATTGTTTTAGCTATTCTCAAGCAGAAGTTATGCACTGTAAGGAGTTATATTGTAAGGAGAACAATCCTTGCTACAGTGAAAAAGGACTTTGGAGATTCTTAGTACGATGGCATGTAAACTTAAGTGCACATGTTCTACTTTTTAAATACTATGCCCCCTGTTGATTGAGCCTTTAGGGCCTACCTTCAGGGTGACCCACACATATTAAAAAGGAAGGTTTAGGCCCAGAAAAAGGTTCAGCTTGCCAGGTAGAAATTATAGTTTCACAATGCACTTACAGGCTGCAACATGAGGCATGAACCATATTTTCCATTGCTACTTTACTTGGTGGCACAATGAGTGCTGCAGCCCACTTGTAGTATAACATTTACACTAGGGACTTACACGTAAATTAACTGTGCCATTTAAGTGATGCCAATTTTACCATATTTAAAAGGGAGAACAGAAGCGCTTTACCACTGGTTAGCAAGGGCAAAGTCCTAGTGCCAGCAAAAAAGGTTTGATCTGCAAAAGTCACAAATCTGGCGGCACCACTCAAAGGATGGCCATTTCAGCAGCTGTGTGCCCATATTTAATGAAAGTCATTACCCAAAACCCCTTCTCTAAGTTGAGATGATTGTCTGATTCCCAATCACAAGAGGTCTCACAAATATAATCTTTTTGTAACTGCCAATTCGGTATTGCCCTCACCAGAAAGCACTCTGAGGCCTCTGCCATGTACTTAGCAAAACCTTTACAGAAAACCCCAAATAAATAAAATAAAATTAAATAAATACATATTCAAGAAGCAAAAGACCTGTTGTTTGCAGAATTATTAGAGTGTTTGGGGTGATTTTGTTAGTTCGATGCATGCGCTATAATGTCACCAAGGCAAGGCTACCAAAAGGACACCAGCACTGCGGAAAAGGCAGGAATGCACTGTAATGCCTTAAACATTGCACACTCCTGCCCTTTCCCTGCCGCGCAAGGTGACTTGTTGTGCTGCACTGCATGACGTTCTAGGGACCCTTAGTGTGTTACTACTGTACAGATGTAAAAAAACATTGGTAGATTAAATTATTGCCTCCTCATAAGTCCAAGGAGTGTACATCCCGGCTACTTCTCTTGCATTGAATTTCACAAAAAGTTCCCATCTTTCATGGAATGGGTACAAAACACACACACATATTTAATTCGTTGACTTTTTTTTGCAGACAGAATAATCTTAAAATGACTCACATATGCAGAAAATGCATATGAACACATAAAACATAGATGAAATGCGGTTTATCCATGTCGAGCCTGCTGCATACAAGCCACCAACAACTGCCCATTAGTCACTCGCCCATTGGATCTTATCATTGACTTTTTCAAATATGCCCCCTAAAACTCTGACAACAATGCTAATTGCATGATTATTTGTGTATTTGTTGCATCTTCCTGTCTATGATAGTTTATTTCAGAGAGCCAGTTTATAATCTTCAGTGCAGCAAGAAAACTATCAAGCTATCAATCTCCTTGCTGAGAAAGGCTACCCAATAAAGATGTATCCTAACTCACTAAATTTTGTAACTATTAGTCCCAATTTGTCAATAAGACATTTTTATCATGGTAATGCTTGATAACGAATGGAGCATGCGCCCAGGTAGTAAGATGCAATGAACATATCTGGCAAATGTAATATAATGGTTATTTAAATCTCTTACTGGAGAAAGTATTTTGGCTGGTATTGTTCAGGGCACATTAACTTAAAACATGAAATCTGTGTTGTTTCTTAAGGCGGTCCACGAATATGTTCTACATACCTTATTCAGTACTAGTTTGCATTTAGGCATGTTGAAGTCTCCTGCCCATGAACAAATCCTTCCCTTTTAAATGGAGAACAGTCTCCAATGCATTGCCCAAATCTTTAACAACCTGTGCCCTAGTCCTATCAAAGATGTTATTATAATAGTTTATTATTAAAAGGTCAAGATTATTATCCAAAACTAAGCTGGTAAAAGGGTGAAACTAGAGAAGTTTTGATGATTCTAAATTGTGTTGCAGTAGAGCTTAGTACCATCAGTCTCCCCTTTGCTCTTCCCATCCTGGATAGTGTAGCCAATGTGCGTAATGATTAAGGTCGTCTATATTTTAAACATCTTTAGACCAGGTCTCCTGTAAATAGGCAACCTAGAACCCATCACAAAGTGTGCCCAGTCATCTGTTTTTAATTTGTTAGCCGGGCTGGCTATCTTACACAGATCAGTCACATGCTCCTAGAGAAGAGTAAGTCCGTGTATATAGTGCTACGATTATTGTTTCCCTCTGTAACTGTATCAATGATTTATTGGCTTCACCAGAGCACGTCAATTGGTCCTTTCTTCGAGCGTGGAATTGGGGTTGTTGGTAATTGCAGGTCAATCTGTAGCCTCCAAATGCTATGAGGGAGCAAAACGATTGCTTAGTGAAATCACTGGCCACAATGAGCTATTTTCAGTATAAAGGTTAGATTTCTTTGGTAAAGATAGAGTACAATCCAGTCTATAGAAAAAGCCCAAAGGGACTGTTCTGATATTACTCCCATAATTTACAAATTGGAGGTTGGACAGTATACCTTCCAACCTTCCAAGGATATCTGAAGTTTACTATTATACAGACCCCGTCCTCTGACTTCCACATATGGCCTATACACCTAACTCTTCTGACCATTATTCTGTGCTTTGATAACAGGTTTACCGTGGAGGACTTTTGGGTGATCCAGTTCACCACTTTATTTGTAAGATTTTAGCACGATTGCCTTTGTGGCAAACTTAAAGTGGGTACCCCTATTAGGACCAGAACATAAGGTGTATATTCCGGGTGAAGTTGGATGACATTACCATTTAGGGTTTGTGTTGTTTCCCCAGTTCTTGAGATACTGCATACTTAGTTGTTCTGGCTGTGTGCTGTGAGTCAAAGCACTAGGGGGAGATGAAGTGAGCTTGCAAGTCTCCAGGGTATAAGAGGTCTTGGTTAGCAGAGCTGTATTTGCCCCATGTGCCCCATGTGTCTCAACTAAAGATCCTGCACTCCAAGGTACAGAAGGAGCTTTATAAGCAGGGATGCCTTCATATGCTGATGGGCAAAAAATAGGCAAAGGGTTTGAGTGTTTTTGTATTAGTTACAACACTTTTGACATCCCATTTTCCAAGCTGTCGTATGTGTTTGTTAATCCCTCTCCCACCTACTGTCAAAGGAGTCTTTTCTAAATCGTGGGAAAATTTATAGCAGCAGGTAAGAATTGTAGGCCTGGGCCATATTTAGTTTTTCAAGTAGCGCAAAGCAGCAAGCTGTGTTGCTGCGCTACGCTGCATGAAAGGGAAAGGGCAAGAATGTGCTGTATTTAACATTATATATAGCGCATTCCTATGCTTCCCTAGAGCGGCGCACTTTTGGCTGCCTAACACCAACACAGTCACTGTTAAGTCATGGTGCACGTTTGCCTGTGTTGTAGGTAGTATTTTTTTTGTGCAGGAAGGGACCCCTTCCTGTATATAAACATTCCTCAGAGGCATTTTCATATTTCTATGTGTGCTGCAAAGCTTATTCTTGTATAGTTTGATTTCTTTCTGGGTAAGTTTTTTTGAAAACAAATCTTCAATTGTGTCACCATTCTGGAGCACGGTGCTTTCGAGTGTCCTGCTCTCTTGTATTAACTACCTGTTCATCTCCTCTTTTCAGGTGATGTCATTTTAGATGAGATAAAAGAATTGGGCACAGAAGACCAGGGGTTCCGTCATTCCTCGAACTGTCTGTGCCGCATCACTGACGCCACCAACAAGAGCTTGGTACGGTACAATGCACTCAGACAGACCCAGCTGGTGGACCTGTACCCACAGGGGTCCGATGCTGTTCACCAAGGCGAGGAGGGGTCGTGGCTGGAAACATATACCTGCAGGAGCTGTACACTTGTTTGCCTCAGTGTACCGTCTAGTAATTCTTACACTGACGCGCAGCGTGGTTTCAAACTCACCCCTTCCACACGCAGGAGTTTTTTTTTGTTGCAGTTTTATATAGCAAACTCGACGCAAAGGTACTGGAGCTCTTTACATAAGCGCCAGGTGCGTTACTGTTAGAAGCGGCTGTCTCTAGTTGGCAGAGGTATACACTTCTGACAAAAAGGAACACACCTTTTCTAGTCAGGGCAAGGGGATCACACACTTAGATAACCCCTGCTCACCCCCTTGGTAGCTTGGCAAAGCAGACAGGCTTATCTCAGAGGCAGTGCGTTAAGCATTTATGACCACATACAGTAATAAAGTGAATACACTACAAATGGACACAACACAGTAGTATTATAAAAATAAGAATGTTTATATAAGGCTTAGCACAAGACCAAATAACGACAAAAATATACCACAATCTTAATAAATACTCTTGGAAGGAAAAATAATAGTTCAAGCACGGTTTCTTCTTAGCACAAAGTCTTTAGTATCAAAAGCAACTCTTCTTCTTTAAAACACAGTTCTTGGCAACAATGTAACCCACACGGGAGTCACACGACGTCGAGGCAAAGTTAATCCAAAGGTTCGGCGTCGACCGCGAGGAGCGCTACGTCGAGCCCGGAGTCGCACAGACCCCAACAACACAGTACCTTGGAAAAGGGAAGCACTCGATGATCAGCGGCGTCGAGATGTCCGGCGTCGCGTCTTCTGCGTCGATCGGGCATCGGAGTCGGGGCGATCTGCAGCGGCGTCGACCGAAGTCAGGCAGGAGCAGCGCTCATGAGGTGAAGCAGGATACGGCGTCGTCGTCGATGTCGAGGTTGCAAGAGTGAGCAGCGCTCACGGCGTCGATAGGGCTCGGCGTCGATGCGATCAGCGGCGGCGTCGACACAGGGTCACTTGGAGCTGGAGCCGAACTCGCTACTCACTGGCGTCGCTACTGGCGTCGATCGGGCCCGGCGGCCGGCGTCGAAGGTGCGGGACACTGGAGCCGTTACTCACGATGTCGAGCTGGATTCGGCGGCGTCCGTCGGCGTCGAGATTGCTGGATTCTTCAGAGGTGCTGGATTTCAGGTTCCAGCAACAAGCACTTTTAGCAAATAGATGAAGTCCTTTGGCCCTGTGACTTCAACAGGAGGCTGGCACTCTTCCAACCCTTGGAGATTTTCTTTAGCAAGTTTGAGAGTACACACTCAGTTCCTCGCTCCTGGTTCCTTGGCAAAAATAAAGAAGCAACTGCAGGATTCCCCCAACAAACAGCACTCTGGCAGAAGGGGTAGACAGTCCTTGGATCAGCAGGCTTCTGGTCCTTGGTTCAGGTTTCCTTGTCAGAAGTGATCTAAATTCTTGGTTCAGGGGTCCTTCTATTATACCCCTTTTTGGCTTTGATCCCTTTGTCCATGCAGGGGAATTTCCCCCCATCTTGGGTTTGTTGTGGGTGTTGCCAGGCCGAAGCACCTGGCCTATTCACTGTGCAGGGCAGAGTCTTCAGCCGCCCAGCAGGAGCGGAGCCAGCATTGTCACTGGCAGGGGCAGGGCCATCAGTTGCCCGGCAGGAGGTGGGCCAGGAAAGTCCCAGGCAGGCACAGAGTCATCAGTCGCCTGGCAGGGGGGCGGAGCCAGCATTGTATCAGGCAGGGCAGGCTATCAGGAGCTACTCTTCCCCTACTCTCAATGCAAATGCCCCACTCATTCCACACTGACTCATTCAGACCTCGGGAGCCACCCAGCTCCTGTCACACGCACACCAGAACCAGCAGAGACCGGTAGACAGTTAGACAAGAAAATAGCTACTTTCTAAAAGTGCTATTTTCAAACACAGAGTCCAAAAACCATCCACACAAACGGATGCGTTATTAAACCCTGAGTTCAGGGATACCAAACTCGACATTGCACCATGCTCCCCGAGCCCGCTAGGATTATAGCATTAATAATCCTGGCAGCCCATTCTAACTGATGGAGAGCAGGTTACCTTACAATAGTGAAAAACGAATATGGCTGTAATTCACTATTAGGACATGCCAACCTTGTCAGGCTTGTCCTACCTTATGCTTACAATGCACCCTGCCCTTGGGCCTACCATAGGGGTGACTAACATGAAGTTAAGGGAAGGTTTAGGGACTGGCAAGAAGGTGTACTTGCACAGTCTGCGTGACAGTACCAGACTGCACGTGGTCTAGCAATGGTAGACCTTCAGACATACTTTTACTAGGCCGCTCTTGTGGGTGGCACAACACGTGCTGCAGGCCCACTAGCAGCATTTGTATTTACAAGGCCTGGCACTCCTGGTGCACTCTACTAGGGACTGACAGTAAACCAAATAAGCCAAACATGGAATTCAATCAATACAGCAATTTCACATAGGGAGCACTTGCACTGTGGCACTGATCAGCAGTGGCACAGTGCCCAAAGCAATATACCAGCAAAACATCGTAAACAGAGGAGGCAAACAGAAAAAATGGAGGAGAGACTCATGCCAATGATGCCAGGTCTAACAGTTACACAAGGACACATTCATTTTTGGTAGGCACAGGCGATTAAGTGATAAGCCCAGAATCACAGGATGTTGAGCTGACACCAAGGCTCTAACCTGGTTCCCCAAGCTCTGACTGTTACACCACATCCTAAACCTCAGTACAGTTTGTCTAAAGAACCTACGACTAAATCAGCATTACTATTGTCATTGTGACTCACTTTATCACAAACAAATTAATAATCCCTCTTTCTCCGCAGCAACTTTGAATATGAACTTTTACTCTTGGCTACCTGGGAGAAATAGCAGGAAGCAGCCCGTCACGCTGAGCATTGTGGGAAGCAACCTCTTCCTGTCCTGCGCATTGGTAGATGAGAAGCCCAAGCTACTCCTACAGGTAACCAAGGAAGCCATGTTATTGTGACCAATGGGTACAAGCCATACATGCAACTATTTCACTCCATCCTCCAACCCCCCCACCCTCCAGTTCTTCTCTTGGTACTTCACTTTGAGGTCTGCGCTGTATGTTGGGTATCAAACATAAGTTCAGCAGGGCTTGATCTTTGCTAGGTTCTTTTTGGCATATTCATACATGCATTTACATTTTCTGTTGACAATCTGGCCTGGGTCTGGAACCAATTTTGAGCACCAGCTGTAGGCATGCCACTCTTGGTATTCTGTACCTTCAGGAACATACAAATGTGATGTCCGGGATCCACTCAGAATGGTGCATGCGTCTTGTGCATTCAAAACTACCACCCCTTCTGTGCATGTTCACATACATTTACTTACATTTTTTAAACACTGGCTCCGGAATTACCAAGAAGGAAGCCCAGATTGCATAGCAAACTCTAAATTTCATATAACCCCGGCTCCTTCTTAAGGTAGACTCTTGTACCTTGATAGACGTGTCAGCCACCCCCAATTTCTGGTCAAGCCTCTAGATGCCCCTGCTTCACACACTCCTGTTTCCTGGTTGGAATCGTGTGGTTGGAGTTTGAGGCCACATGTTTAAAGCTCCACAGGGTCCTGCCCTCCTATGTTTAAAGCTCCACACTGTCCTGTCATCCCCTGTACCTCAAGGCGCAAGGCTCCATGTGAATCTACCACTGTGCCTTGATGATGCTTTTCAATTCTTAATTTGCGATGTACTTGTCATGTGCCATTCAACACGGGCGGTATCCTGTCCAGAGGAAAATGTGCATTTGAGTCTGACTGATATTAATTGTAGCACTGGTATATATAGGGAAGGAGAAATTACTGATTATGCGAAGAAACACTGCACATGAGTTATTACTGGCTTTCCACCAGACCATTCTAGACATAGCAGTCACTGTCCCCGTTGGTCGGGGGTCTTCAAACTGTGGGAAAGGCCCCCCTAGGGGCGTCTCGGGTGATCTCAAGGGGGGGCTTCAGGCTCTGGCCAAAAGAAGCATTATGCTCTGTAATGGGCCATCACTTACATCTTTTGTTATTTATTCCCTACCTGGTAGTATGTGTCAAAAGGGAAGGGACTCCGAAAATTCTTCAAACCCCTCAGCCACATACCGTGGATACTTTTAATAGATGCAATTTTATAAAAGAAATATGAAAAATTATGAGGGGGCCACTCTGGTACAGAGTATCTGCACTTCGATTTTTCCTAAACAAACACTGGTAGTCTGTATTGGTTAAGTGATGTGGTGAGATTCAACTTGGCCTCTTAACTTCAGAGCTTGATTCCTTGCTGCTTGACCAATGCTGTAGCAGGTTCAGCTCTGGTTTACCAGCACAGCTGCAACCCATCTTTGATTGCTTGTGGGAAATTGAATATCCGTTAGCCATTATCAGCTCTGCCAAACGGACTAATTCTGCATCCTGCAGCCTCCCTGTGCAGCACGTGGCCATAGAGCAAGATCTTCATCTTCTTCCAGCCATCTTCTTCCAGCCACTATTGTCTCTGAAGCTTCTTATTATGGCGACCTCTATGCTTTGAGCTGTACAGCCCCCCAAAAAAGATGAATCCCTGGAGGAAGTGTACAGCACCATACGGGGTGGTGCCTATTGCCCAAACTGTGATCCCAATTGTTCAACAGATGGTAGTACCCACAGGCCAAAGGGAACTGCAACTGACAAGCAATCGGCCCTTGCTGGATATGCAGAACACTGATGCAGCTACTAATAAGACTGTTATGAACATTCCACCGTATACCAGCCCTTATGTTGTGATACTCACTGGCATCCCATTACTGAGGCATAACCAGACGGAATCAGGGGACCCATATCTTAATTATTTATTTATTTATTTAAGAGGTTTTATATAGCGCTAGCCAGACCCGAAGGTATCAGAGCGCTTTACAGCGAGTAGAAAAAACACATAAAAGAGGAACAAGAAAGCGTAAGTGATCAAAAGTTCCAGTGTGCTGTGCGTCCCTCGGAGCACATTGAGGTAGAGTGGTTCCGATGTAGTTTCGATCCGAGGGTAAAGTCCTGAGCTCCGTTTCCCTCCGTGAGTGGAGGAGAGTAGGGGGTTAAGGGGCGTGGATGAGGATGGGAATGTTGGAGCAATTGTCTGTTGGCAGCAAGGTGTCAGCTTGTGCACTTCGGATTTCAGTTTGGGAAGGTACGGTTGAGGTATAAGTCTTTTAGGAGTCTTTTGAATTTTATGAAGGAGGGAGTAGTCCTGATGTCAACCGGGATGGAGTTCCATATTTTGGGTGCGTTTCCTGCGAAAGAACGAGCTGCAGTTTTTTGCTTGCGTGTTTTCAGAGGGATTAGTAGGAGGGTGTTGGAACTCCTAAGGTTTCTTGACTGGCCGGCTTTCTTGAGCTTGGAGGCCAGGTATTCTGGTTTCCCTGTGTGTAAGGCTTTGTGAGTAAGGCAGGCGGTTCTAAAGTTGGCACGCAATTCCACTGGGAGCCATTTTAGTTCTCTGAGTGCGGGAGATAAGTGGTCGTACTTTTTTACTCCGGTGACCATTCTGGCAGCCGCGTTGAGAGTTGTTTTGAGTGGGGCTAGGCGGGAGAGAGCTGTACCGGAGAGAACTGCATTCCCATAGTCCAGTCTAGATAACACCAGTGATTGGGTGGCTTGCTTGAGGTCCGTGGGTGGGATGAAAGGTTTGATTTTGTTGAGGAGCTTCAAATTAAGGAAGGCACTCTTGGCAGAGGTCATGATGTGATTTGTCATGGTTAGTTTTTGGTCGAGGGTGATTCCTAGAGATTTTACTGAGTTAGCCAGGGTGAGATTGCCATTGAGAGCATCTATAGCTTTCAGCCACTCTCTGATTTGCGGGTTTTCATCTTTGTTGGAGATAAGGAGGATTTCGGTTTTTTCATGATTAAGTTTAAGGTGGTTTGTGGCAAGCCATTGTTGAACTTCTTTGAGAGTGTTGTTGAGTCTTAGGATGTCATTAATGGAGGAGGTTTCCAGGTAGATCTGGGTGTCGTCAGCATATAGGTGGAAGGGTATGTTGGCTTTTTGTAGGATGGTTGTGAGGGGTTCCATGTATATGTTGAACAGTTGAGGAGAGAGTACTGAGCCTTGGGGGACGCCTCTGTTGACGGGGAGTGGGTCGGACGTAAAGGATTTGATTTTTATCCTTTGGGAGCGACCATGAAAGAAGGAAGAGAACCATTGAAGGACCACCTCGTCTGCACCTACTCGGTCTTTGAGAGCCTTGATGAGAAGATTGTGATCCACAGTGTCGAAGGCTGCCGAGAGGTCTAGGAGAATGAGTAGGCAACATTGGTCAGAGTCAAGGGATTTGAGGATGTCATCCACGATGTTAAGGATCGCAGTTTCAGTGCTACATCCTTTTCTGAAGCCTGATTGGTGTTGGTCTAGCAGGTTGATATTGTCCAGGTGCCGATTCAGTTGCTGGAGAACGCATTTTTCGAGGAGTTTGGCTAGGAAGGGGAGATTGGAAACCGGTCTGAAGTTGTTCAGGTCGTTGGGGTCTAGGCCAGGCTTTTTGAGTAAAGGTGTGACTTGTCCGACTTTGAGACAATCTGGTATGATGCCAGTTTTTAAGGAACTGTTTATGATTTCGCACCATCGTGGTGCGAGGGAGAGTTTCAGCTTTTTGGTCAGTTGAGAGGGTACAGGGTCGAGGATGTGTGAAGAGGGTTTGGAGGAGGAGATTAGATTGAGAATCTCAGCTACAGGTACGAGGTCGAAGGTTCTCCAGGTTTTAGTGGGACGCAAGCTAGAGGTGGTTTCAATTGCTGGGGCTGAGTTTTTAGAGGCGTGATTGAGGATGGTGCCGAGTGATTGCTCGATCTTGTTGATTTTTTCGTTGAAGAAGGTTGCAAAGTTGTCGCATAGAACTTTGGAGGCCTGCACTGGGGTTGAAGAGGGTTTGGAGGTTTGCTGCTTGATGATGTTAAAGAGTTCTTTTGGCCTGTTTTTCGCATTGTCGAGGGCGGTGCAGAAGAAACTGTTTTTTTCCTTAATGATATGTTTTTTGTACACTCTTCTTGCAGTTTTGAGTTTTTCGCAGAGGTTAGCAGAGGGATCCTTTCTCCATAGACGTTCTGTGGATCTAAGCTGCCTCCTTTCGTCGTTAATGTCCTTGTTGAACCAGGATCTGGAGGGGATGTTCCTGGATTTTTTCAGTTTCAGGGGGGCAAGTTGGTCTAGGATAGAGGACATGGTTGTGTTGTAGTGGGATGTGAGGTCTGTTGTGGAGAGACCAACCTGGGGGGTGGGGAGGAGAGTGGTTATTTTTTCTTCCAGGTCATCCATGTTGATCTGTGTTAGGTTTCTTGTCCATGTGGGAGGGTCTTGGATGGGAGGTTGGCGCATGATCGGTTGGGAGATGCGGAATAAGATTAAGTGGTGGTCTGACCAGTCGACAGGTAGGATGCGGTCTAATGTGATTACGTTATGTTGGGCGATGATGGCATCCAGAATTGCACCTTTGTTGTGGGTTTCTTCTGAGCAGTACTGGGTGAGGTCGTTGCTCTGTAATAGTTCGTTCAGGTTTTGTATTGGTGCGCTGTTTAAATCATTCCAGTGCATGTTGAGGTCTCCGAGAATTAGGTTGTTGCTGTCTCGTAGAGAGCAGTGGGCGACCAGGTCTGAGAAGTGTTCCATGAACGAGGGGGTGTTGCCAGGAGGGTGGTATAGGAGATGACAGAGTAGTGAATTATTGTTACTGGTGATAATGTTGGTGGCTAGGCATTCGAAGGAGTTGTACTTGAACGTGTCAATTTCCGTCACAGATAGGTTGTTGTTGTGAATGATTGCTAGTCCCCCACCTTTCTGGTCTGGCCTATCTTTGTTGATTATAGAGAAGCCCGGGGGTACAAGCATATCCATGATTGGAGGAGAGGTGTCGTTCAGCCAAGTCTCTGTGATGAAGGCTATATCAATGCCATGTTTGAGGATGGATTCCGCTAACTCCGTGGCATGTTTAGTAGCTGACCTGCAGTTAATGAGCATGCAGTTGGTCAGGGGTGACTCTTCTTTTGGTTCGTTCATGAGGGGGATAGTTGGGATGTTGATGAGGGAGGGTGGGGGTCTAGGGGGTTTCCGGATGGGGTGATCACTTCTGAGTCCAGTGATTACTTGGATCGAGGACTGGGGGGGGTGCGAAGATGGGGTGGTGTACGAGGAGGCCAGCTCGGTCGCTTCGACAGGCGACATGGCTTCCATAGTTCTATTGGGTCTTGTAGTTCGGTTCGAGAGGGGGGGTGAGGTACAGCTGGGCCGCGGAACCTTCGGAGTGGTTTGGTGAGAGAGGTTGGGGGTGATAGGGGTCAAGTGGGGGTTTAAGGACGGCATATGACATGTGGCGAGGTTGCTTAGGATGACTTTCAGGTCCTGTATTATAGTAGCCACCTGGCTTTCAATCAGGGAAAGTCGGCGCCCTGTCTCTTCTTGGGGAGGAGTGGGGGGGATTTTGGTGAGGTCTTCACGGAGGGGCGAAGATCTGAGAGTGTTTGGCTTACTTTTGGTGGTTGTTGTGTTGTCGGTCGGGGTTGTGGTATTGGAGGGAGGGTGGGTGGGGTCATGATGTGGTGGTTGGTTTCTTATAAGGGTGGGGGGGTGCTTGGGAGACTTAGCTTGGGTGTTGTGGTCGCCCGGTAATGCTCGAAGTCGAGACTTTAATAAAGTTACCTATTGGTTATCTAAGAACAGAGAGTTCAGAGTCACTTTAGCATTCTCTAGATTCCAGTCCATAGACATTGTCTTCCACGAGCACTCGTAGATAATAATATTTTTTCAAATCTTGTATTTTCAGTGATATGAACCCCGAAGGCCCTGATTTTACATTGAAAACAGAGCTTTGGACTATACCATTTTCCGCTCAAAGGCAATATTTCTCTCCATGTGTTCCCATACCTGGGGTGTCACACAGTTTGGTGCTTACTTTCCCTCCATTTTAAAGAACAGTAGATGTTTCAGTACCCAGGCTAATGTGCTGCATAGCTAAATACATATAAGGTCCCAAAGGCGAGACCGGTTGCATTGCAAATGCTTGTTACTTTGGTCAGGGATTTGACAGTGGATATGCCAGAAAAGTCTTTAAATGGCAGGCTACATTGGTGGCAAGTTGTAAAATTGCCTATAAAGCACGCCCAGCTTCGACCTAATTATGCTTTTACGGTGAGGCCTTACCATGGCCAGAGTTTTAGATACAATACAGTAGCACAAAACATTACAGTATAGTAAAAGAATGATAGAAATTCTGCATGAACGTTGCCTTCCTAAATTTAAAAAGAAAAAATACCGAATGAATTCAGATCCCGAAGCGGAACAATGGAAAATGTGTTGCTTTGTCCAGTGCTTCCAGTTGTGGATAAAAGTTCAGTGTTCAGTTGCGAGCATGTTTTCTCAACAGCTGTGGAGACAGTAGTTCTTCTCATCTCTAGCTGTGAACGAAGATGTAACTCCGTTGCCAAATAATCACAGTTCTGCTCTGCTGTCTGCTCCCATTAGGGAAAAATACGCGGGTATTGTGCTTTTCATGAACCCTGTGATCTCATACCGGAAATTGAGCTTTTTTCTTCTCACAAAGAAGGCAGTCTTGGTAATGCTAAGAGAGTGCCCTTACAATCTGTTGTGAGTTTTCATTGCTTAGAATGAAATTTAACAAAAATGGATCAAAAATTGACAGAGTTCAAACAGTGCTTAAACTCCAGCTGCCCAAAAAGGCTATTTAAAAAGGAAACACAAATTTAAGAAGTAGTTACTCTGAGGTAATGGTGACATAATGTTTACAGACTAGTCCACAGTTATGTTAACCTATTTTTCTAACAGTAGTCGTGACCAAAATGTGAATGGAATGCAAATGCCTAAAGTTTACACGGAGACAGTCTGTCTCGCAGTCCAGACCCAAGGCGGAGCGCAGGAATCACTCTAACTTGACAATAAAGGAAGGTCTGATACTTTATTTTCTTTCTTCCTACAGTGAGTCCATTGATGGATACCTTCGCGTTTTATTCTGCCTCAATGCCTTACAGTTTTCAGTCCTTAGAGGAGGGAAATTGGATTAGCTTTGGCAATTTGGGGCCGCTGGATGTAAAGGACTTTTGAAGGTTTTTATAACGGTTCATTAATACAGTTTGTACTTCATATTAGGGCGCCTTTCTTGCAAACACATGGCTTGCCGGACTGATTATAGGGGTCTGCAAAGTTTTCAGAAGCCACCTTTTGGAAGTATTTTTTAAAACTTAGTGAACTTCTCAAAACTGATATTTTTTGATTAAAAAAGCAGGCATAATAATTCAACAAAAAAGTAAGGGCCTCATTTATGAAATCTGTCGAATCGCTGCGTGAAACAGTGATGCAACAGTTTTCACTGTGCCCTCCTTGCGGCATGATTGATGCGTCATATTTACTGTATGACGCATCAAGTCGCAAGGAATGACAGATACGTCAGTATTACTGATGTATCTGATGGCGCAAAATGGACGCATTGCTGCAGTTGTGTTCGAAACGTGACGCAACTCCAGCAATGCAGGGGGAGGGCTATGAATATAGCAATGTGTAGGTCTTTTGCCTGCTGTGAGGCAGGCGTAAGATATTGACGCAATGGCGTCCTAGAAGTGGTGCACTGAAATCTCATAGATTTCAATACGCCACTTCTACAGGGATTTTTGCAGGGGAACGCCCACCCTGCATACATTTACCTGGCGCAGGTATAATGTGGTGCCGGGGTTTACAAAGTGACACATCGGCCTAGATGCATCACTTTGTAAATAGGGTGCAACATGGATCATTTTTTACGCCACCGGTGCGTCACAAAAAGTGCTGCACCAGTGGCACAAACGTGTTGCAAACCCTTATAATTAAGGTTCTAAGTTTTGTTAGATACTTTTTCCGCAAACTTTATTTTAGCACGAGAATTACTCTGCAAATTCAGTCAATTTTGTTGGGGGAATTTTCATCCACAGAAGTTTGTTAACTTCGCAGAACCTCCCAAAAGAAAGTTACATTTTGTTACTGACTGTGTGCCATACACATCAGCTTGCCATTTGTGAATACTCTTGATAGAAAAGTGTCTTTTTGAACCAAAATGTATTTAGGAAGAGAAAAGATGACAGCCACATGAGATGCAATTGTAATGGTCCACTCCTGATGAGAGCCATTGTCTACAACCCTTGTACGTCCACATCTAGAATTACTAATCTGCCAATTTTTATCAGTGAGATCATCAGGGAGAAAAAGTTTAGACTGAACGTGTTTGGTACATAATTGCATTTCTGCAGCATAAGATTATTACAATCAATATAGAGGATGACATGGGCTCCACTATTTCTTCTATGACCTACTGTTGAAGGATAGGATGAACAATCGTCTTAATGTGTTCTCTGCTTCTAGCTTCAGCAGGATCGTGTACATCTTCATATGCAATGTTCTAAAGCTAGTGCTAAGTCTGGGTGAGATGATTTTACCCACAGGTTTTGCAAAGGGCAAGGGAACGTTGTTTTCCCCCCAATTAAGTTGCAGGCAGAGGTTTGAAGCACTGACCCCAGCTGTGTATTCCCTGATCTGCTGGAAACAATTGTTCTGGCAGGATGGTTCTATCAATCCAGGGGCTGCATCACATTGGTGAGTTATTTTTCAGGGCACACCTGCATGGCTATTTTCAAGCAATTGCACTGTAAAAACTTTAACACAGAATTTCTCGGAGTTAGTGCATGCACTACAGATATCACAGCTCAGAACCGAGAAAGGCTACCCCTGCTCACTGTTTCCAAGGTGTGCTGTATACAGCCCGTACAGTCACTGAGAGAAATACTGAGCTAAATATATGTGCTTTAGACAGCATAATTGCATAAAAAGAAGTGCACAGCTGTGCCCTGTGCAAGTGCACACATTCATAAAACTTGCCTCAACAACCTCTGTAGGATATGGCCATCTTGTGTGTGATATCCCCGAAAATATGTGCCCTATCTGTTTGGCTGGCTTTAGAGTTCGGTGCACTTTACCCTTTGCTAGCCAAAAGTAATTTGCCTTTGATCTCCCGTTCAATATAGTTGAATTGGCATGCCCATAATTGGTATATTTAACTTGCCTATAAGTCCCTAGCATATGAAACAAAATGTACCAAGGGCCTGGAAGTTAAATACGACTAACACTGCATCACATGGTGTGCCGCTCACAATAGTAGCAGAAAAAACATGTCTTTAGGTCTACGACAGTAGCCTGACTGTAACAGTGCAGAACATGCACTGCAACCTGTCAAGATATACCCTTCTGACAGGTAAAAACCTTCCTTTATATGGGGCTGAGATATGGGGTCCTTGGGCCAGGGAGAGTTTCCAAGGGCTCGATAACAAATTTATGAGATCGATTGTAAAGGTCCCAACCAGCACACCTTTAATACCTCTTCATCTCGATTTGAACTTTAAACGAACCGACCACCTAGCTATTATAAGACCGTTAATGTTCTGGATTAGGATTTGGTCCACTCCGGAACTGGTAGATTACAGAAATGGTCTCCAAGAAGTATTGAATCTGGACTCCTTCAATTCCATTCGGTGGTTCGGGCATGTTAAAAAATGGTTTAACAATCTGGGGTTGAGTTCCTTCTGGGAAAACCCAGAGAATTTACCAGCTCTTGCCAAAAATACAGTAAAAAGAGCATACTGGTGTTTCATGAATGACAGATATATTCATGATAGTAGAACCGGCACCCTAACCAATCATTTTTTAACCTTTAAAACTGAACCATGTTTTGAATCGTTTTTGGACGAAATAGAGCCTCCCCTTGCTAAGACTCTCTTCCTGAAGTTCAGGTATGGGAACCTCATGCTGAAATCTAATACTGAGCGTTGGACAAATAAATAACTGGATTGTCCTAATAATATAAGTGAGAGATGCCCTATGTGCTCAGATATATGTAAGGAGAATGAGGTGCATATGTTATTCATATGCAAAGCATACCAGAAAGCTCGAAAAAAATGGCTCAAACCAATGTGTGCGCTTTTAGGCACTAGATCTTGTTATATAGCATACAGGATCCTAAAAACGAATACTGCACAGTTTATCGTATTCAGTATCAGTAGGTTTCTTCATTCAGTTTTTATTGTCCGAAAGAAAATGGGACAGGTACTTTGAAGATGGATAGATTTTAAATAGTGAATTCTGCTTTTAAAACTGTATTTGCTTGCTGAATGAACTATGTCCTTGATTTAATTGGTGAGAATTAACTTTACACCTTATTACTGTAATTATTGTTTTAATTGATCTTACACATGTATTATGTTCTAAATGTATGAGTTAATGAATGTATTTATGTGTGTCTTTTATGGCCGTTGGCCGAAATAAAGAAATAAAAAAAAAAATATATATTAAAAAGTCATCCCCATTGTAGGATTTGTAGCGATCAAGGCCTTGTGCTTGGTATGTCCAAGTATAAACGTAAGGATAACATGTCCCTACAGAGACTAACACCCAAAAGCTATTTCAGGTTTGGAAAGGCTGGTACCGTACCACTCTATACCTGTGATGTATGTTCTGTGTTGTCACCACTATTTTCCAGATAAGCACGTGCCATGTCATTTGCTGTGTATTTTATTTTGCATGCGCTACTGAGTAATTAGTTTAAAAGACATGATACTCACTTTAGCTTGTGTGCACTATAAACACATTTGTTTAATGAGGTGCAAGTGCTTGGTATTTTTATTAAAACAACATGCACTGCTGAGCAATCAAATAAAGGCCTCTGTTTCCTGCTGCCTTTTCTCTTGCTGGAATGTTTGGGATTTTTGTTTGTACAACAGCTGATGGATAATTATACACTGCTGAGCAATTAAAGTCCCCCCCATTTCCTACTGCCTTTATTTCCTGTCTGAGTGTCTGGTATTTCATTTTTGCTTGTATAGAGACTGCTGACTAATTAAGAGATTCTGTTTCTTGCCCCTGTTTCCTGATGGAGACTGTCTTTTAATTGGCAGGAGCATTCTCCTGGTGCATGAAGGGTGATAAATACCATATCCAAAGTGTGGCTTCCCACTTAGCTTCGTCAATCCATCTAAAGTGAGAGAGCTGTGTCTCTAATCTGCATGCCCCCTAGGTTCTAAGCTCCGCCACCTGCGACAAGAGCAACCAAGACATTGTCAACTGAAAGCTGTTAGTTTGCAACCTCTCTGGACCTCTTCAATATGACTTTTTTTTACAAGCTTTAACCCTGGAACCTGGTCATTCAGTCGACGCCACTGTGCCTCCTTCATCTTGACTGTGACCATCATTTTAATAATTGCTACTCAATACACTTCAGCTACCTCAACACAGATCTCAGGTTAGTGCACTAGTGGGGTGCTAATCGTTTTTGGTTTCTCCTTTCATCAAGGATACCCTTACAATTTGAATTTATGTAAGAAAGTCATGGCAGAAGAAAAAAAGAAACGAGTTGAGTGAAGTAACACAACACAATAAGAACATTTACTAGGATTGTTGTCATCAGTGAAGAAACCAAAAATACAAGCTTAGGATTTAATGGTCAAAAGTCCCCCAGGTGTACTTGGTATTTATTTCAGTAATTCTTGCTTGATATTTTCTCAAACACTCAAACCCAAAAGAACTCTCTAAATAAATCTGTTTTGAACAAGAATAACTTTAGCCCTAAGGCTAATTATTCTTTCTACAGGGAATAGAAAGGTAAACTCGATGGTGGTCTCTGACAATGGGTTTATGGACTGTGGAGTAAGCCACAAATAACTGGGAGGGGACATGAAAAACATGATCAAGTTGATTATAAATAATTAATTTATGGTTGTCTTAAGTGATTATGCTCTTTTGTCTACTGTCACAGAGTAGCTCTCCTGACATACGAAGTGTGCCTTACCACTAGAACGTGAAGGGACCTGCTCAAAGCGACCAGCACACACCTGTCATTATTTCCACAGGAGCTCCAGGTACACCATTGCTCTCTCTCCAACCCACCTTCCCCCCAAAGTCATTCATTGGTGCCAGTTGAGTCTTCTGATAATGAAGCTGAGCCCCAGGAGGAATCAGTGGAAGATCTTCACTTCTGCAGTACTCATGAGAATACAGGTGAGTGACCCTTGAATTGACAACTGGCTGGCCCATAAAGAAACAATGAGAAGTGCTACGAGATATTACAGAATAATTGTGCTATCTTAAGGTATGGACCAGCTAGAGAAATAATTAAACCACACTTTTTAATATTTCTTAAAGGCCCAACATAATGGTAATGTTGCACTTTTAATAAGTTCCTTGGATGAAGGAAGTGTTGTATGGATTCTGCCTCATCAGCACAGAAAAGTCACTTCCAAAGGCCAAGGACTGGTTTGGCACCACTTGACAGGGCAGGACACATAGATGGCAGAGTCCAGGTGCTGTTGCAGGTTTGACAGAAGACTTAGATGACCCTGAGACTACAGAACAGGGGCAAGCCAGCAATTCCTTGGAGTAATTCTGGGTTAAAGTGAGATGGGTCCAGACCTTTTACTCAGCAGTGCAGAGGACAGCAACTAGCAGGCAACAGGTAGCACAGAACAGCAGAAAAGCGGTTCTTCCAGAGCAGTAGTCCAGCAGAGGGACAGTCCTTGTAACAGCACAGCAGTCCTTCTTCCTGGCAGAGGTCTTCACAGGTCCAGTAGTGTACTGCTTTGGTGGGGACAAAGACCCAGTACCTATGCCCAGTTGTGCTTTTAAAGTAGGGGTGACTTCACAGAAGGGTGCACAGAGGTATTTTCTTCCCATCCTCCAGACTATCAGTAGGGGTTAATCAGTCATTTGTTAATCAGTCATTTGTGTGGGGACTGGACACTACCTATTTAGTTGCAAGTGTCAGCACCTCCCACGCTTCCTCCCTTGGAAGGGCCATCCGAATGCTGATCAGTGTTTAGACACACCTACCCTTCCAAAGTTTGTGGCTGTCTAGGGGGAATGCGCTAAGAGAAGCTGTCACCCGGGCCAGATGTGTATTGGAGACAGGGTGCAGGCACACATAGCAGTAAGAGCAGAGAAAAGCCCACTTTATAAAAGTCACATTTCTAAAATAGTAATGTCAAATCCAACTTTACAAGTAAAGTGGATGTATCATTACCTTTCCAGTGATATAAAACATAACGCAACTACTCCTTTGTAATCAGAAATTACATCATACAAGTGTATTTAGGAATTCCCATTGTTAACCTATGAGAGGAGTAGGCCGCATAGTGAAAAATGATTGTGGGAGTGTCTAACTACCAGGACATGGAAAACTTAAAAGTACATGTCCTACCTTTTACTTACACAGCACCTTGTCCTATGTGTAAAGTAGGTATAATAAAAGGGGAACTTAAGGCTTGGCATAGCATTTTAAATGCCAAGTCGAAGTGGCAGTAAACTGCACACACAGGCCCTGAAGTGGCACCCCTGAGACAGGTTTGACAAATAAACTCCACCCTTGGAATGCCTCCTTGGTTTAAGGTAACACAAGGCAGCAAAATATACTGCTTTGTGTTACTTTTGATTTACTAAACCACGCACAGCCACCCAAGATGGCTTTGGGTGGCTTAGTAAATGCAAGTTAAGCGCTTTCATTGCCTTGCTTTGCCTTGCTTGATGCAAGGACAATGCAAGCCCTTAGTAATAGATGCCCCTTAATATTTGGAGAACAATAATAGTTAGATGCCTCAATAAGAATGTCTTGAATTTATCTTTTACTAGTACCATCAGCTATTCTGAGGTTGAACTCTTCCATATCAAGGTTAGTATCCAGATGACTCTCAAATAACGTTTCTGTACCATAAACCTACGGCTGTCAATAACCTTCTATGTTTGAACAGCAGTCATTCGAAAGTCTCAAGTGTAGTATTCAGAGAGAGCGGCTACTCCTAACAGGTTCTAGATACAGCCAGGACCACAATCAAGTAGAACAATTCTGACACATTTTTCTAAAGTGAATAACAACACGTGCCACTTAACGAGATGTATTACATAGCCAGCAAAAAGCTTAAGTGAAGTGTATAATAAAGATCACAGTCTTTCCTCAGACATACTCAAAAATAAAATAAAACAGACCTAAATGAATGAAAACCTGTCTGTCTTTTTTCAAACTTTCATGTACTTTTCTAATGTGATCAGCTTCTCAAAATTAAGGGACTTTCGATGTCTTCCTAGAGGAATGTAAATCTACTCGGTGCTTGATGTCAACCCTTTTCAATGTGGGGCTGCTATCCGTGTAAATCAAGAATTTACAGTGAATGCTAAACATCCTCAACCGTTAGTTGAATTCAAATGATTCCCGAGCATGCTGACTAGCCTTTTGTGGGATGAAATCAGAGAAAAGATTTATAAACAATAAAGTAGTCATTGAATCAGCCTTCAACGCTGCCTAATCTGAGGAAATATCTCCTCCTCAGATAATTACAGCAGAGTAGGTCAGCTTTTAAACAGAGAGAGTGTGGGTACAACTCAGCAAATTCTTGGCATATGTGTGAAGACATACATTCCTCTGATTCAGCAACATGAGGGAGCAGTATCCTTTGTGCTCAGTTCACATCCGATGAATGTGCTTTAATAGCTGAGTATATGAATCATAAATCTATCTCATGTAGCAATAATTTCACATAGAAAACATTATCATAAATTTAATTGACTAAAAATGTAAACATATACTGCAAAATGAAAAATGCCAGAATATGTATTGAAAAAAACACAGTTGATGGACAGAATGTAGAACAATGTCATACATTCACCCCAGTACAAGGATCTGGGCCTAAATCCATCGTTTTTTTGCACTCCACACCACCCTGGGTTAGACACTGGCTATATGCAAATCAGCTCTGACCCTGTGCCTCATGGGAACAGTCCAGTCCGAACTACCAAGCCATGTCTTTCCCAGACCGGAATCAAGCATCCAAGGACCGGTTTCTGGCTATCAGCCTTCATCAGCCTGGATAGCTTGACTCCAGTGGTGTGGAGGGCCTGGGACTCACGTCTGAGCATACCCAGCCCACTCGGGGTGAAAATTGCAAAAAACACAGTTGATGGACAGAATGTAGAACAATGTCATACATTCACCCCAGTACAAGGATCTGGGCCTAAATCCATCGTTTTTTTGCACTCCACACCACCCTGGGTTAGACACTGGATATATGCAAATCAGATCTGACCCTGTGCCTCATGGGAACAGTCCAGTCCGAACTACCAAGCCATGTCTTTCCCAGACCGGAATCAAGCATCCAAGGACCGGTTTCTGGCTATCAGCCTTTATCAGCCTGGGTAGCTTGACTCCAGTGGTGTGGAGGGCCTGGGACTCACGTCTGAGCATACCCAGCCCACTCAGGGTGAAAATTGCAAAAAACACAGTTGATGGACAGAATGTAGAACAATGTCATACATTGGCCCATACAGGCCCAGATCCTTGTACTGGGGTGAATGTATGACATTGTTCTACATTCTGTCCATCAACTGTGTTTTTTGCAATTTTCACCCCGAGTGGGCTGGGTATGCTCAGACGTGAGTCCCAGGCTCTCCACACCACTGGAGTCAAGCTATCCAGGCTGACGAAGGCTGATAGCCAGAAACCGGTCCTTGGATGCTTGATTCCGGTCTGGGAAAGACATGGCTTGGTAGTTCGGACTGGACTGTTCCCATGAAGCACAGGGTCAGAGCTGATTTGCATATAGCCATTGTCTAACCCAGGGTGGTGTGGAGTGCAAAAAAAACGATGGATTTAGGCCCAGATCCTTGTACTGGGGTGAATGTATGACATTGTTCTACATTCTGTCCATCAACTGTGTTTTTTGCAAGAATATGTATTGAAACATAAACAAAAAAATAGATAGTACATTTAATTTTAAAATAAATCCCAAAAAACATTTTCCAAATAGTGCTAAACATTTCTTGTTTTGCTCTCCCCAAAACAAAATAATCAATCTATGTATCTATCTATCTATCTATCTATCTATCTATCTATCTATCTATCTATCTATCTATCTATCTATCTATCTATCTATCTATCTATCTATCTATCTATCTATCTATCTATCTATCTATCTATCTATCTATCTATCTATCTATCTATCTATCTATCTATCTATCTATCTATCTATCTATCTATCTATCTATCTGTCTGTCTGTCTGTCTGTCTGTCTGTCTGTCTGTCTGTCTGTCTGTCTGTCTATCTATCTATCTGTCTGTCTGTCTGTCTGTCTGTCTGTCTGTCTATCTGTCTATCTATCTATCTATCTATCTATCTATCTATCTATCTATCTATCTATCTATCTATCTATCTATCTATCTATCTATCTATCTATCTATCTATGTATCTATCTATCTAGCTATGTACCTATAGATTCCCCACAAAGCATATCACCCAATTCCTCTTTTTACCATATGGTGTGCCAGTGCACGGTTTTGATTCTATTCTGGAAGCAGATTGAAGGCTTGAACTGGGAATGGATGGGCTGACAATTAATAGACATACTTACGTAAATGTTATGGACCTCATGCCCAGATCAAGAGGAGACAAAACTGTGACTTGCTACATAAAGATCAGCATCAGATCAGTGGCGTACCAAGGTCAGGTGGTACCCGGTGTGGAAAATTTATTGTCACTCCCGGCTTGACAAGATGGCAAAAATAAGTGTTTAACACACAGAACACATATTTTTGCCATTTTGTCACCCCCTCCGTGATGACTACCCCCCCCTTCTTACACCACTGATCAGCATTTGTTGGAAGTCACCACATCCCCCTGATGGTGGTGGTTTCCAGAACTCAAGTCCATACGCCGGGCCCAGGATGAGCAATCATCTGCTTGCAGGGCTGGGAAGCTGGTAAAATTTGCAGTAATTGAATCTTGCTTAAATTACTCCATCCATCCAAAAATAAACCTCCATAGACGAGAGATCTAACTAAGTAATATGTATATATGTGTTTACATGTGGGACTGTAACCTTTATACTTTGTGCTAATATGAGTATAACATGGAGGTTGGCTGTTTCATTGGACCTATTTTGTTTCCGGGCGGTGCTGTTTTTGGATGGGATAAGATTGACAATGCACTTCCTACCCTCTGGACAATTCATTGTTCTTTACAACGTTCTACGTTATGGCACATGACAGTACACAAATGGGGTATGACACCTTATTGTCTATAAAAATGAAATTGGGTTTGATTATGTTTTTGAACAGGCATCGCCTAGATAGGTTAAGCAAGGTCCTGGCCATATCAGATTTTTAAGTTAACAAATTACTATGTACATATGTTTCATTTAAATTAACTGTTTGTACATTTATCTTAAATGGTAATCCAGAACGTATTGAATGGGTCCAGATTTTCTGTACCTATATTGGAAATCCGTGATTTAGAGGCTGTTATTTGAGATCATGGGGCATATTTACAAGCCCCTTGCGCCACCAGAGCACCACTTTTTTGACGCCCCAGTGGCACAATGTGCTGGCCCATATTTACAAGGCTACACTAAGCCACGCTGCGTGGATTTTCACGGCCTTATAAATACGTCCTCCTTTCACGCATTACTCTGAGTGAAAGGGGCGTACCGTGTGTGGTGCAATGAGGAGAAATACCTTTATTTCTCCTCGTTTTTCCTCTTTGTATGTGTGGTGCTTTATGCAGCACACATAGAAGGAGGACAACGACATCAATGATTGTTTTTGCGCAGGGTGGTGTCCTTTCCTGCACAAAAACAATCATCCCTGCAACGCAGGCACTTTTGCATTATGGTGCAAGGGTGCCTCCATTTACGCTATGCAGCCTATTGGGCACCAGCACTGAGGAAATCACAGGGATGTGTCGTACTATTATAAATGTAACACATTCTTGCACTTTCCTAACGATGCAGCTTAGTGCAGCAAGATGTCTTGCAACATTGCGCTGCGTCAATATCTTGTACATTTTCCCTGGGTTTCTAGGAACCAAATATAGCCACTTCCTCGCTTGGGCAGAAGTGTGAACGTGGATTTTAGTAGTTTGTGCGGCATTTTATAATACGTGAGTTACATAGTAATTTATTGATACCTTTCCTATGTACTGAGCATAGTAGCATATTGATTGAATCAGGCTGTCTCATATGGTATTGAGTACAAACTGAAGAAAGTATTATTTTTAAATTGGTCCATAGAGTTATTTAAATGAGAATTTTACAATTATTTTTCCTAAAGACTTACAACATTTATAGGCAGTTCTTGAGAGAATACATGAACTATTCCATTAGCTCGAGCTTGGGCATGGACCAGCACACATTATTTCCCCAAAACAGCAAATTATATATATTCCTGCAAGTCAGTGGTGCATTGCACCATAGTACTTCTTTCAAGGATGGATGGACTAGGTAACCTTCACCCATCCAGCCCCAGAAGAATCCCTCTCTCCCAATCTGTCAATTTGTCCATCAGGGGTTTTCAATGTGTCCTGAGTGGCCAGTGCTGACCTAGAACATGAATCACTAAAGAGGGCTATCCCTCCTCGCCCATCCACCAAGATGTTATTGTAAATATTCTGGAGAACTGGTGTTGTCTACTGACAGGACATGAAGAAGCCTAATTCCTGGTATAATAGGTATGTGGATGTTGGATCATTTGATGGGATTTCCAGATACATAGTAGCTGCTTTTTTCTGGGTATGGTACCAGTGTATCATTATGACAATATGCTAGACAAAAAATGTTGTGTTCCAAATATCATTCACAAACATATCCTCCCACTGGAGTTATTAAAACAAATACACATCGAATATAACAATATTTAGGTTGCAATATTTATAGCAGGTGATATTTCTGCATACAATATTTTGACAAACAATAACTTTTCGTGTTTCAGTGGTTACTTTTTGAGGAGCATAAATCGGGCCTTTTCCCTAGCTGACAGGTATGGCCGCATTGGATTTGTTGTCACAAACTGCTTGCTTGAGGATCTGATGAACAGTTGGTTTTAGTGCTGTAATGAGCTATATCATACAGGACCATATCTACACTTCTACTTTTTCCATGAACTTCCATGAGTACTACCTTCAAAATGGTTTGCATTACGAAAATGTATGAGATTATATCACAGTTATACAAGATGACTGTTAGATATTGGGTTGTAGGCTGACTGGGGGATGAGCCCTAGTCAAGCAGCAACCACAATACAATACTAGTCAGAGTAAGAAGCATGCAAACCCTCAACTAACTTGAGCTCATTGCCTGGTAGCTTGGCACAGAGCAGTCAGGCTTAACTGAGAGGCAATGTGTAAAGTATTTGTGCAACACCTCAAACAGTAAAACAGTGAATACACCAGACAAAACGTTTCCACACCAGGTTACAAAAATAGAGTGTAATTTAGTAAATAAAACAAGACCACAATGACAAACATCAAATAAGTAGAACTTGAGATATTGAATTTCAAAGTTTTTAGATAAAATACTATAGCACGAAGAAGCAAAAAGCACTATTTGGGATATCAGGTCGTGCTGGACCAGGACAAAGTCAAAAGTTTAGGACGACCATGATGGAGTGTGTGCTGGTTGCAGGGAACCAGCACACGTTTAGCAAAGAGTAGGGGTAAGGCTTAAGGGGCTACAGGACCCTTTATTCAGTGTTCCAGAGGTAGGACTGCCGTCCAGGTGGCAACACCCCTAATGCCACCATATAATTGTAGAAGTAGTTTGAGAGAGACCGGCAGTACCTTGGGGGTTTGTGGGTTTTGAGGAATAAATGCCTATGGAGTTTTCTGTATCTTTGATTCATTTTTATTGAGACCATCAGGTTTTAAAGCCTAATGTGAAAGAAAATGCAGTAGACACATGTTTTGTCCAAAGTGATTGGCATGCCTAGGGCTTTCTTAATGCAGAGAATCAGAGAAAGAATGTTCAGTCTCATTTTCGTAGTACACATCAAAGAAAAGGTCTCTGCTGTTGTTACCCAGTTAGGCCCACTGAACCAAAGTACCTTAATCCTAGTTGCAGAGCACTTGCACGGATCTGCATCAAAGATCTGTCATGCAGCTGAGATGATGGTCATTGCAAGATGCGACAAAACTGTGGTGTGAGATGCTGATGTGTCAACATCGTAGATCCTGTCAACGGGGTTCACAATGTGACTGGGATGGCACCATAGGCAGGGCATACTCACACATGGTGAGTCAAGGTGCAGAAGCAGATTGGTTGGAAGTATTTTATGTCCCTGGGACTTCAGATCAGGAGGCCAACCAGCTAGTCATTGGAGTCACTCTGGATTCAAGTGAATTAGGTACAGCCCCCTCACCCAGTCAAGAGAATGGCAGGCAGCATGTCAGCACAACCAGGCAGGAGGTCAGCAAAACAGCAGTCCAGCAGAATGGCAGTCCTTTCAGCAGTACATCAGTTATTTTCCTTGGTAGAGTCTTCACAGGTCCAGACGTGAACTGACATGGTGGTGTCTAAGGTTCAGTACTTATACCCAGTGATGCCTTTGAAGTGGGGAAGACTTCAAAGACAGGCCTTTGAAGTGCACAGTAGTACTCCCTTCCTGCCCTGACTCCAGAATCATTACAGTGGGGTATGCAGCCCTTTGTGTGGGATAGGACACAGCCTATTCAGGTGCAAGTGAGGCTGAGTCCAGCTCCTCCCTCCCATCCTGCCAGGATGGCCTATCAAGTCACACCTACGCTCCCATTGTGTGTGGCTGTCTTGGGGGAACGCACAAAACCTAGCTATCACCCACACCAGACATGTGAGCATATACAGGTCAGGCACCAGGCACCAAAGGACTAAAGCAAGACAATCTCAACCTTTTGAAAGTAGCAATTTCAGAATTACAATTTAAAATCCAACTTCACTGTAAGTTTGGATTTTGAATTGTGAATCCAGAGGCACCATTCTTAAAGGATTTATCTCTTACCAATTGGGAATTACACTTTTAAAATGTAATATGGTCATCCCAATTATTTCCTATGGGAGAGATAGTCATTGCTGTAGTAAACAACTACACAAAGAGTTTTTCACTACCAGGACTTGTAAACCTTAAAATTACATGTCCTGTCTTTTAAATACATTGCACCCTGCCCTCTGGGTTTTCGAGGGACCTACCATTGGGTTGACTTATATATATATAAAACAGGGGTGGTTTGTGCCTGGCTAAAGGTTTATTTTGGCAGGTCGACACACAGGCTCTGCAATGGCACAATGGCACACATAGGCCCTACAATGGCAGGCCTGAGCCGTGCTTAGAGTGCTACTAAAATGGGTTGCACTTTAAGTACTGCAGGCCCACTAATAGCATTTAATTTACAGGCCGTGGGCATCTGTAGTGCACTTTACTAGGGACTTATAAGTAAATTAAATATGCCAATTTGGAATTAACCTACATTACCATGTTTAGGGGAGAGAGCACAAGCACTTTAGCACTGTTTAGCAGTGTCCTAATCCCCTCAAAAAACATGTCAGAAAAAGTAGATGAGACTTAAGTCATCAAACCACAAAGCATAAAATTATATATGGATATAAACAAGGAAATATTCAGCATTATATATATATATATATATATATATATATATATATATATATATATATATATATATATATATATATATATATATATATATATATATACATACATATATATATATATATATATATATATATATAGCCGGATGGCAGGAGGACTGAGTGTGCCCCTCGAGAGCACAAGTGCCATTTGCTACTGATATATATATATTACCTACTGGCGGTCGCCAGTAGGTATATATAGTTAGGATTTTTTCTCTATGGGTTTTTTGAAAATTCTATGTCTAATAACTTTGGCGTTTGTGGACGGAATCGGCTGAAATTTTCAGGAAAATGGCACATTTTGTTTCTGAGCAGCCCTTGAAAATTTGGGGGGGGTTCGTCCAGTGGGGGCCGAGAAAAAAGGGGGGTCCCAAAACGTGTTTTTAACATTGAGTTTTCCATAGGGCGGTTGGCCTCACTTTTAGCCCGAACGGCTGAATGGATTTGCACGAAACTTGGCAAAATTGTAGGGACTGGTAGCCCGATGTGCCTTTTGTAGGTCTCAATATATGTGCTCCAGTGGATTTTGAGAAATTAACGTTTAAAAAAAGATATATATCTGTAACAGCGGACCGGTTAGCGCTCTGGTTCGCGGACTTTTCGCGCAACGGAGCTTTGTGAAGCGAAGCTGATTGGTTCTCCGGCGTCTGTCAACATTCCAAACAGTCCGTAGCGGCCGCCATCTTGTCTCTCGGTAGGATCGAGAGACAAGAGGAGGTCAAAACAAAGGGGGAAATAACTATAAGGGGGCATAGTAGATCCTCGCTGACCCCCTAGGTTTGATGTGGAGGTTTTAAAAGGGCCCCGCGGGGCAAAAAAAAACCAAAATAATAATAATCGAACGGCTGAATGGATTTGCACGAAACTTGGCAAAATATTAGGGACTGGTAGCCCGATGTGCCTTTGCTAGGTCTCAATATATGTGCTCCAGTGGATTTTGAGAAATTAACGTTGAAAAAAAGATATATATCTGTAACAGCGCTCCGCTTCGCGTACTTTTCGCGTTACGGAGCTTTGCGAAGCTGATTGGTTCTCCGGCGTCTGTCAACATTCCAAACAGTCCGTAGCGGCCGCCATCTTGTCCCTCGGTAGGATTGAGAGACAAGAGGAGGCCAAAGCGAAGGGGGAAATGACCATAAGGGGGCATAGTAGATCCTTCCTGACCTCTTAGGTTTGATGTACCATTTTGCCAAGTTTGGTGTAATTCCGTTCAGCCATTCAGGCTGTAGACGTATGTAAATGTCCTATGGAAAATTGCATGGGGAAAACACATTTGAAAGTGTTGAAATTTAGAACCAATTAAAATGTTACTTTGGTTTTGTATTTGTGTGTGATGAAAGTTAATTGGTTATGTATATATGTCAAATGAGAGGAAACCACAGCCATTTTGTGATACTACTGTCTGAGGTACATTTGTGAGGAATTTTTGGTGGTGAATTTCTGGTGTTTGATTTACACAGTACTAACACTTCTGCTACTTTTAAAAAGGTGAGTTGTTAATTTGTAAGGGGAACTATGTTGTACACTTGAAGATAATTTGAAAAATGTTTTCTGTTATTTATTTGCTGTCCTTCTGTTATACTAAATACTTGATGAAGTTAGTTTTATATTATGTATTACTAAAAACGATAAATGAAAGTGATTATTTTTTTCTGCAATTTACAGCAAGCAATTTCAAAATAAAATGGCTCACAATGAAGAGACCGTGGCAATTTCTTTTGAATTGTCCACTACATTGATTGAAATTGAGAGCACCAATAATGAAATATTGTCACAAGGAGGACATGACTTGTATGATTCCATTAGATTGATTGAAATGGACAGCACCAAGAATGAAATATTGTCACAAGGAGATGACTTGAATGATTCCACTACATTGATTGAAATTGAGAGCACCAATAATGAAATATTGTCACAAGGAGGAGATGGCTTGTATGATTCCATTAGATTGATTGAAATGGACAGCACCAATAATGAAATATTGTCACAAGGAGGAGATGACTTGAATGATTCCACTACATTGATTGAAATTGAGAGCACCAATAATGAAATATTGTCACGAGGAGATGACTTGAATGATTCCACTACATTGATTGAAATTGACAGCACCAATAATGAAATATTGTCAGAAGGAGGAGATGACTTGAATGATTTTTTTGATCAATCTCTTGATGGCGAATTTATCGAGTGTTTGGAGACCATAGAGTTACAAGAATCATCATTGCAGACTTTTAATGAGGAGATTCCAGATGAGATGATTGAAGAGGAAATTACTGATGAGGACATGTTAGTAGTTGTTTCAAATTTAGAAAATTCTGAAGAATAAATTTATATTTAGAAATCAAAAATTGTTTGAGACATTATTTATTTTTATTTTTAATTTATGAGGTTGTAGCGAAGTGATTGTAGTATAAAATGAGACTTATAGTATAGAGTGCAACATTTTTATGTTACATGGTAAGTTTACTCATATTTACTTCCCTTCTGCCACTATATTATCTCCAATGTGTATTTGACATGTCTTCTTCATCTCCGGCCTCCTTTCTCTCACTGTGTGTCTCCGATGCATCTTATCGCTGGTATTTTGTGTAATTACAGAAGAGAGTAAAATAAAATAGTTCGGAACGTGAAAAGGGGGCAAAGTAGAGTACTCCTCACCCCCTAGGCCTTTTTAGGCGGTCCCAAAAGGATCAGTTTCTGCTTTCCTGAGAGATTATGGTATGAGTTCCATATACCACAATAACTTGCATTACAACATGCAAGATATCTATCTCCTATTACCAACTTTTGGAGATATTCGCGCTAAGCGCGAATATCTCCAAAAAGTAACACCTGCCCTGAGCAGTTCTTAGCCATGTTATCCAATGGGAGGTGGATAACATGGCTAAGAGTATTAGCTCGGTAATGCATGAATATCGCTGAGTTTTTAGCGATATTCATGCATTGCGGCCGTTTATTATCGCATTTGCGATAAACCTTGATAATAGTAAGGTTTATCTTCGATAATTTCTGACGATGCTTAGTGGTAAAAAATTGGTTGGTAAGCATCGTTAGCGATAAATATCGCTTAACTTTGGTAATATGCCCCAACGTCTGTTAACGTTCGATTCGAAGGAAATGAGGAAGTGTTGAAAAACATTGTCTGCGCCATCTTGCCTTTTTTGAAATGCCACACTTTTGTCGTGCACGGCAGCCATTTTAGATGTCTTGACCAGACCCACTCTCTGCACGCTGTCGATTCGTAGCATGGCTCCTCACCCTCGTAAGCATCTCCCCCAGGCACTGGTCACCACCGCTCTCTGTCTTATGCATGGGCAATAAACCTTCCCCCATCTGCGCTGCTCTTCCCTGAGAATCACACTCTGTGCCCGCCCGACACCTCCCTTTCGCCCTATTCACTACCGCACCCTCTGACACTCCTCTTCCTCTGTGTCCGAATGTCCAGGCCGGTCCTAGGCTATCAGCTAGCCCTGCAGATGTAGTTTATGGCCCCAGCTGTAAAGAATCACCCCTCTTCAAAGGAGTTATAGTAGATCAAGGCCCACACCCGATGTGATCCGTCACAGCACACGCGTTCCTACTATCTGAAAACCATCCTGTATTGTGATTGGGGAGAGGACCGAGCCTGAAGCGGAAGATTCCAGGAATGACTCTTTGTACATCAAAGTTTTTACAATTATGTGTCACATTAAAAATATATAGCACTCCAACAAAGTAGTAGGAATATAAAACTTTAATAACATATAAATATATACAACAAAACAAAAACAGTAAAAACATTTAAACAACGAAGAGACCGTGGCAATTTCTTTTTAATTATCCAATAGATTTATTGAAATTGACAGCACCAATAATGAAATATTCTTGTCAGTAGCGGTCTGTTGTGCGAATAGTTCCAAGGCAGCAGAACGCGCTGAAATCTAGATGGCACGAAAGTGATGTCTAGCAAGTTGCCGCCCAGCAAATAACGGCGTGGGGCGCCGCGGGGGTGAGTGAGTCCAGTAGGCACCACAGCTATTCTTACCGGCATTGCAGAATTACTGCTGGGGACAATGCCTGTGCTGTAGCAGGGTCACAGCAGAAACAAAAAGGATTCTGTTGAAGATGTTGTTGGTTTTCAATTTGAAAACAGTTCTGGTGTCAACTGCTATGCTAATGTAGTGGTTAATGTTTTGTTTTCTCTAGAAAATGTAAAAGAGGGGGAGGCAGTCCAAAGTTCCGTTAAAAGGGCAAAGGAAAGGATCGGTGGTTTGAACTATCAGTCAAAAAGGGGAGGGGGTGCAATAATTTTTCCTACCGGGTCACACTGTGCTTTCACCGGAAGTGAGGTCTGCAGGATTGTAGTAATTCAAAGTGAGGCTGGCGCCAGCATGGGAGCGCCGACGTCCCGCGGATACAGTTTCGTCACTCCACGGGCGATCATGGCAGTCATTCCCCATCGGGGGTCGGAGACTCCCGCGGCTCCTCTAGAATCTTCAAGGTCGTGGAGGACTACGGTGGTGGAGTCAACCAGTGACCGGGCCATTTCTTTATGTTGGGCCCGCTCTTGCCAGGTCGACCGCCATTTTGAGAGTTCGGCAGCTACCGGCGATCGCGGGGTCACATGAGCGGACGGGCTCCACCCTGCCGGGCGAGACGTTGCAGCATGGCCACAGTGGAAGAACCGTTATCTAGGTCGTTCCGAAACTGTGCAGCACTGGAGTTGTTAGGATGCCACCGCCTGGAGCGCTGAGGGTGCAGCTGGGAAGCCTCCACCTGGGGAGGCGGGAGAGGCCTGTTCGCACCGTCTCTCCCTCCCAGTGCACCCCACGGCGTCTCGCTTGAGATTTGTTATGGCCGGACCAGGCGATGAGGACGAGGGGGGGTCGGAGGCATGTGCAAGACATCCCCCTCCAGTGTTGTCGCAGCCATTATAAAAGAAAGAAGTGTCCCGTCCGTCTTCGGGCCGGGCTTCCGGTGGATGTCGGCCGGACGCCCCTGGCTCTGGCCCCATGAACGGGTTTCTTGGTTTATCGGCTGCAGCCGGATCCCGTCGGCCTCGGCCCCCCGACCGTTGGTGGTCGGACCGGAAGAGCATGTGGCGGGACTACCTGCAACTCTCAAGGGCCACCGCGGCCGGACTGGGAGAGAGAGGGGAGGGTCGAGGAGACATTCCCCCCCCCTGCAACTGTTCAGCGTTGTAAAGGCAATCCCCTGGCCGGGTCCCGCTGGTCTCGGCCTCTCCTCCGGCTACACCCTACGTTAGGATCTCCTGGCCGAGGCGTGGCAGCAGAACCTGCCTTATATGGGCTGCTCCCGGCTGGGCGTAGCCGGAACCCTGCCCCACCTTGGAAGTTTCCAGAGTGGGGGTGGATGTTCTACTGACTTGCATTTTCCCTAGTCTATCGATTTTTTTGGCGTGGCAGGCGGTGGGACAGCGAGGGGTGATTTGGTTTCTCTTACTGTTTTTCTGGTCTCTCACCACTGGCATATTTTAACGTTTTCTTGTTTCTAGGACATTAATAGGTTTTATCATTACGTTATGTTATCGTTTCTTTGTTCGTTGTTTAATAAAAGTTCATGTTCATCAGTGGCCTACTGATTTTCGTTTTCCTATTTTTTTCTTTCCAGGTTGTTTCATGGTAAAGTTTCTGTTAACAGGATACAGTGATCACTTCGTTATTATTGCATATGTCCTTTTCACTAGGGGTGCTCTCTGGTCGGGCCAGATGACGTATCTCTAGTAAATGGTCCGGGTGAAAAAGGTGCATCAATCAGTGGGGAGTAGATAGGCATGACAGATTACAACGGGGGAGAACGGTCCGCATTACGTACCCTTTCACTACTTGCAAAGATTTTCCTACGTTTATTTGCAAACAGGGAATACCTCCAAAAAGAACTAATTCCCAAACAGTCAATGTTCGGACAATCAATCAATCAATGAGGAATGAAATAGGTACGACGTGTTAAAGGCTTGCGTTACCTACCCTTCACTATCTGCAAAGGGAGATAGAATATTCCTATTCTTCCTCGTTTGCAGGTAGAGAAGATCGTTAAGAGAATTAACTTCGAACAATTCAATGCTCGATTGAAACAATCAACAAGGGGTACTGTGAACACAAATGAACGCCGCTTATATACATACGCATTGCTATTTTCAACAGGTTGTTCCTAATGTTTCTATTTTAGCGAGGTCAAAAGAGATCCCATTAGTGGCCTACTGATTTTGCTCGATTCTCCTTTTGTTTTTTTACACGATTTTTCGCTATCTGCAAAGACTAAACAGAGTATTGCGACTCTGTGCTTGTTTGTAAATAGAGAATGAACCAAAGAGAACAATCAATCAAATGGAGAGAGAAGCAGGCACGACGGATTACAAAGGGGGAAAGGGCTGCATTAACTACCCTTCACTATCTGCAAAGAGAGAGTACTCCTAATAGAAATGAGGGGTGGGGGGCAGCAATCAAAGCAGATCAGTGTGCATAAACACGAAAAAAAAAATTCTTACCACGTACTTGACATTCGACAGCTTATGATATTTGCTATTAAAAAACCATTGAAATTCACTGAAAAAACCATAGGTTATAGACCATATATAGTTAGGAATTAGCATTTACAAAACCTTGAAAATTCACTGAAAAAACCATAGGTTATAGACCATATATAGTTAGGAATTAGCATTTAAAAAACCTTATTTTACTCACACAAAACCATTGAAATTCCATATATAGTTAGTTGCACTAACTATATATTGCGCACCCGCAATCCACTGCTGATGATGTCACATATTACATCATTCATGACATGGTCAGTGACATCACTGATGACATCACTGATGACATCTCAAATGACATCACTGATGACATCACTGATGACATCTCATTTGACATCAATGACCACATCACTGATGATATCATTCATGTGACAATACAATGCATCTCCTCACATTTTAATATAACCTCTGTTTCACCCAGTGTTAAAAACAGAGTATAATTTTTGAAACCATTGACACACCAATACTAGTTACTACATACGTACTCACTGATTCCTACGTCTACACACACATTCACTCATTCACCCATACAATCATTCATACATACAATCACTCATGTTTACAACACAATCATATGCACTCATACACCTATACAGACACTCACACTCTGCCACTCATCCATGGAGTTACTCACACACCTAGTCAGTCCTGTAAAGAATCAATCACACTTCCATTTTCTACTCTATACAGTTAAACATAGAGCACCTTACGTTTTCAACCATATACTAACACATACTTACTCTCTTATACAATCATTGATACAAGTACACATTGATCTGTACAGAGTCACACACCTCCCATCCAGCCACACACACACTCAGTCTCCCATGCAAATACTTGGGCAATCAATCAATAACCCATATAGTTACTCATATAGCTACTGATCAACACATGCAGCAGTTTACAGAACAACAGACATAATGATGCACAAATTAAGACAGTTTAGTCACTAACCCATGCACTCAGTGAGACACATTTAATCACTCACTCATACATTCAGTCATGCACCTACTAAATCCTTCGTCCAGACACTTATACATCCACTCATTCTTCAATATGTAAGACATATTTTAACTTTACAGAAACATAGTCACTGGATGTTGTCATCAGTGATGTCATCAGTGATGTCATTTGAGATGTCATCAGTGATGTCATCAGTGATGTCACTGACCATGTCATGAATGATGTAATATGTGACATCATCAGCAGTGGATTGCGGGTGCGCAATATATAGTTAGTGCAACTAACTATATATGGAATTTCAATGGTTTTGTGTGAGTAAAATAAGGTTTTTTAAATGCTAATTCCTAACTATATATGGTCTATAACCTATGGTTTTTTCAGTGAATATATATATATATATATATATATACACATATATATATAAATAGTATAGACAATCATTGACCTTAACAGAGAGTAGGCACATGCCTGTAAGCAAGAGTGCTATCATGTTTAAAAGAAGACACATTTCCCTATAGTATTGATGTGGTTGTATGTCAGATTATCAATAACAAAAATATATAGACATACATATTGAGGCCTAAATATTTTAATGAAAATATTGCTTTATTGAATATAGATTTTTTATTATTATCTCCAGCAGGGAATTATACATTGGCAAACAATATTCAGAACACAATATTTTGTTCCGGCTATATATGTAGGCAATGATATTCTAGTATCATAACATCATGGTGGTGACAGGTGGTAAGACAAAAACATAGTGGATGGAGATTTAACACTTAAAGATATGGCTTTAATACTACCAGTGACTCTCTTACAGGCACTTCAGCAAACTGGTGATGTTAAAAATACTTCTTGTTTCTTCATCCATCATTATACTAGGTATCTTCACACGAACAATTTTGCATTTTGTTTGTTTTGATTTATTTTTTTACTGTCAGAAAGAACACTGATACAAAACGAGGGGGGACCAGGGTAAAAAAGGTCCAGCATACGCACCCCAAGAGGTTAACTGTGAAATGAGAGGTATGCAGTACCTATAGAAAAGGGAGGGGGACGTTCTTATCAGGTAAGCACTGGTTTGGAGTACTCCTTATAGGAGCAAAGGCCCTCATATACCCAGAGAGGTGTCATGCGTCATCATCGGGCAACTCATCGTTGAGCTGGCATTGCTATGCCTAACGGGCCCCGCGGGGCTCTTTGCAAGAGGTCTTTACTTTTCCAATGAAGAAAATGGAGTGTGATGAGATTAGTGAGTGTAGTTAGTTAGTAGGGTGTAGGGAATGTGTAATCTAAAAATAACTATAAGAGCCCATTAAACCTAATTTAATTGGTGGGTTCTTATGTTATGATTAAAAATCTTTGATGTTGCAAGAAATTGATATGATGGTCATTTCTGGCATGTGCTAAGTAAGGATGTGGGTCTACCTGTGTTATGCCTCTTAATGTCTGAGTGATCGTGGCATTTAATCAGGACCAGAAAACCCTTATCTACTCACTGAGGGGTGATTACTGCAAGTATGTTAAAACCATACCCTCACAAAATCACACCAAGAACTGTGGTGTGCCTTCCGGGTAAGAACCTCTAGAGAAGGGAAAAAGAGTTATGTTTAAACATAATAAAAGTTACGTTAAAAACCATGATCATACTGTGCTGAAAGTTGGTGGGTACAATCAACTTTTATTGCCCACCAGGTAGACATACAGTTTATCCTAGTAATGGTATCTTGGTAGTGGTAGTTTGACACATCAATACATGCATGTTTATTAGCATGGCTGGAACAGAGATCCCTCTATGTGATTCAGGAGCGCTCTAATTGAATTTTCCTATGTGTCATCCAGGTCATGTAGGTCACCCAACAATAGCCATCATGCATCATAAATATGCGCTAATGAGGTTGACTATCTCAATATGGGAGTGATATCAGAACGATAATTTTTGTCCACCATTAAACTGCCAGTGCATGGAGCATCCTTTTGTAGCCCATGGAGCGCCCGCTTCCGATACCGGGGCAGGGGGTAGTGGCAGGAGGACTACGTATTTAACCCCCCCAGATATTACAAAAGACAGGAGCCAATTGCCCTAGCTTGAACAGATGCTCAATGGTGTTGCGTCAATCTGTAGAAAGTGCCAAATGGGACGCGTTATTTTTCGGTTTAGATAAGTCTATAATCTGTATTCAGGGCCAATATTGTAGAGGAGGTAGTAGTTACTTTAGTCGATCCACGCAAATAGCGGCCAGCCTACCCTTCGATCATGCCGAAGAGGTGAAGTTGCTCAGGGCTGTAAGCGTATCTATCTATCGAACTCTAGAGTTTCCGGATCAGACAGCACGCCCCTGTTTGTGTCCTGTGGACACGGGCACCATCTTGGAGGTAGACCCAGGATGGGGTTCTTAATGGTAATTGAAATAAAAAATAAAGAATAAAGTGGGTCAGAGCATATCACCCGTCTCTGTAGTACACAAGCCTTTGTGGCCAAGCATGCCATCTTGGAGGTAGACTCAGAATGGGGTTCTTATTGGTAATAGAAATAAAAATGTAAAATAAAGTGGGTCATAGCAAATCACCCCTCGCTGTAGCTGACAGTGTAGAATGGTCAAATTCAGTAAATGTTAGCACCCCAGTAATGGATGCAGACGGTCTTAGGGAGGGTTAAGGAAAGGATCCAAAGAGAGTACCTAAGACTACAGACGTCATCTAGTTGGTAGAGCCGAAGCCATAAGATGCCCCTTGTGAGGATTAACAAGTACAGAGGAAAAGGTTCCAAAGTAGCGGTTCAATCAATCTCAGGGAACAACATGAAGTGAATGTCCAGTGTTCTGTTGATTGGCAAAGTGGAGGAAGGTCGTGCCTTACTTTTAGGCACCTGTACTGCAGTACGGATGTAATGGGGGGATAGAGGCCCAAGGCCCAAGCTGTCAGAGGGGGCAGACGAATACCCAAAACCCAAAATGGAAGTCTCCGCTGAATTCAGTCAACAATTAAATGGCTGTAGTGCAAAAGAGGGGGTACTGGTCCTGAGGGGAATAGGGAATGTCACAGTTTTACCTCGCTCCAGGGTATTTCGTCATTAAGACCTGTCAAGTTAGTGTAAAGGTGAAAGATTCATTGTTGCTATTTACTGGACAGGATGTCTTTGTGTATGTGTGCATGAGCCTCTAGGATGATCCAATATAACTCATTCGGGGAATGGCCTTTTTCCTTGTAGTGAGTGCCAATGCCAACTATTAAACGCTACATACTAGGCACCCATCCAATAGGACCCAACCAATAGGTTGACAACTCAGATTAATTTACTGGTCTACTCGGCAAAGGTGCAGTGTTGGATCAGTAAGAAGGAATCAGAATTCTTGATAAAAGCAAACCCCAGGACTCCTTACTTCTACACCCTACCCAAAATACATAAGGGTACCCTCCGACCACCAGGCAGATGTATAGTGTCAGACATAAGGTCCCTGCTTGAACCCCTGTCACAATTCTATGATCACTTTTTACAACCTTCCTTTTAGGGAGACGCCATGGATGTATTGATTTTGCTGGAGATGTTCAATGCTGAAGTATCTATTAACCTACTGGTCACTTTAGACGTGGACGTCCTATACACCAATATTACCCAATAAGCGACCCTAGAGTAATTGAACAAATTCTATTATTAGAGGAATGGCCTCGCTCTACCCCCATCAGCTTCATCATCAAATGTGCTACTTTAGCACAAAAAGAAATCTTCTTCCTATTCCAGGAACAACTATGACATCAAAAGCGGGGCACTTCAATGGGCAGCACCTTTGCCCCTAGCGTAGCATGTTTGTACATGGCAAACTTTGAAAAACTGCACATCCAACTAGAGGGCAATCCATTCCTCACTAACATAATTATTTGGCAGCGCTACATAGATGATATCCCCATCCTGTGGCAAGGCACTATGGAAACGTGACATAGATTCTGTGATTGGGTAAACACACTTAACCCATATTTAAAATTCCCGAATAACATCTCAGGCACATAACTACCATTCCTAGACCTACTGATATCCTTAAGGGATCACAGACCTTATAATATAACATACATATAACCGACAGACTGCAACAGTCAATTGAGGTATGACTGCCACCACCCTAGAGACTTGACTTTAGGGATAATTTGCCATTCGGACAGATTTTGCAATTACACCGCAATTGTAGTTCTATTATTGACTACAAAGAATAGTTCGAAACTCTTACCACCAATCTGGTTAATCAGAGATATCCTCCTCGGGTGGTATAGTTGACAAATACGAGGGCTATGAATAACAGAGCAGGCCTACTAGAGCCCCACACTCATCCAAAGAACAAGATTCTGACATGTGTCATCTCTTTCACTCCTAATTCCAATCAGATTCAATGAATCATCAAAAAACATACTACATACTGTCACCCTATCACCAGCAATACAACGCTTTGCCTTTACGCACACTTCCATTTTAACAGATACTTTAGTGCACACAAAGCCCAAAAGCCACAATACGACACCCCAAAGTCCTTTCTGGGGTCAACCCCAGTCAAAGCACATTTCCCTTGTAGATCATGCACTGTCAGCCACATGACAAAACCTTCAAAAAGAAATTGTTCTGAGCACCACAAGTACATGGACCCAAACATACCACACAAAACTGCAACACAAAAAATTTCATCTATATGAATAACTGCCCTTGCCAGAGACATTACATAGGCATGATGACGAGGGCAGTAAAAATGAGGATAACTGAGCACCATAGTAATGTCAGGTGTAAACAGGCCACAACTAAGATGAGCACTCATGACAAGGAAAAAGGCCATTCCCCGGATGAGCTACATTGGACCATTCTAGATGCTCATGCACACATGCACAAAGACATCCTGTTCCATAAGGAACAACAATGGATCTTTCGCCTTTCCACTTACTTGACAAGTCTTAATGACGAAATACCCTGGAGAGAGGTAAAACTGTAACATTCCTAAGACCCCTCTGGAGCAGTACCCCCTCTTCTGCACTACTGCCATCTAATTGTTGACGTCATAAAGTGCCGCCTTCCATTTTGGGTTTTGGGTATTCGCACGCCTGACAGCTTGGGCCTCTATCTTGTGTCAAAGAGTAAGGGCCAATCTTCCTTCTTTTGACAATCAATGGAACACCAGACATACACTTCATGTTGTCCCCTGAGATTGATTGAACCGCTATTATGGAGCCTCTTCATCTGTACTTATTAATCCTCACAAGGGGGATCATAGAGCTTCTGTTCTACCTCCTAGATGATACCTTTAGTCTAAGAGACTCTCCTTGGATCCTTCTCTTAACCCTCCCTATGAGGGTCTGCATCCATACCTGGGGTGTTGACATTTACTGAATTTAACCATACCACCCAGTCTGAAACAGCACAGGTGATATGCTCTGACCCACTTTATTCTTAGTTTTTATATCGATTACCATTAAGAACCCCATTCCAGGTCTACCTCCAAGATGGCGCCCGTGGTCGCATGGCTCGTACAAGGAATGTAGTGCCCAAAGGGGAGTGCTACCTTACATGGAAACTCTAGCGTTCAATAGATATACACACTTGCAGCACTGAGCAACTTCCTTGCTTCGGTATGATCGAAGGGTAGGTCAGCTGCTATTTGCGTGCATCGATTAAGTACGACCTCCTCCACAATTTTGGCCATGAATAGGGATTATAGGCTTATCTAAACAGCTTAATAAGCGTGTCTTCTTTGGCACTTTCTACAGATGGCTGTGACACCATTGAGCATCTGTTCATGCCGGGGCTACACAACGATGCACACTGAATGGGCTTTTAAATGGTGGATCAAAGTTTTTGTTTTAATATCACTCCCATGTTGAGATGGTCAACTTCATTAACTCATATTTGTGATGCATGATGGCGATTGCAGGGGGACCTGTATGATCTGGATGACGCATGGGAAAATTTAATTAGGGCTCTCCTGAATCACATAGAGGGATCACTGTTACAGCCATGCTAATAAACATGCGTGTATTGATGTGTTGAAATACCACTACCAAGATACCATTACTAAGGTAAACTGTCTACACACTGGGCTATAAATATTGATTTAACCCCCCACTAACTTTCAGAACGGTACGATGATGGTTTTTGACGTACTTTTTCTTATTTTACTACATAACGTTTCTTCCCTTCTCTGCAGGTTCTTACCCTGAAGGTAGACCAGATCTCTCGGTGTGATTTTGTGAGGGTATGGTTTCCCATACTTGCATTAATCACCCCTCAGTGAGTAAATAGGGGTTTACTGGTCCTGAAGAAAAACCATGATCACTTAGGCGTTAAGAGGCATGAAACATGAAGACCAACATCCTTACTTAGCACATGCCAGACATCTATTACTTTCAATATTTAAGGTTTTTAATCATAACATAAGAACCCGCCAATTAAATTTGGTTTAATGGCCTCTTATAGTTATTTTTAGATTGCTCTTTCCCTACATTCTACTCACCATCTACCCTCACTATACTCATCACACCCTACATTCATCATCAGCAAAAAGAAAAGAAATCCAGCAAAGAGCCCCCCTCGGGGTCTGTTGGGCATTGCAGTGCTGGCCAAATGAGGAGCTTATTGATGATGTAGCATGACACCACTCACAGTGTGTGAGGGTCCTTGCTCCTATAAGGAGTATCTCCTCCAGTGCTTACCTGGTAAGAACTCCCCCTCCCTTTTCCATAAGAACTGCAAAACTCTCATTTCACACAAAAAAACACTCCTCATTGCAGAGGCAGGGATTACACTTCTGCAGTTATAGTTAAGTACATTAAACTAATGAGAACATGTATTGCTCTACTCCGCAAGTCCAATGTTGAAAGTTCTGTAATAAAAACATTGCTGCACCTAACTGTGATCCTCAAAGGTGTGTTTGGACTGGGTAGGTGAGAAATATTATTAAACAAGAGAAGGGATGGGAGCACCAAACCAAAAATCTGATTTACTTGGATGTGGGACCAGTATCTCATTGAAAAATATGCTCTGTCTAAAAGTCCAGCAAATATGTGTGGTGGGTATGATACCTACATTAGGGCAAAAGTAATCAACCTGAAACAATAAAAAACATAATTTTTTGGGAAACTTGTTTGCGGAGATTTCCTCACGCAAATCATGAACTGGGTAAAAATTCACCACCAAACAAAACACTATAAACAAACACAACACATAAAACAAAACAGATAACCGGTATCATGGCTATTTTATCATGACATATTGACTAGATGCAGCGAATAGTCAAAACCACCGAAGGAGAATGAACTCATTTGTGAGCTTGCGCTCAGGTAAAGTCACCCTAAATCAAGCAACAATGTTTTGGTGAAAGACTGCAAATCCATGAGAGCTATATTACCTCACAATTGTCTGAATCATAGCCCTTAGGTATTACTGAGGGAAACAACCTTTACAACGCTTTGTTTACAATGCATGCGTTTACAATTCAAGTCATTACAATGAAGCGTTGTTACATTGCATGCATTACAACGCAAGCCATTACAACAACTTGAGGTAGGGGGCAGAAGGTGTTGGATTTATTGGATTTTCAAACCAACACCTTCCCTACTGACGCACACACTGGAGTTGGAATAGTAAATTATACTATTCCAAACTCCAGTGACCCTCTAACGCAAGGCATTGTAACGACTTGCGTGTTAGTGCCATGTGAAGTAACAATGCATTGCTGTATCTACTTGCGCTGTAAACGCATACATTGTGAACGCATGCATTGTAAAGAGTGCTATTCATTACCGATGTTAACTAGAAGATGAACGGTAACTGCAAATAACAGAAAAACTAAAAGTAGAACTAAAGCAACATGTTAAGCCCATCAAAATGCAGAAGCCATGGCTTAATATTGTTAAAGGTACGAACATGGTCGGTGTGGCACAGTGCCGGACACCTACCTCCATCCATATGCCTGCAGATAGTCCAAAGGAGGTGGATGTGGCCATGTGACCGCAACGTTGTTTCGTCGAAGCCGGAACAGAAGGGTTCTGTGTCAGCAAACCAAGTGGGAAGAGCACCCAGCGACATGTTCTATTCAAAGAGGCCACTATGGGCTCCATATTGGATTGTCTCATTTAAGAGAGGTAGCAGTACAGGATTACACAAAATAAATGTAGAGATCCAAGGATAAAGGGACAAAATTGCAGTTGAGTCATAAGAACCTCAGTCCAGAGTGTGGAATTACAGACTTAATCGTACTGCGTCCCTCAAACCAGAAGACTAGCAGAAAAAATAAACATTAATGAAAGGACTATGCTAATCATGAAACCCACAGACCAGGGCATGGAGAAATTAGCTAATTATCCTAGTGTATTTGATATTGGAAGCAAGGAATTGATAAGCTATCAATAATGAGAGTAGGAATTCACAAAAGGGGTGAGCCCTCGGAACTCTTGGACCTGGGTCACTGGGTAGGTACAAAAGGCGGGGTGGTCCAAGTTCAATGGAAATATTTATACAATTCTGTTTTATTCATATATATTTCTAAGTCACCACATTTAGAGTTTGTCTTCCAAAATGCTTAACGTAATCAAAAGTAGGTATGCAGTAATGAGAAATAAATTGTATTTAATCCATATACAAATTAATTCATAGTACCTTCAAACTGCATACAAAAACTTCTAAGTCAAATATATTTCATCAATATGAATTATAAAAGCATTGCATTGGTACGTGCTCTCAGTGCAAACGGAAAGGGAGTGAAGGGTTTGTGAGGGACAAGGTAAAGGTGGTGTGACAATGTTAACATCACATTCATATCTTAACGCCTTTACAATTTAGGTAATAGCAGTGTTCCCGTTGTACATCACACATAGGTAAGATACATTCTTTCCTTTTGTTCTATGGTGAGCAGCAAGTGAGGCGTAGTCTACGTTTCGACCCCTGAAGCGTGAGAAGGGTTATTTATCCCTCATGATGGGGTCTTCGTCAGGACAGAAGAGAGAGCAAAAAGTGGCGGACGGCGAAACTTGCGTCACGTCTGGGGCCTGGTAGTGCTCCAAATCATTTTTGAAAAAATCATGTGGTGTGGCGAAGCTTCACTGGAAATTCTTCGTGTCTATGTCTTCATTTTACTCCGCCCTTCATTCTGCATCGGAACTTCAGCAGACCGCACGCGTCGCGTTCTCCACAACTTGGGAGAACGCGACGCGTGCGGTCTGCTGAAGTTCCGTTGCAGAATGAAGGGCGGAGTAAAATGAAGACATAGACACGAAGAATTTCCAGTGAAGCTTCGCCACACCACATGATTTTTTCAAAAATGATTTGGAGCACTACCAGGCCCCAGACGTGACGCAAGTTTCGCCGTCCGCCACTTTTTGCTCTCTCTTCTGTCCTGACGAAGACCCCATCATGAGGGATAAATAACCCTTCTCACGCTTCAGGGGTCGAAACGTAGACTACGCCTCACTTGCTACACACCATAGAACAAAAGGAAAGAATGTATCTTACCTATGTGTGATGTACAACGGGAACACTGCTATTACCTAAATTGTAAAGGCGTTAAGATATGAATGTGATGTTAACATTGTCACACCACCTTTACCTTGTCCCTCACAAACCCTTCACTCCCTTTCCGTTTGCACTGAGAGCACGTACCAATGCAATGCTTTTATAATTCATATTGATGAAATATATTTGACTTAGAAGTTTTTGTATGCAGTTTGGAGGTACTATGAATTAATTTGTATATGGATTAAATACAATTTATTTCTCATTACTGCATACCTACTTTTGATTACGTTAAGCATTTTGGAAGACAAACTCTAAATGTGGTGACTTAGAAATATATATGAATAAAACAGAATTGTATAAATATTTCCATTGAACTTGGACCACCCCGCCTTTTGTACCTATCAATAATGAGAGGGCAGCACTGATCTACACTGTGTGTCTCTAATAGTAGAAGAATGGACTTACACAATAATCAATGGGCTCCACTAACCCACTACACTGTGTTTTTCACTGATGAATATCTGAAGCACACATAGAAAGATGAAAATCTTAGCATTGTTTTTGTGCAGAAAGGTACCCATTTATGCATACAAAAATCTTGCATAAAACACAGCCACCCTTGCCCCATGGTACAAAGATGCCTTAATTGGCTCTAGGCAGACAAAGGTGAACCAGAGCAAAGAAAGGACATGAATGACATTACATACAGCATTTTCCTGCTTTTCACGCAGCTCAGCAAGGTGGATTGATGTTTTGTGCTGCATGGAAGTATGATAAATATGCCCCTTAAGGATTAATGGAAGTACATAAACCCATAATTTGAATGAGCTGGTGATCAGATTGGGTCCAAGGTGGTGGACATTTGTTCCCCAGCAGCTTTTTGATTCAAACTAAGGTCCTTAGACTCTCTTCTGTAGAAAAAAAAAAAATAGAAAAAATGTGTAGGGCCAGGTGGGTGCACAGTAAACACATTCCACCTCCAGAAAGAAATAGAGCCCCCCGAAAGTTATGGAAAATTAAATTTTTCCTCAATAAGTATTGCATGTTTTTACTGGGAAAGCAAACCAGAGTCAATGTGAATGGGACCATTAAAATATTAAACCAAAGTGTCCTGCAACAACTCTTTGAATCCTTCTGTAAGCTTCACAGATGAAATAAAAAAAAAAAAAATTGACAAACATCTGTTTATTGATATGTTTTATAAAGCGTTGTATAGTTTGACACAAGGCCACATAACATATCCCATTAGGAGCCTTCCCTCTATGGTGTACACAGTTTCTTTAAGTTATGGAAAATCCAAGGTCTCCATGCCTCTGCAGGCCTCATTGTGAGAATATCCTGTTCAAGGAACTCTGAAAAATTGTACATTTAAAAATTTTAAAAAACATCCCACCCCAAACCCCCCCCTGTGGTGGATAAGCAGTGGTACCAGAAATTATGCTCCGTACTGAGCTGTGATTCACTAACTGAGGACTATCTATGTGCCACCTCTAGTGATTCCAACTTGTTAGACCATTGGTGTGTTGTGGATACCTCTCTAAGAAACCTAGAACTGCAATAGATGAAGGCCTCGTAATGTGGGAGCGCATACCGCCAATGGGAGGCCTTTCGTAATGTATGTCACTAGCGGGCCCCATTCATACTCGAAGGTCTTATATTCATCCCTAAAGATATCTGCCATCCGCTCCAATGTAAGAATGCTCTATAATTGGGAGTGCCATTGTGCCAATGCTGGAGCCTCCCTCTTCTTCCAATTCATTGTTATGGCCTTTTTTGCCACTCTAATGCATGCCCATATAATCGCCTTGTCTGCCCTGGTTTGATGTTCCAGGGTGGGATCCCTTAAACCTAAGAGGGTCGCTTCTATTGAATTCAGTAGGGGGTATGACAGCATTTCTTTCATCTGGGACAAAATCTCCGCCCAAAAAGGTTTTATGGTCGAGCAATCCTAACAAATGTGACGGAAGTCCCCCAGCAATCCACACCCCCTCCTACAGCGATCTGAAGATTTGGGTAAAATCTTCTTTAGTTTAGTCGGGCGAAGGTACCAATCAAAAAGGTCTGGTAGTGTGCTTCCCTTAATCCTAAGGAATGATTGTGTTTAGCAATGTCTTCCCACAAGTGTTTCCACTCCCCCTCAATAACCTCTCTCCCCAGTGTCTTCTCCTAGGAAGGAGTGTACCTCGGGCTTGGTGTTATTTTTGTGGATACCAGGAGACCATATAGGTGAGAGATAACCCCTCTTGTGTAATCTACCTTCTTTACGAAGGATTCTATTGGGGTCAGTTCCCGGGTTGCCGCCTCCCGCACCTGTGGGTGTAGTGCCCAGTGTTTGAACTGTATGTAATGGAAATGTTCTGATACTGGGATGTGAAAGTCTCTCTGACAATTTTCACAAGTGAGGATCTCTTGATTGTGAAGCAAGTGTCTGGGGGTGTATGGGGAGGGAAAGGAGGCCCACCCCTGTCCATGTGTCACCTCGTCCCATATCCTGAGAGTGGTTCTGTGGGAGTGCTAAAGTGCGTGTTAGGCAGCCTGTCTTTTTAAGGGCTTCCAAAGAACGTCCCATAAGGTCCTCCCCACAGCAGCCCAGTCCTTGTGGAGCCAGTGCTCATCCAATTCCCTTTTGGGCCATTCCGATATCACTCACAGTTGTGACACCTTATAATACAGCCTGAAGTCCGGCAATGCTATTCCCCCCTCAGATCATGGTTTTCTCAGCATCTGAAGTGGCAGGCACGCTCTCCCATTTTGCGATATGTCGGGCAGAATCATGGAGCGACCCTGGGGAGGAAATCCTTCTCCAATTTTATCAGGTGAGCCTGGAATAGGTACAATAACTTAGGGAGAACCGTCATTTTGACAGCATTTATCCTCCCCAGATACAAGATGAACAGTGGCCTCCATCTCCTAAGCTCCCTCTGAATCTGGGAGACCTGGGGTGGGAAGTTCACCTTAAACAGATCCTCTATATGTGGAGTGATCTGGGTCCCTAAGTATGTTACAGTGTGCTTGGCGCAAACAAAAGGGGATTCTCCCCTGAATTAGAAGTCTCTCCCCTCCATCACTGTCAGATTTAACACCGCAGATTTGGTCAAGTTAACTCGTAAACCTGCGACCGCTTCAAATTACTGTAATTCCCCTTGGAGCGCTCGCAGAGATTTTCTGGGGGAGGTAAGTGTCAAAAGAACGTCGTCCGCAAAACAGCGAGACCTTGTGTTCTTCCCCTCCAAACCTAGTACCCAGTATGTCTTTTGATGCCCTTGGCTGAGCTGCCAGTGGCTCGATACTCAGGGCAAACAATAGTAGGGAGAGGGGGCTGCCCTGTCGTGTACCCTGGCTCAGCCTGAAAGTGTGAGAACTGACCCCGTTTCCCTGGACCATGGAGCTCGGGCTCATATAGTTAGCTTTAATCATTTGAAGGAATCTATTTCCAAAACCGAAGGGGTTTAGTGTAAGGAACAGGAACTGCCAATCTACCCTATTGAAGGCTTTCTCTGAGTCCAGCCCTACAAACACCGCCGGAATTCGAAATCTGGATACCTTTTCCCCTAGATGCAGAGTTCTACAAATATTGTTGTGCGTCTGACTCCCTTTTATGAATCCGGATTGATCCGGGTGAATAATATAAGGCTTTAAATCCTCTAGGTAGGTCGCTAGGATAGCAGAATATAGCTTAGCATCCAGATTAAACAGTGCTATCAGTCTGTAGGATGCACAATATTGGGGATCCTTCCCCAGTTTTAGAATAACTGTAACCAGAGCCTCCGACATGGATGCAGTCTCCCCCTGTCCCCTCACAATGCCATTGAATAGATCCGTCATGTGTGGTATCAGTTCGAGCGCTTATGTTTTATAAAAAACAGAGGTCAGTCCGTCAGTCCCTGGTGATTTATGGGCCTTTAGTGCCTTGATGGCTTGGCTCACCTCCTTCTCGAATATCGGCTATCTAGTTTTTCCTGCCATGCAGCTTGGATTTGTGGAAGCGACAGTGAAGACAGATAGTTGGCCTGGTATTCGTGGATCATAGGGGGCAGCTGTATATAGCTCCTGATAAAACTTCCCAAAGGTATTCACCTTAATCTGGTTGTCATGTTCAATTTCCCCGTTGCCGCTGTGGATCCCCCCAATATACTCTCTCTCTTTTCTCCTGGAGTTTTAGCGCCAGGTGTGTTCCCACTTTGTTTCTTTGGGCGTATTGATTGCACCTCATTCATAGCAATGTGAATTCTGCTGTATTAGAGTATATCGCCCCTAATTTCCCTATCAAAGCCCTCAACTGTCGCTTCAGCATACGCGTTAGAGGAGTCTTTTTCAACTCACCTTCTATCTGGGAGAGAGTGGCTTCCAGGTCAATCCTTTCTTTTGCCCGTGCTTGTTTAAGGCAGAACTCAGTGTAATGTGTTTCCCTGGCAGGACTGTTTGAAAGCATCCCAGTTAACTTGAGGAGATGTATGTTTTGGGTCGTTTAGTTGGAAGTATTCCTTAATCATTTCCCTCGGTTGCTCCCTGAACAATCAATCCCAGGCCAGTGAAGCTGGAAAATAACATCTTGGGGCCCCCTTTATTCCCCCCATCGCATACAGATGGCCATAGGGCTGTGGTCTGACAAATATAGAGAGAGAATTTTGGCATCTTGGAGCGTACCTCTTAATCCTTGGGACAGGAATATATCATCCAGCCGAGAATAAGACTGGTGGGCATGTGAAAAAAATTAAAATCTTTAGTGGTCTGATGGAGCTCCCTCTAAGTGTCTATGAGACCCATATCAAGAAAGGCCCACTTCAGTGAGTTGGGAAAGTCGACGCCAGCATCTCTGTGGGCATGGGTGTTGTTGTCCGTTGCATGCCAGGTAAGATTAAAGTCCCCCATCAGGACTATCTGGCCTATGGCGAATCCCCCTATTAAAGCTAATAGTGTATGCACAAAGGCCGTCTGGCCTGTATTGGGAACATAGGCCAAGACAAAAGTGACCTCCCTCCCTCTAAGTACCCCTTTCCCCATTACCACCCGCCCATCTTTATCTATCTTTACCCCCTCTGGTTGAAATTTAGTGCAATTATGAAACATTAGCGCCGCCCCATTATGTTTTGTTTTAGCAGAGGATCTATAAATCAGGGAATAGTGTTTATGCCTGAGCCTCATTTCATCCGATCATTTAATATGTTTCTCCTGGAGAGAAACCACTTTGAACTGGTGATCTATAAGATATTTGTAGACTATTTGGTACTTTATTGGAGAATTCAGCCCTTTAAAGGTCCATGAAGCTATCGTTATCATATCCCTAAACCGAGCCTGTCACCTGCCCATTGTGGCGCCTGTCGAGGCCTTGTTTCCTCCTAGCTGTGTCTGATCAATATTTCCTCCCCTCTGGAGCTCCTCACCATCGTAATAGCAATCCTTCCCTCTCTCCCAGATCGCCCTTCTCCACCACTCCCAACAAAAAGAGAATAATCCTATGAAAACATACAAAATCTAACTTCAGAAACAAATTGAACCTGATACGCAGGCTTACTCACTGCCCTCTTTGGCAATGATCAGGCCAATGGGTGTTGGCTGTAGCCATGGCCTAGGCCCATCGGTCCGCAGCTGTTTTAAAGTATTCAACATTGCCACAGAAGATTAGGGTTCGTTGTGTTCTAAGGTCTCTGACAAGATCGCTCCGGAACGCGTGGCTAGAATGCCTTTATGTTCCTAGCAGTCCCACTGTTCGAGACTTTTAACGATCTCCTTAACGCCTCTCTCGACCTCATATTCCAGTAATCAATCCAGTGGACCACCCAGTGATCAAATCACTGAATTTCTATCCCTTGGCTCAAGTCTTTCTTTGGCGCCCCTTCGTGACCGCTTTCCACTGTGCTGTTTTTGGATGCAACGACTCGCCTGCTTTCCCCCTCATGTTGAGAGTGTCCTCTTAAGGTGGCGGCAGACCCAATACTTCCAGCCCTTCTCTCAGATCTGTCATGTGGTATTGTTTGTTCTGGTTCTCGAAGGCCAAACCGAAAGGAAATGTCCAGCGGTATCTCACCTGATCCTCGTGTAGTTTTCTCCGTGATTGCCCTGAAGGCCAGGCACCATTGTAATGTTGCCTGTGATAGGCCTTGAAAGAGTGCAAATTTGAACCCTTGGAAGGGAATGACGTCTTTTTTCCTGGCTACTTTGAGGATAGCCTCCTTGAATTTGTACGAGTGGAGTGTGACCAGGATATCTCTTGTGCATCTCATCTCCCCTGTGGCCGCAGGCCCAACCCTGTGCGCTTTCTCTATTTTAGCCTTTACCTGCTTCCGCGCAAGAATCTCCGTAAAGAGCCCTTCCATAAAAGCCTACAGGAACTGTTTTTCAAATCTTAGTTCTTCAGTAATGCCAACTGTAGTTGCACTTGCACGTGTTGAACCTTGTCTTGCATGTCTGTTATTCTTTTGTCCAGTTCTTGCGTTTAGGCTTCCGTCTCTAGCAACCTTGTCCCTATAGAGCATGGGTACTAACAAACTTTCTCTCGGGGCCTAATTTACAGTGTGGTTTGTGTCCGAGGGCTGCACCGGTGGGGGCAGGGTCAGTGGGGGAGGGGTCGGGGCTAGAGCAACAAAAAAAACTGTGACCATGAGGTTGAACACAGGTCCCTGCAGCAGACGCCTTCGTCCATTGAGCTACCAGACCCGGCATACACACATCTCTCTCTCTCTCTCTCTCTCTCTCTCTCTCCCTCTCTCTGTCTTCCTCCCTCTATCTCTCTCTCTCTGCCTCCCTTCCTCCATCCCTCTCTCTCCCTCTCTCCCTCCTCGGTCTCCCTCTGTCTCACTCACTCTGACTGTCTCACTCCCTCTCACTCCCTCTCTCTCCCTGTCTCTCTCTCATTCTGACTGTCTCACTCACTCTGACTCCCTCTCTCTCCCTATCTCTCCCTCATTCTGACTGTCTCACTCCCTCTCCTTCCCTCTCCCTTCCCTCTCCTTTCCTCTCCTTTCCTCCCTCACCTTCACTCCCCTTCCCTTCCCTCTATTCCCTCTCTCCCTCCCTCCCTCCCCTTCCCTCTCTCCCTCCCTCACTACCCTTCCCTCCCTCACTGCCCTTCCCTCCCTCCCTCCCTCCCCTTCCCTCACTCCCCTTCCCTCCCTCACTCCCTTCCCTCACTCCCCTCACTCCCTCCCTCCACTTCCCTCCCTCCCCTTCCCTTACTCCCTCACTCCCCTTCCCTCACTCCCCTTCCCTTACTCCCTCACTCCCCTTCCCTCACCCCCTCCCTCACTCCCACACCTCACTCCCTTCCCTCACTCCCTCCCTCACTCCCCTTCCCTCACGAACTCCCTCACCCCCTCTCTCACTCCCTCCCCTTCCCTCACTCCCTTTCCTCACTCCCCTTCCCTCACTCCCCTTCCCTCACTCCCCTTCCCTCACTCCCTCCCTCACTCCCTTCCCTTCCCTCACTCCCTCCCTCCCTCACTCCCCTTCCCTCGCTCCCTCCCTCACTCCCCTTCCCTCACCCCCTCCCTCACTCCCCTTCCCTCACCTCCTCTCTCACTCCCTCCCCTTCCCTCACTCCCTTCCCTCACTCCCCTTCCCTCACTCCCTCCCCTTCCTTTACTCCCTCACTCCCTTCCCTCACTCCCCTTCCCTCACCCCTTCCCTCACTCCCTCCCTCACTCCCTCCCTCACTCCCTCCCTTCACTCCCCTTCTCTCACTCCCTCACTCCCCTTCCCTCACTTCCTCCCCTCACTCCCCTTCCCTCACTCCCCTTCCCTCACTCCCTCCCTCACCCCTCCCTCACTCCCTTCCCTCCCTCACTCCCTCCCCTTCCCTCACTCCCTCCCCTCACTCCCTTCCCATACTCCCCTTCCCTCCCTCCCCTTCCTTCCCTCCCCTTCCCTCCCTCCCTCCCTCACTCCCCTTCACTCACCCCCTCCCTCACCCCCTCCCTCACTCCCTCCCTCGCTCCCTCCCCTTCCTTCACTCCCTTCCCTCACTCCCCTTTCCTCACTCCCTCCCCTTCCCTCACTCCCTTCCCTCACTCCCCTTCCCTCACTCCCTCACTCCCCTTCCCTCACTCTCCTTCCCTCCCTTCCTCACTCCCCATCCCTCACTCCCCTTCCCTCACTCCCCTCCCTCACTCTGTCTCCCTCTGTCGCCCTCCTCCCTCTGTCACCCTCCTCCCTCTGTCTGTCTCCCTTTCTCTGTCTCCATTTCTCATCTCCCTTTCCCTTCCTCTCCCTCTGTCTCTGTCTTCCCTCCCTTTCCCTCCCTCCCTCTGACTCTGTCCCTCTACCTCCCTTTGTCACCCTCTGTCATCTCACCCTGCCTGTGTGTCACCTGGGCTGAGACAGCTTCCCCAGCCTGCTTCCCCAGCGCGCACAGACACACAGCCCCACCCGAACACTTCACAGGACTTTAAAAAGACCATTTGCATGTGAATGGGGCTTTGCTGTATTTCACCTCCTCTTAGCACCCCTGCAGCTCCACTCTGGCCTCGCTGGACTGAATCGCCCGGCCCCCACAGAGCAGCAGAGTGTTTGCAGACACTCTTTGAAAACACGGGTACGATGTCTCATGGTCCGCGGGCCGCCACGGAAGGCTTGCCGGGCCGCTGCCGGCCCGCAGGCCGTACTATGAGTACCCGTGCTATAGAGTCTACATCTTGCTGCATCGTAGACATTTTTTCTGATAGGTCCGTTTTCAGTTCTTCCAGTAAGGCCTGGAGGCCTCCCTTTAGTTCATTACACATGTCCAACTTGAAGTCCTTTGAGGACGCCAGCAGGTCTTCCTTAGTCAGTGCCATTCCTGGCTCGGTGCTTCTCTGTTCATCTGGGTGCTTCTTCTCTGTCAGATTAAAATAATTAGATACCTTAGGTAGAGCTTCTTTAGGTGGCATAGGTGCAGTTGTATTCTTCTCCACGCACCGCAGGGCCCTATCACTCACCACCGTGGCTCATGGAGACCCCGTGCGGCTTGTCTTGTTGCTTAATGAGGTTTACCAGTGAGACTTCCCCGATGCGACCTGTCCTCAGAGCTTGCTGTGATGTGGTTTGTTAATGTGAAGGCATCCACTGGTGGCCATCTTAGGGTCTCTGTCTTCCTCCCTCTATCTCTCTCTCTCTGCCTCCCTTCCTCCATCCCTCTCTCTCCCTCTCTCCCTCCTCGGTCTCTCTCTGTCTCACTCACTCTGACTGTCTCACTCCCTCTCACTCCCTCTCTCTCCCTGTCTCTCTCTCATTCTGACTGTCTCACTCACTCTGACTCCCTCTCTCTCCCTATCTCTCCCTCATTCTGATGCTCACTCCCTCTCCTTCCCTTCCTTCCTCTCCTCCTCCTATTCCCCTCTCCCTCCCTCACTCCCCTTCCCTCTCTCCCTCCCTCACTCCCCTTCCCTCTCTCCCTCCCTCACTACCCTTCCCTCCCTCACTCCCCTTCCCTCCCTCCCTCACTCCCCTTCCCTCACTCCCTTCCCTCCCTCACTCCCTTCCCTCACTCCCCTTCTCCCTCCTCCCTCTCCCTCCCCTCCTTCCCTACCCTCACTCCCCTTCCCTCACTCCCCTTCCCTTACTCCCTCACTCCCCTTCCCTCACCCCCTCCCTCACCCACCTCACTCCCTTCCCTCACTCCCTCCCTCACTCCCCTTCCCTCAAGAACTCCCTCACCCCCTCTCTCACTCCCTCCCCTTCCCTCACTCCCTTTCCTCACTCCCCTTCCCTCACTCCCCTTCCCTCACTCCCCTTCCCTCACTCCCTCCCTCACTCCCTTCCCTTCCCTCACTCCCTCCCTCCCTCACTCCCCTTCCCTCGCTCCCTCCCTCACTCCCCTTCCCTCACCCCCTCCCTCACTCCCCTTCCCTCACCCCCTCTCTCACTCCCTCCCCTTCCCTCACTCCCTTCCCTCACTCCCCTTCCCTCACTCCCTCCCCTTCCTTCACTCCCTCACTCCCTTCCCTCACTCCCCTTCCCTCACTCCCTCCCTCACTCCCTCCCTCACTCCCTCCCTTCACTCCCCTTCTCTCACTCCCTCACTCCCCTTCCCTCACTTCCTCCCCTCACTCCCTCCCCTCACTCCCTTCCCATACTCCCCTTCCCTCCCTCCCCTTCCTTCCCTCCCCTTCCCTCCCTCCCTCCCTCACTCCCCTTCACTCACCCCCTCCCTCACCCCCTCCCTCACTCCCTCCCTCGCTCCCTCCCCTTCCCTCACTCCCTTCCCTCACTCCCCTTTCCTCACTCCCTCCCCTTCCCTCACTCCCTTCCCTCAATCCCCTTCCCTCACTCCCTCACTCCCCTTCCCTCACTCTCCTTCCCTCCCTTCCTCACTCCCCATCTCTCACTCCCCTTCCCTCACTCCCCTCCCTCACTCTGTCTCCCTCTGTCGCCCTCCTCCCTCTGTCACCCTCCTCCCTCTGTCTGTCTCCCTTTCTCTGTCTCCATTTCTCATCTCCCTTTCCCTTCCTCTCCCTCTGTCTCTGTCTTCCCTCCCTTTCCCTCCCTCCCTCTGACTCTGTCCCTCTACCTCCCTTTGTCACCCTCTGTCATCTCACCCTGCCTGTGTGTCACCTGGGCTGAGACAGCTTCCCCAGCCTGCTTCCCCAGCGCGCACAGACACACAGCCCCACCCGAACACTTCACAGGACTTTAAAAAGACCATTTGCATGTGAATGGGGCTTTGCTGTATTTCACCTCCTCTTAGCACCCCTGCAGCTCCACTCTGGCCTCGCTGGACTGCATCGCCCGGCCCCCACAGAGCAGCAGAGTGTTTGCAGACACTCTTTGAAAACACGGGTACGATGTCTCATGGTCCGCGGGCCGCCACGGAAGGCTTGCCGGGCCGCTGCCGGCCCGCAGGCCGTACTATGAGTACCCGTGCTATAGAGTCTACATCTTGCTGCATCGTAGACATTTTTTCTGATAGGTCCGTTTTCAGTTCTTCCAGTAAGGCCTGGAGGCCTCCCTTTAGTTCATTACACATGTCCAACTTGAAGTCCTTCGAGGACGCCAGCAGGTCTTCCTTAGTCAGTGCCATTCCTGGCTCGGTGCTTCTCTGTTCATCTTGGTGCTTCTTCTCTGTCAGATTAAAATAATTAGATACCTTAGGTAGAGCTTCTTTAGGTGGCATAGGTGCAGTTGTATTCTTCTCCACGCACCGCAGGGCCCTATCACTCACCACCGTGGCTCATGGAGACCCCGTGCGGCTTGTCTTGTTGCTTAATGAGGTTTACCAGTGAGACTTCCCCGATGTGACCTGTCCTCAGAGCTTGCTGTGATGTGGTTTGTTAATGTGAAGGCATCCACTGGTGGCCATCTTAGGGTCAGGCATGAGGTGAGTGGCCTTTCATATCCCCTCTTCTGTGTGCCCTTCAACCTGTGATGAGACTGGTCCTGGATCCCCTCTGGGGCTGCTTCTACTCTATCAAGATGCCTTTTGGGGCTCCCTCCATGGTGTATCTGCAGGAGGGAGTAAAGGCTGCCATTTTAAGGTCAGGCGGGCGCCCCAAGACCAGCTCCCAAGTCGCTCTGCTCTCTCCTGATGGGACCCCCCACACCTCCGTATCATCTCATCGAGGGTTTAATGTCCCAGGGGGGGGGGGTTCTATTAACAGCCAATCTCCGCTGCAGAGGTGTTGTGCATGGTAATCAGGTACTTCGATACACATCTCCAGGCTCTCCTCCTCCAACCACCTGCCTGCGAACGCTTCCTGCCGCACTCCACTGCTGTTGAGCTGTGTCCCGGCTCCTCGGTACAACGTTACGCAGCCTCCAGCCCCCTCTGGCAGCTCTGGTCCGGCGCGCACATTGGGATGGCGCCATCTTGACTCGTTCCGCCTCTGTGGGTCATCCGGTTCTCCCTGAAGATTCTGCGCTTTCCCTGCCCGATCTAAGTGCTCCTTCAGTCGCAGTTCATCATCACGGCCCTGTAGTTATGCTTATTGGCTTTGTTGAGGCAAAAAATAGGCTTCAAAGATGCAGGGTCGAAGGAGCTAACACAGATCACGTCTGTGTGGCCCTCTTGCTTGGCCACGTCCCCCAAAAATATAATTTAAAAGTAAACAGGATTTGGGAACTGGTCGCAAGGCAAAGCTGCACATCAATCCCACCTATCAGGAAACAGAGCATGTTTCCTGGTTAAGCCATGCGCTACCTCAATGTCACCAGGTCTAAGATAAAGATAGGAGACAGTGGAATTTATTTATTTATTATTTAAATGTATTTATAGGCGCAACAGCTACCCAAAAAGGGTTTCCTGGCACCTGTCAAGAACAGCAGAGCAAGAGAGAAACCTACTGATTACAAAACCAGGTTTTGAGTGACTTTCGGAAAACTATGAAGTTGGACTGGGTGCGAAGAGACAAAGGAAGAGCATTCCATGGTACAGGGCCTAAATACGAGAAGGAACGGCCACCCGTACGGAATAGTCTAACCTTTGGCACCTGGAATTTAGCCTGGGTGATAGACCGAAGAGTGCGAGAAGGCACTTAGGGTCGGGCCAAGTTTTGCAAGTAAGGGGGTTCTGTCGTGCTTAATTCGGAACTTAAAACTCTGAGATTTAAACTTGACCCGGTTTTCGACCATAAGGCAATGAAGGTCCCTCAAAGAACTGGAGATCGAGTGGGTTCTAGAAATCTGGCAGCAGAGTTATGTACCCGCTGCAGCTTACGTAGTACGTCTTTATTTTCTCCCATGTAGAGAATGTTACCGTAGTCCAACCTAGATGTTACAAGGGCTTTGACTACGGTTCTCTGGGTAGACCTAGGCAACATCCACACAATTTTCCTCAGCCATTTCAAAATGGTGAAACAAGTTGCAGTAACCTTCATGGCTTGTTGATGCATAGATAGTAAGTTATCAATAATAAAACCAAGGTTACGAACATGATGGGAAGGTTGCAGGAACGCACCCATTTCTGTAGGCCAATGTTGGGGACCCAAGAGATTTTTATCTTTACCCAGAACCAGAACCTCAGTTTTTTCACCATTGAGCTTGAGGAAATTAGCGTGCATCCATGATGCCACTTTGCTGAGCCCGGTCCTAAGAACTGAATGCTCTGCAGTCTTTCCAGCAGAAAGAGAGAAAATTATCTGGGTGTCGTCGGCATATGAGAAGAGTGACAACCCAGACTCTTCATTGATTGCTGCCAGGGGTCTAACATAAATGTTAAATAGCAAAGGGCTAAGTATAGACCCCTGGGGAACACCATAAGGTTAAGGATAGGTCTTAGAATTGGCTGTGGAAGAAAAGACCAGAAAAGTATGATTCGTAAGGAAGGAAGTTAGCCAGCACAGAGCAGGGCCAGTGACCCGTATGGATTGTAGGGCCTTTACCATCACGGCATGAGATACCGTATCAAAGGCTGCGCTTAAATCTAATAAGACAAGAGCCATCGTGTCACCTGCATCCAGATTCTGGCGCAACATTTCTGTGAAGCCGAGAAGCGCGGTCTCAGTAGAATAGCCGGTCCTGAAGCCAGATTGAGATGGATGTAGAAGCATATGGGTTTCTATAAACTTGGACAATTGGCTGTTGATGTGCCTCTCTAAAATTTTAGAAAAATCAGGGAGCAGAGAGATTGGCCGATAGTTTGAAGACAGCGCAGGGTCAGAATAGGCTTTTTTCAGCAATGGAACGACCATTGCATGGTATACAACCTTTACCACGCATTTTTTACCACGCAATACCATTACAATGCTGGCATTACAACGCAAACCATTACAACGCATTGCGCTGGGGGGCGCTCTAGAATAGGGAATAAGTTTAATTTTCTATCCAACACCTTCACTAGTGTCCACGGGGACTGGAGTTGGAATAGAAAATTATACTTACCACTATCCAGCACCTCTAAGCACTATGCGTTGTAAAGGTATGCGTGGTAAAAACCGTGTTGTAAAGGTATGCGTGGTAAAAGTATGCGTTGTAACGTCATACATCCCCATTGCATGCTTCCATTCAGAAGGAACGAAGGACTCCTTTGAGGATGCATTTAGAAGTTCCATGATATGTAAAATTGCTGGTGGTTCAAGCTGCTGCAATACTGTGATAGGAAGAAGGTCGCCAGGAGATCCAGATTTAATACTACTTAAGTGTTGTTTAAGGGTAGTAATGTCTAAAAGTGACCAGGTTTCCAATTTATTAATGGGGTCTATAACATGTGCATCTCTGCAGTCAAACAGAGAGCCAAGTTGAACATGAGTAGATATTGGCATGTCAGGAGAGGATGATTTATTGCCAACCAAGGCGGAGTAAATTGCTTCCACTTTGTTTGTAGATAATTGGGCAAGGTCCTCACATTGCGTTTCATTCAAACTGGGGGGAACCAGTAAAGTTGCAGAACCAGATAGTTCTTTAACCATCTTAAATAGTGTTTTGGGGCAGTTTTTAGCATCTATAATGATCGAAGAGACATAGTTTGCACGTGCAGTCCTACAAAGAGAATGATATGCCCTTTTAGTACGAAGATAAGCAATTTTAGCTTCAGGTGCATAAACCCTTCACCACCATCTTTCCATATTCTTACATTTAGTTTTCTTACTTTTTAACTTTTCGGAGAACCAGGGGGCAGGGGGCGGTGAATATTTATCTTCCTGACAGAGATAGGAAGACAAGTGTCTAAGGCTGTCTGGATCCAATTTTGAAAAGCCACTAGATCCAAAGCAAACATGTTTTAAAAGTGGGGTCATTAATAGAAAGAAAACTATTAAAATTGGCAATATCTAGGTTTTGCCAGATCCTAGTTAGTTGGTAGCATTATCATATGCCGTTTGAGAATGTTGCAAATCCACAAGCCTGAAGCCCACCAAGAAGTGATCAGTTCAGCACAGTGGAATAACTGCAGAACATTCAAGATTAGATAAATTGGAGAAAATAGGGTCTAGTAGATGGCCGGCTTTATGGGTGGGACCAGCACTGTGAAGCAAAATGTTCATTGCTGCCAAGTCTGAAATAAAGGTGTTGCTGATAGTACAGGTGGAATACTCCAGATGGAGATTAAAATTCCCCAAAATAGAGTAATTCACCCAGCTAAGAAGGAAAGGAATAACTAAATCTGGGAAGGTTGTAGCCCATGGGCCAGATGGCCCAGGGGGTGATACACCAATTTCCCTGAAAAAGTAAAATGAGGGGTTAAAGTCAATTTAAACACTGCTGCTTCGCAGCCAGTGATCAGTAAACCATCAAACTTACAGCTATATGTATTTTATAAATTTTAGCGATCCCTCCCCCTATTTTATCCTCTCTATATTTCCTAGCTATGGCATAGTTAGGTGGCAAAGCTCTGGCTACATCTGGACCAGAGTTGGTATTAAGCCATGTCTCTGTGAGAAAGATAGTGCCAGGTTGTGTATCAACTAGAAAATCAAAAATATCAGCTTGATGTTTTGGGAGAGAGTGGCAATTGATGTTGAAAAAGGAAACATTATTTATAGGTGGCGACTTACATATTGTGCGCAGCTGTGTTTGCTGTTCGGTTAAAATGTTAGATGTTAAAACTTTACGTGCTCTGCATGAACCTGTACACACTGTGAAATTGCACCCTGGACATAGAGCAGTGGTTACCTCAATATTGAGTGGAGTGCAATTCAACTGTGGGGTATTGTGGTAGTCCAGCAGCTGTTTAGAAGAGTAAGTTATGATGTCCCTGTTTAATGAAACAGAGGTCGTGGCCACGCGTCCCGGCCAGGCGCGGACGGGCGCAGACGGGCTTGCCTTTGGCGCGCCGCTGGCGCGCCCGCTGTGCACGTCCACTGCGCCCTTTTGCCATAGGCTCTTTTTGGAGTGCCCGACTTGGGTAGGGACCAGATCGACTAGACCGTCCTTTTCCCAAAATGGCGGAGGCGTGTGGCCCAACCTGGAAGGGAATTGCAAATTAAAATTACCCCGAGACCTCCCTCCACTCAAACAGTCCGCTAAAGACTGCGGTGGACAGGGGGAGTCTCAAGGTGGGAATCGCGCTTATAAGGTATGTGAAAGAATTCCTGATACGTGCAGAGTGCAATGCATACAAATCGACATAAAATGCCTTCAATTAGAAGAGGAAGAGGAAGAGGTGTGGCGCCGCGGCCAGGGCGACTGACTCCGGAATCTGGGGATCACGGTTCGATCCCCGGCACCGGCGGCAGATTAGCCCAGCACCATGTGACTCTGGGCAATAGCTTGCTTAATCTTCCCGACGGCCCCCAGCGCCTAGAGACCCTAACGGGTGATTGTGCGCTTTACAAATGTGGAAATTATTATTATTATTATTAATTACACAAATACAGTTAAAAATTCGGCCCCTTAAAAAATCTCAAATATTCTTTGCAATTCTGTTGATTAAAATAGCAGCAGCAGTAAGGAAAACTCGTTAAGCTCACGCTGGTTACATATTTTACATCCAAAACCAATAGGCCATTGTAAAAAGGAATGCACTGAAAATAATCTGATCAGTGGACAAAATAGGTCCTTACAAACCTAAAAATACTCTTTAAAGAATTTGTTAAAGGGTGGTATTGTTTTCTACAAATATCACATGCATTAAAAAGCATACTTAGTCTCTGAAAAATGTTCAGTTTGGTCAACTATTTGCTTAAAATCTAAATCCTAACAAGCATTGGGAAAGCTGATAATTCTGTCTTTAATTGGATAGGGCATGCAAGCAAAAGCATGCGCAAATTTAGGCAAAACTCATTTTGATGTTTTCAAGGAGTATGCATGAGCTCTTTAATTAGAGTAACATTTCAGTGGAGGCTAATTGAGGGCTAATTGAGCTTTATATGTTTGTAAGAAGCAATCCAGCTCGGCCTGCAAGCGCTCCTCCCCCTTACAAGTGCTGTGTGCTTGCTCCAGCAGTTCTCATGTACTCTCCTCCAGAATGCTTCTATCAGATGTGACAAGGGATGAAGATTTATGCCTTTCCTTGTATATGGCGCCATTATGGGTCTGAGCATGAACTAGCATACTCTAATGGGTAGCGTGGCGGGGGAGTGCTAGAAAATATATGCCTCACGGGGCAGGAGGGGGGGGCGGAGGAGTCACACAGGGAACCCAACCAACAACCCAAATAGCCTGAACACCATCTGCCATTGGATTAGTGAGAAGAACGCCCTTTGCTTGAATGGCACAAAAACAAGATTCCTGAGACGGGTTACAAAAAGGACTAGATATTCCCATGTATTTGTCCCTGAGGATACTACAGCCCTCATAATGTCATAGATGTGTGCGCAGTCTTTGGTTCAGAAGTAAACATAGTGTTCAAAAGGACATGCTTCTAACTATCTGTTGTGCACAATATCCTAGCAATACTGCAATCAAACCTTTGAGTGTAACTGACTAGAGCACTTGTGCACAAGACTGGGTTCAAAGTTGGTGGCGCCCGGTGCGATACAGTTTGTTGGCTACCCCAATAACCTCCTCCACATATTCTCTTCCTAGCACCCTCCAGTGGCACCCCATCTCTACACAGCCCCTCACTCACATTTTTTTAATGTAATTTATTCCTCTACTTATCCCAGTGCAGGATGTCAGACAGCTTTACATCCCACACATTATATAGAGACAATGAATCCTAAACATGTGCAAATCAATGTATAGAAAATATTACATAAGGCATAGACGCTACAAGCAGTAGGAGTCACATGCTATCGATACTAGCAGGCATTACATGTTAGCAGTGCTCAGTATGCAGAAACACAAACTCAGGATTTAAAAAGTAACACATTGATTGGGGTTGTCTATACAAATAAGAATGTACTACTACTCAAAGGAACCCATTTAGCTGCCTTAGAATAATGACAGCTTGAGACAAAAACAATATTTTTCTAAATCTTTGCCTTGCAGTTTGCATGCAGCGCTATGATGCTGGTTCACAGCTCACTGTGCTATACGAGAAGAACTGTAAGTTATGAACTACATGCAACAAAAGTATATCTCTATCAAAAGCAGTAACCTATTGAGTTATCTACGTCAACAACAATCTGTGCATGTTACTCGTCGTGCATTGTGGCACATACATTAACTCTCTGTTATTTTATGTTGAGTCAAAACTGTGACTAGACAAACCTCAGATCCCTCCAGCAAGTACAGTAATAACCAGAGTTATCTTGTCATCATTATCATCCTTTGAACATTGCTGGGCTCACAAGGATCTCTGCAGGCTGCCCTTGTCTCACATAATCTGTTTGCGTTGTCTTGCCCTCCTGTCAAAATGACCCCCCCCCAGCTGAATGCCCAACGCTGGAACACTGGTCGAACCACACTAAAGCCAGCACTGTTTGTGCATATCGGGACAAATGCAATATGGTCTATAGACTCCTTCTATCCACTGAGCATCGTATGTTTGTGTGGCACAAATAATACATTGACAATGATTTAGCATATAGCCACAACTAAAATGACATTTGGCGGGTTCCATGGGCAACATACGGATTCACGTTGATAGATCATGCAGAAAGCAAAGTATGACTGTAATATAGATGCACATGGACTTATCAAGCAGTCACATATTACAGTGCACAACCCAAATAAACCAGCTTAGCAGTAAGTTAGCACAATGATATCTCTAAAATGGCAAATGTGTGGGCATTAATAATTTGGTAATAATCAGGGGAATACATTGCATTTCCTAAAAGTGTTTCCAGGACACCTGTCCATGAACTCACAAATGCCCAGAGGTGCATCAAAATTAGACCAAATCTACCACATACTTGTCATAAAAGTCAGTTTCTTATTGCTAGCCAACTTTTTCATGATCTGTGATTTAGTTTATGAAACAACCTATGTATTATATGTATTAATAGGTCAGTTCTTAAAAAAAAGAACCAAAGGGCCTTTCAGAATGACCTTCTTAATTAATATTCATTAGCCAGGTTGCAATTTGCGACAACCTGCTACAATCACATGGACAGACGCCTCCAAGAGACTACAAACCACCGTACTTCTGATTGCACTCAATAATGGAAAACAGTTTTTTTAAAGCAGCCCAAGTTCATTAAAAGAACCGGGGCTGCTTTAAGAAAAAACTGTTTTCTGCTTAAGAAAATTTCAGTGACAGGAGGCAATGCTGATGGTAAGCAACACACACAAGATGGAGATGTAGCATTACCTGTCCCTATTCTGCAGATTGAAGCCCTTCTTCCCAGAGAACACCTTTCATAGTGGTTGTCCAGCCACTGATCCTTTCTCAGCATGCTAGGGGCAAAACTCAGTTGGTTTTCATCCCTCAGTCATATGTGATACCATTGAAGAGTAGGCTTGGGTGGAATTTCACATACCCTGGAGAAAACAGACACATTTTGGTAATGCAGCTAAGATAACAGCGCTAAATTGAGAATTATGCATTGTTCTGTGTAATCTATTGAATTTTTTTAAATTAATTCCGTGTGATAACGCTACATGGAATTACGTGAGTTACCCCATCCACTGCAGAGTGTTCTACATGTTGCAGCATGCCTCATAAAGGGTATATTCACAAGAACGTGTGCTAAACATCACCAAAAAAGGTAACGCAACTTTACAAATCGCAACCAATCGCGGGAAAATAACCCTGTGTCAACGTGGAATTCACAACAAGGCGGTACCATGCGATAGTCTGCCGAAACTGCAGCAAATGTCCCCGAGACAACCACCTTGACAGAGATAAAAATACAAAACTCAGCACTAAAAAACATGCGATGGGCCAAAGCACGATGAGGAAATCAGCGATAAGAAGCGCCAGGCCTGCAATACAGACATGGCAGGCGGGAAAAATCACTATAAAAGTAGGAAAAACACTCAAACACAAACTGACCAACACCCAAGCACCATGGAGGCAGCCAGAGCAGATGCAGAGGATGAGGGCAACCCCACAAACACCCCGGACGACCAGCCTGGGACCTCAGGGACAGGGAAGGGCAAGTACAAGAAGAAGAGGAAGACAAAGTTCAGTTCGCAGGAAAACAGGATCTTGGTCACGGAGGTGAGGGAGCACCATCAACAACTGTTTGTCACCTCCACCTCCATTGGGCACCAAAAATGCAATATGGAGAGACATCTTGGACAAGGTGAATGCTGTCGGAGAGCACAAGAGGTCAATGGACGAGGTAAAGAGGTGATAGATTGACATCAAGCGCAAAACCAAGGAGAAACTCGCAGCCAACCAGAAGGCAGCAATGCAGACTGGAGGTGGGAGCACAGCACCACAGCTCGTGCTGGATGACATGGAGGAGCTGGTGTCGACAGTCATCAGTGTGGAGACTGTGGCCGGAGTCGGGGGTCAGGATACTGCTCGACAGGACACAACACAACTGCAACAGGGTGAGTGACTACCTGGTAGTGGGGGGATGGGTGGAGATGGCCACACTGGCACACATGCATAATCAGGCAGAGCACAATGCACACCCACGATGACTCTGGGTCATGTTCCTGATCTACAGACTGTCACAATGTACAATGCCATGTTGTCTGAATATCAATATATACCATGCGGCTACTTGCATGTGAACACATTGTAACACACCATCTCCCCTTCACATTGCAGAGGCACCGTCAACATCTCCTGCACAGCAGTCTCAGCCACTCTTCACTGATGACGAGGAGGACACCCCCAGCATCGACACCCAAGCCCTCCAAGACCTCATTGACATCATCCACAACTCACCTTCAGGATCAGGGCAGCCCAGCTGCATCGAGGAAACCCCACCCACTACCCAAACCTCCCAGCAGGAGGCACCCACAGCCCCGGCAGTCTCCCTAGACCCCTCGAACAACACATGGCTTCCAACACCGTGTGCTGAAGGGCCAGAGGTAGACGGCAGAGCAGGTGCCGGTGGGGTTCAGCCTCATGGATACCAAACTGGATGCCATCCATGGGTGTCTAGGTCCCATCAGGGACCAGCTCCAGTCCCTAACGGATACCCACGGCCCACTCCATGGCCTCCAATGAGCCCTGACTGACATCGCTGGAGTCATTACGCAGAGAGAAGAACACCTGTCCACTCAGACTGGCTCCAGCGATCCCAGCCATGAGCTGGCACACATGCGGAGGCTCATGGAGGGCATGGTGCGGATGGAGGCAGAAAGGATGGCAGCCACCACTGCACATCAGCGAAATGTAGCTGGGATCTCCCATGCCCTGCAGATCCTCATCATAGCATTGCTGCCACAAGGCGTGGCGCTGATGAATGCTGTGGCCCCCACACCATCCACATCTCGGCCCCCTTGTGTGTTAGTGCCTCACAGTGCGGCAGGCATGTCCACTCCGGCACCTGATGTGTCACTGCCACACAGTGCGGCTGACAATCCTCCTCCAGCCCCTGATGTGTCAGTGGCACACAGCGCCGCAGCCAGTGCTGAAACACCCACCGGTGGGGCAGAGCACACATTCGAGGACGTGGATGTGATTGTGTTCAGAAGGAGGCACTGGCATTCATTTCTGCCACCTGGCCTGTTTCTGCTTGGTGCCGCACATGGCCCAATGACCTTCCACTGACCCCCGATACACTCCGCTGCACTCATTTTGGACCGTGACATGGACTGCCATATCCTGTTTGATGATCAATAACATTTCGACCAGACTGCGAACTGTACCCTTCCTCTTCCGTAGTACTTGTCATCCCCAGATGGACTCTGGCTGGCCCTCCACAAGCCCATATTGTGTAGTGTGCTTGGCATGGCCCTGTACCACTCCAGCTGCAAAACTCCACTGGATGTGCAATAAACATCCAGTGATGCACTGCTGTGTCATGTCTTTAATCATTCATGTATGAATGTGTGGATGAATGTAGGGACAGTGATTTCCCTTACGCTAATGAAGCTCATCTAGTGGGATGTCAATCACAGTGTGCTACATTGCCTATTGTGTTCCGGGTGCATTGGACTCTACAACAGGGACACATGCATTAGTCACTTCCTTGTCCGGATATGGACTGAACCACGCCCAGAGCCCTCGAGTCATTGTTGCAAGCCCTGTGCTGGTCCAGTGTACTCCAGGCCATACCCCTCCGCTTACGCTCCGAGGGAGGGGCCACATAGCCAACTGTCGCAGGCGTACTTGCTGGTGGTGTGCAGGTCACTGGTCTAGTTGTCAGCAGGTGATGGCCAATCCCTGAGGGCAGGGTTGCACACACACCACACCCACCCGGCACAGGCATCACAGGCCATGTGATCCTGCAAATATATGGGGCAGACAACGGAACATTCCCCTCTGCCGGTGGTGATTGGATGACGGATGCTCCACGGTTCTCAATCATAAAGTGCCCATGAGTTGTTGTGCACAGGGTTAGTGGCACCCAAAGCCTTGCACCCGTCATGGGCCTACCACCACGTGGCGCTGACTGGGGTTACAGAAGGTTTGTGGCACTCAAATAGCTGAGCGGGTGTGCAGCCTGAGATGATGACATGTGCACTGATGTGGTCTCTGCTATTAATGACTCAGGACTCAGTGTCATGTGTGGGACATGCTGGGCCATGGGGCGGGCCCGCATGATGTGGACCATGCCATGGTGGAGGTACCGGGGCCTGGAGCTTGCACGGGCACGTGGTATGCCAGGTGAACAGTGGGGCCTGTGTGCGCAGGGGCAGTGGTGTCTCTCTCTCTCCCTTCCTTTCCTTCTCTCTCTCTCACTCTCTCTCCCTTCCCTCTCTCTCTCCCTCGCCCTTCCTTTCCTTCCCTCTCTTGCTTACTTTCCTTCTCTGTTTCTCTATGTCTCGCTCCTTTGTTGTGCGCATGACAAACGTCCTGATTTTGTGCTTTCCTTTCCAGGCTGTGACGTTGAGATTGTCCCTGACGTACCCAACAGGAGTCTTCCGCATTAATGTTTTGTGTTGTATTTCAATAACGTTTTTGGTTGTTACTTCAGTGCTGTGTGACTGTTTCTCGTTCTTCTGGCCACACATGTGTGTATTTATTGTGGCAATGTGCATCATCATGCGCTTTTTGGGGCTCTTGTGTCGTGCGCGGTATGTGTACGCCCGGCTGGGGGGATGTTGTGGCCCTCATGGGTATCGGAGTTGCATGATCATTGTCTCCATGGCATCTTTGATTCTTCAGGTGTGGCTCTCGGCTGGGCTCCTTTTCATGCTGCGGGTAGTTGTCCTGCTTAACACCAGCAAAAGGCAGGTGTTAATTCCCTGGTGCTACCGCAGCGTATCGCCGGTTTTTGGTTCGCATCGCTGATCTGACAGTTCGTTTTGAAAGTGTTGTGGTTTTTTCGTGTGTGTGTTTGCACGGGAACGCCTACTGTGCATCTCATTAGGGTTAGTTGGTGGTGTCCACCGTGGAGATAAATTTTGGAGCAGTTATCACGGGAATACTGGTGATGTCTGCAGTTTGCACCAGCTAGTGAATGGGGTGGTAAATCTATCTCCACTTTGATGCGCTAAGGGGGGATGAATCGGAGATAAGTCCTTGTGTATATCCCCCTAGATGTTTTCAGATATTTGAACGATTCATTTTATCAGTCAAAGGTATTCTTTGAGACCAGCTCAATGTCAGACAAGAACGCCAGCATTCTGGATAAAGGACTATGGATGCTTATTATAGAGATATAGTAACAATATCACAAGCCTTAGGGCCTTATTACAAGTTTGGCGGCCCACCACTACCATGCCTACAGGAAGACTGCCAAACCCATTGAGCGCCTGCCCACCAGATTATAACTGTGATCCACGGCAGGCAGGGGGTGCTGCGGCTGTTTCATGACGGCAGCTGTGTAAGGTTCATAGGTGAGACTTAACTCCATACACCGCCATGACAGAATCTGCAGCATGTTCCTGCATGGTGGGACATGCATGCCACATTATGCAGGAACTGCATGCTTACCACACCGTGCAGGAACTAGGGTACAATTCCAGAGGGGCACAACATGTGCCACCCCCTCATGCAACCCCTGGGTCAGGAGCAGGAGACAGCCCTTTTAGAGCCCCCTTAGTTGCCTCATGTTGGACAGGCCCCATGAAGGGCTCGCTCCCTCCCCGCATGACAGGGCCCTGGAACCGGCCCTCCGGGTGCTACCCGCAGATCAACCTGCAACCCGTCCCCCATGGGACGTCTGCTCCCGGGAATCCCTGTGTCCCTGGCCTGGGCCACCGTCAGCACCCTTGCCCGGGCCAGCCGCCATCTTGGACCCTGCGCCACGAGGCCGCGTGGCCTCAGCTCGACCCCAACCCCGGGCCTGGCCAGGCCCCGACATCCCGGCACCACCATCCACCCAGGAGGTGAACGGACCACTTGGCAGGTCAATGGGAGTAAGAAGTGTCGATGGCTCTCTCCCGCCAGGTGCCGATCACCCCCAGCCTCCCCGGGCGCTGGCTCCACCCCCCTGCTGGGTGTCTGGACTCCCTCATCCCGGACCTCCCGACCTCCAAGAGCGAGGGTCCGGACATCAAAGAGCGCCAGACCTATAACTGAGGCAGCCCCAGAACAGGAAGGCAGTTGTATCCTGGAGTCGAGAGACACCGCGACAAACTCATCCTTGACGGACTGCTGGCGCTGCCGCAGCCCTGCCTTGTGAACTATTGTCCTGCCTGCTGGCGCTGCCGCGGCCTTCTGCAACCTTCATCCTCGTGGGACCTGCTGGCGCTGCCGCGGCCCGTTGCAACCTTCATCCTCGGGGGACCTGCTGGCGCTGCCGCGGCCCGTTGTAACCTTCATCCTCGTGGGACCTGCTGGCGCAGCCGCGGCCCGTTGTAACCTTCATCCTCGTGGGACCTGCTGGCGCTGCCGCGGCCCGTTGTAACCTTCATCCTCGTGGGACCTGCTGGCGCTGCCGCGGCCCGTTGCCACCTACGACCTCTTCGGGACCTGCTGGCGCTGCCGCGGTCTGACCCGTCCGAACACCGAGCTCGAGGATTGTGAGCTACCGCCGTTTCACCTCAGTACCTGCAGGTACCAAGACTGTCCCGCTACCCCCTTTCCCTAAAAGAGACTAGAAGTGAGAGGATCATCGGGTCCTGATCTCATTGTATCGTACTACCTTACTTCAAGAACTGCCTATAAAAGGTGTTAATCTGATCTTCGTGTGGTGTCCATCTGTGGGGGGGGAAGTTACTTGTCTGTACGATCGCTGGAGACGGCCCTCACCGGAGGCCTCTCCCCTTGTGCTCGGCCGACCCTCCAGGTCGCCGTCTAACATTGGTGGCAGCGGCGGGATCCGAACCAACGCGTACCGTACAGATAGTAACTCACCCTACGACTAAACCACAATGACGACCAAAGAGAGCGGATCTGCAGAAAAGTTCCAGATGGAAAAACTGGAAGAATACAGCCACCGAGAGCTAAAACAATTTTGCATGGACTTAGGCATTGCTACCACTGGGCTAAGCACAAAAGAAGACTTCAAAAACGCCCTAGAGGCCTGGACAGAGACGACCCGGGACCTCGAAGCCCCGGAAGTCAACACCACCCTGACGGAAGAACGGAGAACAGGTCCCTCCCGAGAAGAGATCCAGGAGCGGGAAAAAAATAGACTACACGAGTTAGACTTGGCACGGCTCAAATTAGACGGAGAATTGAAGCTGGCGGAACAAAAAATAAACTTAGAACACTTACGGCTCAGAGAAGAGCGAGAGGAAAAACAGAGACAGAGGGATCTCGAAGAAAAAAGACTGGCTTACGAACACGAGTGCAAACTAGCAGAGATAGAAATACGCAAACTGAACAAAAACCTAGGGGTGCCCGAGCCACCGCGCTCCCCGGGTACTACCGAACAGAAGGTCCACATCCCCAAGGATGTGGTCTGAGAATACCACCGGAACGACGACATACAGCAGTGGTTCAAGGCCTACGAGATCACCATGACGGCCCACCGGATCGCTCGAAGTGACTGGGGAGCCGGGCTATGGGGAAGATTCGTCAATGAGGGCCGTGATGCCCTGCTGCAGCTTCCGGACCATCAAATGACGTCCTATGACCACATGAAGGCCGCCCTCCTCAGTCGATATGGGCTTACGCCCAAAATGTACCGCCAGAGGTTCTGCAACTGCACCCGGATCCCAGGTACAACTTGGTTGGAATACGTAAACTATTTCAGCCGAGCCTTCGAGGGGTGGATCAAGGGTAACAACGTAACCACCTACGAACAACTCTTCAATCTCATTGTGTGGGAGCACCTCTCCAACAACTGTTTCGTCGAGCTCAGGCAGCACCTCCTCGACAGTAAATTGACTGAACCCCGGCAGCTCGCCACCGAGGCGGACCGGTGGGAGAGCACCCGAGTGGCCCGGAGTGGGCCGAATGAGCAGAACAGAACCAACCAAGGTCATCATCGTCCCCGAGGAGGAGGAGGAGGACAGGGCCGGGGCAGAGACGCGGTCCCGGCCACTCCCGCTAACACCACCCCGCCCCCAGCCGGCCGGGGAAACCCCCCGGTGCGCCCGGGGTTCCGAGCCAACGTTACTTGTCACCGATGTCAGCGAGTCGGCCACTATGCCAGTGACCCGACTTGCCCGAAGAACCAGACTCCCGGGCCCCGCCAGGTGGCGGCCGCCGCCCTAGGAGAAGAACAAGTCTCCGAAGACCCTGAAGCATACGAGTCGGAGCAGTTCGAGTGGGAACCGGCCGCCATGACCCTGGCCTGCCTAGGGGGAAGAGACATGGTCCCGCGGACTCCCCTGCCAGCCAACACTCGAAAGTACAGCCAATGGGTGAGCATAAATGGGCGCGAGGCCGAAGCCCTGCGTGACACCGGGGCCAGTGTGACGGCCGTCCGTTGTCACCTGGTGACCCCAGAACAAATCCTGCCAAACGTTCTTTGCCCCGTCCGATCGGCAGACAATTCGGAGAGCTTGTGTCGGATGGCCTGTGTCCCCTTCGAATGGGGAGGAGTGTCCGGCATGCTAAAAGTAACTGTCCGCGACGATGCCCCCGTGGACTGCCTCCTGGGGAACGATCTCGAGAGCTCCCCGTGGGCAGCTGTTGAAAGAAGAGAGCATCTGGGGATGTCGGGTCTCCCAGACTGGGCGTGCGTGACCACCCGGTCCATGGCCACCCGCACCATCCCTAGACCGGAAGAACCCGAGTGGCCAGCACCTCCTCCCCCGATCGCTCCAGAAGAAGACTGCATTCATACCGACCACCCGGAACCAACCCCCGAGGGGTCCGCACAGCCCCCCGAACTTCCCGACCTGGCTCAGTGGCGTCAAGAAGGGGGGCCCACCCAAGAACAATTCCGGCAGGAGCAAAAGACCTGTCCCTCCCTCGAGGGACTGCGACAGCAAGCGCTCACCCAGGGCCAAGGAGACACCACCGGGGCCCACTGGGTTTATTGGGACAATGATCTCTTGTACAGCGAGCAAAGAATCGCAGAGCTGGGGGCCGGTCGAGTGCTGGTGGTGCCCCTCCACTTCAGAGACTTCCTGTTGAACTTGGCCCATGATGTCCCCCTGGCTGGGCACCTGGGGCAAGACAAAACCTACCACCGCCTGGTGACTCACTTTTTCTGGCCCAAAATGAGAAATGACGTCTCCAACCACTGCCGGTCCTGCCCGACCTGCCAGGCCAGCGGGAAGAGCGGCCGCAAACTCAAGGCACCCCTACAACCATTCCCCGTGGTGACCACCCCGTTCGAAAGGGTGGGAATAGACATTGTGGGGCCCCTGGACCCCCGAACAGCACAAGGGCATCGCTTCATCCTGGTCCTGGTGGACCACGCCACCCGCTATCCTGAGGCGGTCCCCCTTCGCACTGTAACAGCCCCAGTAGTGGGTCGAGCCTTAATGGGGATCTTTTCTCGAGTGGGCTTCCCCCGGGAAGTCGTCAGTGACAGGGGTACGAACTTCATTTCAAAGTATATGAAATCCCTCTGGCAGCAGTGCGGGGTCACTTACCGATTCACAACCCCCTATCACCCCCAGGGAAACGGACTAGTTGAGCGGTTCAACCGCACCCTCAAGGGGATGATCATGGGGCTAGAAGAACCCCTACGCCGCCAGTGGGACGTGCTACTACCGTGCCTCCTATTCGCCTACCGAGAAGTCCCCCAGAAGTCCCTCGGCTTCAGCCCCTTCGAACTCCTGTACGGACACCCCGTTCGCGGGCCTCTCAGCCTAGTGAAGGAAGAATGGGAAATGGCCCCCCTAAAAACCCCTCCAGACGTCTACAAGTACCTCCTGACCCTCCGCAATCAGACCCGGCGATTCAGGGAGATCGCCAAAGCCAATCTTGAGGCCAGTCAAGAGGACATGAAGAAGTGGTACGATCAACATGCCTCCTCCATCGAGTTTGAACCGGGTCAGCAGGTATGGGTGATGTCCCCCACCGAACCGTGTGCCTTGCAGGACAAATGGACGGGGCCCTTCAAGGTGATCGAGCGAGGGAGCCCCGTCACCTATCTCATCGACCTGGAATCCCCCCGGAACCCCCTCCGGGTTCTCCACGCCAACAGACTCAAACCACACTTTGCGCGCTCAGAGCTCAGCCTGCTGATGGCTACCGACAGTGGCGCAGAAGGAGGCTCCGAGCCCCTCCCTGACCTACTGAGGACCCGTGAAAGAGATGGTTCGGTGGACGGGGTCGACTCTCCGAGGCCCTGACCCCGGAGCAGCGTCAAGATTGTCGGGCCCTCCTACTGCCGTTCGCAGACCTGTTTTCTCTCACACCCGGAGTCACCTCCTGGTGCCTGCACGACGTGGACACTGGGGACAGTCCTCCTGTCCGACACCGGGCGTACCGAGTACCGGATCGGGTACGTACCTGCATCCAAGAAGAAGTCTCCAAGATGCTCGCCCTCGGAGTCATCGAACCTTCGGACAGTCCCTGGGCCAGCCCGGTCGTACTGGTCCCCAAGGCCGCGGCCCCGGGCACCACCCCTGAGCTCCGATTCTGCATCGACTATCGGGGTCTGAACGCGGTCACCCGAACCGACGCTCACCCTATCCCCCGAGCAGATGAACTAGTCGACCGCATGGGGGCAGCCCGCTACCTAAGCATCTTCGACCTGACAGCGGGCTACTGGCAGATCGGCCTCACCCCCAGGGCCCAAGAACGTTCCGCTTTCTCCACCCCGGATGGGCACTACCATTTTAGAGTGATGCCATTCGGCATGAAAAACGCTCCAGCCACTTTTCAAAGACTGGTGAACCAGGTATTGGCGGGCCTCGAAGAATTCAGCGCCGCCTACCTGGACGACATCGCGGTATACAGCCGCCACTGGACAGACCACCTCCTCCCCTCCGAGAGGTCCTGCAGGCCCTCCAACAGGCCGGCCTCACAATAAAGGCCAGCAAGTGCCAAATCGGCCAAGGGTCCGTGACCTACCTCGGACACCAAGTGGGGAGCGGTCTGGTGGCCCCCCTTCAACTCAAGGTAGCTGCCATTCAGTCCTGGCAACCCCCCGAAACACAAACCGAGGTCCGAGCCTTTCTGGGGCTCACCGGATACTACCGGCGGTTCGTGAAGGACTATGGCAGCATTGTGGGGCCCCTCACGGAACTCACGTCTAAGAACCACCCAAAAAGAGTCAACTGGACTCCCGACTGTCAAGCGGCCTTCGAGAAGCTGAAGGCCGCCATGTGCACCGCTCCTGTGCTCCAGGCCCCCGACTACAGCCGCGAGTTCATCGTTCAGACCGATGCCTCCGACCATGGTATTGGGGCCGTCCTCTCCCAACTGAACCCCGAGGGAGTCGACCAACCAGTGGCCTTCATCAGCAGACGCCTACTGCCCCGAGAGCAGCGCTGGAGCACTATTGAGCGGGAGGCCTTCGCCGTAGTGTGGGCCCTCAAGAAGCTCCGGCCTTACCTCTTCGGAACCCACTTCCGGGTACAAACAGATCATCGGCCCCTGCAATGGCTAATGCAAATGCGGGGGGAGAACCCCAAACTATTGCGATGGTCCATCTCCCTGCAGGGGATGGACTTCACTGTGGAGCATCGCCCTGGCCAAGACCACGCCAACGCGGATGGCCTGTCCCGCTTTTTCCGCCTCGACGAGGAAAGTCCCCAAGAGGATGGGTGACTCTCCCCGCCTTCAGCTGGGGGGGACGCATGTTGGACAGGCCCCATGAAGGGCTCGCTCCCTCCCCGCATGACAGGGCCCTGGAACCGGCCCTCCGGGTGCTACCCGCAGATCAACCCGCAACCCGTCCCCCATGGGACGTCTGCTCCCGGGAATCCCTGTGTCCCTGGCCTGGGCCACCGTCAGCACCCTTGCCCGGGCCAGCCGCCATCTTGGACCCTGCGCCACGAGGCCGCGTGGCCTCAGCTCGACCCCAACCCCGGGCCTGGCCAGGCCCCGACATCCCGGCACCACCATCCACCCAGGAGGTGAACGGACCACTTGGCAGGTCAATGGGAGTAAGAAGTGTCGATGGCTCTCTCCCGCCAGGTGCCGATCACCCCCAGCCTCCCCGGGCGCTGGCTCCACCCCCCTGCTGGGTGTCTGGACTCCCTCATCCCGGACCTCCCGACCTCCAAGAGCGAGGGTCCGGACATCAAAGAGCGCCAGACCTATAACTGAGGCAGCCCCAGAACAGGAAGGCAGTTGTATCCTGGAGTCGAGAGATCCTTGACGGACTGCTGGCGCTGCCGCAGCCCTGCCTTGTGAACTATTGTCCTGCCTGCTGGCGCTGCCGCGGCCTTCTGCAACCTTCATCCTCGTGGGACCTGCTGGCGCTGCCGCGGCCCGTTGCAACCTTCATCCTCGGGGGACCTGCTGGCGCTGCCGCGGCCCGTTGTAACCTTCATCCTCGTGGGACCTGCTGGCGCAGCCGCGGCCCGTTGTAACCTTCATCCTCGTGGGACCTGCTGGCGCTGCCGCGGCCCGTTGTAACCTTCATCCTCGTGGGACCTGCTGGCGCTGCCGCGGCCCGTTGCCACCTACGACCTCTTCGGGACCTGCTGGCGCTGCCGCGGTCTGACCCGTCCGAACACCGAGCTCGAGGATTGTGAGCTACCGCCGTTTCACCTCAGTACCTGCAGGTACCAAGACTGTCCCGCTACCCCCTTTCCCTAAAAGAGACTAGAAGTGAGAGGATCATCGGGTCCTGATCTCATTGTATCGTACTACCTTACTTCAAGAACTGCCTATAAGGTGTTAATCTGATCTTCGTGTGGTGTCCATCTGTGGGGGGGGGGAAGTTACTTGTCTGTACGATCGCTGGAGACGGCCCTCACCGGAGGCCTCTCCCCTTGTGCTCGGCCGACCCTCCAGGTCGCCGTCTAACACCTCCCCACCACCCTTTTTATTGTGGGCTCACCGCCATGAAAGGGGCGATAGACAGGCAACTCATAATATGTACAGTGGTGCTGCAGCAGCACTGCCAGCATATTGCAGCCTACTTTTGTTGTACGACAGCCACAGGATCCTGGATCCCCAGCAGACGCGGCAGTCCTGTGTCAGTCCATCTGCCACACTCTGAATACTGCAGGTGAACCCGCAGTGGTTGCAGTGGGCGGACCGTCACCATGAGTACGGTGGGCCTGTGGACTGCCGTACTCGTAATAAGGCCCATAGTGTCAAAGGAAGTGCAGGAAATAGAAGACCTTTAGTCAGACAGTCACTGATATGTCCAATGGTTTTGAACTCCACCTTGTGGGAAATTCTCCAAAATACTTTCCCTCCTTCACTTCAGAAAAAGACATTTTTACTGTGTAACATTTTGTTAACTGTAAAACCAAAAAGTACCTGCCCTCTCTCTCCAGCCCCAGATTCATCTTTTACCATGCCCTTTTCAGCATGAACCATATCTCCTTCCTATGAATCTTCTTGGCCCCTGACTAAGGCCCACGTCTGTATTGCCTACCCTCTGTTTGCCGGGCAGTCCTTATCTGTATTTTACTACCAGTGTCCATCACCCAATCACTTATAGCCCACCCTCCCTTCTCCTGCCTGGCAGGATTTCTCTCCCAGACAGTAGATTTCTCTGTTGTGCTGTTGCTTTGTAGATTATTTACAACAAGTGGTGGTGATGGACAGAGTCTCTGAATTAAGCAGAGTACTCTCACCCAGTCAAGAGATCAGGGCTAGGTCCAACACCGTTTTTTAGCTCATTGCACCATCCCAGTTTCAGAACCTGGCTGTATGCAAATTAGTCTGTCCCTGGCCCAGTGCATCATGGGAACAGGGCAGACCAGACTACAAAAGCCAATTCTTACACTGGGAAGGAAACAAGCTTCCGGGGACCGGTTTCTGGCATTTCACCCGTCTTCGGCCCGGCTTGCTTGAATCCTGATGGTGCAATGAGCAAGGGACTCACATCTGAGTATACCCTTCCACGCTTAGGGTGGACAAAATTATTTACAACAAGGGGTGGTGATGGACAGAGTCTCTGAATGAAGCATTTTGGCCACTATAGGTGTGGCAGGGTATACTCAGACATGAGTCCCTTGCTCACTGCTCCATCAGGATTCAAGCAAGCCGGGCCGACGAGGCTGAAATGCCAGAAACCGGTCCCCGGTAGCTTGTCTCCTTTCTGGTGAAGAATTGGCTTGGTAGTTTTGTCTGCCCTGTTCCCATGATGCACTGGGCCAGGGACAGACTAATTTGCATATAGCCAGGTTCTGAGCTGGGATGGGGCAGTGAGCTAAATAACGGTGATGGATCAAGCCCTGATCTTTGGACTGGGTAAGAGTGGTCTGCTTAATTCAGACACTCTGTTCATCACCACCCCCTTTTCTAAATCGTTTTTGGCCACTATAGGTGTGGCAGGGTATACTCAGACATGAGTCCCTTGCTCACTGCTCCATCAGGATTCAAGCAAGCCGGGCCGACGAGGCTGAAAAGCCAGAAACCGGTCCCCGGTAGCTTGTCTCCTTTCTGGTGAAGAATTGGCTTGGTAGTTTGGTCTGCCCTGTTCCCATGATGCACTGGGCCAGGGACAGACTAATTTGCATATAGCCAGGTTCTGAGCTGGGATGGGGCAGTGAGCTAAATAACGGTGATGGATCAAGCCCTGATCTTTGGACTGGGTAAGAGTGGTCTGCTTAATTCAGACACTCTGTTCATCACCACCCCCTTTTCTAAATCGTTGCTTTGTAGATATCCGTGCTCTATAAAGATCATGCACATATATACATTACAGACATTTCAAAATGAGCAGAGACTACTAGCTTTGGTGACAAATGGTTTAAACATCCTTCATTTTCAATACCATCTGTTAATAGGTACTTTGGCCAAATACTGTGTTGTGACATATTTTGGTATGTTGGTTAGAATTAACTTTTACCATCATTTTCTAGTGTATTGTGAAGCAATAAGGCTGCAGATTACTCTTTTCACTTCAAAAGAACGCCTTTATGTCCGGATTTACTAAACTTTGACAGAGCGCAACGCAGCAAGAAAAGTTGCTGTGTCGCATAGCATCAAAGAGAGAGAGGAGAAATATGCAATATCTACTAAGATATGAGGCAGTTCTGCTCTCTCATGGTGGTGGTGCACTTTTGACAAAGTAGGCACCCTTGCACCACAACACAAGAGTCCCTGTGAGGTGGTCAGAATATTTTTTGTACATGTAGGTATGTATTCCTACACAAATATTCTTTTTTGTATGTGTTCTGTAGAATGTAGCACACGTGCATGAGGAAGTAATGAGGAGAAACAAAGATATTTCTCCTTGTTACTCCAGACTCACGTAGGCACACCATTTTGTGCAAACTCATGTTCCCTGACTTTAGTAAACATGGGTTTGTCTCAAAATTCATTGGTGGCTGCACAGGAACACCCATGCCCCACCCAGATAACACCTCCCCAAAAAGTAACACAAGGCAGCGCTCTGTGCTACCTTCCATTACTTTTGGGATAAAATCCCACGTAAAGCCACGCAAATCTTTATCTCTGTGGCTAGGTAAACCCAAACATGGATTTTGCGTTGGACTGTGGCACAAAGGGGGGCCATGCCATAGGTACATTCTTAGTAAATCTGGGCAAATATATATATTTCTAGACTCAGGCTTTTCTGTATGCATGGTTGCTAACATCATGGAATAAAAAAAGTCCGGGCTTGAGGTAGAACCTTTATTACCCAAGGCAAGATCACATCTTGCCAATACACTGCTGTGGCAATGGATCAAAAATGTGTTATTCATCTTCGGACAGTTTATTGCACCATAGCTGGTCACTCCCTATGCAGCTGCCTAAATCTGCCTTGCCATACCACCAGACTTAAGATCCTATTTTATCCTGTCTAACATTTCCTGTTGATCATTTCAAACAGACCTGCCAATTTAAGAATATATTTAACCACATGTGTGTACAGGGACAGGGGGCGGGCCATGCAAGGGGCCAGGATCATGGTGAGTTGGGGTTTGACGCCCCTGCTCTACCTAAAAATCCACTATTACCCCTCCCCCACAGCAATAAAGAATTCATCTGGAGTCACCGTTCCAGATCACTGAGCTGTGTAGAGCTTTTACGACTGAGTTGCAATATCCCCCTCTGTGCAAGGGTTTCCACCTCGCAGCTTTATACTGGAACTTCACTGTGTGGTCGTGTGATGAGGCATAAGCTATGAGTCAGGTAGCAGCACCCTGTGAGTTGGCAGGCCTGCAATTATACCACATAAAGTGATATGTTTGGCGTGCAGTGCTTTTACTCATCACGACGCTGGAATGTGATGGGCTGTTGGCAAAATATAGCATTCAGGCACGTTTCCCTCCAAGGGTGCCTCTCTCACTTAAAGAATGAATGCAGAATCTCACATTAGCCCGAACAACACCATTAACACAATTTCAGGAAACTAGTAATCGTTTATTAAAAACAGCATCTGTGCCTCATAACAGGAAACACTGTTTGAGTTCCATGCAAAACAGAGAAAATGTCTTGAATGAAAATGTTGTCATTTTCAATTCCTTCCCTCTCAGCTCTGCATTCACAGAGAAACGCAGCTGTGCACAAAGTCTGTAAAATAATTCATTGTTATCGGGGGGAGAAGCGCACCCTTCCTCCTTTGAAGACAATGCATCATTTGCAGAACGGAAACCATGGAAACCACCATTTCAGATACATATGCAATTAGCTAATTGTGTTAAATGATGTGACATCAAATGTGATGAATGGATGGTTACACAGGCAGGCAAAGAGCGGATCGGTGAATTTATTTTATGGGTGTTAGTGTTTACTAACATCGAGTTTTTTTTTTTTAAATCAAATATGCCGTTGATTCAGACATTTCACCGTTCCATTTACGTGATACAGAGAAATAATTATAAAGCATTAATTTTACAAAACTATTACAGTTTATACGTCATATAATTAAAAAAAAGCAGACTAACCAAAAAAGCCACCTTGTTTGTCTCAACTCCGCACGCAAATGCACGCAAGCTATTTTAAATAGCAAAATACGTTCCTATTTAAATGTTTGACCCGTAAATAAAAAAAATAAAAAAAATAAGGAAAGTTTTTCTTTTCACAAAAGTACATTTTGTGCTGCAGTTTGGGTATGATAGAGCGCAGAATATTTGGTAGTGAAAAATCCTATTGTTGACATTCGACGGAGACGAACTCGGTTGCCTTATGAAACCTCCAGCTGCGCCCTGGGAAATTGGGTTAGTTAGTGGAAGCCATTGCGCGTCACTCTCAGGGAAAGTCTTTGCTCGCCCTCTGCCGGTTTTCAAGATACATTGACAGACTTATTTTTGGGCGCACCGTTTTTGAAGAGATTTTGATCTCCTTCCCTGCTCGAACCAGCACATTTTATTTAATGTTTGCGTTTATTACTACAAGCGACTTAGAGAACAAGGTGTTTTTCTGATTTATTCATTACATTTTCAGGTACTTGATGAGAAAGGGAAAAGGGATGTTCCCGTAATCATTCCTCGGGAGGACTCATATTAGTCCATTAATCAGCCATTTCAACACTTTTAAAGTTATTACAGCTTTGAGGTGCCTTTTCATACAAAACCTCCCAAGTTGACGGCCACGCGAGAGTGCCGGGTTCAGCAGCAGAGCTTTTACGCTCTCCACCCTTCAGAGAAATGGCCCTGCCTGAGTGCACCTCCAGCAGAAGGCAGAAACGCCGCACTGTTTACCTCCTGTCTCCTTGACAGGTTTATAGAAGGGCTCCGTTGGCGGGGTGCCAGCGACGCTAAAGCTCCCGTTGTATAAATTCTTCATAAGGTAACGGGACAGGTTGGCGCTGCGGAATATGTTTCTTGCCGTCGGACCTGCTGTCTGGGGTAAATGTGGTGTTTAAACAGACACAGCTATGATTGCTCTCCAGACTCCGCTCCTTACATGGGAAATGTTCTTTCAGACGACTCCATGTAAATCAGCCTCCCAGGGCCAAGTGCTCCCTGACATAACCTTTCCATGGTTTGAGCAGGAGGGAGGAGTGGTTCAGGTTTAGAGAGCCGCGAGGAGAAAATGGAAAGGTGGACACTAATTAGCATATACCAGAATACCACTTAAAAACAAACTTACATTAGGTGCTGCATGTGTAAAAACATAGGGGCAGATGTACAAGCCCCTTGCGCCACTGTTGCGTCATTTTTAACATGGGAAAAGGGACGCAAAAGGGGCGCAAGGGGTTTGCAAATATGCCCGTAGTTTCATATATTATTTGAGCAGCAATTATGTGTAAAATCAGTACCATTTTGTTGTGTAATATATTGTTTCAGTGACAAAAGGCAGTGTGTGCTACACAAATGTTTTCTATATCTGTTCCTTTAAAACTATTAACAATAATAATAATACCAACCATTATAATAATAAGTATTACTACTGTTATTATTATTATTGCTATATTTGATATTATTTAATTCTAAAAGTGGCACCAGTGAGGTAGCCAGCCAGCTGGGGGCAATCAGAACTACCTTCGAGTTCCTGGAGCGGAAGCTGGACTCTTACCTTGCTACCATAGCTGCTTATCACGTGACATTGCTGCTGTGTTGCAAAACAAGCAGATCCTCCTCGCGGCTGTCCTGCTTATGTGTTGGCACAAAGAAATACTGATGCGGACACAGGATTCACATATTCAGCGGCTGATGGGTGTGCCTCCCTCGGCTCCTGCACCTACAACATGCTCCTCACAGGAGCCACCCCATACATGATTGGAGGAAGATGTGAACTGCACCTCTTTCACACACAGTTGTTCCTGGTAGCATTTATCTGTGTTACATACCCAGATTCTCATTTTCCCTTTGCTCATGAACATGTCAGTGTAATTTCAACTGGCAAGGCCCTCAATTTGGTTTGTCACCTGTTGACCTCATCCATTTGGGTATTGTTGATGTGGCCTATCATCCCTAATGACAATGTGGTCCTCCTCTTTACTGAATTACTCCTATCCTCCACATGTCCCATGACATGTTCCCCTCATTGACTCTGTCCGGACATCCACGGGTGAAAATATCTTTTGAGGTTGTTGTCCTATAATCTGTACCTGTGAATTTCCTACGTTTTTGCACATGTAAATAAATGCACTTAGTACATCCTGTGTGTTGTATGTCTGTTGGAGTTCGGATTAAGTGGACCATGGTGTATTGTGTGAGGCAATGGCCTCAATTACATGCCAGAGGTAAATGTGTTGATTAGAGCCAGGGACAAAGTAACACATTTAAGGCACACTACCTACTTTATCACACCATGTTCATTGAGGTTGGCAATGGAGGACTATTTGGTGCCTATTGTTAACAAGGGAGAGGGATTTTAATAGAAGGGCTATAAGGCTATTAGAACATTCTGTCACTAGAGGATAGAATGTTCTAACAAACAAAATAAAGCCTTTTGGGAGCGTGAGGGGGATTAGAATCCTCTCAGGTTCCTTGAAGCCTTTGTTCACAGCCAGAGCTGTGAACAAAGAAACATTGGAATGTTGGAGCTCCGGGCTTATACCAGCCATTATAAGCCCAGAGCACTCCAATGTTCTAATAGAAGATGTGATATGAGTTTTTCCATGTTACAGTGACTATCAAGTAAAATTGTTGACACATTGGTGGTGTTCATACATTTATATTGCTATATGTACATTGTTTTCCTTTTGTAATAGTTTTAGTTATTCCTCAATGTTAATCATACATTGTCAAAGAAATTTCGGACAATGTGGTCTCTCCGTTGTGTCGCTGCAAGTGACGGCACATTTGGCTGTTGGCCCTCATCCTCACCCTCCGGCACTTGATGATCCTCATTACCATTGTCCCATGGCACATTGATCTACACACAGATATTGATCAAAATGCAGCACACTAGTATTATTTTGCAGACCATTGGTGGGCAGTAAAGCAATTAGCCCCCAGACATATCCAGACTCCTTAAGCAGGACTTCAAAAGTCCACTCAACAATGGACTGAGTCCTGTTTAGGGGCTCGTTGTAGCTCTGCTGCGCTTCTGCCTAGTGTTTTTTATATGGCGTCATCACCCATGGCAGCAGACAACATCCTTCATCAGCTGCACAGACAGCTGATGAAGGATGTAAAGGGGTAAAATCAGTCAATGGCCATGACAGATGATGTGCACACAATATACATTTTGTAACGTCTCCTGAATGATTCATACACTTTGCCACACGCATGAACAGTGCTCTGGCATTGTTTGGCATACATGCAAATTCGTTTTCATATGACTGACACTGTACTACACATGACAGTGTACTGTCCTCTGTGATACACTTACTAGTTCCCATACTTGTCAATTTAATGAATGTGGTGATTTTTCACCAGTAAGAAGAGTCAGTTAGCCATGAGGAGACAATTCTCTTATACTCCTCTATGGTGTCTGTTCTGGAGTACTATTGTCATTTCTGCTACATGTCTGAAATTTCAAACTGTAGCTGGAGCAGGTGATGTTTTGTAATTAATTCACACATATTTGGCAGGGAAAGTAGTTGTCACTGTAGTTCATTTGCTACTGCCATGGGGAGAGTAATGAGTGGATGTCCATGTGGGGCATGATAGTGTATACATGGCAGTACACTGTGTCCACTATGTTGACAATATACAAGCGATTGAAGATATGTAGGAGTCTTGCACTGTACAGTGCAACTGGTAAACAAACCAAACTATACTGCCACACCGTTGAGCACAGTGTAGGACATATTTTTCCACATGATTCAGTATCCAGGGTTTGCTGCCTGCACTGCCAGACAATGTGCTGTATTACTCCAAGACAGACACATTATGTAAAAGATTACAGTGTGGCTGCCTCTCCTGTGAGATATACTTTGTGCATGAGGGCGTCTCCTGCTGCACAGTCTGAACCCTTGGGAGATGGATAGAGTAGGTTTATTTGGCATGAAATGGTGGACACATGATTAGAGGTGTGTATATGATGACTAATGTAATATCTCACACAGTTTTACCTTGTAATGTAAAAATAGAACAGAATTTCTCAGTTTCACAGGTCTTAGATACCTCACTTGCCTCATGACCATGTGAGTGACCTGTGGACAAGTAGACAATAGAAAGGGAGTCCCTTCCTTTAACATGGTGTTGGTACACAGCATTTTACATAGTGCAGCATTACTGAGGATCTTGAAAACATTTGGATGCACATACAGGGCCTCATTTACAAGTTGTTGCCACAGGGCAGTATATGATGTCAATTGGCTACGCTGCCCTGCCTCTGAAGGGAAGGGCAGGAGTGTACCATACTACTAACTTATGACACACCCGTGGTATCCCTGCATGCGCTTGAAAAAGACTTAGGCGTCCCCTCAACAAAGAGCCCACATAGGTTGAGTATATTACCCAAAAGCTAGCATGTCGTTCATTCCGGCGGGAAAGGTAAAGTTACAGAGTTCAAACAATCACAATCTATGAACGCAGCCTTGAACTAGTGAGACAAGGTCTATATCTCAACTCAATTCTATTGTTGTAGTGACCAGGTTTTCAGAGAATTATGTATACAGGGGAGTATTATCTAAACGCATTTTGGACATAGATATTTTTTCTTAAACACCAAGCATTAGTTTTTACCAACAATGAATTACGTAGCAAGCACAGTTAACAAGGGTACAAAAATTTTTTATAAATAAAAGATATTTACCACACAAAAGATTTCATTAAAGCTCTGTTATACATTTATTTTATATTCACAATACAATATACAATTTTTTTTTTAAAAAAACCAGTATACATTTCATAAAAAGATTTTAAAAAACAAGAATCACAAGTCGACGCGGCGTTTCGGTATCCTGTATTTGAACCTTCTTCAGGACTGATTCTAGACAAATTTAAAAGATTTAGAAAAACAGAGTTACATTTTTTGTAGTGGTCTGAGCATCTCATCAAACAATACCCTGTCTATACATAATTCATGGTCACTGTGCTATGTTCTTCTTCAATAACAAAAAAGATTTTATTGAAATCCTGTTCCCCTGTGGCCCTTATCAACATTTATCTATTGATATACATTCCTGTACTTTAACAAAACTAATAGTCTTTACCTTTCCCATTGGACCCGACGGTACAAAACTTATGAACCCAGGACATGATATTATAATCTATTATTTGTATAGGTTAGGCATACCTTTAAATTTAGATAGGGCAAGGTGCCCACTGGACACAGATTAAATGAATTCTGTACCATGTAGTAATTGGATATTGATATTCTCCGGACCAAATTTTCAATTTCTGATCCCACTGATTGCGGTGAATAAAAGAAAAATAAAATGATGTTACATTTAGAGTCCCACTTTTGTTATGACCTTATGTTAATTTTGAAGATCAAACACAAAGGTGTGTTCGTACAATACCTGATTTTTAGGTTGTAAAAACTTTGTCTTGGACTGCCAGGGGGAGCCACCGTTTTTCTACAAATGGGTTTCTTCAATGGCCCTGGAGAATTTTGTAACACAAATTGGCTTCAATCTATTTCGGGAAAATCTTTTTCCAATATTTCCTAATGTATTTTGCTGAGTCACTCACCATTAAAAAATTTGGATAGTTGGCGCAATTTTCAGGATGAGTTGCTACCACATTCCTTTTGGATCCACTCCAATTTCTTTCTGTTATTCAACAATAAAAGAGATACATATTGTAGATTTATGTCCACTCTCCATTTAGACTATTTTTATGATCTTTTCCTTTTTAATAGTCCATAGGTTTAATGAATCCTCTATTATTATTTGGCTAAAAGAATGAAGGAGTTGTCTTTTTACACTATGTTTGTGTTAATTGCCCCTTTTCTAAGTTTAAGGAAGTCATAAGGAGTTATATAGTTTCAAGTCAGAGCTGTCTAAATATACCCCTCTGTTTTCTAGGATCCTGGTTTTCCATTACCTTAATTCACAGGTTCGGCCTCCCTGCTCCTGGTCTCTGGCAGTCGGTCCACACGTCCTTCCACTAATGGGACGTCTCGAGTACTAAGGGTTTACTCATTCCTCGGCATTTTTATACAAAAGCCTCTGCATTGGCTTTCGTTCTTCTCTATGCTCATTGGTTCACTATTGGCAAATGGATATACAGTTGCCCTGGGAACCAGACGCACCTTTAGTTTTTGTTATATGCGCATTCCTATTGGCGGATGTCAACTTATTATTCCTTACATGATTGGTTAAAAATGTGACAAACAGCGAACGGTTGTCATAGCAACCGAACGCATTGTCGTTTGTCTATTCTCACCCGTTTATAACTGCTCTCATCTGCCTTAGCTTTCTGGGGTATTAGCGCTTATTCAATATTATTTCTTGGATATACTGGTCCTTTGAAACAACAATGCGCATTAATTTCTGTGAACAAACACTACGTGGTTGTCATGGCAATAGGACGCTCTCGTGCGTTCATCGTCATAGCCCCCCTGCATGCGCCCCATCACATATTGGTGACTAACACTTACACACGCACCCTTTTACCATGGTGCATTTGTGTCAGCATTGCGGGCTCAATAATGTTTATGCTGTAAAGGACAACTTCCTACACAAACATAATAACAAGGGATGCGCTTTCCTTGTTCTATGTGGGCTGCTGAATGCAGCTCACATTGAAAGAGGAAATGACGAGGAAAAATTTAGTTATTTCTCCTTGGTACGCCCTTTTGGAGGCACTGAATTTAGACACATTCTCAGGTTCACATGTCCTTTGAATTCTGGCACTGTGTAAAAAATCATTGGGGTTTGTTGAGAAAGGCCACTGCAAGGCCCCTGGAACACATCGTTGGCTTAGGGTGAGGCAAAGCTGCACTTTGCACTGGCTTGCCTTACTCCATATGTATGAGGCTGAAGAACCGTTTATACCCACTTACTAGGTCTCGATGGTGGGGTAACCGCCCAAGTCTTCCATACCCTCCTTATATAGAAAAAAGGAGACACAGGAGCCATCGTCTGCAGGAGGAACCAACTTTTATTCGAATAGCCCGGGCTACGGTACAGAGTCCCAAACTCGTCAGAGACAAGACAGAGGAGGCTGCTGCTTAACTCCGCAGCTTACAGGCCTTATATACACATTTCCCACCTTAAGAAACCAGTTTGATTGGGGGCCTGGCGCCCCCAAGTCAGAATGCAGTTACGCCATTCTTTGTTCAGGCAGGACGGTGCTGCAAAAGATGGTACAAAAGATTACGGCCAGGTCTTGCAAAACAGGATATGTCTGTGAGAGAACAGACAGATCTTGAACAGCAGGATATGTGAAAGAAACAAGTTCTGGGACGGTGGTGTGACCACAGGGTGGGTGTGTGCAGGAGTTCAGTCCGAGGGTGGTGAGGCCAATTCTTTGTTCCCTTTTTCGAAATTGCCTCAACCACAAGGAGCACGAAGGGCAGGGTGGTCGTGACAGTTAGAGTTTCATCAGACATCAGCAGAAACAACCAGGAGGGTCGTGCAGAGGTGTTTGACACAAAATGGCAATGCAAAAATAATGGAGTCCTGACACAAAATAAATGCCGACAAGAAGGATACTTTTCCTCAAGGCCATGCAAGGACATGCAGGCTGACTTTGCATTGCCTCATAGATATGGGTGAGAGAGCTGGAATTGTATAGCGTCATGGACATAGATGCTACAGCAGTATAGCCTGCTTGTACATGTGGCCCACAGTGGCATAGCCAGTGTTGACATGCATGACTTGTAGGGTTGTGTTGCACATGTGCCATGTAGTATGTTGCATGTATGAACGCCCACACCTGCTAGGTATGCACTGTCTTATTCAGCCCGACACAAATATGGCTTTGTTATACCACATTCATGACTGTCATATGGTCAGTCATGTGCTTGAGAAGTACTTATAGACTAGAAGGCCATACCGATATATCCCATTCTGGAAGCGTTGATTGATGATGGAATGTCAAAAGATTAAAGAATCAAGGTCACTCCCTGGGCACTTTGCCAGGACATTTATGAACAGGCCCAGATGGCCCACTACTACCTGCATGTTGATAGAAAAGGTGTGCTTTATATTGCTATATAGGTGTGATGTAGACACTGGATGCACAAGTTGCACTTGGGTGTGGTTCTTTGCCCTCAACACATGTGGAAATCCTGCAATGACATAAAAGCCTTGCTTGTTTTCCTGTTGTTTCTGAGTTGTGTTGGGGAAGATGATGTACTGGGGTGTAAGGCTTATGATGGCATCCAGGACGGAGAGGAGGATTGCTGAAAAGGAGTGCGGGGATACATCAGCCACTCTGTCTGTGGTGGGTTGGAATGTTTCAGACAGCAACATTTAAAATAGTGGCAGTAGCTTGGCCTGTGGAGGGATGTTGGTGCACCACTGAGCTGTTGTCTGCAAACTTGGTGCAATCTGGTGCAGGAGCTGCACAATGGACTCCCTCCTTTGCCTGTAATTGGTATGACCTCCTCCTCCCTGAGGTCAATGGGGGTAATCCTCTGCCGATATGGCTGCTTCCTTCTCCTGCACTCTCTCTGCGGTGATGGTGGAGATAGTGGGGGTTGTGGAGATGGTGGTGGTGGTCTTCTTGGTGCTCTGAGCTGCAGTCGGAGTACGTCCATGGCGTAGTTGAGCTTGCCAGTGTGATTTGGGTATGTTCTGCTTTTGTACCAGTGGCAATGTGTCATTTTTACACCTGGTTTGCTGAAGCGTTAAATGTTGTTTTTTTTTTGGCTTATTTTTTTTTTAATAATAATTCCTTTTTAGTAACCGATGGTTGATCACAGCTTCAAACAGTCACTTAGATAATATTACAGTTATGAGGCCATGACAGAAACATTTTACAAAGCATCTTTACATTGAGACAAAATAAGTTATTCTAGTTACAGTGATGTTGGATCGTCTTGGGAAAGAAAGACAGGTGGGTCACAGATATACCCACAATAAGCATTCCATTTGTCCCAGATAGTGGTCCATTCTTTACGGCAGCCTCGTGTCGCGTAGACAGTTTTTTCCCTCATCATGCAGCAGTCCATATCTGACTTCCAGGCTTTAATCTCCGTCAGTGTTGCTGCCCTGTATAGTCGTGCAATCTTCCTTTTTGCTACCATTTGGCCTTAGGTTGCCCATGGCTTATCTGTACTATTGAGGCCTGTGGGCACCCACACGTTCAAAAGGCACCTCTTTGCTTTCGGCCTAATCACTATTTACAGCACTTCGCTCATACAGTCATGCACCCCCTTCCAATATTTCTGAATGTATCCACACTCCCATATAATGTGCATAAAAGAACCCTCTAGACCACGCCGTCTCTTGCATTGGTCATCTGTCGACCTGCCTATACGTGCCAAATTTTCAGTTGGAAAAGCTGTAATCTGGATGAGATCGCCACTTCCTGTGGGGAGGCTACTGCCTTCTGCCACTCCTTGTCATCCAGTTCCAACCCGTCCCTCTCCCATCTCTCCTGCAGTGCAGTATTGTTGATAAGCTTTTTGTAGGTAAGGTAGATTACTTTATCTGGCAGGTAACCATCATGCAATTTGTCCTCTGGGGGGGAGTATTCTGGGGGAGAAGTTCCCCCTGGCATATTCGATTGGAGGGAGTGTTGGACTTGCAAGTATCTAAAATATTCAGTCTCTGCCAGTTGGTGTGTGCACCGGAGTGTGGCAAACTCTACCACTGTGCCTGATTCCCATAAGTCGTCGATCTGTGATATCCCTATAAGGTCCCATTTGTCGAACCCCTTTGACCTCCCCAGGGGACCCAGTTGTTCCGAGTCCCATAATGGGGTGGCTAATGTGAGTTTTTGGTCCCACCCTAGGCTATGGTTCACGGTGTGCCAGACTTGGACTGAGTATTTTGTTGGTCCTATAAGGAAGTATCTGCGAAGTTTGAAGTAGAGCGCTCTGTTAAAGTTCCCACCGGGGAGTATCCATCTATCCATTCTGTACCCGGAGTCATCTCCAAGGCGGTAGGTACAATGGTGCACCCCTGCCAAGTGAGCAGCCCAATAGTACTTTCTAATATCTGGTAGCCCTATACCACCGTCATGCCACCCAAGTGTGACTTTGTGTAAAGCAAAGTAGGGTCTACCGTCCCACACCGGTTCTCTCTGAATGCTCCCTATTTCCTTAAAGTACTTAGCCGGGACCAGATCCGGGGAATTCTGCAGGACATATAGGAAGCACAGCAGGGACATCATTTAAAGAGTGCAGCTCTTCCCAGAAGTGATAACGGCTGCATCGCGCTTTAATCTTTGCAGTGGGGAGAGGAGGTTGCGTTGGTAGCAACGTTTAGTGTTGGAGGTGATAAAAATGTCCAGATTTTTAAAGCCTTCTTGTGCTGTCTGGATAGGGCAACCTCGAGGTGGGGTGGGAGGATCCCCATGCAAGACATAAAGTTTAGACTTGCTCCAGTTTATTTGATACCCAGAGTTTTTCCCACAATTAGTAAAACTAAAAATGTCGAGAACCACACGCAGTGATGTTTTTAGGGAGGTGAGATAAAGGAGCATGTCATCAGCGTACAAAGATATACAGTCCTCCGACCCCTCTGTCCACTTAAGCCCTCTAATTGATGAGTTTCTGAGTATCCATGCAGCTAGTGGTTCCAAGGATAGAGCAAAGAGCAAGGGCGAGAGTGGGCAGCCCTGCCAAGGGCCACGACCCAGGTTGAACATATACGACCTCTTATTGTTAACTACTACCTGTGCTAGTGAGGCCAAGTAGAGGAGCTCCACCCATCCGATGAAGCCCGGGCCAAAGCCCAACTTTTTAAGTACTGCAGGTCTTGCAAAACAGGATATGTCTGTGAGAGAACAGACAGATCTTAAACAGCAGGATATGGGACGGTGGTGTGACCAAGTCTTGCGAAACAGGCTGGGTGTGTGCAGGAGTTCAGTCTGAGGGTGGTGAGGCCAATTCTTTGTTCCCTTTTTCAAAATTGGCTCAACCACAAGGAGCAGGAAGGGCAGGGTGGTCGTGACAGTTAGAGTTTCATCAGACATCAGCAGAAACGACCAAGAGGGTCGTGCAGAGGTGTTTGACACATAATGGCAATGCAAAAATAATGGGGTCCTGATACAAAATAATGCCGAAAAGAAGGGCACTTTTCCTCAGACCCTCCTTTAGCCATTGAGTGGCAAATACCCTAGGAAACGTCGATATTCATGAGATCATCTATTTCTTGTTGGAGCATCATCTTCATATTGGTGTGGTGAATGTTAGAAGGTTGGGGCTTGAGAGCCTGAACACACGTTGCACAGAGCATTGACAGGCACTGAATGCACAAGCAGCAGGAGAGTAGGACAGCTACTCTCAAGGCAAGGAAGATGAGGACCCTCCATCCCCATTGGGAAAGGAGGCCCCAGATCCAGCCTGTGAGGGACCAGTTGCCTTCATCCTGATGAATTTCAGAGGAAAGGTGATGCAGACGTTGGATGGCATCATATACTGTGGGTGCGTGATCTGGAATATACACACAGCAGCTGGAGTCAATCAATTTACACACATCACCACGATCAGCGAGGATGAGGTCAAGGACCATACGATTTTGAAGTGTTACAAGGAGGTTTGGCTGTAGCTCTGCAGTGATGTTGGAGAGGGCACTAGCTGTTTCTGTGATGGTGGCCTCAAGGACCCTATTCAGTCCTCGTATCGACCGACTGTTTGCCATGGGGCCCCAGAATGGGAGGAAACCCTTAAAGAAGTCCCCGGCTTCCTGCCCTACTGTATCCTCAGCCGATATGACACCCCTATGTGAGCGGCGCAAAGCGCCCTTCATCAACAGGTGGTAATCTCCATGGGTAGAATACATTGGTGGAAGGAGGAAGGCCAGATAGCAGGTATCAGACCAGTGACGGGGGAGCCAAGTGTAGGCTGCTGTGCCACAGATAAAATAAGTGTTGGGGGACGCCACCAACTTTGGAGGAGACGTAGAGTTTAAAGTTTTAATGATATCACATATACTAGGACCAACTTTCTTAGTTCCCAAGCCATGGATGCAGACATGGCCCGCACATTTATAACATTCAGAGCATTTTGTACATCAGGTAGTAGCCTTCTGGCGCAAAATTTGGTAAATGTTTGTCGAGAAGTTGAGTTAAACACCACCATCTCACAGATTTCATCCGTTGGTAATAGCAAAGTTGATGAGCCGGTCGGGCAAAAAGGGGTATTGGTATTGCCAGACCTGTTTCACCAGAAGTAATCTCAAAATGTTCCAAGGGCAGAATTGGCAGTACCATTGACAGTAAAGGCCTCCTGCATCAACATCCACCATGCAAGACAGGACCCAGAAATGGAAAAAGGATAAGGAAAGAATGGGACAGGTTTTATCATAGCATGCGGCATTAGTCCACATACCCAACAGTTGGAAGTATTTATGATCAGCTGATATTGATGTAACATCTGGACAAAGGTGTTATTGAAAAGTTCTGCACGGCAGGGTAATTCTTGGGTGGGTAACGTGAAATACTGATGCTCCGCAGGAGTCGGGGTAGGAGTTGGTGGGGTAACAGGATAGTAGATCAGTAACATCCAACCGATGATAGACAAGATGATTCAGACAAACAACATCACCATGGGGGCCACAAAGCACTTGCTATGTAGGAGACTGACATATCGTTTCTGGACTTGGGTGAATTGGACGGCTGCCATTGTACTAAGCCAGGGACCACTGGCGGCTGTTTGTGATTCGTGGTTGCTTCACTGGATGAAGGTGCCAAGAGCCCTAGGGGCGTATCTTAGTCTGACACACCAGCACCGGTCTTAGCCAGGAGATCACAGCCCTACAGCCATAGGTACCTAGGCGAAGTCAAGGGCAAGCCTTCCTTCTGGAACGCAAGTTATATCGGGTAGAAGTAGGAACAGTATGGTCGGGGAATAATTGTTCCTGATGCTGAGCAGAGTGAGGGGAGTGTTCCACCTTTCCCTTCAGTATACTGTCACTCTCTGCTTCCGTAGATGTAGAATGTAATCTTGCGTCTCTGAAGGGAACAAACGTCGGGACTATTTCTGTCTCTAAGTCTCCTCGTCCTTCTCTCACCCACTGATCATAGGGGAGAGGCAGAGGCACTCGTCTACAGTGTGTCGCGTGGATCCAGTTCTTCCGTCCTTCAACTTTCACGGCAGTGCGGGGGGCCAGTAACACCTGACGGGGCTGTGTCCAGCGGGGCTCGAGGATCTTAATACGTTGAAAGTTGCGAATCAGAACCCAGTTGCCAGGTTGGATAACGTGTCCTCGGCCCTCACTTTTATCAGATATGGCCTTATGCACCTGGTGGTAAAGAGTACGAAAGGTGTTAGTCAAACTGTACAGATAATCAGTCAACACAGGGTATTCAACATCAGACAGTTTCTGGGGCCGTGGAACACCCCACACATTGGCAGGCCTCCCAAACACAATCTCATGGAGAGATAGTCCTATCCTGGTATGGGCAGTTGTCCTGACAGACAGCAGAGCCAGGGGCAGAGCATCAACCCAAGTGACACCTGTCTCGGCTACAATCTTGGCAATTTTAGTCTTTAGGATGCCATTGCACACCTCCACTAGACCTGCTGACTGGGGGTGGTTAGCTGCATAAAATTTTTGTTTCATACCCAGTGCTGAACAGACATACTCCATTATTTGAGCCGTAAAGTGTGTCCCATTGTCACTCCAGACCAAATGGGGCAAACCAAATCGTGCGAAGTATTCTTTCAATAGTATTTTGGAGGTAGTGATAGTGGTGCAGTCTTTGACAGGGTAGGCCTCCACCCATCGGCTGAAGGTACAGACCACCACCAGGACGTATTTTAAATTGTTACGTCTGTCCATCTGGATATAATCCATCTGGAGGGCTTCGAAAGGAAAGGTAGGGAGGGGAGAATCCTCCTCCAGGGGTTACTGTACCTTTTCCCGGGTTGTACATAAAGCAAATCATGCATGTTTTGACCATCCTCTCAGCATATGCTTGTATCTTTGAGTTATACCAGGTGGGTTCCAGCAACTTACATATCCTTTTCACACTAATGTGAGCAGGGCCATGAGCCATCGTTACTACTGTTAGCACATGACTGTCGGGCAACATCCATTGTCTCTCCATAGTGATACGGGCCCAACAACCACCTATTTCTTTTACCGCGAAATGCTCTGTCCACATCCTCAGTTCCTCAAGTGTAGCATGGGACTAAATATCGATTACACTCTGTACTGTATCTTCAACCATGTCCCCCTCTGCCACCCACCTGGCGGGACCTCCCACATACATTCCTTCCTTTTTCTTAAGAGCTGTCTGGCTGGCTGTCTGGTCAGCCAGGGCCTTGCCTTTTCCAACATCATCCGTCACTTTCTTATGCGCTTTACATTTTAGAATAGCTACCTTTCTGGGGAATGTCAGGGAGTCTAATAATCGGTGAATTGGGGGGCCATGTTGAATTTTCATCCCATATGAAGTAAGGAAATTCCTTTCTTTCCACAGTCTCCCAAAGTTGTGAGCCACCCCAAAGGCATACTGACTGTCAGTGTAGATATTAACCGTTATTCCTTTGCTTAACTCACAGGCTCTAGTGAGGGCCACTAGTTCTGCAGCCTGAGCAGAGCACTGCGGAATCTGAGCTGTTTCTACTACTTGCTCCAATGTCGTGAGGGCGTAGGCGGCTGATGTGTCACCATTTGGCCCTCTGAGACATGATCCGTCCACATACAGTGTACCTGGGTCTAGTATCGGGGTATCCTGTAAGTGAACCCGTCCCTTCGTCTCCTCCTCTGTCCTCAATATACAGTTGTCTCGATCTAAACAGGCATTATGAGTATCCAGTGGGAGCAAGGTGGCAGGATTCAGTGCAGTGCATCTCTTGATGTTAAAGTGGCTGGCAAAGAGTGTCAATTCATATCCTGTGAGTCCTGCGCTAGTGAGGTACCGTGTCTTGGTGTTATTAAGGAGGGTATCCACAGAATGGAGAACCATCAGAGTCAAGGGGGAGTTCATGACGATCCCCGCACTCTGACGGACTATGAGTGCGGCTGCAGTTGTCGCCCGTAGGCATCCTGGGAGAGCCCTCGCAACAGGATCTAAGGTAGCTGAAAAATAGGCACATGGCCGATGGTGACCTTCGAATATCTGGGTCAAGACAGCCCATGTACAGCCGTCTCTCATGTACAAAAATAAAACATTGTTTGTTATAATCAGGAGTACCGAGGACTGGAGCAGTACACAGAGCTCTTTTTAAATCCTGGAAGGCCTGCGTATGCTTTCTAGTCCAAGGAAAGGAACTGTCTGATATGTCTGTAGTGGTGAGAACAAGAAGAGGTTTGACCATGGCCGAAAAAATAGAAATTCACTGTCTGCAGTATGATGTTGGACCTATGAAGGCTTGCACCTGCTTTTGTGTCCATGGGGCCGCCATAGCATTGATAACGGCTACACGATCAGTGGTGAGCTGCCTTCCCTCCTTCGAGAGGAGATGACCTAAATAGGTCACCTTCTCTTGACAAAACTGAAGCTTTTTTGAAGAGACCTTGCGGTTATGGAGTGCAAGGTGGCGTAACAAACAGAGAGTAGCCTCTTTACATGTCGGGCGGAATTTGTAGTAATGAGGAGGTCATCAAAATACTGCAGCAGTGTGGAATTATCAGGGAGTTCCAAGGAATCTAGTTGACTTTTGAGAGTTTGACTACAGATACTGGGGCTCTTGGTGAAACCTTGAGGGGCGCGGCAAAATCTAAATCTCAGCCCACCAAGGGAGAATCCCAAAAAATGTCTGCTGTCAGGATGTATAGGAATACTGAAAAAGGGGTTCTTCAGAACTATGACAGAAAAGTGTGTGGCGTCAGTAGGGACCATCGTCAGGAGGGCTGTAATATCGGGGACAACAGGGTATTGAGAGATCATTATTTTGTTAAGGGCTCTCAGGTCAATCACAAATCTGTATATTTTAGGGTAGAGAGCATCTCCATTGGTCTTTTTAAGAACCGGAATAATGGGACTGTTACAGATATTACCTCGTGTCTCCTCCACTACGCCCTTGTCCATCAATTCAGATAGTATTGTTAAAAGGGCCGCTTCCCCTTTTGCAGGCAGTCGATACTGTCAAAGGCGGGGAAGGATAGCACCAGGCTGAATACATACCACATGAGGGGGTATATTGAGACAGCCGACATCAGTGTCTGATGATGCCCAGAGGGAGGAAGGTAAAAACTGCAACTCTGGTGGGAGGGGACCGGACAGATACATATAGGAGGCTGCGGTGGGGGAAATTGTTAGGGATACACCTTGGGACTACATGATATGGTCGCATACAGAGCTTTCAGTAAATCCAGGCCTATTAAGTTTTCCCTCCAACCTGTAGTGAGTACCAAGAGAGCGTCAACATGTGCTGGGCCAATATTGAGAGGGAGGGGTTCAGAGACAGGGCTGGTCACAGGTGTTTCTGCAAAACCCACGGAGATATTCATGTTGTCAGAAAGGGGTGCCTCCAGGACTGACAGACGTGTAATAGAAGACCTGGTGGCCCCAGTATCCAGAAGAAAATTCTGATCGTTCCCCACAACTGACATTTGAACATACGGGCCCCTTTGATCCACTGGAATTTTCACTCTAGTAATACCCATTTCCTGGCTGTCCTATGCTTGATAGAACCCTGTCTCATCAACTTTGTCATAATCATCATTGTAATAAGTGCGTGTTGCTTCTTATCCATCAAACCTATTAACCAGGCTTTGCCGGACAGGGGCGTCATCCCTGGACCTATGCTCTTTGTCCTGCGGACGGGGCGGGCCGTGGTCCCTAGTTGGCCTCCCCCCCCTAGGAGCACGACGGCGAGTCTTCCCTGTTTGGATGTTTTCAGCTAATACGGGACACTCATCTATCCAATGGCCATACCCTTTACATTAAGAACACTGAGCTGTTTGGAGGGCTCCCGTGCATTGAGGCCTGAGGGGGTGGACTGGCGAGCCCTCAGACGGGGTTGGGGCTGTGGTCTGAAGTTCCTGCGGGCTATCGGGACCTTGGGGAGGGTAAGCCTGCTGTAAAAGTTCCTTAGTCTTAAGATCCCTAGCCCTTTTACTTTCCTTCTCTCTATCTTCATTCTCCCTATTCTCGTGATACTGTGCCATAGCCAAGATACCAGCCATAGTCTGGGCAGACCATGTACTCTCAACTTTCTTGAGCCTGGCGGAAATCTCAGGCAGCAAGTTGGTGACAAACTTATCGACAAATACTGGGCTAGAGCCTGGGATCCAGGGGTCCAAGCCACTATGTCCCTTATATTCTGTTTCAAAACGGGTAAAGAAGTCAGCCACACTTTCATCTTTTTGCTGCCTACAGGCATTTATCTTATCCCAGTTAATGACTGTTTCTGGCAAAAATGTTTTCATAAGCAGTATTATTTTACCGGGCAAAGTCAGGATGGCAGCTTCTGGCTTAGTCCCTCCTGCCCTGGCATCTTCCATAGCTTCCAGATTAGCCCATTTACCTCCCAGCTCTACTTCCCACTCTACTTCATGGTCAGTATGTCGAATTTTATCCCAAATTTCAGTAGGAACGACCGTACCACAGAGCAAGTCGATGTCTTCAAGTATAAGTGTACCAGTAGATATTATCTAGGCTAATTCTTTGTAAAAGGCAGCCGGATTTTTTTGAGGATCTGGTAACTGCCCTTTCAACTGCATTACCTCTGACCTTTCCCAGGGGACATGAACCCATAGCCTATGCCAGTGGGCTTCAACAGGCCCTTAGCCATTATTTTGGGCATCTGTGAGTGTGTTAAAAAAGACAGGGGCCACCTCTCTCGTTAGCATAGCTGTCTCTAGAGGGGGTTTGGGGAAGGCGGTCATATCACAGTAAGCTATCAAAGCAGACATAGTGCCAAACATCCCCTCTCCGTGCACATCGCCTCTTTTTATTTGTGACCTGAGGTCCACTAATCCGGCGGGTATCTGCATAAATGAATTCTCGAATTTCTGCATAACCAAGGTACACATGTATTCAGCCCAGGTGGTCTGTTCCATAATCGTCCACTGGGAAAAGGTGGACCATATTTCTTTAAATGGATAAATATTCCCGCTATTTATCCACCATTCACACTGTTGCTTTTGCAGGTCATCTTCTCGAAGGGACGAAAAGCTGACTGCAGAGTGCATGGAAGCCAGTCAGGGGGAATTCAATAATCTATATAAATCCTGCTTAACCATATTTATTTATTATTTATTTATTTATTTTTGAGATTTATACAGCGCGTACAATTGCCCGTAGGCGTCTCGGCGCTAGAAACTTTGAATGTATTCCCGAGGTTAAGCCGGTAACTATTCTTGATCAAACAGCCAGGTCTTTATCTTTCTGCGGAAATGCATCAGGGATGGGCTGTCTTTGATGGAAGCTGGCAGGGAATTCCATAATCTGGGAGCTGCCACAAGGAAGCGTCTATCGCCCCAGTTAACTGTTTTTGTTCGTGGTATTTGTAGGATTTTAAGGTTGTTAGATCGGAGCGATCTTATGGAGGACTGGTATCTGAGTTGGGATTTCAGGAAATGTGGGCCACAGTTGTGCAATGCTTTATAGAGTATGCACAGCGCTTTAACCTTGATCCTGTTTCGAATCTTGAGCCAATGCAAGTCCCTTATAGTCTCATAGACCACGGGGAAGAATGGAAGGGGGGCAGGGGTAAAGCTGCAGGGATTGGACGGATGGGGACTCGTTGTCATTCCTGTGGCGAGGACAGGGGTAGTGTGCGCAGTCGGTGTCATAAGCGTCAAAATAGGGGGGTTGGTGTGACAGGGGGGACTGTAGGAGGGGCAGTGGGGGCAGGAGTGTGCAGCACGGCTGGTGCAGCTGCATGCGGGGCAGGGGGTGTCAGCCCAGGGTACATGGGGGCATAAGCAGGAGGACTTTCCAACATGGTATCGAGCAGGGAATCGCCCTCTTCTCCCCCTTCCATAAAGCTTTTTCCTTTCTCTTCACGGGCCGGGTAGCACTTCTGCACCCGTGCCCTATGTTCCCTATCAGCTATCTCTACAGATTTTACCATTCGGTCCTGTAAGTGCCCCCTAGCATGGTCAGCCATTGACATCCGCTCCCGCTTCCTTTCTAGTGCCTTTTCCTTTTTTGCTCTCTGCTCAATTTCCTTCCTCCACAACCTGACAGACTCAAACATCGAAGGACGAATCTTCAGTTTTAATAGCTGTCCCTCTAGATTTGCCAGAACTTGCAGGTCAAAAGACCCATAAGGCAGCCATTGTAATTCTGAGTTACTTTGTCTAGTGTATTTGGTCCAAAAAGGAGAAAACTCATAGCAGAAGAACCATGTTTAGTATACATGGTGTGACCAGGGGTCCCCTCTGGAGGAAGCGGACAGGCCGCCTCCAGCTGGGAGTCCTGCGCACACATACAACATCATTTCTTAAACTTACTACTGGCTGGCATGTTTGTAAACAGATAATTGACAACAGTGGGTTTAAAAAACTCACCTCGCTGCTTGGCTTTTGCAAAAGTCAACAGCAGAATCATACAGACTCGGTGGGTGATCAGCCCACCCTTACCTGACAGGGCTAGTTCTCTTCTGCAGACGTAGGGCTGTGTGCTGTTCCAGAAATCACTTTGTTAGGGGACCCCAGCAAGGATGCGGTCATTTGGCCCAGACCGGGCGGGGAGGAACAGCAGACGAGTCGTTCGGCTACCGGACTGCAAGAATCCCTCAGGTAGGGTACCTCCGTCGGAGTCTCTCCGTGCACATCCTCACATTCACCGGGCCTGACCTTCGTGCTTTTGGGGTCCCTATTCGGGCGTCATTTGAAGAACCGTTTATACCCACTTACTGGGTCTCGGTGGCGGGGGAACCGCCCAAGTCTTCCATACCCTCCTTAAATAGAAAAAAGGAGACACAGGAGCCTTCGTCTGCAGGAGGAACCAAGTTTTATTTGAATAGCCCGGGCTATGGAACAGAGTCCATTGCTCGTCGGAAACAAGACAGAGGAGGCTGCTGCTTCACTCCGCCGCTTACAGGCCTTATATACACATTTCCCACCTTAAGAAACCAGTTTGGATGGGGGCCTGGCGCCCCCGAGTCAGAATGCAGTTACGCCATTCTTTGTTCAGGCAGGACGGTGCTGCAACAGATGGTACAAAAGATTACGGACAGGTCTTGCAAAACAGGATATGTCTGTGAGAGAACAGACAGATCTTGAACAGCAGGATATGTGAAAGAAACAAGTTCTGGGACGGTGGTGTGACCACAGGGTGGGTGTGTGCAAGAGTTCAGTCCGAGGGTGGTGAGGCCAATTCTTTGTTCCCTTTTTTGAAATTGGCTCAACCACAAGGAGCAGGAAGGGCAGGGTGGTCGTGACAGTTAGAGTTTCATCAGACATCAGCAGAAACGACCAGGAGGGTCGTGCAGAGGTGTTTGACACGAAATGGCAATGCAAAAATAATGGAGTCCTGACACAAAATAAATGCCGACAAGAAGGATACTTTTCCTCAAGGCCATGCAAGGACATGCAGGCTGACTTTGCATTGCCTCATAGATATGGGTGAGAGAGCTGCAATTGTAGAGCGTCATGGACATAGATGCTACAGCAGTATAGCCTGCTTGTACATGTGGCCCACAGTGGCATAGCCAGTGTTGACATGCATGACTTGTAGGGTTGTGTTGCACATGTGCCATGTAGTATGTTGCATGTATGAACGCCCACACCTTCTAGGTATGCACTGTCTTATTCAGCCCAACACAAATATGGCTTTGTTATACAACATTCATGACTGTCATATGGTCAGTCATGTGCTTGAGAAGTAGTTATAGACTAGAAGGCCATTCCGATATATCCCATTCTGGAAGCGTTCATTGATGATGGAATGTCAAAAGATTAAAGAATCAAGATCACTCCCTGGGCACTTTGCCAGGACATTTATGAACAGGCCCAGATGGCCCACTACTACCTGCATGTTGATAGAAAAGGTGTGCTTTAAATTGCTATATATGTGTGATGTAGACACTGGATGCACAAGTTGAACTTGGGTGTGGTTCTTTGCCCCCAACACATGTGGAAATCCTGCAATGACATAAAAGCCTTGCTTGTTTTCCTGTTGTTTCTGAGGTGTGTTGGGGAAGATGATGTACTGGGGTGTAAGGCTTATGATGGCATCCAGGACGGAGAGGAGGATTGCTGAAAAGGAATGCGGGGATACATCAGCCACTCTGTCTGTGGTGGGTTGGAATGTTTCAGACAGCAACATTTAAAATAGTGGCAGTAGCTTGGCCTGTGGAGGGATGTTGGTGCACCACTGAGCTGTTGTCTGCAAACTTGGTGCAATCTGGTGCAGGAGCTGCACAATGGACTCCCTCCTTTGCCTGTAATTGGTATGACCTCCTCCTCCCTGAGGTCAATGGGGGTAATCCTCTGCCGATATGGCTGCTTCCTTCTCCTGCACTCTCTCTGCAGTGATGGTGGAGATAGTGGGGGTTGTGGAGATGGTGGTGGTGGTCTTCTTGGTGCTCTGAGCTGCAGTCGGAGTACGTCCATGACGTAGTTGAGCTTGCCAGTGTGATTTGGGTATGTTCTGCTTTTGTACCAGTGGCAATGTGTCATTTTTACACCTGGTTTGCTGAAGCGTTAAATGTTTGTTTTTTTTTGGCTTATTTTTTTTTTAATAATAATTCCTTTTTAGTAACCGATGGTTCATCACAGCTTCAAACAGTCACTTAGATACTATTACAGTTATGAGGTCATGACAGAAACATTTTACAAAGCATCTTTACATTGAGACAAAATAAGTTATTCTAGTTACAGTGATGTTGGATCGTCTTGGGAAAGAAGGACAGGTGGGTCACAGATATACCCACAATAAGCATTCCATTTGTCCCAGATAGTGGTCCATTCTTTACGGCAGCCTCGTGTCGCGTAGACAGTTTTTTCCCTCATCATGCAGCAGTCCATATCTGACTTCCAGGCTTTAATCTCCGTCAGTGTTGCTGCCCCGTATAGTCGTGCAATCTTCCTTTTTGCTACCATTTGGCCCTAGGTTGCCCATGGCTTATCTGTACTATTGAGGCCTGTGGGCGCCCACACATTCAAAAGGCACCTCTTTGCTTTCGGCCTAATCACTATTTACAGCACTTCGCTCATACAGTCATGCACCCCCTTCCAATATTTCTGAATGTATCCACACTCCCATATAATGTGCATAAAAGAACCCTCTAGACCACGCCGTCTCTTGCATTGGTCATCTGTCGACCTGCCCATACGTGCCAAATTTTCAGTTGGAAAAGCTGTAATCTGGATGAGATCGCCACTTCCTGTGGGGAGGCTACTGCCTTCTGCCACTCCTTGTCATCCAGTTCCAACCCGTCCCTCTCCCATCTCTCCTGCAGTACTACTAGGGGATCTGCAGTATTGTTGATAAGCTTTTTGTAGGTAAGGTAGATTACTTTATCTGGCAGGTAACCATCATGCAATTTGTCCTCTGGGGGAGAGTATTCTGGGGGAGAAGTTCCCCTTGGCATATTCGATTGGAGGGAGTGTTGGACTTGCAAGTATCTAAAATATTCAGTCTCTGCCAGTTGGTGTGTGCACCGGAGTGTGGCAAACTCTACCACTGTGCCTGATTCCCATAAGTCGTCGATCTGTGATATCCCTATAAGGTCCCATTTGTCGAACCCCTTTGACCTCCCCAGGGGACCCAGTTGTTCCGAGTCCCATAATGGGGTGGCTAATGTGAGTTTTTGGTCCCACCCTAGGCTACGGTTCACGGTGTGCCAGACTTGGACTGAGTATTTTGTTGGTCCTATAAGGAAGTATCTGCGAAGTTTGAAGTAGAGCGCTCTGTTAAAGTTCCCACCGGGGAGTATCCATCTATCCATTCTGTACCCGGGGTCATCTCCAAGGCGGTAGGTACAATGGTGCACCCCTGCCAAGTGGGCAGCCCAATAGTACTTTCTAATATCTGGTAGCCCTATACCACCGTCATGCCACCCAAGTGTGACTTTGTGTAAAGCAAAGTAGGGTCTACCGTCCCACACCGGTTCTCTTTGAATGCTCCATATTTCCTTAAAGTACTTAGCCGGGACCAGGTCCGGGGAATACTGCAGGACATATAGGAAGCACAGCAGGGACATCATTTTAAAGAGTGCAGCTCTTCCCAGAAGTGATAACGGCTGCACCTTCCAGCTCGCTGCATCGTGCTTTAATCTTTAATAAAGTGGGGAGAGGAGGTTGCGTTGGTAGCAATGTTTAGTGTTGGAGGTGATAAAAATGTCCAGATTTTTAAAGCCTTCTTGTGCTGTCTGGATAGGGCAACCTCGAGGTGGGGTGGGAGGATCCCCATGCAAGACATAAAGTTGAGACTTGCTCCAGTTTATTTGATACCCAGAGTTTTTCCCAAAGTTAGTAAAACTAAAAATGTCGAGAACCACACGCAGTGATGTTTTTAGGGAGGCGAGATAAAGGAGAATGTCATCAGCATACAAAGATATACAGTCCTCCGGCCCCTCTGTCCACTTAAGCCCTCTAATTGATGAGTCTCTGAGTATCCATGCAGCTAGCGGTTCCAAGGATAGAGCAAAGAGCAAGGGCGAGAGTGGGCAGCCCTGCCAAGTGCCACGACCCACGTTGAACATATACGACCTCTTATTGTTAACTACTACCTGTGCTAGTGAGGCCAAGTAGAGGAGCTCCACCCATCCGATGAAGCCCGGGCCAAAGCCCAACATTTTAAGTACTCCAAAAAGGTATGGCCAATCAGTTTTATCAAACGCCATCATGGCGTCCAGTGAGACCACAATCGCATCTTCCTTGATCGTGTCCAGTCTTCACAGAACACCATGTAGCCTACATAAATTTAAAGCTGTGTTACGATGAGGCATGAAGCCGGATTGATCAGGGTGCACCAGTTTGCATATGACCTGAGCAAGCCGATTCGCCAGTAGTTTAGCTAGGATTTTGGGTTCTGCGTTTAAGAGGGAAATTAGTCTATAGGATGAGCATACATCCCTTGGTTTTCCTTCCTTGTGAATGGTGACCAACGTTGCCACTCTCTGGTAGTGAGGGAGTTGAACCCGTTTTCTACTTTCCTCAAACATGGCTTTGAGATGAGGGGCGAGTTTATATGGGTTTAATTTATATAACTCAATGGGAAGCCCATTAGGGCCCAGGGCTTTGTCTGGTTGGAGGTTCCCTATCGCCTGTTCTATTTCGCTGTCTTCAAGGGGACTGTCTAAAGTCTGACGTTCCTCATCTGACAGAATAGGTAAGGCGATATCAGCAAGGAGCGCTGTCGAGTCCTCCTCAGGTAAGTCCGAGCCTTTTGCTTATATCACTTTGTAATGATCTGCGAATTCATTAACTATGGCCTGGGGATCCGATAGCATATCGCCGAAGCGACTCTTTAGTTCTAGAACCAGACTACTTGCTCTCTCCTTCTGATCCAACCATGCAATCAGTTTCCCTGCTTTATCTCCCTGATCATATAGTCTTCCATCCCTGTCCCTTGCCAAGGTCTTAGCCATATCTGTAGCAATTGCTTTGTACTTGTCCTTTTTAAGATGTAGGGTATGGAGTATCTCCTGCAGGTTCCCTTCCCCCATTTCCTCTTCAAGGCGGAGGAGATCTGCTTCGAGGTGGACCATGTCATTGAATTTCTCATTACACACTCCAGCTATAGCCGATAATGCCTGCCCCCTGATTACTGTTTTAAATGCTTCTCAAAGAGTCAGGGAAGACCCGACTGACCCTTTGTTGTCCTGGAAATAGTGGTCTAAAGCTTGTAGAAGTGTTGTTTTAACTGCGGGATTACGGAGGTACCAGGGGTTAATAGGCGCTACACTCCCCACTCTGTTTTCACCCAGGGCAAGATGTATCAATACCGCAGAGTGATCAGAGATCCCTCTCTCCATGTGCCGTATTTCACGTACTGTTGTCATTTGGGAAACAGGCATTAACAAGTAGTCTATCTAGAAAAGGTGTTGTGTGCCCCCGAAAAGAACATGTACTGGTTGCACTCAGGGTGGTATGCCTTCCAAAGATCTGTGTGGTCTAGGGCCTCAAGGAAGTTTGGAAGCCAGCTGCTTGCAGTGCCGATGTCTCGGGCGGATAATGATCCAGGTAGCCAGAGACCACTGAGTTGAAGTCTCCTCTCACAATCACTTCGGGAGTGAGAGCATAAGAGTGCCTAGATCTTTGAATGTCTGGCCTTGTAGTCCAGGTGGCACATAAACTGCCACAACTGTCAGCATACGACCCTCCCATTGTCCTGAGATGGAGGGGTAGCGACCCAATTCATCGGACTAAGTTTGTAGTACAGAGAAAGGGAAGGAGTGTTTGAGAAGAATACTAACTCCCCTTGAGCCTGTGGTGAACCCGGAGTGGGCAACAAGTTCATACCCCCATCTGTTTAAGGCCTTGCAAGTGTTTCCGACTAAGTGGGTCTCTTGGAGTAAGACTATGTCTGGGGAGTGACGTTTGATGTATTGGAGCACTATACTCCGTTTTATCTTATCTCCAAGCCCATTGACGTTCCAACTCAGGAGCTTAAGGCTCTTGTCTCAGTGCGTACTCATTGTGGGTAAGGTGATATATGTCTGTCATTCGTTGTCTGCAGCTGAGTTCTAACCCTAGTAGTCGTGTGAGGCATGGCCACCCAATTCCCCCCCAACAACCACCCTCCCAAAATCTCATAACCTTTTGTGGCAACCTAAAAACTCCCCCCCTCCTCCCAATACTAGACCACCCCCCTCCCTCAATCTGTGTTGCCGTGCAGTGTTGTCAGAGTCCCAGGATAGTGCCCGTGCATACAAACAGCTAAAACAATTGTGGAATACTGCGAATGGCAAACATTTTCAGAATCTAGTTCAACACCACCGTACAAAGAAAAACCCCATTACCAACAACCCCCCTCCCTGCGACCCTGCTTCGTAGGCCTAAAACTACCCACATCCCCAACTAGCAGAGCGCCTGTTGCCCAGAAAACAATCCTAGAACACAAAAGGGGGCTGCCTAGGGTCCCCACCCTAAATCTCCTATTGGCCTCTATCCAGCCTGAGTCCAATACAGTTCCTTTGCAAAACATTATCACAGTTCACGGAGCCACTCCACATGGCGAACGCCAAGATCCATTACACTGGTACTTCTCTATACAATACGTGGTGCATCCGGCAGCACGTCCACCCCCATGTTCATGTATCAAGTCTCATTCTCCACCAGTCTCTGATGCCGCTGCGCTTAACGAACATGACCGCTGCTGTTGTGTCCCTCGCCGCTCTTGTCCTTCGGCCCCACTGGAAGAGCCGGACATACGATCCCGAGTGTCTCTCCAGCCATCATCCCTGCGGTGACTGTGTCACTGTAGCCGCCCCTCATCCAACCATGCCTGCACCTCCAAGGTGGTCATGAATAACCAGGATCTGCCTTGGTCGATGACTTTCAATTTCGCTGGAAAGAACATCATATACTTGATGCCCCACTCCCTCAGGGCACACTTGATTCCATCAAAAGTATGGGGCTCCTGTTGAACCTTTAAAGTGAAATCTGGGAAAAATTAAACAGTTGAGTTTTCGTAGGCAAGATCGCCCTGGATGCGAGCAGCCTGCAGAATAGCATCCCGGTCCCTATAATTTAAGATCCATGCAATAATTGTCCTAGGGGAAACTCCAGGTTTTGGCTGAGGGACAGGAGCTTTGTGGGCCCGCTCCACTGTAAAAAGGGTGGAGAGCCATTTGGGTTTAAGGTTAGTCAATATGAGGTCTTCTAAAAAAAGGTCCACACTAGGGCGCTCCGCCTCCTCCAGGACCCCCACCACTCGTTAGTTGTTGCGTCGGGCCCTACCTTCCTGGTCTTCCAGCTTCAGGGCCACCTGTTTATGCTGGTGCGCCAATTGCTGCACCCGCTCTTCCCACCTGTGTGTGGTGGATTGCAACTTTGCTATGTTCGTCTCCGCAGTTGTGACCCTCTCCGAGGTCATGTTCATATCCGCACAGATCAATTTCATTTCGATTGAAACTTTATCAATCTTTGTCTCCAGTGTCCTTCCAAGAACATGGAAAGTCGCCATTATAGAGCTTATTGATCGTTCGGATGTCTCCTGCTGACCCCAACGGCCCCCTCCTCTGTTGGCAGGTGCTTCGGAATCGCATATTTGTCCAGTTTGTTGGACTGCACCGGCGCGGCTGTCTTGGGCTTCATCGCGCATCAAATAGGACCTCAATATAAATGTGAAGTGATGAATGTCCCTTTGGCTCCTCGGTGTCGGAATGGCGTATCAGGAAAAATGCAGGAGTGCCTCCTTGAAATCCGCAGGGTAAAGGACCTCTAGGCTGTCGGTTCAAGGGTCCTTGTCAAAGGCGGCATCCCGCTGGTCGCAATTCACTGTGCCAGGGTAAAACTGCAGTACTGGATAAAAAGGAGGACCACCTATCCCCTCAGAGCTCAACCAGGCCCCACTTCTCGTATGTTTCTGCCCCACCGACCTGTTCCATCCATTCGGGGTGGGGCCGACTCCGCTGCCCCACCCGTGCAGTCCTGTCTTGAAAGGATCGCCGGGACAAATCCCTTTACCGGCGTCCTCCATTCTGCTACCCCCCAGCACCACCCAGCAACATAGAGCACCCCAAGGAGAGGGGATGCAGTCCCACGCAGGGATCCTCATGTCAAAGTGGCTCCAGGCATCTCAGCTCAATGATGCAGTGGCGTGCCTGTTTCCATCTTGGATATTGTGGGTAAAGGACCGGATTCCGCAACGGCCCTCGGTGGTGGGGGCTCCCTCTGTTGGTGCGGGGGGGATCAATTGCATCCAGCACCCCCTGTGCAGGATCAGGAACTGTAGGCCGCTGGGTGCATGCCCTTCGCCACAGACGAACTCCTCCCACCGCCTAATGCCGCCCAGTTCCACAAGTCTTACTGGGTGGGCAGGCAGTGCAGCACAAGATCTCTGGGGTCCGCTTTAGGCGCCCCTAGGCCTATCACCACTGCGGCACACACTTGTGGGCAGGGATATCGTGACCCTCGGATGCGGCCAGCTCCGGTACCACCCACTCGCTCAGGAGGCATTTCATGTTAGCTGGCCCATCAGCTCCGTGCCGTCCCCTCACTGACATGTACGGCTTGGCTCCCGTTTTCGAACACCGGGCGATAGCGCTCGGCGTCCCGCTTCTCCACTGGCGATTTTGCGATGCAGAAACAGAATTTGCACAGGCCTTCTGCGCGGCCCCAGCGGAGCTCCTGGTTCACACAGCCTTCTTGGCTGATGCCAGGCCATGCCCCTCCAAGCGTTACCTTTTTTACACTTTTGGTACTTTGCGCATCTTTTGCCAAAGAAGCCTAATTTTCCCATTTTGTTGTAAATACACTTGTGTCAGTTCTGTGTGGCTTTTTAAGGGGAATACCTATCTTGCATATAATTTTCGCTAAGTCACCCGTATTTGGCACAGCCAAAAATTGATGAAGCAGTGGAAAAGGTGATGCTAGCGGGCTCTAGCATCACTTTGTAAATAGGGAACAGTGAATGCACCGCTGCTGTGTCAAAAAAATGATGCAGTGGCGGTGCAAGCTCCTTGTAAATATGCCCCTAAGTTTGAATGTGGAAATTCACCAAGACTTTGTCCAGCGGCTCCCCAGTGATGACGCCTCCTCCTCCTCAGACATTGCCTGCAGATTTGCCCTTTGGAACTTTACCTTCTCAGGCATTTATTCCTGAAATGTCTTCTAAGTCCGACCAGGCTAATCTACTTTTTGTATTTGACTCATACTCCTTCGTAGTCAGCCATATTTTTCTACTTTGACCCTCTCACCCGACTGCATGTTCGTGGTTTGTGCTTTGATCTTTAGTTTTCGGCACTATAATTTATCTTAAAATTTAAAAAGTTACAACTCTGGTTCTAATGATTGGATGTTTGTCAATTTGATGTCAAATAATTCATTAAAATTCACTCTATTTTTCTAAATTGGTGTGAGATTTTTCTTGCACTTTGTTTTTACTTTATTGCAGTTTTTGTGCTGCATAAATATTTTACACATTGCCTCTAAGTTAAGCCTGACTGCTTTTGTGCTAAGCTACCAGAGAATTAAGCACAGGTTAATTTAGTCACTTTTGTGGTTCACCCTGACAGGGATTGTGGCTCACCCTGACATGATTGTGGTGGTTGCTTGAGTATGGTTAACACCCCACTAAACCAACAACCCCATTTCTCACAAAGCTGAACAATTTCTGCATGGAATGACTTACTGATATACAAATAATGTAATGGCAACGTCACTAGAATCTGCAATTGGGAACAGGGGCAAGCTCATTTGACATTCCATATCTTATTCATTAATTGGAGTGACTCACATGCTTTAGCAAGGGTTAGCAAGGTTGATGCTTTTTTCATAATGTGCGTGTCTAAAATGGGTTTCGGTTAAAATGAAAATGCTTTCTATGGATTCAACCATAGAATGCATTGCCTTGCTGTATTCCATATTCATCATAGTTGATATATAATGACTACTAGGAATCGTTATTTATCATGTGATAAGTATCTTCAATTATAGAAATTCACCTTGAAAAGGGGGCATAACTTCCCAATTTGTGCACTTTCCGTACCAAAATCAACATGTCCCAGTATATACTGGGTCTTTTTCAATCAGTAATGTTTTCAGGTTTGAACAATCGAAATTTACAGCCATTGGATATTAAGGTACTTGCCAAACACAAGATGCAAGAAAATCCAACAGGTGCATAATTCTGACACCTATATAAATAAGGGTTAGCCATAAGGGCATCACATTCACAGAAATGAAGAGAAATACATTAAACTTCTTACAAGCACCCAAGAAATAATGATATAGCATTTTATTTCGATACTCCATATCTCCAGTTTTTCAGCATGGAAATCACAACAACTGACTCTTCAAATAACCTCTAGAGGGATTTAGTTAGTATGTATCAGGACACAAAGGGGAGCTATCTGGACCCATCCAGTGGTCTGTAGAGAAAACAAAGTCTATTACTGTTCAGTTATTCTGCCACTAGTGTGCCTTTGCAGCGCTTTGAAGCACTGTAAATATTTCAAAATCAATGCTAACACTCCTTGTCTGGTAACAGAGAGCCTGAATGTGTATGTGACCTCCCAACTATATTCTAGTATGTGCTGTGTTTTCTAAACCTTTAAGGTGGTGCATTACATTGGCCTGTACTAAGGTGTCAAGGACAGCCTGAGGTATGAAGCGTCACACCTTCATACTCATCACACTGGAAGGTATTTTTAAATATTTAGTTCTGAATCTTGTTTAGCATTATGGTTTCTTTCAATTATCTCAGAGCATTGGCCAAATCTAGGGTTGTGCGGTACTCAGGAACTTTCACTCTGTGGAAGACTGCAGAGTTACAGGAAAACGCCACGAGATTCTGCAAGATTCCGTGAACGAGTGGAATTAGGCGCGTTGCACTGCTCGCACTGATGTTAGCGATGGGAGCTCATTTGAAATTGAAAAATCCATGTGAATGACACCATGCACCTTGCTAGAAGGCACTGCTTCTTGAGTTAATTTTGCTGCTGATCGAGTAGATTCTTGAGCTGCAGCTTTCTGACCGTGAATGCATTGGGGAAATCTCAAAGGGTGCCCTCCTAGAGGCCGAAAATTGCCAACTCACACTCATGGTCATCAACTTACCATTGGAGAGGGCGTGCGAGAAAAAACTCTCAATGCAGCGGGTGGCGGAATTTGGCCGGAACTGTAACAAAAACTCAGCGGAATTTATTGCCTACCCCTAGATTTGACAACAATGTACAGTGCAGCGAGGAGCTAGGGAAAGTACATTCAATCTTAAGAGTAGGACAATTCCAATGTTTCACAACTGAAACTCTTGCTTGTGAGGTGTTTGGTTAAAAAGTATATCATATAGTTTAATCTTTAGGACTATACTGAATCAATGCTGTTTTGGTTCAGATTTGATGATAGGGTTGATGATTTTCCACGGTTCAGGGTGTTATTGTTGACCAACTAAGGTTACCAAAAGTTCAGAAAAGTTATGTAAAATTGCTCTGAAGAAGAAATTCAAAAATATGTAGAAAAATCGACGGGTGCCATTTGTACTATAGTTAGGTGTGAGAAAGTAGCTGCATTTTAACGGTTGATGGAATGGAAACGAGAGGATGACAGAGTAGAATGCAATACAATAGCACACAGTACAGCTTGCAAGTGATGTTCAATCATGGCCTACCAAAGCTCTGTCATGCAAAGCTTCACATTCCATAGCGCCCATAGAATATATATTTGAATAACTTGGTCTGAGAATGTTTGTGGTAAGCTGGTGGATCCCATCAACTGATATCTTTGACACTTCGCTTATGGGGTCAATGGGACAATTAGCAAGTCTGGTGAAAGTATATACTGTAGGTGTGACCAGGACTTGCATAAAGATTTGAGAATGACCAAGTACTCCTGGGTCAGCTTGATAAACCAGGGTAAATGGTTACATAATGTACTTATTAGATAGAAGTTTTGTTACATGTCAATAGCCTAAATCAGAGTCAATCAGATAAGATACCTGATTGAAGATTGAGTGACTAACTTCAGCAATTGCAGTAAGAATATTATATTACAAACATAAAACAGAAACACATACCATAGTCAGAGTAAAAAAAGATGAATTCAGCATTTATTTAGCACCTAACACAATTGTCTTGTAGAGGTCGCAATATTAGGTGCTATGATTTTATTGGATAGATGACAGGATGTGTGATTTCCTAAAAAATCTGAATCTTTGACAACCAAGTGAAACATATTGTTACAGCAGTTGTTTTTAAGTATTGAGCTTTCTTTCCAATTCAAGAAAGAAAGCTAGGCCAAAGACAAGAGCAGGAAGTAGAGACATAATAATGTGACCAATTTATTTGATATCTGGTCTAAAATGAATTGTTGTTTGTTATTTTCAGGTATAAGGGTCTCAATATAGAAAAAAAGATATACTTTTGGGATCTACTCTAAGTTACCATCTGGTGGTAGTTACCAACCATTAAAGAAAGCCAGGCACTATCTGGCACAGTGCATAGCCACTAATGTCAATCATAAAACAACGGACAGAAATTCCCTCCTCCATTATCGTTTGTTTCACCCCAGAGCCCTTAGGGATATTCTCCCGGTGGAGTTTTTGCGCTATCGGCGCAATTGCTCCTCGACTGGTACATTTATGGAACAGTCTGAAGAGTGAGTAAGGAAACTGAGGGAGAGGGAATATCCCATGAGGGTCATTAAGCAAGCCCGTAAGCGAGCACTGAATACGCCTTGTGAAGCTTTGTTGGAGAGAAATATCAAAGAGAGGAAATACTGTCTCCCAGTGGTAACTACTTTAGATCCCCTCTCCACCAAAATGAGACAAATCATAAGAAGGCACTGGTCCATCCCCGACACTGCTACAAGCAAGATGCCACTGCCACGTTCTATGTTCAAAAGAGCGCCTAATCTTAATGATAAGTTGGTCCATACTCGCATTCCCGTGACGTTACAGTCAAATTCCCTTCCAGCAGGTCATTATCCATGTGGAGGATGCTCGGTTTCTATTCTCACACAAGTAACTAAGAGTGTAACACTACATGATGGCAGAACCTGGTTCCTGAACAGGTTCAGCAATTGCAACACGTCTAATGTTATTTATAGACTGACTTGTGGTTGCGGACTACATTACATTGGCCTGACCTCACGTAAAGTAAAAGTGTGTATACAAGAACATATAAGCACAATTAAGGCGAAGAAATTACCTACACGTTTAGTGCAACACTTTACTGAGAAGGGACGCGATCTCAGGGATCTGAGATGGACTGTTCTTGAAAAGGTGTTGGGTGAAACACATAACGTTGAAACTATATTAGCAAGGAAAGAAGCTAAATGGAATGGATTTTTTCTGAACGAGCAGCTCGGGAGGGATTGAATGATTCCATTGAATGGAATAAGATCAGCAAGCGTTGATATGGGCAGGCATATGCATGAGAACATTGAGGTGTGCAGGTGGAGTAGATTATTTAACCCCCATATCATCAAAGCTAAGAGTTATTTCTGTATCCTTACCACCCTTGAGTCATGATGTGAACTAGTCGTTTGGCGAGCATACATATACATCAGAATTGTTGGGCGGAGTTTTGGGTTTATCTCTGAGGTTAGCGTATACCTAGAAGTTTTTATGCCCTTGTTTAATATTCCCTTTGATAGTGTTGATTTTGTCAATAAAGTACTCATTGAGGGAGTTACAGAGGGCTTGTGAAGGGGAGGGTTTAAGGGTAACCCTTGCAGATGTAGCGAGGTCGTGAACAATGGAGAAAATATCCTTAGGTTTATTAGAGGAAAGAAGAATTTTAGATGTAAAATAGTCCGATTTGGCAGAAAGAATAGATTTTTTGTGATCATGCTGTAAGGTGGGGCAGTATCTGAGCCTCCACTGACGCTCCGCTTGCGTAAGGGCCAGTTTTTTTTAACTTTAATTCGGGTGAAAACTATCTGTTGGAATAGTGAAGGCGTTGAGTCTTAAGTAGTTTTAGGTGTACCAACTGGTCGCAGGCAGAAGAAAGCCAGTTGTTAATGGCTGTAGCCTGGTCGTGGAGAGAAAAGCCAGATAGATCAGGGCAAGAAGATAAGAGAGAGGAGAAAAGAAGGGACTTGTCCACACGTCCCCAATTACGGACCCAGGTGTTAGAAGGGAGCAAGGGTTTGCCCACCTCCTTGAGGTCAAAGGAAAAGAAGATGAAATGGTGGTCAGACCAAAGGCAAGGGCTAATGGTCGGGTTGGAAATGTCTAAGTTAGCCGACCAAACCTGGTCGAGGATGTGACCATGGATATGGGTTGGGGAGTGTAAGTGCTGGGAAAATTTCAAATTACAAAGGAGATCAGTGAAATCTTTGGAATAGGAATACTCCTGGGGGTCAGAAGGCCAAAAATTGAAATCGTCTAGCAACAGAAGGCAAGAATTATTGACAACAAGAGTGGCCAGCAGTTCCCCAATTGCATGAGAGAAGAGGGGCATAGACTGCGGTGGGCGGTAGAAAACGGCACAGGTTAAAGGGGCGGTGGTGGAAGCCGATGAAATAATAAGGTAATCTACTGCCGAGATGGCTAAGGAAGGGATCAGCAGAAAATGGAGTTTCGAATGGATAATAATCGCTACACCTCCTCCAGATTTCCCAAATGGCCGATCGGAGCGCAGAACATAATAAGGATTGGGGATAGCTGCCAGGATGTCTGTGGAGGAAACAGAGGAGAGCCATGTTTCGGTTAGAAACAACATGTCAGGCCTAACTGAATCCAGAAATGAGTAGAGCTCAAGCTGATGCTTGGCCAAGGATCGGGTGTTAAGAAGATAGGCTGACAAAGTCTTCAGGGCGAGCTGTGCCGGGAGTGGTAGTGAAGAGAGGGGTTGCCCGGCGAGGGACGGGGGCGTGCTAAGTGGCCTAATGAGGATGGAAAGGACGCGGTAGGATTGGGATTTAGGATACCAATATCTTGGATTTTTGAAAGGTTGTAATGCGAAATCACCCAATTACCCTGAAGAGCAAAGAATTCTTGGGAGGAGTACCTATGAAAATGGGCAGTGTGCATTGCCCCTAACCCTGGCCGGTCGCGGAAGGGTGCAGATGGGCTTGCCTTTGGCGCACCCACTGCGCGCGTCCGCTATGCGCGGTGTAGTGCATGTGGGATATGTAGGCAGCCATGGGAGAGGTGGTGCTGGAGTCTCCGCCCCCCAGGGTCAGGTGATTGTTCGAACTCCCCACACGCCCTCCGCTCAATCAGGCAAGCCCGCATTGGACCGGGGCTGTGGGAACGAGGAAACCGAGAGGGGAAGCAGTGATGCTAGAAGAGGAGCGATTACCTTCAGGCAGGTAGGAGAGCATGCGCCGAAAACATAGGGGAACTGCTAGGCAGAAGGAGAATGAGCAGCGCCTAGACTTATGTCACCCAAAGAGTAAAAAGTAAAATACAAATAAAGTAAATGGTTAAAATCACAGCTGAGCACAGTTTAAAATACAAGCCAAGACTTATGTGAGAAGGAAACCCTGCTTACACGCGTCCGCTGTGCGCGGTGTAGTGCATGTGGGATATGTAGGCAACCAAGGAAGAGGTGGTGCCGGAGACTCCACCCCCAGGGTCAGGTGGTTGTTCTTACCCCCCACATGCCCTACGCTCAATCAGGCAAGCCCGCGTCGGACCGGGGCTGTGGGAACGAGGAAACCGAGAGGGGGAGCAGAGATGATCGAAGAGGAGCGATTACCTTCAGGCAGGTAGGAGGGCATGCGCAAAAACATAGGGGAACTGCTAGGCAGAAGGAGAATGAGCCGCGCCTAGACTTATGTCACCCAAAGAGTAAAAAGTAAAATAAAAATAAAGTAAATGGTTATAATCACAGCTGAGCGCATTTTAAAATACAAGCCAAGACTTATGTGAGAAGGAAACCCCGCTTACACGCGTCTTACAGTGATAGAGCTGTCTGAATATAACATTGATTTACACACAATATTTCGTCCCTATCCATGAAATTTTAAGCTTCCTACATCTGTATGAATCTCTGTAGAGAGTGTCACACAAGGGCGTTATTACTCTTATAAAGATATTTTAGCTTAGGGGGCATTCCCACTCCTACAAGCCTATCCCTCTCTATGACCACTGAAATCCAAGTCTTTGTACAAATTCTATTGTGGTGTCTATTGCAGGGCCTACACCCATCACTGATGATTTCTGATAAATAATTTAACTCTAGTAACAGTGCTAGGAGAGTAGAGGTCACATATGTCAAGAATAATAAGTCATCCGCAAAAATGGACAGTTTCATCTGTCCTGATTTAGTGGTTATTCCATTTATCTTTGGATTCTCTAGCACTTTTTTGGAGAATGTATTCCATGGATAAAGATAATAGTTATGAAGAACAGGGCTATCCTTGCCTTTTACCCCTTCCCAGCACTATTGGGTGTGAACCTTGGTACCATATATGTAATCCCGTGGATGGTCTATCAAAGTTAGCTAAAAGCACTGTCCTAAATCGAAGGCACAGACCCATTTTGGCTAATATCTTGTATACCCAGTCATCTTTATGAAGTGCCTTCTCCAACTCGAGCGAGAGAAGAAGCAATTGCACATTTTCTTTGGTGACTTGATCTATGACATTTAAGTCTATATTATCTCCTGTCTGCCTACTTTTAATGAAACTCACCTGAAATGGTAAAACAACACTGGACAATAGATTCTTTATTCTTGTGCCCAATATTTTAATGCAAACATTGACATCACTAGTCAAATGTATGCTAGTCATTTATGGAGATCATTTCCTTGTTTCAATATCAATGTCAATATAACCTCCCTCATGGTTTGAGTGACCAATGCTTTTTTGTTAAAATAATTAAATGCCATAGCCAAAAAGGGAGATAAAATATTTATAGATGGCTTAAAAAGGAAATGGGACAGTCATATAGTGTTGCAACACCTTATTAGTAGGAAATGCCTTAATGGTTTACTGAACCTCTTCCACATATATCGGAACTTCCAATTTATCTTGTGTTCTAATGTTATGTTAGAGAAGTGTATATCCTCTATGTATTGTTTTTGTGACTGCGGATTGCCTGGTTCTACCTCTTAAAAGGTGTAGTAGAAGAGAGAAAAAGCTCTTATGATACCTTGTACAGTAGTCGGGGAACAGCTGTCGCCATCTTTTACCAAGTGGATATAATTTCTGTTTTGATGCAGGCAAATGTTATGGCCCATTAGCCTATCTACCTTTTCTCCTTTTTCGTAATAACACTGATTCGTATTTAATAATCTATGGACACCTTCCTTAGTTATAACAGACTCGTATTATTCCCATGCCTTACTTACTTTTGTGTAGATTCTTTTAAAGCCCAATATCATATGTTCTGATTCTAGATGGACTGCTAGGTCTTGTTTCTTTGCCCTAGCCATTCTATCAAAATTTGATGTATGGTTTATAAATTCTGCTTTTATTACAGCTTTTTTGAGCAAGTGAGCTCATCCGTTACTTTTTCCTCAAGGTACCGCTCACCCATTTCTTTGAACACCACTCTAAGGAATGGATCACAAAATGCTAATTTGTTCATCTTCCACATTTTAGAAGTGAATGGCCCTGAAAGGGGGGGGGTGCTTACAGTTCTATGCTTACGGGGGCATGACCTGACAAAACCTGGATGCCTATTGTCGAGGATCTCACCTGTGGTCTAAAGTCGTGGAAGTCAAGTAGAAACCTATCAAAGAGTGGGATCTAGGAACATTTGAAAAATAAGTGTAATCTCTTTCCCCTAGGTGTTGGCATTTCATACGACAGTAAGGCCTAAGTCTCTAATCCCATCTTTATGTGATTTATGGGATTGATGTCTGCTGCCATGTTTGGCCCAATCTGTCTAAAGTGGTCACAGATGCGACATTAAAGTATCCCCCAATTATCATCTCCTCTGTCATATGCTGTGATATGTAGCAGGAAAAAACAGGAGTAGAAATCCTCCTTATTGTTTTTGGACCTGTACAGAGAGATCAGAGTATAACGTCCGCTCAATAGAATTTCATGGACCACAATTGCACTTCCGTCTTTGTCCTCATATGTAATAACTATCTGGAAAGGGACATCCAATCTCAGCAAAGTAACTACTTCCCTCCTCTTAATTGAGGTATGATGACATTAAACAGGAAAGTAACTTGATTTTAGTCTTTTAACATCTCAAACTTGGGGGTGCGTCCCTTGAAGCATTATCACCTCACACCCTTTGTTATATATCCACTCAGAAGTGCCTTACATTTTATTAGTGAATTCAGCCCTTGAAAATTAAGTGTTAGAACTGACAGAGGGTTATCAGCTAGCTGAGTCATTTTCTATGTATTTCATATGCTCAATAAGGGATCATTTATAGGATGCCGTACTCCCTTTTTTATAATTAAATACAGTATAAGATATTTTGCCTCCATCAACACATCCTGGTTCTCAGGCATTCTTTCTTGTTTTGCATGTATAATTGGCACCCACGTCTCCAGGTTTGTACTATCTACATTTAATCTCTTGCCAATCGAGCATTTGTTTTCCATCAAAACAAACTAGAATGTACAAAACGTAAGATGTGAAGGACAGTTACAAACAAAAAAAATCTAGCACTAGGCCATCCCTGATCAACATAAGAAAAGGATACATCATGCTTCTTTGTTAGGACAAGCCTCACCTACTACTGAGGAATGTCAGCCCTCCCCAGATCTCTGCACATTCTAGTAAATAATAACAACAGGAGTAAAACTATTCAGGTATAATTTCCCAGCAGGGTTTCCTTACATTGAAGCACAAAGAAAAATACAAAGTTCCCCGGGGAGAGTACTACAGTGTGGAGAGGAGAGTGGACGTACAGAGTCAAGGGACTAGCGAAGGTCCCTTGTCGGAACTAGAGAGCCTCACACACCCAGAGCGTTAGGCGTGGAACACACCCTGGCTGAAGGATGTCCAGTATCATCATCGGCTCACTGCTCCTCGTCAGACCGGCGCTGCAATGTCTGACGGAGTACCATGAGGCACTCTTTTAGCGGAGTTCTTTTGTTCCTAGCCGATGGTGGGTGTGAGTGAGGAACAAGGGGGAGTGTAGTCGGTGAAAAGTGAGTGTGTGTTAAAAAGGGATAGTCAGTCCACAATGGATTTTATTGGCGTGGCTGATTCCCTGATTAAAAGAGGTGGGAGGGGAGCTAGAAGCTGTGGAAGTATACAGAAAACTAACTCAACCCCCTGGTGTGGTCAACATGTTTCTCGCCAAACGGCGATTCGTCAGGACCTAGACAGGGTACTACACAAGAAGACAAGTGATTATATGCTCATTCACATAGTAAAAAGCACATACAACCTCTCTGGGACGTGTACGTAGAGGGCCAAGGGGTCCCACTCTAATTAGGCGACCCTAAGGGAGAATAACACGGGCCTCGCAGCATGCTCCCGTGAGGCCAGCGCTGTCTGGTGGATGAACCTTAGTGCAGGCGCTGGGGTGGCGGAGACACCTACCCCTCACGCTCGCAGCACCTGGTCCTGAACCTTTACAGCATGGTTTTGCACTTGGTCAAGAAGCATCTGTATCCCCTTCAGTTTCTCGTATTGTTCTCATTGTCTCGCTGACCGCTCCTGTCTTCTCTCACTCCTAGACTGTGGCCATCTCCAAAACAGTCTCTGCTACTCATCTCCATTGTTTGGACCTTTCAGGTCTTCTGTTCAGTGAAGAGTTTTCCATGGCTTCTTCTCTAATTGACAATAACGCAGGTTTGTCATTTATTAAAACTTGCTTCCTAAATGGGTATCCCCTCTATATGCTACTTGTTGAGCCTTCAGATGATCCATTACGATCTTTAAAGATTTCATCTTTGGTAAGGTCATGGCAGAAACATTGTGTAAAAAAATCAATCATCAATCCACCGAGCACAATCAGCTCTTTTTATCTGGCCACTTTTATTAGCGCTTCCCTTTTCTTGAAATAATAGATTCTAGTCTTTATTCTTGACCTCATATTGACTGGTTCTATTGGAGGTGCAGTGGAACAGGTCTTGCTCATATCGTACTAGGTCATCCTATAGTTTCTGGTATACCCTGAATCTAAATTATTATGCCACAATTTATTTTCATCATCATCTATTTTGTACTTTAGGAACTAGCATCTTCTTTGTAGTTGTCGGACTCTGACCTCAATTTAACCTTTCGTGACTTTGACCCACAGTTGCTCCACTCCGATCTCTACTTCCTAAATAAATTGGCCTATTTCTAGAATAGACTTAGTGAAATCTTTAATTAAATGATGTATGTCCCCTTTCGTGGCTGAATACACCATTTCCACCTCCAGGTCTAGTTCTAATCCACCCTGACTTGTTGATTCAGCTATGTATGCTCCTCTTGTCTGGTGTTGTTGGGCTTTTTGTGATTCAAGGAGGACTTTTTTATTGTGGTGTCACCCCTCCCTTTTTTCATTGTACCCCACATTCTGGTCCCCAAAGTACAAAAACACAGCTCCTAGTCTATCACTCGCCTTAATTTTTTTCCCTTTATACTGCAAGTCAAGGATGTCATGCATTTACCAGCATTGGCCCCTGGAGGGCCACCTAATACCTCATACCTGTAGTGCTTCTTATTGTAATGCTCATGCTTGCAGTGGCCATGTGGCGATTCTATAGCTGAAATGGATTCCACTTTAGTTTTCCACTTCGAATACAGTGAGTTAAACACCTGCAAAAGCACTTGGAACAAGAGAGCACTACACTCTCTGTCCACCCAGATACTCCACAATTCTACCTTAAAGCTGTTCAGTATGAAAAGGCTGCTAAGACAATATGATTTGATACAGATGGCCATCAATGTCATAATCGCATCCTAGAAAACCACCTGTGATTCAAGGAAACCGTTCTTGACTTCTTCGCTTTCTTTTTAGTAAACTGCAAAGAGCTGGCCAAAATGGCTAACAACAGCTCTCACCCTTCCCCATTCTCATGTGATATTCCTTAAGAATCACCTCTGTGACCAAAGCTATTTCGCCTATGTGCAGATGATGCTCAAATCTATTTAAAAAATTTCACATTTCAAGACTTATGCACAATGGGAAACTTCTGATAGAGATTCACAGCTTGATGTCTTCCGACATTTTGAGACCAACACCACGATTTGCAATATGGTTCGATTGTCTACACAAATGTCAGTCTTCTCGCTGCACAAATTACACTCATTGAGTTTCTGGTTTGTCCCTTAATCATCACACATTGAACATATGGGAAACTAGTAGAAACTCTTACCTGTCAGCTTAATTGAGCAAAACAGCAAATCTATATCCAGTCAAAGTGAGCGTACAGTATGAAGCAAAACTGGTTTCAGGTACGACAATATTTTTCCCCATCACCCCATCCTGAGGTAACTCCTGTGTTTTTTCAGTGGAGGTGGGAGTCACGTTCAGGATGGTGTGGGTCCTCTTTAAAGCCCTTAGTCTACAAAACCTGGAATACCTTTGATCCTCCTTGAATGGTTCCAGGCTAGCAAAATTCCTTGGGAGCAAAGACACTCTTAGCCTTGGGATACAAAAACTCCAACATCATGCAGCTGAAACTCAATCAATTGCCATTGCAGCCCCTTTCCTGTGGAAATTGTGGAAGAGCTGAGACCTCTTAAGGACTGTCTTAAGTTGCAAAAAAACTAATAGTGGAAAACTCAGCTGCCTAAACTATATCAGGAAGCATACGTCCTCTTCAATTTCCTTCACAGGGCTCTTTTTTTTAATAATGTTTCAGCATCAAACCACAATTCTTCTCACCATCCTATCTTTCCAAATTGATTTCTTCTTTGCGTTCCCTTCTCATGCTGTCTCCTATCTGGCTTCTCTCCAATCAACCACACTCTAAATCAACCCTTGCAAGTTACATCATCTTTCAACCCTTTTCCTGTCGTGTATTAAACTACCCACTTGTCTATATCTCTTGTATATGTGAGATGTATATATATGTACACACACATACACACACCAGGATTGCCCAGATACAAGACCGCACTCCACTGCAGGTAGGTTACAAACTTTTATTATGAATGGGCATCCAATTTCCCATCCCAATGTGGGGTCCAGTGGGCTTCAGGATAGAACCTTGCACGCTGGGATGCGTAGTCATTCCGTTCACATTAAAACCCTCCAGTGGGTTTGGTTGCTGCACCGTTGTTTAGGACCAGTTTATAGCCTTCCAGTGGGCTTCAGGATAGAACCTTGCATGCCTCATTCTTTCACCTGCTGCGCCCGTTCAAAGAAATGAATTGTTCCACTCTCTCTGGTCCTTAGATGAATTACAGGTGGTGCGTCGTCTCCGCGGCCTGGAGCCGCCGCGTTTAAATACACACACCAGGATTGCCCAGATACAAGACCGTACTCCGCTGCAGGTAGGTTACAAACTTTTATTATGAAAGGCATCCAATTTCCCATCCCCATGTGGGGTCCGCAGCCTTACACATTTTGAAGCATTTAACTTTTCTTCTGAGGCTCGTGTCAGCAAACCATTCAAGCCGGTTACTAAACATCCTCCCCTTCGTGCTTTTTAAATACTTAGCTTCCGGTGTGCCTTTGTATTAAAAGGTTCATTTAACTGTGCACGCTGGGATGTGTAGTCATTCCGTTCACATTAAAACCCTCCAGTGGGTTTGGTTGCTGCACCGTTGTTTAGTACCAGTTTATAGCCTTCCAGTGGGCTTCAGAATAGAACCTTGCATATATATATATATATTTCATTGGCTGTTCTGTTCAGTGGGTTCATTCATAATGAAATGGGATTAATCAATTTGGTACACATCAAGTGCCTAGCAAACGACATTATATAAAATACTAGTTTAACCTCTTTATGTTTCAAAAATGTTCAGTCTTTCTTGCTATTACCAAATAAATTTGAAGCGGGGCTTAACTTGAGTTGGTAGTTGTTAATGGCTGAGCTAATTTTAAATACAGCTTCCCAAAAACACTTTAAAACAAGGCAACTTACAAACATATGTATGAAATATGCACTCAGGGTTCCACATTTCTTGCATACATTTTCATAAATTCTCCCATTTTGCTGTCTTTTGCTTCTTCTTGTTTGTCCCGTGCATGGTGAATAGAGGATTTCTTTTGAAGGTGGCATGTCAAACAGTAGAGTATAGTAAGTTAAACTATACTTACCATAGTTCATCAAGGTCTACTTTTGGCAAGTATTCATTCCACTTGCGATGCATCAGTATTCTCCATTTTTCATCTGCTTCAGACAGAATCCCCCACTTTATAAAATTCACTGATATGAGAGGGAGACTCAGAGCATATTTGAAACATTCTAGAGTCTCTGGTGAGTCCCAGAATGGTGCTTAAGCCCTAAAGTATAGAATCAGCCATCTACATCTCACCCTGTAATTCTGTGAATCTCTGGCACCTTAACATACATTTGTTGGAGAATTTTGGGGAACCAAATTTGTGTCGAAAAGCAAGGAAAGCAGTGAGGCAACCAGTCATTCCCTAAAACATTTGGCCTTGATCAGAATCGCCCACTGAGCCTAAAAGCATCGTGAAGGTTTTCAGTTGGAAGGCCAAACAGTCAAATGAACATCCAAGAGTTGCAGCCCTTCCTTTTTTAGACTACTCCCTAGCTTCCTCCAGGAGCTCCTTACTCCCTTGCATGCCAAAATGAAGCCATTGGTACTGCTTTATACTTTTTGTAGCCTAATTGAATCACAACAAAATGGGACAACGCTGAATAGAAAAGTATGTTTACATGATAGGTTAAAGTCTCTTTTGGAATTTGGGATAAATCATGAAAAATGTCAATACCCACATATCCTAGCAGCTACTCTCCTACCTGGTGAAGTTCTAAATGTTACAGGTCATATTTACTATTTTCTGCTCATTGATGGAATATCTTGACATGGCCCCAAATTTACAAGCTAGGTGACCAAAGCTCTGAATGAATTGCTTGGATCGGCTTGTGTGAATAATTAAATCATCTAAATGCAGTACAACTTTTCCCCTATATCCCAAGTACATCCAATATGAGCCCAAGAAAAAGTATCCTGCCTGAAGTGTCCACAAAGAAAGGAATAGAAATTCCACTCCTTAGCAGGTTTGAAGTTTTGTCGCTAGTTAACAATGAGGATAGGAATACTTTGCAAGAAAGCTACACCACTTTGCTACCTAGAGAAGAAGATGCAAAAGAATTCCTTGCATCAAGACCCCTTGCTGACCCACAGCGCAGTACCAGGACTGATTAAATAGAAATTGAACACATATCGAGGAGTATTCTAGACAAGATTAAAAATGGATTCCCAGTATCTGAAACCAATCAAAAAGAGAGTCATGTCAGGCATTAGGAGAAAGCTAGACAAATTGGATGTGAGAAGTAATGCACTAGAGGAACAAATTGCGACCACAACCATAGAGGTTTGAAAAAACTAGACCTATTCAAAATTGTAACTACGCTGGCGTAATCAGAGTAATTTGGATAGTTTTTCGTTACTTAGGTTCAATCCTAATAGGAGGTGGTCAAGAAAGATCCAGGTGGATTTCCGCTGCTTTTAGTGGAAGATCTGATTCTTTTTACATCACTGAAAAATAAATAATTTATTTATAATGAGTTCTCCTGTGAGATTAGATCAGACCTCTGTAATGCAAATGAGGAAAGACATTGGCTACTTTTAAAAAAATAGGTGGGCTACTCGACAGAGAGTAAAAGTACAGTGAAAGTTCACAGCATTCTAGAAAATTATGTAGAATTACAAAATGCACATTGTATAAAAGCAAGGAGGAGGCTGACAGTCTTATACTGGATAGTGAAGCTTCCCAATTGTAGGAGAGCTGTAGAGAGATGTTATAACGTTAACTCATAACAGTTAGAAGACAAGCCTGCCCTAGACTAAGAAATCAGGTCAAGAAATAGTATAATAGCCAGTCATTAAAATAAAAAAGTTGTTGGTAATAGTGAGTTTTTTTTGTCTCTTCTGGTACCAAGTGTCCAGAATGAAGCGGGCGCTCTAATTCCTAATTGTAGCCAATATAATAATGAAGGATTCCCCAAGGGAGGGAGTGCATGTGAGTGTGAAGCAAAGGGGAAAACTTCAAAAATATAATCATCACCTCATTGCTTCACGAAATTACTGCCTTGTTTCACCACTTGTGCTTAAGGTCAGGCAGACGAATAGGGAAATTGGGTTTAGATAACAATTTAATCAGATTAGCCTTCTAGAATGTTAATAAACTTAGGGTCAGGAAGAGGCAGAGGATTGTAGTGGAGCATTAGAGAGAGTGTAGAGCTCAAATAGCCTTCATTCAGGTGGACATCTGACAGAAACCAGACTTAGATGTGTATTCAACAAACATTCATGGACCTAATCAGCAGTCTGTATCGCACAGGGAGTCTGTAATAAGTGAGTAGTGCCATTGATTAGGAGAAACTCAAATATCCAGGTTCTCAGTTCAGAGGTTGACAAAAATGGCAGGTGGTTTATAGCTCTGATTCAGTTGTAAAGAAACAAATCACATGCATAGAATACTATTTCCTTAATATAGATAATCACCTAACATGACAGCCTGTTTTCAAGAACAACATGGAGGACCTAGGACTGTCGGATATGAAGTATGCTTAAGGTTGCATCCCCATAGATATGGGATGGGGTATGTCCCTCGGGCTCCAATTGACCCTCCTCTACGGGAGGTTTAATAAATTCGTGCAACAATTGTGTTCAATTTGAAATTAGCGTTTTATTTTCTCATGTTTTCATCACATGAATGTAAAATTCAGAATTATCCACTATCGTTCATTAGTGAACATTTCGGTTTTTCCCAACAAACATTTCAGCTCTCCCTATGAAGTATGGCCATAGCTCATGATTAGACCTTTGGTTGGTCGGTCATAGCTCTTTCGAACAAGTGAAAAGGATCAAATATATTCCATCTTTCCTTTCAGATCACTCTTAAGTGAGACTAGATCTAGGCCCAGATGTAGGTAAATCTGATTTACCGACTCTAGAATACCGAATTTTACAGATTAGGTATTCTAGATTCGATAAATCAGATGTAGGTAAAAATTCGGTAATATTTACCGAATCTGTATGATTCGGTAATTACCGAATCAGTATTTACCGATTCGGTAATTGCCATTGATTCCTATGGGTCATCAGGCCCATAGGAATCAATGTCAATTACCGAATCGGTAAATACCGATTCGGTAAAATTACCGATTTTGCAAGGGGAACAGGGTGTCACTTTGACACCCTGTTGCACCCCTGAGTTTGGCTTGTGTGCCATATGACACAAATACATGCCCTTAGGGCATGTATGTGTGCCACATGGCACAGGTGTACATGCACAGATGTGCATGTACAGTGGAATTCGTTATTTACCATGCAATTGTATTACATGATAAATAACAAATCGGTAATGGCCTGTGGCACTGTTTTCAGTGCCACCTACATCTGGATTTACCGATTCGGTAAATTTACAGATTCGGTATTTTACAGAGTCTGTAAATTTACCGAATCGGTAAATATACCGATTCTGTAAATGAAATGTTCCCTACATCTCAAACTCCAAATACCGGTCGGTAACGGCCGAAATCGGCCGTTACCTACCGGTATTTGGCGACCTACATCTGGCCCCTAGAGCTCAATATTTACTCCTTTCCAAGGTGGTCCTGGGAAAGACAATTTCTCTTGAGACGCTAATTAATTCAGGAGTGTCAGTCTAATACAAGCTTCTTTATAAAAATACATCTATGTAGTTCTCCAATAATTAGTATGGGATTCATACAAGCATATCTGCGAAGGGTAACTACAGAATGGTGCAAAAGACACATTAAGTTAAAGCAGAGGATCATGCATTGATAAAAATAAGGGGAAAGCTGGAAGTGCAACTATCTCATTTGAAATTTGCAAAAGGACATGAACAAATAAAAGCTGACCTATATAACAGTAAGCAAAAGAGTAAGCTCTATTAGAACAAAGAGTGCTAGATAAATAAGAAGCTACAAACTGGAAGAACTTTGAATAGGGTAAAAGTGCAGCGAAATCTTGCTGTGGAAAACCAAAATGTAAAACACCAGAAATATTATAATGTCTAGTCAGGACACTCCAGATCGGTCAGTAACCACTGTTAAGGGATAAAACTGGAAAGATGGTTCAGCGTTTCTATCAAGCATTATATAAAAAGCAGGGAGGTATGGGTGTACAGGAGATTGACCTCTGGCTTCAGTCTGTTCAGGTCACCACAATGACCCCCCCCCCCCCCCATTCCCCCCCAGTATCAGTGGGTATGATCCCAGGAAAGGATGGAGGAAGAAATAAGGGCAATAATCGCAAAAAAAAAATGGGACAGCTGCAGGCCCGTACGGTATGCCAGTTGAACTATACAAAATCATAACGAATGATGTAATCGCTTTATGGTTACAGGTCTTTTATAGTATCTGGATTGAGAGGCGACAGCTACCATCTTCATGGGGTGAAGCGACTATCGTTGTTAGCCTTAAACCAAATCAATCTCCAAGCAAATGTGGGTGCTATCAACCAATCTCTTTACTTTGCAGTGATTACAAAGTTGTTGCCGCGATACTTGTTAATAGACTCTCAGGAGTGGCTGGAAAGTTGATTAGTGAGGATCAGAGTGGTTTCATTGTTAGAGACAACTATGCGCCTTGGTCCCCCAGGTGAAGGGACAATTGACCTAAGGATTCTTGGAATTCCCTTAACGTTATTAATTCATTTAAAGCCTTAAACAACAATCTATGCAAACATCCTGATAAGTAACTCCTTTTCTGATACAGTATTGATAAAGAGAGGGACCTGGCAGGGCTGCCCCCTTTCACCCCTCCTCTTTGACTTATTTGTTATGTCTTTTTCTCAACAGATAAGGGCAGAGGAAGATATTGTCCCGTTTGATTCCCAAGGAATAAAGTGCACTCTACACATAATGACGCCTTGCTGGTACTGCGGTACTTGATGGGAATGTAAAAAGAATACATTATTCTGATTAAGTCTTTGGTTTCTACTCTCACGCTGCCATCAAGAGGGTAAAGAAAGTTGCTTTTCAGTAGAATAAACAATCAATGTATCTCTGCTTGCTTTGTCTCGCTAACATACGCTTTAAAGTTGCTCTTCTTTGCAGCACTATTGACATAAATACATCTGATAAATAAATGCATTAATGCATTTTCTGCGTGCCTTTTTTGAGGTAGGTAGTAAGAACAACTGCTGCCTGAGGCCTGATTCACAATGCAACTAATGACATATTAGGTACTTACAAAAATGAACATTTCTCTATTCAAAGAATCAGGGACGTAGCGATGTTGTTCTCACAAATAAGGTTTGTTAACAAAAACATTCCACTAGTTTGGTGAAAGTTTATTTCAGAGTTAGTCGGGTTTGTGAGTGCCAAAGGAAAGGTTGGTGAAATTACATAAAGATAAGGGGTTTTGAGTTTTTACCCTAAAACAATCTTCCATATTCGTAAATCAAGGTTGCAATGAATTGCTTTTTCACAAACGGATTGGAATGTAAATGCCCTCAGATGTATAGTAGTGCAGCAGACAGTGTGTCTCCGGTTGGGAACATTATGTTTCCAGCCAAAAAAGAAAAGAAGTGTTCATGTCAAACCGTACATTTTTCCCATTTGAAAGGTTGGGTCTGGTGGCTTAGTGGAGTAGTGTGTCTCCTGTATAGTTCTGTGTTCAACCTCATAATAATACTCACAAAAATACCATCCGGGTATTTTTGTGAGTATTATGATTCATGAGTAGTGCCTTGGATGGTAAAAATCACTTCGTGTTTGACCTTGTAGTGAGATTATATTATTCAACCTCATAATCACAGGTTCAAATTCTGGTGGGTCCACTCAGCCTTTCATCCTTCTGAGGTTGATAAAATGAGCACCGTTGGGTAGCAAGAAACATCTGTTATTCAGTGCCTAGATACAAAATGCAAATACACATGTTTTGAAAATGTACACCTTTTAGATTTCTGCATGCAGAAATCAGGTGCTTGGAACTTAACAGGGAAACTACAAATCTGGTTCACAAAGGTTACTAAACATATCGCCGAAGAGTAATTGTAGGGTCAAAGTCCCAGAATCAGCAACCACATGGCAATTGCTCTTCATTTTAGTCACTCCGGAGCATCCATTATATTTTCTGGTGCAGAGTCTTATTAACCTGAACCTCATCGGTGGATTGTCTACTGTCTCTCGCTGGTATATATGAGCCATAGGACGTAACTGAGCCCCCTCATTTCAGCAAGCATATGTTGTTTGTGCATGTGATTGCATGTGTATACGTAACATAAACTACCCAGGTTGGTGTACACCTTGTATGCATACAGCTTGAGCATTCATTAAGGTAAAGAGCTGTTATTTGTAAGGGAGGATCTTCCTGGGCTTTCCTGCACTCCTAATCCTCAAGATCAATTTGGGAAATCCACTCCAAGCAAAGCTTTGGCTAAAAGGAAGCATCAGCAAGGTGCTGATCTTCATGCTTTTGTGAAACTAAAAAAGTATTTCTTGACACAAGAGTTTTTGGTAAGTTTGTGGAAGAAAGCATATCTTAGTAACTGCAGAATACATTGCAGGGAAATGGAACATAATAATGGATTTAAAAACCCATCATTTACAGGATTCAAATGCTTGGAAGCTCCATTCATCTCTACTCCAACAACTAACTATACGTGAGGGGCTATTCTTGGTGGATCTCTTTGCATCCAGATTAGATCATCAACTTCCCAGATATTTCAGTTGGAGATCGGATCTGGACATGGCACAGATAGATGTTTTTCTACAGGATTGGTCCAAAAAGAGGGATATACTTTTCCCCCTTTTTCGATGGTACCCGCCTCTTGGCACAAACAAGGAGGCAAACAGTGGATCTTTCTGTGGTGACTCGGATTTGGAGGTCTCAGATGTGTTATCCAGTTCTGATGGAACTTTTCTGGGATTTTGCAATCCTTCTACCCCATCATCCAGATCTCTTTCAGGAGCCCGTAGGGAATCACCACTGTTTATTGTCAGACAAAACATTACATCTGATGGCTTCCAGAATTACAGTGCACAATTTAAAGCCCCAGGCCTTTCAGCACAAGCTCAATCACTCCTTTCAAGAGCATTTATGAAAATATGTAAATCTGCATGGTCTAGTTGGCTACATTGGTGGATGCAAAGGGGTATTGATCCCCTGGGGTCAGTTGTTGTCAGAAAATTGCATTTTCTTGCTGCCATGGTGGGCCAGGGTACTGGTCACATGTCATTAAACACTTTTTGTTCTGCTAGTTCAGCCAGTCTTATTCCCATTGATGGTAACCCTGTTGGGAAACATCCTTCAGTTAAAAAAATACACAAAGGAGTTTGCTTTTCTCTTTCTCCAGAACCCAGGTATTCATCTCTTTGATATAGCAACATGTCATAAATGTTTTCCTTTCCTGGCTAAACAATATACAACCATCACAAAAAGAAGGTTTGGATAAATTAGTGATGCTTCTTTGCCTGGTCTCATGCAGGCGGGTCTCGTATGTCATAGCCCTGGACATAGCAGATGGTTTTACTTTTCACATTTTTAGAAGAAATAAATGTATTTCTAGAGTGGTTTCTTATCCAGCTTTCAGAGATGTTCCAAAATTATGCGCTGTTAAATGTCTGAAGCATGACAGTGGAACTTCGCCCTGTGGATCAGAATCAGTTACTAATTCCATTACATAAACCACACAAAGAAGTTTCTTCCGCGACCACTGCCAAATGAGTGTTTTGGGTTATGCAAGAAGATGGAATTAAGATCCATTACCACGTATTGCCTCTACCACATATTTTTTTCTCATGCATGGTTTTGCAATGAAATGGTAAATATATCTAAGGTATGTGTGTACATGTACACAAAAGAGTATTGTTGGTGTTTATGGATGGGTAAAGGTATAGGGTGGTAAGGGAAAAGTTAGGGTTAGGGGGTTGTAAGGGGTAGGCTGGCAAGGGTGTTTTAGGGTTTAGGGGTGTTAAGGGAATTGGGTGGTTAGGGTGTTTTTAGGGTTTAGGGGTGGATAAGCATAAAGGGGGTGAGGGTGTTTTTTAGGATTTGGGGATGGTAAGGGAATTGGGTGATAAGTGTGTTTTAAGTGTCTAGAGAGGGTTAGGGAATGTAGGGTTTAGGGGTGGGTACGCATATAGGGTGGTGAATGTGCTTCCAGGATTTAGAGGTGGGTAAGCGATTTGGGTCGTAATGGAGTTTTTATGGTATAGGAATTGGTAAGGGAATACAGTGTTAAGGGTTATTTTAGGATTTTGGGTGGGCATGGGAATTGGGTGGTATGGGTTGTTTAGGGATGGGTGAGGAACATTATGTTTTTTTTTTAGGGGTTTAGGAATGGGTACTGGAATAGGGTGGTAAGGGTGTTTTTAGGGTTTAGGGATGGTTAATGGAATTTAGTGATACGGTTGTTTTAGGGTTTAGGAGGAGTAAGGGTATGAGGGCTTAGGGTGGGCAAGGGAATTGGGTGGTAAGGCATTTTGCTTACCTTATATATACTTACTTTGCATTGTAAAGGCATGCATGATACAGGTGTATGTGTGGTGAAGGTTTTCATGGTAAAGGCAAAGCGTGGTAAAGGCACCACATTGTAATAGATGCATGGCAAAGGCATGGCATGCATTGTAAATGTAAGTGTGGTAATGACAAACAACCTATTACAATGTGCTATCTAAAAGAGGAAATGCATTCTGCAAGGATTGGTTCTCTCAAACGTTGGTTGTGAACGATGGGCATTGGAGATGCCTTTTTCGCCCAGGACTGGATATAAGCAAACCCTATCCAGTGTTCAACATTTCACTCACTTATGTACTTAGCACCTGCTTTGAACAAACAGATCATGAGGATCTGTGCGCTTGTACTGTTCTTAGGTGTTTAGTGCTGCTGGGTTCAAGTAAGACTGCAGACCACACTTCATTGTAGAGGGGACGATATTATTGCTGGGGAGCTGCAGGCGCTTCCAAATGAACAATGCTGAACAAATAGCTTTAAAGCCTACTTTTTAAAACATTTGTTTTGCATTGTTTATTAAAGAAAGCCCATTAGCCAGTCCGGCCCTGCTTGTGAGAGGCATACTTTGAATCATCCCTTACTTGTGGACATCAGCATTCCACAGATGTGAAGCTGTGTGTGACCTGACTAGCTACATCCTACGCAGTGGTCTGTGACCATCGTGAACCCTTTTACCTCAACACACAGTTTCGCTTTATGGCCGGAATTCTTAAAGCAAGCTAAATAGATGAAACCTTCTTGCATTCATGCCGCAACCATGAAGGATGCCAGCTGCAATCTACTAATATGACCCTCCAATTCCACCCACACAGCACAAGTACTTTCGCCACCACAAGCCGGCCCTCACCTTGCAGCCTGCTCCTCATTGCTAAAGCACTGTGCACCACTGTGTTCTGTTTCCTGCCTCTACACACCCAACCAGTTGAAGAAAGCAGAGGTTCTGAACTATCCTGGGTGTCCTGACCACTCAAAAAGAGGCTGCAACTAGTAAAATATAACAGTGCTGACACAGTTAGCAAAAACATGTTGAGTGCTTGGTTACATTTTAGGTTAAACTGATGCTTACTTGTAACTCTGGACATCTGTGGTAATTACATGCTTTTGAGAATAGAGTTTGAAATCAACTATATGGCATAGATCATTTTAAAGTTAAGGTGCAAGCCTGTTTCATGCACAGAAAAGTCTTATATATTCTTTATAGTTGTGTATATTCTTTTATCGATAGAAAAATAACGTAGTTATGCTAGCAATACTTTTGCTGCCTGAACTATATGTTTGCCCCCTCACCAATCTCCTGGAGTATGTTTCGACCATCCAACCCTTTGTCATGCAAAACCTAAAAAGAAATTTTGTGGATTCTCATTGAGTTTTCTGTAGTATCTAGTTGCTGCATTTCCTGGAACAGCAGCCTACTTGTTACAAGGAAGGCCTAGCTACATTTTAGTACCGTTGACCACGGAGATCAGGGCCTCTATTACAAATAGGGCACACTGTGATTGTTTGCGTCATGGTGAACATTTAAAATACGTGAACCAGGCACTAACAGAGAGAGTGCAGCCAAGTACAATGAATGAGCTGCCCCCAGCCGCAAACTGGTCCTGCAATGGGGGGGAGTGCATACAGTGAAAAATGGAGCATCTACTTCAAAGCCACTCCTTGTTTCACAGTGCAGGCGGCAACCCATCTGCACTTTGTAGAGGGGGGAGAGAGATACCCTTTCGGGAAGGTGCTGTGAGTGACTGGGAACGCATGCAGCAAAAGGTCTGCCGGAGTCCATGGGACCCACTTTTGTCCATCCAAATGGCTGCCGTTAGGCGGTACACTGTCAGTGTGCCTCCTAAGAGCATCATTGCCTCAGCGCCTACATCCATAATATGTTGCAGGCACACACCAAATTGATTTGCTTATACGCATGAGGCCATGCCACCATGGATAGAAGTGAATGCCCTCTGAAGATAGCATTGGTGCTACATGTGCACCAGCCCTATCGGTATTACAAAAGTGGCCTTGCGAGCGTTTGTGGCCATTCTGTATTAGTATAGTGGCCCAGGGGTGCAAAAGTGGGCACACCCCATGGGACTGTCTGTAATACAGTTCCTGGTCTGACAGTAACATATATTTTCCCTCAAAGTCAAATTAATTTCCATTAAATACCCTTTCCAGTTAAGCTCTGTTTTTAGATTCGCCTGGTAATCCCAATTCTTGTGCAAATGCGGATTACAACTTGTGTGGAATTGACGCCGTCAGTCCCACATTGTTCCTGCTCAAATTTCACCAGGCATAATTTAGAAAATAACAATATTTAGTAGTTTGAAACAGTATCACATTTTCTTGGACGGTATTATTGCACTTGAACACCAGCTGGATGAGAATAAAAGTCGGTATTATTGCACTTGAACACCAGCTGGATGAGAATGAAAGTCATAGGCGTGGCCTTTGAACACTGTTGGGTGTTATACAAAAATAAAATGAAATACGAGTTTATGTAATGCAAACTCTTCTGCTTTACTGTGCTATTCTGTTCCTTGCTTAAAAGTGGTGAACAAAAAAATTCGAACTGAGTCTGAAGATTTGAGATCAGCAAATGCAGAGTGAAGGCTGGAGGCTTTCCAACTGAAAGGTGCGGGAACATCTGCTGTAGGGTACACAAGAGGGCACATGGTGTACTAACAATGAAAAGGCTTCTATTGTTCCAGAGCTCTGTGTGAGACTGCCTGCGATCAGAACCACTAAAATCAGTACGGCTAAGGTGTTTCTGATCCTGGTTGCTAGGGAAACAGTTCTAGACAGTCATGTGACTAGAGTTTGTCCGTCTCAGTACAGCATTGCTCCGAGGCAGTCTGCTTTTTCAGACTTTCACGGAGAGGACAAAACAAAATACAGTCTGGCATTCAAAATTTGCAACATTGCAAGCTTTTTATATACTCATTTTCTCTCAAACAAACATTAAAAGTTTATTCGGCATAAAAGTATTTGACGCACCATCGTATATAAATGAAAAAAACTCACATGACATGGCTGCTAACGCATTATCAGTCGAATAAAAAACACACAACGTATAACATTTCGGACAATTTAAAATGGTACAATCCTCATATCTTTTACTTACAATTAAAACTCTGATAACATTTAATTCAGCGCTCCACACTTCAAGGGAAATAATTGCCGCAAATTTAGTAGAGCGTGATCCTGTGCTATCTAAAATTAACCTGGCATAACAAAGAAAGCAAAGATTGCGTATTACATACGCATAGATTTATACAATGTGTAGAATAATATAAAACAACAGGTGGATTGTTCAGACACATTATCTCACGGGTAAACAATGAAACCAGGTTCCTTGAGCAGGGAAGGCCTCAAGAAAGTTCTGCCCATTGGGTAATGATCATGGGCTGAAATGAAAAGACAGATTTTTTCTGTAAATCAATAAAGGTAGGTTGGCCGTCACAGTAATTTAAAAAGATTGATCTTAGGTATTGTTTCGAGAGCCCCTTGAAAGGTATCTCTTTTTTTTTTTTATATTGAGGCTAACTGAGCTTGAAAAACATTTTTGTTCCAGAGTTATGCAGAGGGATTTTGGCACTGTTTTTCAGGGCCATATAGTCTTTAAACATCATTCTGGAAAAACCCAGCCTCAAGTGTTCACAATATGTTGAGCTTCAGCAATAGTGAAGCCAACCCTGCATTGTCCTCAATATACATCATGCCAACTTCAGCACCCTGGCCAATGTAAGAACTTCGGGTCTTATTGATGAGCCCTTTACGCCGCTGTTGCGTCACTTTTTGTGATGCTGTAGCAGCGTAAAAATCTGCGCCACACTGTGTCATATTTACAAAGTGACGCATCTAGACAGATGTGCCACTTTGTAAGCCAGAGCGCTACATTATATCTGTGCCAGGTATAATGTATGCATGGTGGGCGTTTCCCACAAAAAAGGCTCGTAGTAGTGGCGCAGTGAAATCTATGAGATTTCACTGCACCACTTCTAGGATGCCACTGTGTCAAATCCGTATGCCTGCTTCACTGCAGGCGTAGGGAGTTACTCAGGCCTTTTCACATGGCGATTGACCCATGTGAAATGACACATTCCTTCTATTGTGTCTGTTTTCAAACACACTCCAGCAAAGCACCACTTTTGCGCCTACTGATAAGTTAGGAATACTGATGTATCTGTAAATCCTTGCAACATGGAGCGCTGTAAGTAAATATGGCACATCCATGGTGTTGCAAGGATGGCAGACTAAAAAGTGTTGCATCGCTGTTTTCACACAGCGATGCAACACTTTTCATAAATGAGGCCCTCCCTTGTTCCTAAGGATACTTTTTAGGGATAACATTAACTTTTTGTGACCAGGTGAGCAAGCTGTGTTAAACCACTTGCTAACCTTTAGGGGAGAGGATGGAGCCTTACGGCTAGAGCAGTTGACCTCGTAGCTGGGGAACCGAGTTCCAATCTCGGCAACAACGCTCAACATCCTGTGATTCTGGGCAAATCACTTAACAAAAATGAATGTGTCCATCTGTAACAAAACTGGTGCTCATGTAAAGCTCTCTGATACCTGATGTCTCGGGTCTAGTTTGCGCTATATAAAACTCAACAAAAAAAGCTGTTCATTATTTGTGGAGTCATTTGCCATAAGCTTCCTTGAAATGTTAGAGCATAGTTGCATAACTCTTTCAAGAACTATACATTACTTCTCTTGTAAAGTCAGTTGGTTCGACTTTCTACCATCTAATTCTAATGCCATTGTTTTGAAAGTGTTCGTTTCCTCAGCGCCCAAATATAAATCTGATTTAGAGATTGGGGTTATGATCTCTAGCACAATGAGGGATTACCTCAGAGTTTGAACATGATGGTATAAGGCCCCTGGATATTAACATGAAGTCAATTGTACTGCAATGACCATACCCATTTTCCTCGAACATTAGAAGATGGTTAGGAGAAACTAAACCCGTATCACAAGTAAAAGCTAGAATATGCTTGTAAAATAAGTTGTTTAAATCCTCCCCATATTGAGTGTATTGAAAATGCGTTTGGTCCTCTCCTTCTAAATATGTTAGACCGCAGACATTGTATTTGCATGCAGCTATATTAAAATCTCTGACCCAGAAAATGTAAATTCATGTTGTCATTAATTTATTAATCTTTTTGTTAATTAAAACCATACATGTAGAATACAACAGTGCAATGCCACAATCATCGACTGACATAAAAATACATCTCATGATACCCGTACCAACAACTTATTCAATTCCTAAATTACGTTGAAACTATGCTTTAAGAAATAGACAATCGTTGCTAAAAGTCCATCAAAATGTGAGATTTATCGTGAAATATTACCCCATATGGTCGCTGGGTTCATCAATAAATTGTAAGATGGTTAAAAGAAATCATAAAGTGCATAGTGCAAGGTTGCACACGTAAAACGTCTTGCTTGGATTAAGACCTCTCAAAAATATTTTTAATGTACTAACTAACATGTTTCATCATATTAATATTGCATTACACAACATTTCTAGTATCTAGGGGAAGCTTGACAATGTGCTTCTACTAACTGTAATCCACTTGCATTAAAATGGCTGCTGCTACGTGGGATTTTCTACTGCGCATGCGTCGTATTGCTTCACTTGGTGGGAAACTTTTGCTTCTGCGCACTCGAACTAAGATGGCTGTTCTGTGTCTTAACGTGCAAGAAGCTTGCATCGCTGCTTTTGCTAAGCTGTTCGTTCTGCCTAATTCTAATGCAATAGTTAAAATAAAATAATGGGAATAGAATAGAGATAAGTGGTATACAGTGCATTCATTTAATCTGTGTTTCTAAAATTGTTTCTCTTCAATTTTTGCATGTATCGCATTTGGGCCTGAAATGTACTTCTGAACTCCATCTTTGGAGGGACTGCGCCTGCGCAAAGAAACTCAAGCTATTTAAGCCATGGCATTGAACCGATGCCAGTATCAGACATGAACTGTGAAAACTATGAGAACATGACCTCCTCACCCTGCCAGAGGAAGCTGAATTGTAAAATTTGTTAAAACATTGTATGTTATTGATACATTCACTGCCGGGTGGAATAAAAGTACATGGGAAGATAAAGTTATGGGAGGGAACGTAATTTAAATACTGAATTTCAGTTACTTCATATTAATATGGTGTGATTACCTCTCCTCGTCTTTTGACCAATAACATTGTGGGATTCATACATTTGCAACATTAGAGGGTGGTACACTGACCTGGAAAATAGTATAACTAGGGTAGGCTTAGCTAGTTAGATTGTCTGACTTGTCCGAATAGCTGACCTGTCCTTTACCCAACGCACTCAATAGCTGATCGAGAGCAGAGGTGCTGGCAGAGCACTCTGTCAGAAGATTCGATAACCCAATCGAGTTCTGGGAAGGAGTTTGATAACCCAATCGGGGTTCAACTGTTAGCTGCAGAGAGGGTTTACAACGCTGGCGTTCTGAACTTTAGCTGTGGTGCAGATCTTAGCCTGTGGTGGTCTAGTCCTGATCCAATTTGGTCCATAACCTGTCTGATTCTGGTCTGCACCTGTTCTTTCACGCTGGCACCTGCACTTTGGGATTCCTATCCTTTATCCCAGCCCGTGGCCAGGGTTGGTCTTCACACCATTCTAGGTAACTATAAAGTGTGGGTTTGTCATTGTACTGTTTTCCCTTTTCTACCCACCCTGTGTCTAATGCTTAACAATATTTCTTTCCAAATGATTGCATATTTCGTTTTCAATCTTCATCATTCAAATAGAGCAAGAAATTATTGATTTTATTATGGTTTCAAAGCATTTAAGAATTTACTTTAGATAAAGAACTTAAGCCTTTCTCGAGTTTGTGGTTATTTATGATACGCTAATGTTATTCTACTACCTATTTTCTTGCTAACTCCCTTGATCCTCTAGGACTTTAGGTATCGGTGACTTGGATTGGTGAGTCAAATGGTATAGGTCTCGAATGGTTAAATTAAAATTGATTGAGTGTAGGTTTACCTGTTCAATGTGTATATAGTTTTATGGGCCCAGGTGAGTATACCGAGCAGGTGAGCCTGCGCTCTATCAGAGTGTTTGCCTAATAACCCGACTTGAGGTTTTAACAGTACACTTCTCAGTCAATAGGACCGGTTAAGTTCAGAGTATATGTATAATTCCTTCCCTATAGAAGTAACGCAGTCTGCAAAGAGTATTGGAGGCTTTCCTTGGCCCTTTTGGTATGCCATCCAGGGTGGGCAGGTCACCTAGCCTGTATTGGATGCGTTTCCGTGTAACCTTTTTTGACACAAACACTCAGGATCGGTTGCGAGCCCGCCTTTCATAGTTGTTTGAAATCAGCCAAGCACGTGCACAATTTGCTAGTTTATATTTGTCTTTGAATTGCGATTTCTTCCGCACGATTTTTACAACTAGGCTCTTGAAGATTGCAAAAGAAACAGGGGCAGACCAAAGGCTCTCTATCTGCAGATTCTGCACCGAGTGATCCAGATAGGCACCAGCTGCTGACCAGGGATGGACTAGGAACAGCAACCAGCTCTGGCAGGTTGCTGCTTGACCGGCCCTGGGAGCGGGGGATGGGGTTGCAGGGGGAGGAGATTGGGTACAGGTGAGATGCACCCCTTCCACTTTTCTTACAGGGGGCCGAATTTGCAGCCCTGCTTCAAAACCGCCCCCCAGTGATAAAAGCGGGCCGCCGGCACAAAACTGGCCCCCAACCCTCCAGCTCACCGGAGAAATGCCCGGTGCCTGCTACTGCCAGTCCGGCCCTGCTGCTGACTAGCTACCTGCCTTTTCAGTCTCTAACTATAATTGATTTTCAATTGAACCATCCTATGTGACTCACAACATATGGCACTTTTTAGAAAAGCCCCTTGTCTTTTCAGTATTTTGTTGGAGATGCCAAGCGCCAAACGAATTGGAGGCGGGGAGCCACGCTTTGGTAGATCGAATACACCGCTATAACTAGTAACTAAAGGGGTCCATTTATCAAGAAGTCGCACAATGCAGAAAGCCTCCTTGCTGCAGTGTGAGGTAGCGAAAGGGCAGAAATGTGCTGTATTTAATATGGTTCAGTGCATTCCTGTCCTTTCTTGTGCTGACGCACAATGTGCTATTTTTTGCCAGTGCAAGCACCATTGCGTCATGGTGCGAGGGTGAGAGAGGACACCTTCCTGCACAAAAACAACCCTCAGAGGCATTTTTCTCTTACTATGTGTGCTACAGAATACAACATTCTCAGAAAGAGAAAAAACCTAGGAGAAATAAAGATATTTCTGTTCATTATACCTCACCTGGGGAGGTGTAGCATTTTAATACACTCCCAGGTCTTCCAGTAATGGTAAATCTGGGGATGTGCCAAAATCCATGGGTGGATGCATGTGGTAACATCCAAGTTCCACCCATGGAATGGCTCCCTGGCAGCAGAGTAATGCAATGCAGTGATTTGCTCAACGTGTCATTACTCTAGATTTATCAAGCCACGCAGGGTCACAAAAGGGGGCCTTGCTTGTTTTGATGAATCTAACTTAGCAGTTGTGTCCCCTTTGTGCCTTCTTATAGGGCGCAAGGACACCACAGGGCTTTGATCTGTAAGCCAAAGTTTGAAGTAATTTGGCATGTTTGACTTTCCTCAGGGGGTCAAGGGTTTGGTCAATTGCTACGTCAACCCAACTAAATATCAAACACCCCAGGCTATGGAACCATTCACTACCATTCTGGAAGATCTACTCATAAATCATGTGTATCACGATGTAATAATTGCGGGCGACTTCAACATAAGAGGCCTGGGTCTTACCACCATTACACCTCCCAGCAAGAAGTTAGCCCCCCTGATTGAATTTCTCTCAAACTTCAATTTGCAATCAACACACGGAACACAAAAAATGAGCAATCCCGCATGGACTGCTAAACCCACTTTCAGGAATGTTTCCACCATAGACTATATCTTCACGAATGAAGGGGTGGCCCACAAACTTTGTGACTTCACTGTAGATGACAGAGATGAAAGCGACCACAGGCCCCTCCGAGCCACATTTAACCTGGCACGGGAACAGGTGGACTCTCAGGTAACAATCGGAGTAACCACAGGCGAAGAACATCATCTAGTTCTCAAAAGAATCAAATGGACGTCCAATCTTGGCCACAGACTGACTGATTTTGTAGCCAGTAGGGAGGCTGAATTCAGGTCACAAGATATAGAGAACATCACGCACTTCTGGGAAACACTGACCAAGGATTTAATGAAGTGCTTGAGTAACACCAACCAACTAAGACACCGCCAAAATAACACCAGGCCAAGACAATTAAAATCGTGGAGTTTAACACAGAGCAAGCGCTCACTTAACATGGCAATCAGGGCAACAAAAAAGAAGGGCGAATATCTGCAAGGGAGGGTTTCCACCTCCGCCCTACGAGCCAACTATAAAAAGAAAGTCTGGGAGTTGAAAAGGCAGCGCGCAGAACAAAACTGGCTCACAGTGTTCTCTTTAATTAAAGAAAAGGATAACCGCAAGCTATGGTGCTTCATCAACAGCCTGACTTCTAGCGGAGTGCATAAGGAAAACAGTGTCGCTGGGAATGTGTGGGAACAGTATGCCAAGCGGCTCTACACCTGGGCGAGACCGGGCTAACCCTGGAAGCCTAGAGTGGTCCAAGGCGGCTGCCGCAACCATCAAAACTCAAAGCTTGCCGTCTGTAGCCCCAAGATTGAGTCGACATGCAAAGTACACAGAGGAGGAGGTTTTAAAGTACATTAGGGCAACCAGAACCGATGGAGCTCCTGGCCCAAATGGAATCCCTGCCCAGGTTTTTAAAACTGCCTCAGCCTTCTTTGCAACAACACTTACTCCTCTATTTAATCATTCATTTGCTACTGCGACCCTGCCAACTTCTTGGAAAGGCTCAGTCCTATTTCCCATTTACAAGAAGGGTGATCACTCGAACCCGGCCAACTACAGGCTTATAGCCCTTTTAGATATAGAAGCCAAGGTTTACGCCCGTCTTCTTTTAAGGGACCTGGAGGCCTGGGTGGACAAAAATGGCATTCTCCCGCCCACACAGACTGGCTTCAGGGCCAACAGTTCCACTCTAGACAACATCATAGCGCTCTCCTACCTGGCGAAGAAGGCCAACACGAGGGATAAGCTGCCACTGTTTTGTTGCTTTATAGACTATTCTACGGCCTTTGATCGAGTGATCAGAAGCCGACTATGGGCAAAACTTGAGAGCTGGGGGCTCCCACAAGTCCTGCTAAAAGCTATAAAAGCCCTATATGAGGGGACATGGGTCCAGGTGAAATTAAGTCCAACAATTATAACAGCAAGAATCGAGACCAACTCTGGACTTAAGCAGGGGTGCGTTCTGGCCCCCCTACTTTTTAACCTGTATACAGCTGACATGGGGCAAGCCCTGAAAGACGTCAACTTAGTACCGCCAAGATTGGGGAAGCTGGTCCTGGGATCGCTCCAGTACGCTGATGACACGGTGGTCATGGACCACACCAGGGTGGGACTTCAAAGAGCTTTAAATAGCCTGGCGACGTACAACAAAGAAAATGACCTACGAATAAACGTTAGTAAGACCAAGATAGTAATCTTTGGCAAATATCCGCGAAAAAAGAAGCAACATGGATCCTCGGGGAGAACTTAATCGCTACTGCCCCATCCTATAACTATCTGGGAGTTTGGGTGTCAGAGAGGGCCACTGCAGCTAAACATCTAAAGGAGCTAAAACCAAGAATAGATAAAACAATTCTGTTTTTAAGACGCCTAAGCTATCGCTTGGTCAGCCCCTCAGCAGAACCAATGTTGACAGTACTCAGGGCAAAACTTATTCCCTCCATTACGTATGACCACATTGCCTACCCAGGTGCATTCGAGAAAGTGGTCAATGCGTCCCAGGCGAAAGCGTACAAGTTGGTGCTACAGGCCCCTAGACAGGCTAGGAACAACAGGCTAAGGCTAGAAATAGGCCTAAATCGACCGGAGTTGGCATTACTGGGGGACCTGATAAAATACTACATCAGAGTACTGAAAGCGCCCGAAAACACCCTAAAGCATTTCTTAAAATCCACATTTGGTGAAGTGGGCTCTCCATGGCACTCTAAGCTGGCACAAGGCATTGATCTATTGAAAATTGAGGGTAAGAGCTTGCACCTCAATGAAATACCATACTCAGCCTGGGCACAAGCCGTAAAGCGTCAAGTCCAGTCCATCTCGTTCGAGCTTGATCTTCTATCGCTACGGCACAACCCACTAACGTTGGCCCTGGATAAGTCTTATACTCTCGGGAAACCCCAACCATACCTGCGAGACTCACTAACAACTCATGCGAGAAAGAAAATCCTGTATCTGCGCCTCCTGGCTCTCATTATCACGGACTTTAATCTAAAATGGTCACGAACGGACGGTGCCACCGCCTGTCGATTATGCAACTACCGCAGAGAGTCATGGTTACACCTGCTATGTTGCAGTCCAAAGTTGGCCAGCGATCGTCATCGTTTGCTGCGCCCGGCCTTACGGAATCTAGGCCATAGAACCTGCAGAGAGGCCTCGGACTGGTGCTTCTCAGAAACTACGACCTGCCTATTAGCCAGGGTCGGTAAGTTCACCCACCAAGTCAAAATGGCACTCGACCTCCATCAAAAGGCCATAGACCCTAAGAGTCTCGACACTGTGCAAGGAGCACCATCTGGAGCACAAACGAGTGTCAGTCTACAGCTAACTTAGGGAACTCCCGCTAAGTAACTGGAACAACTGGACCCAGAAACTATACCAGGGTCGGACAAGGGTCCAACGAAGAACCCATCCTTGGTGATGCCCAGTGAAAACGTTCATGTCAAACCTCCACACTTTCCCAAGACTCTAATTGGCGTAAAGCTAAGGAACAGACAAAAACTTTCCTTCTTCTAATAGAACTTTGATTGGACAAAAAAGGGGCAAAATAAGCCATTATTCTATTTTAAAGTTGTACATATGGTTTTACTGGGCGACGGGTACATGGGGGGGGGGGGTGATGATCTTTGTGTTTTATACTGTAAAGATTTTAAGTAATCGCACAGTTTAATAAATAAATGGTCCAAGAGTTTTTTTAGAGCATCAGATATATGTAGAGAGCAAGGAGGCAGCTTTTATGTATTATGAACAACTTGTGGATAAGAAAAGTTCCACGATTGTCCACAACCAATGTCAAGTACTTGTACTCATATGCAATTTTAATTTGATGCCAGTTTAAATGCTATTTTCCCAGCTTCTTTATCATTCTTCCCATTAGCATTATTCTGGTTTCCTACAAGTTTTTAGTTAGACCATTGGATTTTGTATAGTGATGCAATCTGTCCAAAGGGCTTTGTAGCACTCCCCTGGTATTAAAAGAGAGTCATCTACATTGAGAAGGCAGCTAATCTGCTTGCTTCCGAGCTTTGAACATGCGCATTCACTTTCTCCAGGTCTATCAGAAGGTCTGCCAAGAAGATACATAAAAGTAATAGTGCTAATACGCAACCTTGTGTTAGTCTTGTTAATGTTTTTATTTTGCTGTTAAGTGAGTTGATATCTCCAATTCTAACTTGGAGACAAGTGTCAGAGTTTAGTGCAACAATATACTTCAGGAAGGAAGACAGGATGTTTCTTGTCACTGGTTTCTGCCATTAGATGCTTTGAGGGACTGAATCAAATGAGGCTTTGAAGTCAACAAAGCAATTATACGACAAAGATTTTGTTTTGCTCAGTCGATCAACATAGCTGAGGCCAGAAGATTTACAGTGGTTCCAAACCCCTCTCTAAGCCCTGTTTGATGTGGGGGACGATCCAATCCTCATTTGCCCATGACTCCAGATCTTTTAAAAGTAGGCCAGTGTAGAATTTGGCCTTGTTGTGTAACAGAGAGATTTGATGATAATTGCCCTGGTCCTCAGTTTGACCTTCTTTGTAGATGGGATGGAGTTTTATTGCTCCTCTCCATGTGGCCGGAATCTGGTTAGGGGTGATTTAATGCTTGTATACCAGAGTTAAAATTTATGCCCAGAGTTCGGGGTTGGCTTTAAATACTTGCCGGGGTACAACATTTGTGCCCAGAGCCCCATCTTCTGGACCCCTGCTAATCACCTCGAAGACCTGCATGTTAGTGAAGCTCAAAATCACCATACTCGCTGTAGACATGGAGTTACCTGCTCTTTATAATGTTTCCTTCCTCGATTAAGGGGGGCTCTTCCCTCTTATGGTCTGGTACTGCCTAAAGTCCCCCTCCTCCTCACCAAGAACCCTTGATGTACGAACCCTCCCTGCGCCAATGAGGCTCACCCTCCCTTTTCCTCCAAGGCAAACAATTCAAACACCACACTGTTTGGATTAGGTGTCGTAAACCCCAGCCGTATTTTATTACATAAGATAAGCAAACATTAAGATTATTATTTACATTATGCCCACAATACGCAGAAAGTCCGATACATAGGTGTCAATTGGTTAACCTTAAAATGCTTCTAATGCATATCCGTTCCTATCGTAAGCTAAGCAATGAAGATATTCTCTTTCTGCGTATCCCTTTTAGAGCCTACGCAAGGTCAATGACTGGCGGCCCTATCTCCAGATCAAGCTAGATCCCAACCTCCTACCAGAGTGACCTTCCACAGGAGGTTCAGCTTACCGGATCAATTCCTCCACCGGGCCCTCCCTATGCCCCCAAAATGCAACTCCATAAAAGGGGCTGCTGCAGGTATGCAGTTAGGCATCCTTGCTCCTAAGAGCACATGCGTGTGCGGGCATTGGCCAACCAGCCTACTGGAAGCGTGACTTCCCTTCCCCCTGCACCGTTCCAGCCTACCGGCTGTAACTGCCCCTGGAGTTCCATGAGAGACCCTCTGTCTCCCCCTCGGGTCTCCATATTTTGACCATGGTTATGCCCGCTAAGGACCGAAAACTATGCTCACCAATCATGACCTTACTGCCACAGGCCAGTATAGTTAACCGACAATCTGGCCTCCCCCTTCCGCCTTCTAGAAAAGTCGTGCCTCGTTCCTTGTTTTCCAGAAACACTCCATGACCCCATCTAGAGTGGTGTGCGCCAACTTGCAGGGACAAAAGCTCGCACCGGGTGCACCCATTACCTATTGTCCGCAATTTTGGGGTCCAGAATAATTTTTTGACCCAACAGTTAATAATTCTTTCCACTGGGTGATTTAAGGGCCCACACAAACTCACCCCCTTTTCAGTGGAATCTTGGACCCACATGTGGCCCTACTATTGGTGCCTCAGGGCCTCCTTCGCTAATTATCCGCCCTCTGTACTTAGGGTCTCCACTACGCCCTTCCCACCCAAGTGTTGTTGCCCCTTAGGTAGCCATAAGTAGCTTATTGTCTGGGCACCTGTCCCTGTGCGAAGAATTGTGGCTTGCAAAACCACCCACCTCATCTTCCTTCTGGAAATATCTGATCACGCCATTGGCAAAAGCACTTCTAAGTGTCCCACACAGAACAGTAGCCATTATCATCACTAAGATGCCAGGCCCTGTGAGACTTAACTGTGGCCGAATTACTTGTCACTGGCTGAAAGGTTTGCCCGAAATAACTTGATATAAACCTGACCAAATCACGGGTCCAGGTGCTGTATGGCATGCGCAACCCAGGACACTCTGGGAAACAGGGTTGCCTTGCGCAAACTTCTAACATGACAAAGTCAGTTGATACTTGAAGCTACACTGGCGCTGGTGCTGAGGGGAGACCCGAGCCTGCCATGGCTGAATTAGAAAATATGCTGCCCCGAAAGCATTGCAGAGTACGTCGGAGCCAATGTACTTTCTTCCCCAACTAGCTGGTACTAAATATTGCCTGGCATATGCCCCCCTATGCAGAATAGCTCCGATATACCTAATGTGTGCCATGCCCAAGGCAGTCAATCACCAAGAACAACCCCCAAAAAAGGGGATGATATCCTCTCGCACCCCATCCACAGCGGATGATGGTACCATAACAAACCCTGTTCCGGAACCTGCTTAGTGTGCCTCTATCAAATGGGCATATTGCCTGTTTTTTGGCAGGGCAGGAGCTGGCTACCTTAAGGGACTTCTATTCCAGCTGTACACCCATCCACAAAAACCTGGGTAGAATTAAATGGAGTTTAACATACTATCTGGGAGCCAAAAAATGGCCTCAATTGATAGAGACACATTGCGCCAGGCAGTAGACTCATTGCTAGTGTAACTGCACCAACCTCAACAGGGTTGGTGCCATACCGAAATAGACGACTGATCCTGGAAAATTAAAAAATGGGAGACTAGAAAGGGGTTGACCCACAAGAACTGCCCTAGATCTCCCCTAAACATTGCCAAGGAATGTACAAACTGCGCACCTGGCCAATAGATTTGGGTATAGGCTCCAAACGAACCTCTTCCCATTATAACTACCTGCTTGCTTCCTTGCTTCCAGATCCCTACTGTAAAATTGCTCTCCCAGAGCAGCTTACTCTTGATGATAGCTCTCATCTCCTTTACTACCCAATTGGTGGGCAGAGAAAAAGGGGTTGTTCGGCTGCCTGCATCCTTACCCCACGCAGTCAGGCGACACACCTTAATGTCTGTTTTGTAGTAACCTTTGGGGTGTAACCTAATACATCACCAAACCTTCGTCAGTTCCAGAACTGTGGATCTTAATGAAAACCCCCTTAATCATCACTGTCCGCCACCCAAGGTTCCTACAGCCCCTGTCACTCACATACCCTTGACTCCTGCTGCAACATTATGCATCCCTACTGCACCCCTTCCTACTCGTGCTATGGACGCCACCTCGCTGCTTGTGGCGCCCATCTCTCCGAAGACTAAATCACAGAAATGTAGCACCACCCCTCAAAGCGTGTACCAGTGCACCGTCTTGTGCTATAGTTGTACAGGTCAATAAAGCCCTATTAACACTGTTGAATTACCGACAATCATCTACCCGATAAGCAATGAGGAACGGAGCGCTTTACATAAGCCAATTTCATCGCAAATTGACACCTACTCGGCGAACTTAAGTGATTTTCCGCTGAATCATAACTGTTGAGACTCTGGCCACACTGAACTGCTGACAACTGTTTGCAAAGATGTGGGCTGGATTCAAGTAAGAAGCAAATATTCTGAGTACAACAAGCACAACTCCAACCCCAGCCCCAAAATAAACACAATCGCATTCCTTTAAGACCTAAGCACCTTCTAGTGCATACAAAACTGGTCCCCAAGGATGACATTTCCCTGTGTACCGTGCGGCTAGAGGACGCTATATCTGCTGCCAGATCAGGTGCCTCAAAGGACCAAGGCGTTCATTGTAGGGGCCTGTGTTTGACCTCCTGATTAACAGTCCAAAACTGCTGGGTTCACTTAGCCTTTCACCCTACAAAGATCGATAAAATGAGCCCCACTGAGCTGGATAACCTCACACATCAGATACTCAGCGCCAAGAAATCAAGGAGTGAACGTTCGCTTTACAAATATACGTTGTGGTTATAACGCTTGTACCTTGTGTAAACAGAATTGGAAATGCATCATCTTTACTGCAGCAGGCACTGACGAGACCGCGAGTTTCATGCCCGAGTGTGTACCCCTGCACTATGCACTTCAGTGCCAGTCACCCTGAGACTAACCAGGCTGAATTGTCCAGTAACATGTTCATAAAATACACGCAAGGACAAAGGGCTTTTAACGCAACCACCGCCAGCAGCGGGCCGCAGTTCCCCAGCTGCAGCAGTGAGAGGCACGGCTCCATGGTCGCCAGCGAGCAGCAGCAGGGCGTAGCTCCCTAGCCGCAGCAGCAATGGACACAGCTCAATGGCCTCCTCAGCCTGGGGGCTACATTGGGCTCTGAAAACAGAAAAAGAATCATTGGGGCCTCCGACTGAGGCCCTGACTCGAAGTTCGCAATTGCAGGCTGGGGAGCAACAAAAAGAGAGACTGTCTGCCCACTCCCCAGCCTCTTATACGTTTGATGCCGGGCAAACCGGTTCTGCCCTTGGGGATTTTATTTGATTTATTTAAAGAGTTTTATATAGCGCTGGCTAGACCCGAAGGTATCAGAGCGCTTTACATGAAAATCAACAAAGTAACTGAAAAAGATGAACAATTACAAAATACATCACAAAAATAGGTAATACATTATTAGCGGAGAGAAAGGAGAGAAAAAAAGTAGTGGAGGGCAGAGGAGGAGAGACAGGGAGGATAAGGGGAGAGACGAAAGGAAGTCTGTCTAAGGACCGACTGGGTAGGTGACGACCAAGGAGGGAATCCACGGCCCATCTCCTCTATAGCTAAACCAGGTAGCTCCATCGGGCATCAGTCAAAATAGTTCAGTCTCAGTACATTGAGAGAGGAGAGAAGGAGAGACATAGGTAGAGGGAGGATGTGGGAAGAGACGACAGGAGAGACGCAAGGAAGTCTGTCTAAAGACCGACTGGGTAGGTGACGTCCAAGGAGAGAAATCCCCGACCTGTCTCCCCTATAGCTAAACCAGGTAGCTCCATCGGGCATCAGTCAAAATAGTTCAGTCTCAGTACATTGAGAGAGGAGTGAAGGAGAGACATAGATAGAGGGAGGATGTGGGAAGAGACAACAGGAGAGACACAAGGAAGTCTGTCTAGAGACCGACTGGGTAGGTGACAACCAAGGAGGGAATCCACGGCCCATATCCCCTATAGCTAAACCAGGTAGCTCCATCGGGCATCAGTCAAAATAGTTCAGTCTCAGTAAATTGAGAGAGGAGGGAGGGAGAGAGATAGATAGAGGGAGGATGTGGGAAGAGAAGAAAGGAGAGACGCAAGGAAGTCTGTCTAAAGACCGACTGGGTAGGTGACGTCCAAGGAGGGAAATCCCCGACCTGTCTCCCATATAGCTAAACCAGGTAGCTCCATCGGGCATCAGACAAAATAGCTAGGTCTCAAATTGACTAGGGAAAATTCAACGATAGACAGGGTGGGGGCTAAGGGCCAGGACAAGAGAGGGCAAAGGTCAGTAGCAGGGAAGTGGAGAAGAGTAGAGCGGGGAGGGGTAGGGGGAGGAGGGAGTGTACATGACAGGTCAGGAGATAGCATTAGTCCTAAAACCAGCGAGAGTATGCAGTGTATATCCTATATACTATAGCACCCATTATGTATATAAATAGATATGCAGCTGATAGGAGAAAAAACTTCAGTTTAAATCAATTTCAAGAGACCTGAATTACTGCAAAATAAAGTCAATGAATAACAGCAGATCGGCAGAAGGATGGGACACACCAGATTAGCAGAAGGGCGCAGGTCCTAGATGGATGCCCCTGAGTCGGTAGCCGTTACAAGATGGCTGCCAGTTGGGAGTGGAAACAGTCTAGTTTCGAAATTGCCTGTGGGAAAGTGGCTGAGGTAGATTGCCAGAGTCAAAGTCAGGAGAAGTGGTCTAGCACGAGATTTGCTGTGATAGAGCGATTGAACAAAAACAAAAACAAAATCATGTGATTACAGTCCGAGATTTCCTATTGCCAGAGCACAGATCCAAACAATCAGCAAGCAATGCGGGGAGCCGATCGGGTGATCCAAGCAGACTGGGCCGGTATCGGGGCCTCAAAGAGGAGCCACGGGCATAAATTATGTGCGCATCGATGGGCTCACCGGTGGATGCAGCTGAGAGAGCGCGCCGGGTCGTGTGGAGAGGGCAGCCAGGCTGTCGAGCGCTACAAGGCTGAGGTCATCAGGGCCAAATAAAAGCACCCAAGCAGAAGTCCGTGGCAGGATGTCGGGATGTCCCCGCAGCTCGCCGAAGGCGTGCACCAGGGACCAAACCTCCGTCTGAGGCCCGCTGATGAAAAAGGAGAGTCAGGCGAAGGGGGTCCACGCAGGGAACGGCGCACTGCATCGCGCCGCCAACTTCCAATGCGGCGCTCGATGGTATCAACAATTATGTTAAGTAACATAAAAGGGGAAGCAGCAGCATTGGCCATACACCAACACCTGAGGGAGTTCATACCTGTGAAGCTGTTGCGATCTCCACTCACCTGAAAGCCAGGAACTGCAGAAATGGAGATAGTCCTCCCTCTCACCCCAAGACCACTCCTCCACGCTAACTGAAATAACCTAGGCGATTTGTCCCAAGGGTAAAAGGAAGAGGGATACGGTGTTTGTGGGAGAAGTCTTCGGCACTGTAGAATGGCAGGGCTACTCAGGGAAGACCAGGATGGGATGAATGGCACACCTTTCTAGGACGAGGGCATACCCACTCACTGGAATACACAACCATACAAAACACGTGTGAGAGGTAGGATAGGAAAAGGGTAGCACACATCAGCAGACATTCCTCCCTTTCATACAGCCCCCTGCTTACCCTCCTTTATATTTCTTAAACTACTCACCCTCTGAAAAGTATTCAAGAGCTGTAGAAGGAGTAAGTGGGAAATTACCCTATTGCTAGTCATAAGTTGGAAGGAAGTCCATGAACAACTTAGCAGAGGGTTCATAGTTTGTAGATGGAACAGGTAGCACTGTTGCAGTTATATCAAGGAAATGCAAAGACAATTCTGTCCCTGCAGTGCAGGCTGGAGAGTCTCAAATGTGAAGGTATAATAATGAAAATAAGGAGCAAAGATCAAAAGAAAAGCTAGCAGTAAAAAAAACGGACTCACTAAGGATAAGAGATCAGCAGCTCGCTATCAGGCACGTGGGTGAGCGCAGTCATTACACCGACCTACCTTCACAACGCAACTGTTACAATGCAACTGCCTTTACATTTCATGCCATTACGAAGCATGCCATTACAACACAAGCCATTACAATGCATACCATTATATCGCATGCCATTACAAAGCATTATAAGGTAAGTAATGGTGATTTATTTAGTATGAGGGTGGGTATGGGTTTTGGGGTACATGGAAATAGTAAATTTTACCCCTACACTATCCAACACTTTACCTACTGTTGCACTCACCGGAGTGGGAATAGTAATTTTTACCCCTACACTATCCAGCACTTAGTAATTTTTACCCCTACACTATCCAGCACTTACCCTACAGTTGCACTCAGTGGAGTGTGAATAATATTTTTTCCCCTACACTATCCAGCACTTACTCTACTGTTGCACTGTAATGGTATGCGCTGTAATGGTATGCATTTTAATGGTATGCGTTGTGATGGTAGTTTTAAAAATGTGTTGTAATGGCATGAGTTGTAAAATCATGCAATGTAATGGTAGTTGCGATGTAAAGACTGTTGTAAAAGCATGCATTGTAATTGCATGCATTGTAACGTCATATATTCCATAAGAGAAGTACCGCTCCTTCAAGCGAAAACAGAAGGTGGGTATTCCCAAACAGAAAGGGGACACACCGCTCCTTTGGTCTCCAATTGTAGGCAATGAATAATGGTGTATCCAGAAACAGAAAAGGGAGGCATGCTCCTGCGGTCCTCACAAGGCTCAGGGATTCCGCTCTTCTCAAGCGCTAAAATGTGAAAACATGTCACGACTAAGAACCGCTCCATCAGTTTCTCCTTGGAGAAAAGGTTGAACTTGGTTGGGCGCTGAAACACCCGTGAGAAACTGTAAGTAGCGCGGGTCCTTCTTCCAGGACCCAGAAGCAATGTCCAATAAAGTCAAGCACCTTGGTAACGGGAGAAGCTCGTCTTAATAGGCGAGTATTTCCCACATGTCCGGGGACATCTTTCCAGCAGGAAAAGGAGAGAGCAAAGCAACTGAGTGCCAACAACCTTCACCGGAGAGACATTGGCAAAGGAAGGGCCATTAGCACCAACTCACATGCAACCCACTAAGAGGAATCAGGTAAGAGGCGGCTCACAGTTACCCACCCCGGGATATGTGTAGCCCCTATGCAGTCCGTGTGGTAACAGCAGCAGGAGCAAGAACTGTCTAATATTATAAAAGAAACCTATGCTGTGCTAGGAAGAGTTCATTTAGGAGCCAGACCAGGGAAACTACAGGTTAAGAGTAATTCTGAGAAGGATAACTCTAAGCAAGAAGAAATGGCATAATAAACAATAAAATAATCAAAACAAAGCACAATCATGGGGTGGGTCTCCTCAAAAAGAAAGTACTGCAAAAAAACATACAATTTGAGAAACTGTGACAATATTAGAAAGCCTGACATGAATCAGGATGAAGATACACGCTCCTCTCGTTCCTTTCAGGATTCATCCGATACACGTTCGGAGAGAGGTAGAAAAGTTAAAAGTGTATGAAGTTTACATAGGATTTGTAAAAATATTTTAAAAATAAAGGTCAATGTACAATAATTTTAAATCTTTATTTTAAATTGAAAACCAATTAAAAAAATGCTACAGTACCATTGATTTAATTTAATAATTGAGTATTTTGAATATATTAAATTGAATTTAAATTACTTCTCTTAAGATAGAAATGTATTAATATTTGAATTTTCAAAATATATTTTACAATACACTGATACACTTATATATATGTGTGTGTATATATATACACACATCATTGGTATACAGGAAAAAAACCATAACGAACTATACAAATGGAAGGGAATGGGATTGTTAAGTAAACACCAGTTTGAGGTCCTGAAGAATGGCTACCCGGTAACTCCCCAACTTTACTTAATCCCCAAAATTCATAAGAATGACCAAGTACCCCCTGGCAGGCCAATCATATCAGCAATAGGGAGCCTTTTCGAAAATACCAGTGTCTTCATAGACCACTTCTTACAGTCTGAAGTGAAGGAACTACCTGCGTACATCAGAGACACTGGGGATTTCCTAGCCGAAATCTACGATGTGGAATGGAAAGAGAACTATATTCTCATGACTTTGGATGTACAATCATTGTACACAAGCATCAGGCACAAGAATGGCCTCAATGCCCTCAAATACTACCTTGGAAAAAGGCCAATCAACTTGTACAAACACACCTGCATGCTGCTTGAAATGACTGAGTGGTGTTTAACCAACAACACCTTTATGTTCGACAGATTACATTATAAACAAATGCAGGGATCAGCCATGGGAACCTGCTTCTCCCCCAGCTATGCGAATCTGCATATGGGCTGGTGGGAGGAGCAGGTGTTGCAAGTAATTCATTCAGAAACCATGACCAACAACGTTATTGTGTACAAACGGTTTATTGATGATATTTGTATCCTATGGCAGGGCAGCCCTGAGAGTGCAGAACGTTTTGCTTGTGAGTTGAATGAAAATGCTTTAAACCTAAAATTCACATGTAACACCAGCCCCACCACCATTCAGTTTCTTGACTTAGAGCTTTTTGTCCACAACAACACAATACAGACACGCGCGTACCGTAAACCAACAGCAGGCAATGTCCTCCTGCACGCGCAAAGCTTTCATCCCACACCTTTAAAGCAATCCATTCCTTATGCTGAATGCTTAAGGATGACCCGGAATTGCAGTACCACAGAAGGACTGACAATGGCCAAAAAAAACCTATTTGCTAGATTCAAGAACAGTGGATACACTGATAAAACCTGCAGGAGAGCAGAACTTAAATGCAGTGCCAAAACCAGGCAGGAACTCCTTTTTTCTCCTAAAAAAAGCAAAAACACTGAAAATAGTGAACGGCAACCACCTAGACTGATCACGGGGTTCAACAGATACCATATGAACCTCCGTAAGATCCTTAGGAGACACTGGCCGTTTGTACGTAATGATCCAACCATCGGCCAGACAGTGGGTAAAACACCACTTGTAACCTACAGGAAAGCAAAATCAATGTGCAGTCATTTGGTTTGCAACGCCCCTGCCATTAAGAAGCCCAACAATAGGTTACAAAATCAGAAAGGTTTTAAAAAATGCAGCAAATGCAAAGCGTGTAACCATGGCATTAATACAACTGATGTCAGTGTACCCTTCAGACAAAAACCGTACACCATCAGAGCACAATACTCGTGCAAAACGGAGTACGCGGTGTACGTGTTGGTGTGCGTATGTGGTAAAAGATACGTGGGGTCCACCATTCACCCTGCACATGTCAGAATTTTGCAACATTTAAGGGCAATAGCAAACAAAGACCCAACATACCCAGTAGCCAGGCACATCAATCAGCTACATGAAGGGAATGCCCAAAACCTGTCACACTACGTCATTGACAGCGTACCCAGAAATACAAGAGGAGGCAACCGCAAACTAGCTCTACGTCGCCTAGAGTCCAGATATATAATCCTTCTGAACTCTAAAATCCCGTTCGGTTTGAACGCGGATGAAGCCCCTAATGTACATCAGTAATAAGTCTGCACTGTCTCTTTCCTGTGTACCATTCCTTAACATCTGCAATTCATCTACTACAAAACAAGAATTTTTAGATCACATGAACATAAGGACACCACAATCACTTCTCCTTAATTTTCACCTTTTCACTTCACTTTATGTTCACCTTTTCACCACTCACTTGAAACATTCACTATACAAGTCCTTAACCAATTTACTCCACTTGGAGACGAGAGTGTCCACTGCGCAGTGACTATGGTGCTGAGAACAGTATGAATGGTAACACTCTAAATGTACATGCCCCAAACGGATGATATGTAATTACATTTGTAACGTATGCTGGATTGTGCTAATTTATCTAGGTAGCATTGTCTACAAGTAGCATAATGTGTGTCCAGTTGTTAATATGGGCTAGTACTCCGGCAGAGCTGTTTTAATGTGCGATTGACTTTTAGTCGCGTACATTCACTTTCCGACAGCTACAATGCCAGGAATTCGACCGCAATGCAACAACCTGCCACACCAAATTTCAGCGCACGTGAGCGCGTCACGAGCAATGTAGCACACATGTAGTTTGACTTGTTAAAAATAGTGGTATTGCACTTCTTATCCATAAACGGGTATTCGTATTTTCGAAATATGCATGTGTGAAGATTAACATCAAGCATATTAGGGACGAATTTGAAAAATTGTAATTATTGAGTGTTTTTAAATTGCAGGTAAGAGTGTAAAAAGAATGCCATGAAATTATAATGTGCAAGTCATGAACTCTTCTATGTCCGTCCATGAGGGTCATGAACCGGTAACCATAACAACCTGTAGCCAATTGAAACTTGTAAGGCACTCGCATACCCATGTGATCTTGTGCACGTATGTATATATAGCTTAACTAAATGTTCATGCAGAAGTAGTGAACAAGGCGGGAGCATGCCGTAGAAACGCGTCTAAGCAGCAACTGAGCAATTAAATATCGTTTGGATTTTGATTCACGGAGTCAGCGCCTTCTTTTGATTGAAAGTTTGGTTTGGTCACAATATATATATATTTTTGAACTTTGCAGCAATGAGAGACATTTGTCTAAATACACGAACATTGCACTTTAGGATGGGAAAACAAATTGTGTCACTGGAACATTTTACGCTATTTGACAAATATGTACTAAATTCCAGTGTCATCGAAATTACCTACCAAGTGCATTCTGGGTCCCGTAGTCATCACACTGCGGGCCGAAGTCCACATGGAGATTACCTGTAACACACCCACCTGTGAACAAGGCGGACTATCGCTGAAACGCGTCAGGACCAATTAAGTGTGTTATTTAGCTGCTGTGCTCGAGACGAATAAATGTCAGCTGCTTGCATCAGACGGAGTTGGGCTCTGGTCGTTTCTTTTCTGTGAGGTTTCACACTACAGCAGGATTTCCATTCCTGCCTCAAGAGCCCGCCCTGCAGGTTCGGAGCCCCCAGCAAAATGGAACTCTTTGGTGATTTAAAGTGAGGGGGATGAACCGCTTACGAACGCTGCCAGCCACCAACGGACTTCCGCAGGCTACTTGGCAGTGTCTTCGATAAGAAAGGGAGAGGAGAGAGGTATTTCTTCTTTCCTGCAACTCCGCAGCGCCAGCACCTATTTTTGAACTTTGCAGCAATGAGAGACATTTGTCTAAATACACGAACATTGCACTTTAGGATGGGAAAACAAATTGTGTCACTGGAACATTTTACGCTATTTGACAAATATGTACTAAATTCCAGTGTCATCGAAATTACCTACCAAGTGCATTCTGGGTCCCGTAGTCATCACACTGCGGGCCGAAGTCCACATGGAGATTACCTGTAACACACCCACCTGTGAACAAGGCGGACTATCGCTGAAACGCGTCAGGACCAATTAAGTGTGTTATTTAGCTGCTGTGCTCGAGACGAATAAATGTCAGCTGCTTGCATCAGACGGAGTTGGGCTCTGGTCGTTTCTTTTCTGTGAGGTTTCACACTACAGCAGGATTTCCATTCCTGCCTCAAGAGCCCGCCCTGCAGGTTCGGAGCCCCCAGCAAAATGGAACTCTTTGGTGATTTAAAGTGAGGGGGATGAACCGCTTACGAACGCTGCCAGCCACCAACGGACTTCCGCAGGCTACTTGGCAGTGTCTTCGATAAGAAAGGGAGAGGAGAGAGGTATTTCTTCTTTCCTGCAACTCCGCAGCGCCAGCACCTATTTTTGAACTTTGCAGCAATGAGAGACATTTGTCTAAATACACGAACATTGCACTTTAGGATGGGAAAACAAATTGTGTCACTGGAACATTTTACGCTATTTGACAAATATGTACTAAATTCCAGTGTCATCGAAATTACCTACCAAGTGCATTCTGGGTCCCGTAGTCATCACACTGCGGGCCGAAGTCCACATGGAGATTACCTGTAACACACCCACCTGTGAACAAGGCGGACTATCGCTGAAACGCGTCAGGACCAATTAAGTGTGTTATTTAGCTGCTGTGCTCGAGACGAATAAATGTCAGCTGCTTGCATCAGACGGAGTTGGGCTCTGGTCGTTTCTTTTCTGTGAGGTTTCACACTACAGCAGGATTTCCATTCCTGCCTCAAGAGCCCGCCCTGCAGGTTCGGAGCCCCCAGCAAAATGGAACTCTTTGGTGATTTAAAGTGAGGGGGATGAACCGCTTACGAACGCTGCCAGCCACCAACGGACTTCCGCAGGCTACTTGGCAGTGTCTTCGATAAGAAAGGGAGAGGAGAGAGGTATTTCTTCTTTCCTGCAATTCCGCAGCGCCAGCACCTATTTTTGAACTTTGCAGCAATGAGAGACATTTGTCTAAATACACGAACATTGCACTTTAGGATGGGAAAACAAATTGTGTCACTGGAACATTTTACGCTATTTGACAAATATGTACTAAATTCCAGTGTCATCGAAATTACCTACCAAGTGCATTCTGGGTCCCGTAGTCATCACACTGCGGGCCGAAGTCCACATGGAGATTACCTGTAACACACCCACCTGTGAACAAGGCGGACTATCGCTGAAACGCGTCAGGACCAATTAAGTGTGTTATTTAGCTGCTGTGCTCGAGACGAATAAATGTCAGCTGCTTGCATCAGACGGAGTTGGGCTCTGGTCGTTTCTTTTCTGTGAGGTTTCACACTACAGCAGGATTTCCATTCCTGCCTCAAGAGCCCGCCCTGCAGGTTCGGAGGCCCCAGCAAAATGGAACTCTTTGGTGATATATATATATATATATATATATATATATATATATATATATATATGTATATAGATTTATAGATATATACATATATATATGTATATATATATATTGCTTAACATTAAGTGGAATTTATTTATATTGTAACATTAAAAAAAATAATGTAATTAAACATTAGTTGCTATGAGTTTTTAATGTAAGTACATGTTTCCATTATTTTCTATGGGTGGGTAATGCAGTACCAGTGAATGTCCATGTGTGGTGCTGAAATTACACCAGCTCTGAGCTGGAGTACAATTACCACTGTTGTGGGTCCTTTTTGGTTGTAATAACACCTATTTATGAATAGCAATGGGCATCAGGCGATATTTATGACCATGTCACGCTGTGCAGCACAGCAAGTCACCTTGGTGCACTGCTCTGCGTGACAGGGAAAGGGCGGGAATGGGTCATATCTAAGACAATATGGTTCATTTCTGCCTTTCCCTCTGTGCTGGTACCTTTTTGGATGCCTAGCTCCAATGCAGGCACCCTTGCACCATATTGCAAGGGTGCTTGGGTTATAAGGATGACTGTTTTTGTGCAGAAAGGGGCCTGAGGCGTTTTCCTCTTTCTGTGTGTGCTGCAGAATGAACCACACACAGTAAGAGGAAAAAACAAGGGCACATAAACATATTTCTCCTCATTACACCTCACCTGGGGAGGTGTAATTTTTTGGCCATTCCGAGATTCACCACATCTGATAAATTAGGGAATTCTTCAGAATCCATGCGATCATCCACGCAACCCCCTAACAAAACATCTTCCAGGTGCAGAGTAATGGAAATCATCAACTTGCACTGTATTGCATTACTTGAGATTTTCATGAAGCCACTCAAGGCCATGCACAGTGGGGTTGCATATTGCGTGGTGCAAGAGTGATGCAAAATGTCTTTTGTGGCTGGAAGCATGTCCCTCACTAAACAACTCCCCAGACATCTCTTAGTCCCTCCTATTTATTGGTAAATCGTCTTCATTTCCTAGCCCATTCACCTGTCCCTCTCACTTTAACTAGTAAGCGCAGGGTTCTCCCCTCAGAAAAGATAGAATGAATGGAGGCATATACCTCTAGATTTGAAATAGGGAATATAATTTTCCCAGTACAGAAGTAGTACTCTTGTAGTACTGCTAAATATACTACAAAATGCAGCTCGTTATAGTCCTCTATATATTTCATTCATACATGTGCACAAGCTTTACCTTTGCCTATTTTATGTAGCCCCAACCCGTTTTATCTGCGGCCACTGTTATGCTGTCCCTAAAAATCACTTCTAGAAATGCCACTGTTAGAGCCATTGATCTCTGTTACAGATGTTGTTGGGAGGATGACCATGACATGTATCCTTGCAATGGCAACAACAGTGCGACAGAAGTATAGCATGGCAAACAATTTTGAAATGCTATCATATATTTTAAGTATAGATCAGTGTTTACTTTTATTATGTTGTAATTTAGTGCACAATTGCTGTAGTGGCTATAAAAGGCTTTTTAAAGTGACAGAGTACCTCTTCTGCCTACTTCTTTGTGAAGAACTTTGAAAACTTCATGAAACTTCATGAAGTGCACTGTCTAAAAAAGTAAGGCAGAAAAACAACAAACTATGCTTTGCAGGAGAGAAGCTCAAACAATTAATATTACACGTATTGTTTTTTTAAAATAAAAATAGGCTGATATATAACCTTTTTACCACAGAGAATAAATTTAACAAGTACACTTTTTCTGGGAAAATATGTTTTTTTTTGTTGTTGCTGGAAATGCTTTTCCAGAGGCAGAGGTGGACATTAAATGCAGAAAATATGAAATTCACCCAACTTTTTGGACAACATACAAACTTCATCCATCCTTAATGACAATCTGATGACTACCCAAGCGAGGCTTGAGAACACTTTCGAAGATTTCCATGATTATACATTAGAAAACATATTTGCAAGAGTCAAAGTTTTTCCTTAGCTTTGGTCCCAGAAAAGCTAAATGCTGGGATTGATGAATACCAAGGCTGCCTAGTCCTAATTCCACCTCATATATCATTATTCTTTTGCCCTACACTTCCTGTCCCTTTTTCTCATTCTTGATGGTTAAATTTCACCCCTGCTTTCTCTCTTTTATAACTGTTTTACAATCATTCTCTTTTTTCTTGCTTTTCACTTTTCTGCATTTTTCTTTTTTCTTCTAGGTCAAAGTCTGATCTAGATAAATTAGTCTCAGAGCTTCAGGTTGGGTGACGGTGCCACTACCTGCAAAAAAAAAAGATCTAGCTTTCAAAGCGTTCCAACTAAAAGACCTAAAGAGGAAATCACCACAGTAGGAACATTTTCATTTCTATTTTAAATGTGTTCAGATACCTCATTCCGTTCACTTTCTGTTAATTACAATCATTCATTAGTTTATGTAGCATAATAATAAAGGAAGGTGAATGACGATGATCCCTTAGCCCTCTACCCTCATTTGACATTAAAAAAGACTGTCTTGAAATCAAGGTTGCTTTCAATGTAGATTGACATTTGTTTGTAAAATGTGTCTTCCTCTTCTACACTTATCCTGCATGTGTTATCAAACTAATCCCAGACCTTCTAGTTTTGTCAATGGTTTCTTCAGTTTCTAGGCATCAAACAAGTATAAACAAAATAGAATCCACAAAGTGGTTGTTCAGTGGTCCCTGAAGGATGGGGAGCACACCGTGTTTTTTAAATGCCCCTCACACACCAACAGGCCCCTTGGTGTCATGCTTCATCATCGGGGCCTTCGCACCCCTCTACGGGATGCGGCGTGCTACGACAGAACGACTACGCAGGAGCACTTGGCAGTGAACTATGTGAGGGTGTGTATTGACGTGATGTGAGTGAGGTGAGGTGAAAAAGTGAATAAAAAATACCTGGCACTAAGGAAAAAGGAAATATTTATTCAGTCCCTGGCTGGTATTAGTAAAAAGTGCAAAGACTGGTTGAAAAAATACGTGCTAGGGTATATCAACCAACAACAGTGTCAACATGTTTCGGAGTACAAGACTCCTTCTTCAGGACGAGGATATGCACTATGATCCTCACCTTACTCACATGAGATGTGAAAGTGTTCAAAAAAATATTTTTATAAAAACAATGTGTAATATACCTATCAATGTTTTAAGTGATGGTATGCTCGTTGCGCCCAATTGGCGTATGAAATATTTAAGTTCAAAATGCGGTGGCCCCATGAGCCTTAGCGTAGTATTGGGGGTATCACTCCTCATTGCCCAGTCAGCAACGATGACTGCAAGGACCGAATGCCTGCCTTCCCCTCAACGCTGCTCTGCACTAGAAGGAGTCTTGTACTCCGAAACATGTTGACACTGTTGTTGGTTGATATACCCTAGCACGTATTTTTTCAACCAGTCTTTGCACTTTTTACTAATACCAGCCAGGGACTGAATAAATATTTCCTTTTTCCTTAGTGCCAGGTATTTTTTATTCACTTTTTCACCTCACCTCACTCACATCACGTCAATACACACCCTCACATAGTTCACTGCCAAGTGCTCCTGCGTAGTCGTTCTGTCGTAGCACGCCGCATCCCGTAGAGGGGTGCGAAGGCCCCGATGATGAAGCATGACACCAAGGGGCCTGTTGGTGTGTGAGGGGCATTTAAAAAACACGGTGTGCTCCCCATCCTTCAGGGACCACTGAACAACCACTTTGTGGATTCTATTTTGTTTATTCATGACGCTCAGGGAGACTGAATCCACTTTTCTCTCTCTCCCCCCTATTGTTGTTTTTCCATCAAACAAGTATAACCAGCTCAGTGACACTAACAATAATTTACAGCGAGAAAAGTGTGTGTAGGGAAAATGCTGTTGACACACAAGAGAAAAAGGGAGGATTGGGAGGATTGGGAGGAAAGAACAAAAGGGGCTAATAAGAGTGAGAACGAGGAGGAAACACAGAGGAAGTAGAAGGTAGATGGGAGGAACAAGAGCTTTGACACCTGCCTTCTAGGGGAAGGTTTAGCAAATAGGGGAAGCAGTGACAAACAAAAAGGATGGTGGGCTGCGGAAGCGTGGAGCACAAAAAAGGGGAAGGGGCAGGAAAGGAATAAGAGGGGTTCGTACACTGTAGAAGAAGTCTCAATGGACAGAAGAAGGGTAGGTGGAAGCAAGCAGGAGTCGACAAAAGAAGGGAGAATGGAGAGGCAGGAATGTGAACCAGGAAATTACAGAATTTTATAGTTGTAAAACTGTCCTTCATTCAGTTCAATATAAGCATTCTAATGGAGGCAAAAAGATACACATTAACAGTGACTAGCATCAAGTGGTAGCAAAGTATTCTCCAAGCCAAGATTTGATCAATAAAGTCTCAAGCTAATGGCTCGTCAAAAGAAAACAATGTTAAAAAAGGCAGAATCAAAGCACACTATTTGGTATATTAGAAACATTAGATGTGTTCAACAGCCTTGCTTCTAACATCCAGACTAAGAAATGGATGTCAAGCATGACAGAGACCAATTATAAGGAATACTTAAGTCTTAATCCATTAGGACACAACCAGTTTCTGCTTATTTCCACTTGAACTCTGTAAGGATTAATCTTGATGAATGACTCATTATCATGGTTGATATTTGAAAAAAATCTGTTTATTATATGCAAACTTTGGCTACTAGCAAATCAAGGCAGCCAATGAAGATATGTAAAGAAAAGAGAAAAAGGAGTAGACCACAACACAATTCCACTCACTAAGAAAAGGACTCAATCACATAGAATGATCTGTTGTAGTTTGAAGAACGTGCCCATTTAAACACATACTCAGAAAAACAAATGTTTGCATGTTTTGAGACCTATCAATATGGGCTACAGGATCCAATATTATGCAGATTAAAAAATATCGAACAGCAGCATCAAAACTGTTCCGAAGAATCAATAGCAGTTACGTAATTTTCATTACTGTAAACTTTATGCCCCTTGAAGGTGATTATTCTAAATGAAACCCTAACAGTAGGATCTGGCCAGAAAAGCAAGAAACTATGGCAAAGTAATAAATAAGAAAAACTCCTACATTTCAAAATTAAATTTTTATTAAGAGGTTAATTTTGTTTTTCGTGAATGTGGCAAATCAGGACAAAAATGTCAGTTGCCCTACCTGCCAAACTTGTGGTTTTCCCACCCTATTTAGTAGTGAGAGAACTGAGGTTTCTGATGGCATAGCCTAAGCTGACTGTTATTTGAGGATCCAAGCCCTGATGGTCTGTCCACCACTAAGCCGCTGTGTCACAGTCAGGTTCCCACTGCCATATTTAGAATGGGGGGACTGTCACCAGATTTCCCTGCTCGTATTTCCCAGTCTCTGGATTATCATGACCTGGGCGACATGGTGGTCCTAAGCAGGGTACTCAAACAGTGGCCCTAATTTGCAGTGAGAAAACTCCTTCTGTGTAAGGAAGATTGGTCTCTGTTTTTCTAATGCAGACGTTTGCTTTAGAGAAGCAAAAACATTTGCCAGGCGGAACCAAAGAACATGGCACCACTCAAACTGTTCTGCCTACAATCTGTCTGGTGCACTGGCATATTCCTTGCAATCAGTGAGATCCCAGCAAGGAATACTGGATCTCAAAATATGGTTAGCATTCCTCTACCAGGGGAGTGGAGGCCACAGCTGATGACGGCATGGACTGGCAGGCCACTCACCAGCATCTAAATGACCACCTAAATTCTATCAATTGGTCACAGTTTCTTATGGTGCTACATTTTTTATATATACTACAGTGTTATCTAACACCACCTCTGGGTCTACCCTTATTCTCACTGTTAGAAATGTGGGTCTCTAGTTAGCAAGGGCATGCACCTTAGTCCAAGTAGGGACCCTTCCTTCTAGTCAGGGTACGGGAGTCACACACCTTATATAATCCCTGCTCACCCACTTGTCAGCTTGGCACATGCAGAAAGGCATATCCCAAAGGCAATGTGTAAAGTATTTGCTCCCAGACACACAGCAACACAGTGAAAACATAACAAATGGACACCACACCAGTTTAGAAAACTAAAGTATCTTTATCCAAACCAAACAAGACCAAAATGACAAAAATCCCACCAACATAGTTCAAAATATGACTTTTAAAAGGTTTCAAGCAATTTTATCCTTAACAAACTATGGATGCATGACTTTTACACAATTACCTCTAATGTGTCGAAATCCACAAAGGAAAACAGCCGCAGAGAAGGGAGGCGTCAGTAAAACAGCGATGCGTCAGTTCCTCGTTCCTTGGGGAGGTGATGCGACAGTTTGGCTGCATGCAGGAAAAGTGATGTGTTGAATCCGAACTGTAGGGGGAATGATGTGTAGATTCCAAGATGGTTCTGGTCTACAGGTGATGCTTTGGAAACTTGCCACACAGGGGCGATGCATGGAAATATGGATGTGCGGTAGGTCAATTAAGCGGTGGCAAACAGGCGCTACATTGATTTATTCAGCCACAGTCTCATGATGCGTCAATTCTTTTAGCCACATGGCAGGGCCTGCATCGTAGCTGGTGCGGGGATCTTGGACGGAGATTGGTTCACAGAACTCAGCATGTAGAAGTTCTTCAAGCTGCCTGCAGGTGCTGCATCGATTTCTTTGGCTGCACAGTGGTGGTGTGTGGTACTCTCTCCCGCTCAAAAACAGGCGTTAGAAGGGCGATGCGTCAATTTTCATGGTTTGTTCAAGCTTTTTCAGCTCCCAGCAACAGGAACAACCTCCAGAGTACCAGAACTGGACCAGGCACCTCAGGGCAGGTCAGAACTCCCAGCAGTGGAGTTAATGGAAGCTGGTGCTTAAGTCTTTTTGTCCCTGAGACTTTAGAATTGGGGGCAAGCACACACAAACCCTTGGAGATTTCTCACAAGCAGGTTCCCATCAAAATTCCAGTTTTTGTCCTCTCCCTGGCAGAAGCAGCAACTGCAGGTCAACCCAACAAATCAACACACATCAAAGGGGCAGTCTATCTTTGCAGCTCTTCAACTCTTCTTCCTTGGCTAAGGTTCCTCTTGATTCCAGAAGTAATATAACATTCTGGGAATTTAGATATAATATTTCTACCTCACCTTCTCTTTGGAGTCTTTGTTGCAAGAGTCTCTGAGCTCATTTAAAATCAGTTCTGTCCTCCTTTGTCGAGCTTTACAAGTGGAGACAGTATTATGTGGGGCAGACATCCTATTCAGGTGCTAATGAACACTTCTCCGACCACTCTAAATGCAGAAAAGTGTATTCAGCCTGGTTGTGAGTCACCCAGAGAAGGCAGGACTCACTTCAACTCCACCTTGTGACTGTCTAGAGTGCATGCACATCCCTAGGTCCTGTCACTCCAATACCAGATAGTGAATACACGAACAGGCAGAGACACACAGGATGATTAAACAAGAAAACACCCACTTTCTAAAGGTGGCATTTTCAAACACACAATATAAAAACCACCTTTACTAAAAGGTGTGCTGTTGAATTCTGAGTTCAGAGAGCCTAAACCCCTAATCTCTATCTTGTCCCAATGGAAAGTTACACTTGTAAGATGTTGCAAGACAGCCCCCATGTTAACCTAAGGTACAGGCAGCCTTTCAATAGTGAAAAACAAAATGACCTGTATGTCACTATCAGGACTATCAGGAACTGCAAAACACAACAGTGCATATCTTACCTTTCACATACACTGCATCCTGCCCATCAGGGTACCTTGGGCCTATCTGAGGTGTGCCTTACATGTAAGAAAAGGGAAGGGTAGGGCCTTGCAAGTGGGTGCACTTTCCAGGTCGACATGGCAAGAAAAACATGCCTGATCAGACACTGCAGTTGCAAGTCTGAGACACATTTGAAAGGTTACTGGTGTGGGTGGCACAACCAGTGCTGCAGGCCTACTAGTAGCATTTGATGTTCAGGCCCTGGGTGCACACACAGTGCACTTTACTAGGAGCTTATGAGTAAATCAAATATGCCAAACATGGATAACTAATCAGAATCACAATGTATCCAGGGAACACTTGCACTTTGGCACTGATCAGCAGTGGGAGAGTGCCCAGTCTACTGAAACCAGCAAAAACAATAACCAGCAGACAGTCCAAAAATACAGGAGGTAGAGGCAAAAAAGACATTATTTTTCGTAAATTGTAATGACTTTAATTAATCACACAATAAACTTTGTACTGACAGGGGGAACTAAACTAAGGATGCCAGGTCTAACACTCACTTTACAGAAACAATTCCTACTGTGACAATTGATTTATTTGATCCTTTTTTAGAGCTATTTTTCAATTTAAGTTTTATGATTTTGTGATACAGGTACACAGTAAAAAAAAACAGTACATTTTGACTGAGATCATGGTCAATTGCTATGTTAAGATATTTCTCATTGTTACGCCTCACCTGGGGAGGCATAGCATTTTGACACATTTTCAGGTTCACCACTAATGATTAATCTGTGAATGTGCCAAAATCCATGGGTGGATGCGTGGGAACACTCATCCTCCATCCATCGAAAGGCCTCCCTGGGGCAAAGTAACACAATGCAGTGATTTGTGCTACATTGTGTTGCTCTAGATTAATCAAGTAATGCAGGGCCACGCAAGGTGGACATGCATGGCTTGATAAATCTAACTTAGTAGTTGTGTTGCCCTTGCATGGTGCAAAGGAGATGCAACTCTTTGATAAATATGCCCCTTAGTGTGATTTAGATAATGGGGTTAGTCTTGTGTACTCAGAAGAAACCCTTCCATGTGTTACCCCAGTTTGTGGTGAAATTAGATGTGGTTGCTGGCTGGGGGTTGTTAGGGTGTGTAAATGATTGGTGGTGTGAATAGATAGGACAGAAAAGGATTAGTGTATTGATTATGAAATAGATAGTGTTGATGAAGATTATGGTAATGATAGATTGCAAGAAGTAGATTACCAGTTTGTGAGAAGGTAGGGATTATAAACTGTGCGTGGAGATGTGGGTAATTCACACAAAAACATAAACAAGTAGTTCAAGAGTTATGCAATGTTGTGTAGTAGTCTAATAATGGTATGCAAATTTAGTAAGAAGTCTAATAAGAGACAAAGGACACGCGGAGGATGGTAGGTATTTCGTAGCTATAATCAAAGTACTTTGTGTTTTGTGAAGGGTGAATGCAATTAAGAGGTAGAAGATTGCAGAATTCCATGCAATCTTGAGTTGCTGGTGGCAGAAAGAAAGAGTATTTTGGTGTTTGATATTACTTTTATTTGTAAGTGGAAGATCTGTTGGGATGTACGATTAGTTAAGATCTATTAAAGTATATTGTAAACTTGACCCTATCATCTGTTTTGTTCACAGAGCAGGCTTTAATCTTGTTATCTGTTCCACTTTTTATGTCATATAGAGAAATAACAGTTCTTAATCTCTCTTTTTAATTCCAGATGGTTGTTGGGGGCTTTAATTTTGAGGGCAGTTCCAAAAACTGGCAGCCTGATTGGCAAACAAACGCTAACTGTTGTTTTTGGGGGAGGGAAGGTGGAATGATGAATAGTTGTGATAACCTTGAACTTAGATTTCAAGGTGGGAAGTATTTGACATATGATTTATGCATTCTCTTGTGCATGTGTGAATGCATTTTGTCAAGAGATTCTTAGAATTGTGCCAGGTCTGCTGAGGTTTTGAGATTTTCCCTTTTATTTTTTTTAGGTCTTCAGTCATCTAACTGGTTTCTTTTTCATTTTGGTGTCTTTTATTGGTATTAAGGACATTGTTTTGTCAAAGATTGTATTCATCCAATATAGCTTTGTAATACAGTTTATTGTCTTAGGCTGTGTGCTTGTGATGAGATGGGTTTTTAAGTCCTCCATATTCAGCTTATTGCAGAGTTTATAGTTTGTCACTGAATGAAATTAGTTAGTTGAGGGTCTTGAAGAGATCTCATGCGAGAAAGAGATGAAGTGAAAATATAGTCCGGCTGACAGGAGAGATTGCAGGGATTGTTATAGTGTCCCAACTTAAGAGGAATTATGCTGTTGTATGACCTGCTTTTACGTTTATCATAGTGATGAGCTGAGTTATGCTATGAGTGACCAAGACTGATAGGATGGCCTTTGGTTGAGGCATTGTATATTTGTTGAGCGAGATATTTAGGGCACCAAGGACATATAGGCTAGAGTTAGTGCCAGACAGATCTGAGTTTCCATGCAAAAAAGAAGCAGTATAGAGTTCAGTTACTGGATGGAGGAATGTATAGTTGAAGAGAGTATAAAAAAGGGGTTTAATATATGGCCTGCTATATGGAACAGCCAGGTGACATTCTAGGTAAGTGGCCCATCCTGATAATATGACCTTCGCTTGGGGAATTTTTGGTTTGTCAAACATGATTTTTAGGTCATCAAAAATGCATTAGTTAGAGCGTGTGTTGGACCGGACTTATATTGCATCCAAAGGCATTAATAAAAGTATTGAATGAAGTTTCTATTTCCCTGTTTCCACATTCCCGGTAGGGGAGGGAATTTGGCCTAACGGCTAGGGCGGTCGACCTCGGAGCGGGGAACCGGGTTCAAGTCTCAGCAGAGGCGCTCAACATGCTGTGATTCTGGGCAAATCACTTAGGGCAGATTTACAAGCCACTTGTGCGTCACTTTTCCCATGTTAAAAGTGATGCAAAAGTGGCCCAGGGGGCTTGTAAATCCGGTCCTTAATCTCCCCGTGCCAAACAAAAAAAATTAAAAATGTATTTGTCCGTCTGTAAGGTAACTAGTGCTCATGTAAAGAGCTCTGATACCTCCGAGTCTAGTTTGCGCTATATAAAACTCCGCAAAACAAAATAGCTGGAGGACATTTTAGTGAATATAGGATTGAAGTTTCTTCCAATACAAGAGCTTGACACCCTCTCTTTACAATATCCTTTTTTCTAGATTTTATGGTTCACTTGAAAATAGTTGCCAGGCTTCATCTTTGCTTTCCGACTTAATTGTGAGCATAGCATCAGTATCTTGGTAGGATTATTTCATGATGCATTGTGGCCACATCAACTACTAACCATGTGTCTGTACAAATAGTCGGTATGATTTTGAGTCAGCCATTAGTTCAGAGATATTGTTTATCTTTTTGTCATTGGTCGCACTTTGATCAGTAAGCAATTTTCCCGGTGTGTGTGTTTAAGGGCAGAAAGGGATAGAGCCATGTTAGTGTTTGTATATTCCTTTGCATGTTCCTTTGAGGTCTTGGTTGATTTGTTGTGAATAGTTGGTGGATATCCTTTTTGTGAACTGAAGGGTAATGAAACTATATGGTGGATGAGATGTTTATGGGCCAGTTGGTTGTAGCATTATCGCTCTCTCGGCTGTCACAGTCTTACTCAAAGAGAGTTAATGAGAGTATAGTAGGGAGATTATATGAGATGGCAAGTGAGAAATCTCTGGGCCTATTCACACATTGAATTTTGTAGTACTTTAGTAGTACTATGAGGGATCTCGTAATATGCTTGGTGGTGCCACGGCAGCACCGCCTGCATATTAAAACCTCACACTACTGCAACACCATCACACGAACAGAGATCCCTGGCAGTTGAGGCAGTCCTGTTGTGGTCCCACTGCCGTAGTTGTAATAAAGCGGGTGGACCACCAGTTTGGCGGTTCAGGGAGCGCAACTAAGGAATCAGCAGTCCCATGAGCCACCAAACTCTTAAATAGGCCCTTAGACTGTGAATTAGGTGATGTAGATCTCCCTGCTAAATGTTTCTCTCGTACCAACAGTTGATGAAGTAAAGAAGCTGGCCCTAAAGAAGCAGACTCCTACCAAGAGGAGTCCCAACTGGGTCCCGGGCATCCGCACCACCGAGGGCATGTTGCGATTGGCAGGCGCAGATGTGGCCAAGGCCTTCGCTCAATACTACGAGGAGATTTACCAGTCACAGACTGGGAGAGGGGAAGAGGAATGTAGCGAGTGTCGAATGTCGTCGACTAATGTAAACAGTATGCACATTAATCCGATGTGATAAAAGAAGTGCAATTACTGTTTTTCTAAGCTTGTCAGAAATTATGTTCAATATTACACAAGCTACCTTTGTCTTGCCTTAAAATGTTTCTGTCTTAAATGTACTTGTCATGTGTTGGTGTAGGATGCAGGATTGTGTCCCACTATATTGATGTGCTTGTATTTCTGTTCTTTGTCATTTTTCTTTTATTAAATTGAATGTCGATGGACACTCACAATATAGTACTGAATCTAGTCTATATTTATCCTATTGACTAGTTGTTCTGTTTAAGGACCACTGTTCTAATACAAAACTGTCACCCAAGGCCCTTATCTACCTTTTGGTTTCCCTTGTGTTTTTGAAAATCTGTTTAAAATGATGGCCCTCCGTGCCTGTTTTATGCACTAAAGTATACCCCTATTTTGGTTCCTGATAGTTTCTTTCACGCCATTGAGGCAGAGCAACTCACGTTATTGTGGGGAGGCGGGAGTCCAAGGATCGCCCCATGGAGCTCCTGTCTGGGGTATATGAGGGGGTGCTGGCGGTTCCGGATATCAGAAAGTATTACTGGGTGACACAGCTAGTCAATATTAACAGGTGGGTTTTCTCCCCCACGGAGGAACCGGCATATCGGGTGGACCGTATGGCCTGGGTAAGCACGGTTATCTCTTAGCCCTATACAGGAGGTGGAGGAACGACTCCACTCCTCCCAACTTACATGAATGCAGTGACTGCAGTGTGGCGACAGGCGACCAAGATGACGGGGTGGGGAGCTAAACTCACGAAGCCAACCCCGTTATGGGAATTGGATTATCTCACGAAAACTGTGCGACTAAAGGGCTTCCGCGGATGGAGCAATATTGGAATTGATGTCTAAAAGAATGGGAAGATGTTAGGTTTTGCCACATGGCAGTTGGAGTACCAGATGGGGGAGGGGAATGTCTGCACTACTTACAGTTGAGGCATGCATTACAATGTCATCTGAAAGTCACGGATCAGCTGCCAGAATATGCCCCCCGGAGGATAGGCTGCTGCTTGATGCAATGCTTGATAAGGCTATCTCACTCACGTACATAAAATGGATAAATAACACGCCGGACCCTCTAGGACCCCTGTGGGAGGCCTGGGAGTCAGATCTTGGACTCCTAGAGGATGACGGCTGGGCAGAGCCATTACAAAGCCCTAGAGAAATAGCGGGGATGTAGGGAAACTGGGACATTCTTCCATATCCTTTGGGCATACCCTAAGATCCAAAGCTTCTGGGAGAACCTAGCCCGGGTCATGTCTGCATTAGTAGGCACCACTGTGCTGGTAGATGCCAGGTGGCATGTCCTGGATGTAACAGGAGACATAGTATGGCCCAAATTACTGGCGGGTGTAGTAGCAAAAAGAAATATTGCCAGACTGTGGGGAGTCTCTGAAATCCCAATGGTGGAGGGCTGGTAAAACGATCTGGACTTGTGTCAAATGGCGGAACAAACAGTGTACCAAAGCAGAGGGTGCCCTCGAAAATGGGAAAAGATCTGGGAAGCTTGGATTGGCTATAGGGGAGATTTTTCAAGTGATTGAGATGAGCCTTTCAGCAGAGTGCAAGTGATTTCAGGTTATCCATGGCCACATAGGTAATAGTCAAGATTTTGGGGAACTGTGCATTGTGAATGATGATGTATTTTGTATGTGCTGCTCCACTGCTGAATATATTGTACAATTTTCATGGAAGCATGTTGTTTATGGTTAATAAAAATATATTGTTTTAAAACACAACAAAACAAAAATGTCTGCTATAAAATAATTTAAACAAAAGAGGAAAGTTGTATTTTTATAGTTGGTGTACAGCTAATACAAATATATATAAATGGACATAGAAAAAAAACTATTTCAACTTTTGGGTCAATGATAGACTTTGCAGAGAGCAATCAATAGTGTCAGCAATGGATGTTTCCAGAACAATTCCCAAAAAACAAGATCTTTGCCTACCATACCTAACCTTTCATTTGCATGCTCACCTGTAAGTGAAGATGCAAATGAGTTCACAGCTAAATTATGTCACTTCCATTGGAAAAAAGAGATGCATAGCAGATAGACACCGCAATTGGAACATGTAGAATGCTTAAATGAATGCTAAATTATGTTTTCCATGCTGGATGTGACTATGGGCTTAGCCTTTGCAAACCTTTGTTACTTGATTAGCATTATGGTAATTGCACTCATTCCAGCAGCTTTTGATTCATCTGAAAATTCCCAGTTTACCTAGATTAGACTAAGACTAAATATATCTTTAATTTCTTGTTAATCAGGTCAGTCTCTTTTTTAGAAGAGATAATATCTGCAAGTCTCAAAAACAACATGTGAAAGGAGGACCAATGCCTTTCTAGGTCTTTTGGAAACAAGAGGAACAACAGATATCTACCCCAGACTGCAAAAAAGAAAGAGGTGAGTTATATAATAATGCTGACTGGTGGGAAATCATAGAGGTTTTTGGGACCATGATAATGGGCACAGCTAGACTTCAGGGTACTTGAAGCAGGTTGTCGGGGATTGGTAGTATTAGATTGGCCCTTAGTTAATTGTATGCTAGTTGTGCTCAACACTTGCGACCCCTCACACACCATGTTTACCTTGACTCTCATATATGGTCATTGTCTTTTCATATTCCATAGAACTTCCCTTTTGCAAAGATTCAGGACTTCTAAAGCTCTCCGGCTCTGTTGTTCATCCCTTCTCAGAAGAAAGACACTCTGGAGCACATGAAGTTGCACCTTTCGCATCAAATACCATTTTTCTTAACTTTTATTCTAAAAATGTTTGAATGGTGTTTATTGTTGCCATTTTGGGCTCCATCCAAGATAAATATACCTACCTTGGGAATCTGTTAACTGCTAAAGACTAAGGGCCCGAATACGATTCTGGGGTGCATGTACTGCCAGGCTCTTGAGGGAGCAGTGGTGGTGGTCTCTCGACTGCCCCATAATGATTTGGGGAGTGGGACAGCTACAGACCCACCGCAGCAGGTGTTGCAGCGATCAGGAGGTCACAATATGTTTGCCGTGACCCCCGTGGTCCTGCCAAGCATATTACAAGTTTCCTCAATGCAGGCGGTGTCATGGAGGTTCCTACCCCATGAACGACATGGTGGAGAGGAAACACAGGAGGCCCTCCAGGACCCTTCTGCCTCCTCTGCATGTGGATGCACACAGGGGCACAACATATGCCCCACTGTGTGCATGCACACCAGTTTCTGAACGGCATGGACTTTTCAGTCCATGCTGTGCGGAAACTGTTGTGGTGTTCCCACTGTGGTGCCCATTTTCTGAGGCATCACTGTGGGAATGCCAAAACCAGCCAGCCAGACAGAAGGAAACTCCTAATCTGGCAGATGGTCTGAGCATGGCTTTGGTGTTGTGACTGCGGGGCATACCCGGAGCCACACCGCCAAAGTTGTAATCAGGCCCTAAGTAGGTTACTTAACGGTCATCTGTCTTCCATTACAGATGTTCCACGCTCCTGGACTTGCTAAATGCTGTGTTTGTCTCTATGATGCTTTCCCTATTTACCCCTACCTGTCAAGTAATCAATCTCCTACCCTGATCCCCTTCTTACGAAATATTTTAAGCTGGGTTCTGTTACCACCATCAACAGATCCACACTTAGATGGGTGGATGTGATTTAAGCAACACTAAACTGCTACAAAGTGAGGTTTAAAAAAAGTTGCTAATTTACTCATAGTATCCACTTCATTCAGCCCAGAAAGAGACACCATAGTACAAATAATAAGTTAGAACAATGGTAGACCATGGATAATAAGTGTGGAGTTTTGTCCACTCCTTACGAAGAATCATTGTACCTGAGGATTTCTTTGTTCCGAAATATATTCCTGTGGAGATATGATTGCACAATTACTTTATTAACTCACTTCTGCAATGAGTTGACAAGACTCCTGAGGTGTGAGCCGGGAGCGTGAATGGTTGTTTTTTCCCTGCACTCTGCTTTTAACTATTTTCCTCAACACTTACCGCATTTCGCTACGCTTTTAAATTCACACAAGGTTCTCAGCTTGTTTTTAAAACTTACCTGTTCTTGCATGGTTGGGAAGTGCGGAGAGGCAGGGCAAGGCACTAGGCTGTAGCTCTCCCAGGGCGGCTGGGGTGTTTCCGCCATCATGGGGGGAGTAAAAGGTCAGCGGGACAGTTGTTGTGACCCAGACCGCCCGGACTGCTTGAATGCAGGCACAGCTGCGACCGCGCTGACCAAGACTCCTGAGGTGTGAGCCGGGAGAGAGAACGGTTGCTTTTTCCTTGCACTCTGCTTTTAAGTATTTTTCTACACACTTACAGCATTTCACTATGCTTTTAAATTCACGCAAGGTCCTCAGCTTGAATTGCCAATACATTTTTAAAACTTACTTTTTCTTGCATGGTTGGGAAGTGTGGGGAGGCAGGGCAAGGCACTAGGCTGTAGCTCTCTTGGGGCGGCTGGAGCGTTTCCACCAAAGTTGTTTATTTAAAGAGTTTTGTATAGCGCGAACGTGACCCTTATTTATCAGAGCGCTACACATTACATGAGGTAGGTTAGCGATACATTTTGCATAGACGACATTTCAACAATGACATGAGGTAGGTAATTATACAGCAATAAGTATTAACATAAGTTTAAACAGACATGTTAGATAAAGTTTGGTATCAATGAGTACTGGACCTTCCAATACCAAAAGCTGTGTCATGTACTTCCCCGTGTAGTCTCCCTTCCCGAACCAGGTGAGGAATAGTACCGTTTGATGTTCTCTCCAGTATCGCTGGCGATTTTCTCTTTTCTTACATTGCTGTTCTGTTTGGTAACTCCTAGGTTATGGTGTTAATGATGCCCTATCTTGACTATGGTAGAAACTTACACATTAGGAAGATCTTAGCTTCCCTCTTAAAGGTTGCTGTGTTTGGGATTTTCCTAATGTTTGGAGGGAGTGAGTTCCATATTCTGGGGGCTGCTCCTGAGAAAGCTCTATCATGTGTTTTCTTCTTTCTGAAGATGGGTGGTCTCAGCAACAGCTCCTTAGCACTCCTGGCAGATCTGCTTCCACCTGATAACTCAATTTTCTGGGCCAAGTATCTTGGTGTGTTGTAATGGAGCGCTTTGTGGTTAATACATGCCATTTTTAGTTGAATTCTGGGTTCGTATGGTAGCCAATTTAACGCTTTCAATTGTGGAGAGATATGGTCGAATTTCCTCGATCCGGCAATGAGTCTTGCAGCTGCATTGAGACATGCTTTTAGAGGTGCTGTGGAGATTTTAGGTAGACCTTCTTAGGTTGTACATCCATATTCAATCCTCGAGATAACGACAGATTGGAATGCTAGTTTGAGATCCACAGTAGAAATTATTGGTTTCATTTTCCTAATGTAGTTCAAATGGAAGCGGGCACTTTTTGCCATTGCTTTGATGTGGGCTTTCATGTCTAGGTTCTCATCTAGTGTGATTCCTAGTGATTTCGCTGAGTCCATTAGAGTAGGGGTGCAATTTAGTGTTGTGATCAGTTTGGTCCATTCCTTCACTTCTGTGTGGTTCTTCGGTGGTGTGATTAATAGGAATTCCCTTTTTTGTGCATTTAGCTTCAGGTGATTGCTAGTTAACCATTGTAATAATATTTTCAATGCCTCATTCATTACCTTGATGTCTTCCAGAGATGTGATCCTGATGTATATCTGCATGTGGTCCGCGTACATGTGATAGGAAATCTTTGAGTTTCATAGGATCTCTGTAAAAGGTTCGACATATAGGTTAAAAAGTGATGGTGATAGTGTAGATCCTTGTGGGACTCCAATTGAGTTAGGGCATGATGGTGATAGTGTCTGGATGACCAGGAATCTTTGCGTTCAATTGTGAAGGAAGGTATCAAACCATTTCAACACATTTCCAGATATTCCCATCCTGTCCTGAAGTCTGGTTAGTAGGTTTTCATGATTAATTGTGTCAAATGCCGAGGACACGTCAAGAAGGAATAGTAGACACGTTCGATTGTGTCTCAAGTCCACTTTTTACATTTGGTAGGTTGCGTCGTCTTGCTCTCTTTCACAGTGTTTATCATGAAGGTTATGGCATGGTGATCTGACCAGTCGCATGGAACAATTGATTGTATTGAAGTATCCATATTTCTCGATATTATCCAGTCCAGTGTAGCTCCTTTTGAGTGTGTTGGCTGTGTGCAGGCTTGGGTGAGGTTAAGTTCTGACAAAAAGCCTTTGAGAGCGTTGACCTGTTTGTCATTATTGTCGTCCCAGTGTAAATTAAAGTCACCTAGGAATATGTTATTGGCGTGAGTGTTAGAATTAGCCGTTATAATCTCCATCAATTGGTCTATGAAAGTTACATGTCTCCTGGTGGGTGGTATAGCGCATGCAGATTACACCTTTGTTTGTGTGCTGATCTTATATTGAGACCTAGATATTCACAGGATTCGAGTGGTTCAGATTGTATTTGGCTGACTTCTATGTCTGACCGGTGGATGCATGCTATACCACCTCCTGTCTTTTTTAGTCTATCTAATCCCATGATGTTCTACTGAGGGGGCACTAGAAGATCCATGACTGGGGACGAGGATTCCGAGAGGCATGTTTCTGTTAGGATTGTCAAGCCAATCTCCTGGCTAATGATGAGGGCGATACATATAAAAGAGGGGTCCCAGTACACAGTCTATTTGACACAGCAAACAATTCAAAACAATCATATAAGTAAACATAGACGTTATGTTTGAGTCAGACACACTGGTATTTAATCACAAGGGGTAGCGAGAAATAAAGCGTATAACTTCAACATACTCATATATAATAACATTCGTGCCCCAAGTTGTGAAAAAGTATAGAAGTGCAAGTGAAGAAACAAGTAGTGGGAAAATGTCCTGCGTGAAAAATAAAGGACTAGTCTTTGGCTTCACAATGGTAATTAGCTGTTGGTAATAACAAAAGGCCAACAGTTGGAACACAATAAATGACCACATCAATTTCAGACAGAACCATGCTTATTGCTCATCAACATATATTCTCTGTTTGAGATGGCGTCAGCTGGTAGCGGGGAAAGGAAAAGTCGACGTTTCGACCCCAAAACTGATGCTAGGTGACGATGGAGCCTTAGGGCGGGGTCTTCATTGGGACGGTGATGTGAGGGGGAGGGGCTTAAGTTATCCTAAAATAATGAAAAGTCGTGAGTCGAAGAATAGGCAAGTGGAAATTGAATTAAAAAGTGAAATGTCTGAGGACATTTACGGTAAGGAGGAAACAGTACTAAGATTGGGCCATCCGGCTCCAAATGGCGGGGAGTGACGATCTGTAATATATTCAAAATAGCGCGTTTATTTGTCATGTGCACAGGAGGGTTCAATCATGTACAAGAATGAAAATAAATCAATATACGTGTACACTCACGAATAGTGGTATTGATGGCAGATAAACTATATATATTTCAAAGTGAATGCTGCCGCTTTCATCAGTCGTAGCTGTATGTGAAACATTAAAAACACGGAGGGAGCAACATTAAGAGGGAAGATATACGGAATGTAATGGGAGAAAATGGAAATAGGTCCGTACTAGACGCCACTCTCTTAAGGTAGCCTAGCCGGTCTGAGTTCAGGCAATGGGAAGAGGACATCAATAATTGCCGCAGCCGCGGTTGACGATGTCTCTAGAAAAGGAAATACGGAACAGTAAGATAACCGATCTTCAAAAGATCGTGACTAGAACGCAGGGATACACTCACGGGCATAGTTGTCAGAACACATACCTGGTTACAAAGAAGAGCCGCCTTCAGTCAATCAAGGGGTCCGGTATACGCCACACGAGTCAGCAAACGAGTGGGAACTCGGCCGCGTCAGTTTATGAAAGGAGACGTAGCGTAGCGCGCGTGCACGTGGACTAACGCGGAATGCGTGTGATAATGGTAGAAAGACTTTGAAAAGCATGCCAGGCGAAAGGAAGGTAGTGGAATAATAATCTAAACTACCACCATTAACCTGATGTTGTCATCGATTTGTGCAAAAAAGATATTAACGATACAGCATAAAGAACGTATCGATGCACAGCTATTGCCAAGTAATTCAACAAGCATTTGCAATGCAATAGGTCTCGCAGCATTAAAGTTTGAGTTATTGGCATTGTATATGACAATGTGTTGCATAAAATGTTTAGCAAAGTCTGTTTTGGTGAATAAAGATGATTTGCAAGATGATAGCGATGGAGTGGGGGATGGATGGATGGATGGATGGAGTGGAGGGGATGGATGGATGGAGTGGGGAATGAATGGATGGATGGATGGATGGAGTGGAGAGGATGGATGGATGGAGTGGGGGATGGATGGATGGATGGATGGAGTGGAGGGGATGGATGGATGGATGGATGGATGGATGGATGGATGGATGGAGTGGAGGGGATGGATGGATGGAGTGGGGGATGGATGGTTGGATGGATGGATAGAGTGGAGGGGATGGATGGATGGATGGATGGATGGAGTGGAGGAGATGGATGGATGGATGGATGGATGGGGGATGGATGGAGTGGGGGGATGGAGTGGGGGGATGGAATTCATGTGTGCATTAAAAAGAGGAATCTAAGGATAGAAATAAACGGGGCACCCTCCACTCGCATAGTGTATATAAATACTAGCCCCATTTACGCATCGCTCATTTCATTGTAGTGGGTGGTGCCCTACCTTCTGTACTCAAGCGAAAGGGGCAGCCTTATCCCATCTTAGGTAGTGAGATCCAGCAAACTGACTGATGCAACAGTTGACAAACTAGGAGACAGCAACTTACTCACACTCCTTCATATACAACATTCCCTAACTAGCACATATCCTCCCCCTTTTGTGAACTGGGCCCAGGTATTTCCCCAGAATCACAGGAATTTGAGCCCAGCAGAGACTCAGCCTTGGTTCCCCAGTTCGCAGTCACGGCTCTGGCAGAGAGTGTCAGGCAGACGCCACATAAAAGCTTGGCTCGTTCTGGGCTCGAGGTTCTAACAGGACCTTGAGCTGAGCCAGGCTTCAGGCTTGAGCCTGGCTCGAGCTTTCAGTGGCTCGCTCGGCTCTTTAGTGAAGTTCATGCATCTTTCCACCTCTTCCAATAGTTTCTGTCTGCTGTTTTTTAAGCCCCATGGTTCCTGTCAGTTTGAAGATTTACTACTGAAAATGTACTTCTGCACTGGAGTAAGATTCCGAACTCGCTGGTATTCGCAAAGGATTCCAGAACTTCTTGTAGGAATCGGCAGTGGTTACAGACTCCCACGATTAAATGTGAAACTCTTGTAAGGCACATGTGACACTCCCTTTCTGCGTGTGTAGTTGTACTTGCTGTGCATTTACCTTTAAAAGATGTGTTGTGTCTCTGCTGCAAAGTACTTTAACCTACACCCACCAGTTTGTGCTCCCCTCCTGGTGCTGTCCTGATTTGACATGACAATGCTCTCGATATATATCATGTGTGAAGACTACACATGGGGTAACTCCTGCACGGTGGGTGTGCATCTGAGGCGCAGCTCACTGACGCACAAGGCTCTGTGAATCGACAAAGTTCTGCAGAGAGGCATCTCTTCTCTGCTCCAGGTGCCTGACTCCAGGACTGACACCCGACTGGTTTTCTACCCGCAGCACCGAAATGTTACTGTCCCAGCTGGTACAGAAATGAGCAAAGTCGCCTAGAACCTGTATTTCTAGGCCTTACCTAACATACTTCAAACAGAAACTGCACACAGAGAAAAAAAATGAATAGTCCTCTAGACCTGCGTTAACGACCCCTGACTCATAATAGCGGGAGGGGGGCGGGATACAAAGACATGGACAGCGGGAGGGGGCGGGATGCAAAGGGTACGAGGACACAGACAGCGGGTGGGGGGTGGGAAGAGGACACAGACCAGCGGGAGGAGGGCGGGAACGAGGACACAGACCAGCGGGAGGGGGGCGGGAACGAGGACACGGATGCAGCTTTTTTCAAGCACACTTGCGTTGACATTAAATAACTTCCATGCCAACAATCGTCGTAGAACACAAAAAGTGGGAGCATTACAAACATTTGCAGACCATTTAGCAACGATAAGCGATCCCCCCCGGATCTTTATGGCGGCGGCGAAAGTGAAAGCGCAGTGGGGGCGCACGAGACGCCGTCACCATGAGCGTGCACATTGGCTGCTCCCAGTCTGAATTGCAGACTGACTCACGCGCGCGACCAAATCCGGTTAACAATCCTGCACGCGTGACCAGCTCTTGTCTCTCCCATTGACAATGCTGCGCGCGTGGCCAGCTCTTGTCTCCACTCGTTGTCGGCTGAGCCGACAGCTATGGTTCTCGCAGCGAGAACGCGCTTTCGCGCGCTTTCGCGCGCTTTCGCGCGCTTTCGCTAAGGCGAGACCTAAATAAGGAATATGGGAGCGCACCTCTCGGGACATGAGGGTTTAGCATCCAGAATATAACAGTATCATGATGTGTATAACAATGCACCAATCTTCGATTAAATAGTGTTAATGGTAAACAGACTTAAAAAAAAAAATGCCAGACAAAAGGAAAGTAGTGGAATATTGATCTAACATTCCACACACAAAAATAAGTTTGCACATTGTTGTCATCGATTAGTGCCAAAACAGATATTTGACGATACAGCATAAAAATCGTATCGATGTATAGCTATTGCCAAGTAATAAAAAAATTGATTATGGGCGCGCACCTCTCAGGACTCGAGGGTGTAGCGTCGGGAATACAAATAACAGTATTATAATGTGTATAACAAAGCAGCAATGTTCAATTAAATAGCGTGGCAAACGTAAAGACATGCATCTCTCATACATTAGGATGAAAGTGTCACATTTTCTCCATTGTGACCGCTTACAAATGACAAAATCAAAGAAAACCACAGACCTTGTTCTTGTTTACATTATGATATCATGCCCCTTACGATGTACTACCCATTATTCGTGCGACAGTCATGTAAGAAAGAAAGAATGTGGGTAGCAAGCTTAGTATTATTCCAGTAGTTCCTACAGGATGTCAGATAGGCGAAAACTATCTATAACATAGTACAATTGCGTTTATTTGGATAGTGTCGCCAATTGTGCGTGGCTGCTTTCCAATTCGTTAAGACCATTGTTCACTGAATCAAAGAGGGTCATCCATTTGGATTCTCGAATGTTCAGGATCATGGTGATATCACCCCCTCTAGGGCCAAGCGTAACTTTCTCTAGAACGATCCATTTCAGCGTATCGGGAGTGTGGCCCAGTCTCTTGAAGTGCTCAACTAGTGGGGCGCCTGGTACCTCACACCATATCCTACTGCAATGTTGCAGTATTCTGTTTTTTGCTTTTTGTTGGGTTTGTCCCACGTGAAGTTGGTCACAGGGACATTGAATTGTGTGTATCACATTCATTGTGTTGCAGTTTGTGTGTGATTTCAGAGTGATCTTCCGTTGCTTGTGCATAAATTCTTTGGATTGTATTGTCATTTGGCATGCTTTACATGATCCGCAGCTATGATGTCCGAGAATGGGAGGATGATTCCACATCGATAATACAGTGGGTGGCTCGGGAGTTTCAAGGAATGAATGAACAACTTGGTCTTTAATGTTCTTCGCTCTTCTGTAGGCATGGAGGGGAAGCGCATCTTGGTGGATGTCATCGGAAATAAGTGCCCAGTGTTTATTCACAATTTTTTTTAATAGCATTGCTTTTAGTAGAGAAAGTTGTTACACAGATCATCTTTTCATTAGTGGAGTCACTTCTATCTCTTGGTTGCAGGAGGTCCTCTCTCGGGCTGTACCATGCACGCTTCCGTGCCCGTTTGATGAGTCTGCCTGGATATCCCCGTTCTTATAAACGATTGGTTAATTCCTCTGATTCTGTCATGTAATCTGCCTTTCGTGAGCAGTTCCTGCGTAAACGCAGGAACTGCCCGAAGGGTAAATTGTCCCTGAGACCTCTTGGATAGTGGCTGCTGTATTGAGGCAAGGTATGCCGTTCTGCCAGCTTCCTGTGGAGAGTGGTTTGAAGTAGGCCATTCTCCTCAAAGATTTTAATATCCAGGAAATCAATGTGTTTATCATTCGATTGTATTGTAAACTTGATATCAGGGCTATTTTCATTTAGCCAGGTGTGAAAACACTGTAGGTCTGACGTTGTTCCAGTCCTGATCAGGAGAACATCGTCTATATAACAAACCCATAGGTCCATGTTTTTGCTAAACAGGATTAAGTCACTGAACACGTAGTGCTCCTCGTAGTCGGCCATAAAAATGATTGCAAGATCTGGGGCGAATGCAGGGCCCATGGCTACTCCCTTGGATTGCAGAAAAAACTCATTCTGAAAAATGAAAAAATTCCTCATCATGGCAATTCTAAGCAGGTCGATAATGAAATCTGTGGGAACCGACACTGGTGCTGTTCTTTGATTGAGGGCTCTTTGCTCAACATCTAATGCAGAAATCTGAGGAATGCTTGCGTATAAGGACATGTGTTTGGTTGAATCAAAAGGGCGTTTGTCCACTATGTTGATTGTTTGCATCGTGTCGCGGAGGTAAGCTCTGGTATTTTCAGCAATGGGTTCAAGGAAGTGATCGACATATTTACATAGAGGTTCCAACATGGAGCCACAGCCAGATATAATCGGTCGACCAGGTGGGTTGGTCATGTTTTTATGGATCTTGGGCAAAGTGTATAACGTGGGGAGTCTGGGATGGCATGAATTGAGAAAATGGAATTCTTGGTCTGTAATAAATCCTTGGTCTCGTCCTCTTTGGGTGATTTGTAAGCATGAGCGCAAAATCCGCTACGCTCGCGGATTTCGCGAATTTTCGGGAAATCCGCGATCTGCGAACTCTCGCGAATTTACCGAAAATTCGCAATCCGCGAGCGGCGGATTCCGAGGACAAAAGTTCAAGCCTTCCTGGCCTAATAGATAAAATCAAGCAGGCGCTCGTGCATCTGCTTTATTTTATCTATTCGAGCTTCCTGTTGAAGCTAATTTAGTAACTATTTTACGATGGCGCTGGCAGCTTGCCGGCGCCATCGTAAATTAGTTACAACAGGCACAAAACGGTGGCGTCTTCTTGAATAAATATGAAGGGCAGGGTTCATTGTGGCACGATGGTCCTGGCACAAAAATTAAACCTCAACTGGAAGCACTTACAGATATCAAGTAAGCATGTACCCTAGTTGTAGCTTAAATTCAGTGACTCATTCATAGGCCCAAAAAACAATGGTGAGCGTTGTCAAGGCTGGGCAGATGTGCCTTCTTCCCAAATATACCATCGAAAATCAGCTGTGATGCTGGACAGAGGCCTTTGCATCCTTGACTTTCACGAGCACAATCCTCGTCCTGTGGCCAGGAGCTTCTGTATCTTTATCTGCTGCTCCGATCGGTCTCTGACCTTTTATACACACAAGAGGCATGTGCACTCGCATGGAAGCCCCGTCCGTTTGGCCCCGCCCACACACTCGTGGTGTGCACCGTCTTCCCGCCATTTACCCACTATGATAGCTCACTCACGGGACCCCTGCGCCCTTCGGCGCGATTGCATAGTAACACACACATGGTCGCTGTAGACAACTCTCTGGCACTTTAGGTAGCTGTAGTGTAGTAAAAGCACTATACATTTACCCAACGAGGTAGCAGCACTGATTATCCAGTAGAAAGTACTCCAGTTGAGTAGAGGTATGGCACAAAACGGTGGCGTCTTCTTGAATAAATATGAAGGGCAGGGTTCATTCTGGCACGATGGTCCTGGCATGGAAGCCCCGCCCCAAATCCGCCGATGCACAAATCCGCCGATCCGCGGATTTTGCGGATCCACGATCCGTGAATACGCAAATCCGTGAATCGTGGATCCGCAAAATCCGCCCATGCTTAGTGATTTGCAGGATCTCTTGCGCCAGCACCTTTGAAGGGTCAGCCAGTAGTTTTTGATAACTGACCCCATCTGTCAGCTGTCTATAGACTTCTTCTTTGTACTTCTCCACTTCCTGTACAACTATGGCACCGCCTTTATCCACCGGTTTGATGACAACCTTCTTGTTCTCTTTGAGAGCGATCTTAATAGTCATAGCATATGTTGGTGAAACAAATGTGGATGGTTCTCGTAATCCAGTCTGCGATGTTCTCTTTTTTTGAGAACATCGCAGACTGGATTACGAGAACCATCCACATTTTTTCCACCAACATATGCTATGACTAGTAAGATACTAGCATATGAAGATGTGGTCTCTCGAGATGTGGACAGGATTGTGGATGAACGCAAGTATATTAAATTCAACACCAGTGTTGCTGAAAAAGAAGCACTGATCGCTCTCAAAGACAACAAGAAGGTTGTCATCAAACCGGCGGATAAATCAATCAATCAATCAATCCATCAAGGCATTTGTATAGCGCGCTACTCACCCGGGAGGGTCTCAAGGCGCTGGGGGAGAGGGGTACATCACTGCTCGAACAGCCAGGTCTTGAGCTGCTTCCTGAAGGAGAGGGGGTCCTGGGTCAGCCGAAGGTGGATGGGGAGGGAGTTCCAAGTCTTGGCTGCCAGGTAGGAGAAGGATCTTCCTCTGGCGGTGGCTCGGCAGATGCGTGGTACGGAGGTGAGGGCGTGGCTGGTCGATCGTAGCTGGCGGGTGGGCGTGTAGAAGGTCAGGCGGTCGTTGAGGTACTTTGGGCCCAGGTCGTGGAGAGCCTTGTGTGCGTGGTTGAGGAGCCTGAACGTGATTCTCTTGCTGATGGGGAGCCAGTGCAGGTCTCTCAGGTGGCCGGAGATGTGGTTGTGTCGTGGGATGTCCAGGATGAGTCGTGCGGAGGCGTTCAGTATGCGTTGGAGTCTTTTTTGAAGTTTGGCTGTGGTTCCGGCGTAGAGGGTGTTCCCGTAGTCCAGTCGGCTGGTGACGAGTGCCTGGGTGACGGTCTTCCTGGTTTCGGTGGGGATCCATCGGAAGATCTTGCGGAGCATGCGCAGGGTGTTGAAGCATGATGAGGAGACGGTGTTGACTTGTTTGGTCATCGAAAGGGAGGAGTCCAGGATGAAGCCGAGGTTGCGTGCATGGTCCGTTGGTTTGGGAATGGTGCCCAGGGCAGGGGGCAACCAAGAATCGTCCCAGGCGGAGGGCGATGATCCCAGGATGAGGACTTCCGTCTTGTCTGAGTTCAGTTTCAGGCGGCTGTTCTTCATCCACTCGGCGACGTCTTTCATACCCTCGTGTAGACGAGCTCTGGCGGTGGCGGGGTCGTTGGTGAGGGAGAGGATCAGCTGGGTATCGTCGGCGTACGAGATGATGTTGAAGTTGTGTTGGCGTGCGATGGCGGCTCATGTAGACGTTGAAGAGGGTTGGGCTGAGTGATGAGGGTTGGGCTGAGTGATAGTGGTGTAGTGGTACAGGATGTGGAGAAGTACAAAGAAGAAATCTATAGACAGCTGACAGATGGGGTCAGTTATCAAAAACTACTGGCTGACCCTTCAAAGGTGCTGGCGTAAGAGATCCTGCAAATCACCCAAAGAGGACGAGACCAAGGTTTTATTACAGACCAAGACTTCCATTTTCTCAATTCACGCCATCCCAGACTCCCCACGTTATACACTTTGCCCAAGATCCATAAAAAACATGACCAACCCACCTGGTTGACCGATTATATCTGGCTGTGGCTCCATGTTGGAACCTCTATGTAAATATGTCAATCACTTCCTTAAACCCATTGCTGAAAATACCAGAGCTAACCTCCGCGACACGATGCAAACGATCAATATAGTGGACGAACGCCCTTTTGATTCAACCAAACAGCTTTTGGTCACATGTGACATTGTGTCCCTATACACAAGCATTCCTCAGATTTCTGCATTAGATGTTGTGCAAACAGCCCTCAACCAAAGAACAGCAGCAGTGCCAGTTCCCACAGATTTCATTATCGACCTGCTTAGAATTGCCATGATGAGGAATTTTTTCATTTTTCTGAATGAGTTTTTTCTGCAAACCAAGGGAGTAGCCATGGGCGCTGCATTCGCCCCAGATCTTGCAATCATTTTTATGGCCGACTACGAGGAGCACTACGTGTTCAGTGACTTAAACCCGTTTAGCAAAAACATAGACCTATGGGTTCGTTATATAGACGATGTTCTCCTGATCTGGACTGGAACAACATTAGACCTACAGTGTTTTCACACCTGGCTAAATGAAAATAGCACTGATATCAAGTTTACAATACAATCGAATGATAAACACATTGATTTCCTGGATATTAAAATCTTTGAGGAGAATGGCCTACTTCAAACCACTCTCTACAGGAAGCTGGCAGAACGGAATTCCTTGCTGCAATACAGCAGCCACCTTCCGAGAGGTCTCAGGGACAATTTACCCTTCGGGCAGTTCCTGCGTTTACGCAGGAACTGCTCGCGGAAGGCAGATTACATGACAGAATCAGAGGAATTAACCAATCGTTTACAAGAACGGGGATATCCTACCAGACTCATCAAACGGGCACGGAAGCGTGCATGGTACAGCCCGAGAGAGGACCTCCTGCAACCAAAAGATAGAAGTAACTCCACTAATGAAAGGATGATCTGTGTAACAACTTTCTCTACTAAAAGCAATGCTATTAAAAAAATCGTGAATAAACACTGGGCACTTATTTCCGATGACATCCAACAAGATGCGCTTCCCCTCCATGCCTACAGAAGAGCGAAGAACAATAAAGACCAAGTTGTTAATTCATTCCTTGAAACTCCCGAGCCACCCACTGTATTATCGATGTGGAATCTTCCTCCCATTCTAGGACATCATAGATGTGGATCATGTAAAGCATGCCCAATGACAATCCAAAGCAAAGAATTTTTGCACAACCAACGGAAGATCACTCTGAATTCACACACAAACTGCAACTCAATGAATGTGATATACGCAATTCGATGTCCCTGTGACCAACTTTACGTGGGACAAACCCAACAAAAAGCAAAAACCAAAATACTGCAACATTGCAGTAGGATACGGTGTGAGGTATCAGGCGCCCCACTAGTTGAGCACTTCAAGAGACTGGGCCACACTCCCGATACACTGAAATGGATCGTTCTAGAGAAAGTTACTCTTGGCCCTAGAGGGGACGATATCACCATGATCCTGAATATTGGAGAATCCAAATGGATGTCCCTCTTTGATTCAGTGAACAATGTTCCTAACGAATTGGAAAGCAGCCACGCACAATTGGTGACACTATCCAAATAAACGCAATTGTACTATGTTATAGACAGTTTTCGCCTATCTGACATCCTGTAGGAACTACTGGACTAATACTAAGCTTGCTACCCACATTCTTTCTTTCTTACATGACTGTCGCACAAATAATGGGTAGTACATCGTAAGGGGCATGCTATCATAATGTTAACAAGAACGAGGTCTGTGGTTTTCTTTGATTTTGCCAATTGTAAGTGGCCACAATGGAGAAAATGTGACACTTTCATCCTCATGTATGAGAGATGCGTGTCTTTACGTTCGCCAAGCTATTTAATCGAAGATTGCTGCTTTGTTATACACATTATAATACTGTTATTTGTATTCTCGACGCTACACCCTCATATCCCGAGAGGTGCGCGCCCATATTCCATTTTTGAATTACTTGGCAATAGCTGTACATCGAGACAATTTTTATGCTGTATCGTGAAATATCTGTTTTGGCACTAATCGATGAAAACAATGTGCGTGTGGTATTTTAGATCAATATTCCACTACTTTCCTTTCGTCTGGCATGGTTTTTTTTAAAGTCTGTTTACCATTATCACTATTTAATCGAAGATTGGTGCATTGTTATGCACATCATGATACTGTTATATTCTGGACGCTACACCCTCATGTCCGAGAGGTGCGCGCCCATATTCCTTTTTTGAATTACTTGGCAATAGCTGTGCATTGATACGATCTTTATGCTGTATCGTTAATATCTGTTTTGCACAAATCGATGACAACATCAGGTTAATGTGTTGTAGTTTAGATTATTATTCCACTACCTTCCTTTCGCCTGGCATGCTTTTCAAAGTCTTTCTACCAGTATCACACGCATTCCGCGTTAGTCCATGTGCACGCGCGCTACGCTACGTCTCAACTGACGCAGCCGAGTTCCCACACGTTTGCTGACTCGTGTGGTGTATACCGGACCCCTTGATTGACTGAAGGTGGCTCTTCTTTGTAACCTGGTATGCATTCTGACAACTATGCCTGTGAGTGTATCCCTGCATTCTAGTCATGATCTTTTAAAGATCGGTTATCTTACTGCTCCGTATTTTCTTTTCTAGAGACATCGTCGACCACGGCTGCAGCAATTATTGATGTCCTCTTCCCATTGCTTGAACTCAGACCGTCTAGGCTACCTTAAGAGCGTGGCGTCTAGTACGGACCTATTTCCGTTTTCTCCCATAATATTCACTGTATATATTCCCTCAGAATGTTGCTCCCTCCGTGTTTTTAATGTTTCACATACAGCTACGATTGATGAAAGCGGCAGCATTCACTTTGAAATATATATTGTTTATCTGCCATCGATACCACTATTCGTGAGTGTACACGTATATTGATTTATTTTCATTCTTGTACATGATTGAACCCTCCTGTGCACATAACAAATACACGTGCTATTTTGAATATATTACAGATCGTCACTCCCCGCCATTTGGAGCCGGATGGCCCAATCTTAGTGATGTTTTCTCCTTACGGTAAATGTCATCAGAGATTTCACTTTTTAATTCAATTTCGACTTGCCTATTCTTCGACTCACGACTTTTCATTATTTTAGGATAACTGAAGCCCCTCCCCCTCACATCACCATCCTGATGAAGACCCCGCCATAAGGCTCCACCGTCACCTAGCATTAGTTTTGGGGTCGAAATGTCGACTTTCCTTTCCCCCCTACCAGCTGACACCATCTCAATCAGAGAATAAATGTTGATGAGCAATAAGCATGGTTTTGTCTGAACTTGATGTGGTCATTTATTGTGTTCCAACTGTTGGCCTTTTGTTATACCAACAGCTAATTACCATTGTGAAGCCAAAGATTAGTCCTTTATTTTTCACGCAGGACATTTTCCCACTACTTGTTTCTTCAGTTGCACTTCTATACTTTTTCACAACTTGGGCCACGAAGGTTATTATAAATGAATATGTTGAAGTTATACGCTTTATTTCACACTACACATTGTGATTAAATAACAGTGTTTCTGACTCGAACATAACGTCTATGTTTACTTATATGATTGTTTTGAATCATTTGCTGTGTCATTTAGACTGTGAACTGGGACCCCTCTTTTTATATGTACCGCATTGCACCCAGGTCCCAGTGACTTTAATGGGTATACCCGTCCACTGTACTTACTTACTTTAATGATGAGGGCAGCGATGTCTGATGCATGTTTTGCTGCAGATCGACAGTTAAGTAATAGGCATATTAGAGGTTTCCCTGAGCTGCTATGATTCTGCTTTTGCGAATCGGTGGTTAGCTGGATAAAATGTAAGTTGTTATGGTTGGTTTTCCTTTCATTATGTCTGGATGTTATATTTGCATCTATCAGTACTGTTGCAATTTCCTCCCCTCTACTGCGATCCGTAGGCTCATAAGCCCGGAGTAAGGCTTGTGTTTCCTTTTCCGATAAGTAACTACTGTTTCTGTCTGGTCTCAGATGCCTCTCTGATAATGGCCTGGCCATCTCATTTCTCTTTCTTTACAATATATGTGTTAATTCCTTAATGTGTTCGACTTTGGAGTGAGTGCTTACAGTAATTTCCAGTATCCTTTCCATCGCTTTTATTGCGTTTTGTATGTCTTGTGACATATAGTCAATATGTGTTTTTAACTCTTCGATTTCTTTCTGAATCTTGGGTGACACGTTAGGAGTGTTCATCATTTTGTGATCCACTGTTTTTGTTCCAGTGTTTTAGATCTATTTTCCTTCCCGCAGACTTTTTCTTCTTGTACCTTGTTCGGTTGACTGTTCCACATCTATATTCGATTTGGGCTGCGATATCTATGTCTTGAGATCTTTGTATCATGCTTGTGGGAACTACGTTTTGTACAGTTCTAGGTGTCATTTGTGCTATATTGGAGGGATGTATATTGAGGGTGACTTCTTCCATAGTAGATCTATCCATGTTTTCATTGAGAGTTGTTTGTGTTGTATTGGAGGGGGGTATATTAAGGATGATATCTTTCATAACAGATATTTCCATTTTCTCCTTGGGTGGCCCATCAAGGGGAAGAGGAGTTTGTTCTTCTCTCTGCGACTGCTTCGGGTCAGAATTCGCATATCCATTAGTCACTTCAGTTCTCTCTGTGTCCTTTCCGTTCAGTGTGCTTTCAGTTCCAGATGTGTTACCTAGTCGCGTAGACTGCCGTGATTTCTGCTGGTCTCTAGTAGGTATGATGTCTGCGGTGGTAGTGTTGGCAGTGTATAGGGTGTTTACTTGAGGGGTCCGGTGTTGTTGAGATCTTGAGTTCTCTATGCACTCTTTTAAGGTTGAGAACATGTTGTCGATCTTTTCTAAATCTTTGTTGGCTGCTTGTATAAGCACTATTTCGTTCTTGTAAATAGTTATGCATAGGTCCGCTCTGAATCTTGGTGATGGTATGATCATATGTTTTGTGCCGTGTGGGATGTTGCTTATAGTTTTTGAGTTGAGCATTTTTGAAATGGCATCTCGCCATTTAGCCGTTATTCTTGTGAAGAATATCAGGTGATTCGCGATGATGCCCTTGTCTATGTTAAATGTGGGGTCAGAGATCAGCGTATCTGGGTTCTTTCTCAATAGATTGAGCTTGAATTTTTTTGTAGAATTCTTATATAATGTGATTGCGTAATTTATGGCATGTGCGTTTATGCCAACTGATTCTAAATAGTTGTCGGCCATATTACTTATTGACGTAGCTTAATATGGTAGTGCCCTCTATTGTATGTCCCTATCAATCTCTGCCTGTTAACAGGGCTGGTGTTGTTCTTGTGGTATTGTGGTGTCTCTCCTCTCGCTCTGCTATTTGCCACTTGTCCCGTTTGATGTTTTGATGTATTCCTTTACATTTGTTGTTTTATTTTATTTATTGTTTCCCATTAAGTCGTATTTTCACAAGAGGTTCGGATATTTTCCCCTCTTTTTCCAGTTAAAAATGTAATTTCAATATAAATTAGTACTTTCTGAATCTTTTCCTGTTTAAAAGATGTTTCAGGAGTCATTAAAAGATGGCCGCCAGGCCCAACTAAGAGCTCGGTGCCCTTTTTTCTTTCTATGATTTCTTGCCTAGTCCTCTTTTACTTGCCCTTCCATCTCCTCCATTTTGTGTCTTTGAGATCTTAGTATAGGGCCTTCCTGGAGACCTTGTCTCCAGTGTATTCTGCCTAACTTTGTGATCCCCTTATTTTCTTTCTTTCAAGAGGCCCGCTGCGGCTGCCATTTTAAGGTCAGACATGCTGGTCCATGTCTCATTCTTTTGGTCTGATCGGTAAACACTAGGTATATTGTGCAATGTGTTTCTCCTGACTCTTCCCTCTTCCTGCCAATCCTCTCCCAGCAGCAGGGGGGGTCGAGGTGGTCACGCGGGGGGGGGTCGTGCCAACCGCCTGAATTTGACCAATGTTAGCGTTTATCCTGTCAATGTTTGGGAAATTCCATGAAGCTCCGCTCTGCCGTCCCTGCAGAGCGATCTCGCACCCAGAAGTCTTGGGCGCGATTGCAGTGCTTGCTCTGGGCCCCACCTCGGCCATCCTGCTCAGATCCTCTGCGTTTCTCCCTCCCGCGGTGTTCCTGGGCGCCTGGAGCAGCACGTTCTATAGGGGGCCAGAGATAGCGCCCTTAAAAATGGTCAGGTCCGTGGTTAGACAGCGCAGTCTCAACCCTTGTTTATTGAATCTGCAAACAGCGCATATTTTTGGAGGCATTCATCTAGCAGCATATGGGGGAGCTGGCAGTCGGGGACTACACGGGCACAAATATAACCAACCGCCTGACGGTGATGCGGGTAGCACCACTGCCTGTCTGTGCTAACTGTCTGTGGGCGATGCAGACAACACATATCTACATCCAGGGGGCGATGCGGGCAGAGGGTCTGGAATCTTACCTGTCCTGTGACTTCAAGTGTGCCTCGAAAAGTTGGTGTGGGGCAGGAGAAACCCTTTGGAGATGTCGTCTGAGGGAGCATCCAGCAGCTCCCAGGCAGTGTCGGGCGAGTCCACGTCCCTGTATCTTCCTATGCCTGGATGGGGCGAGCCAGCGGACACGCCTGCAGCCCCTGGGTCTCAATTTCCTGATCGGTGAGCTCATCGAGGTGAAGACGTCCAGAGGTCGTGTTGGCCAAGTGTCTTCCATCCCAGGGTAAGTTGAATCACATTTCTTTCTTTTTCTTCTCTGTTCCGGTGCTCCGCTGTTCCGGTCGTCATGAGGCTTGTGGGAGTGGGTAGATGGCGGGGGTTTTTACGAGGATTTAAAGCACTTTGGCGCTGACCCAGACTCCTGAGGCATGAGCTGGGAGCGTGAATGGTTGTTTTTTCTTGCACTCTGCTTTTAACTATTTTCCTACACACTTACAGCATTTTGCTACACTTTTAAATTCACACAAGGTTCTCAGCTTTAATTGCCGATACCTTTTTAAAACTTACCTGTTCTTGCATGGTTGGGAAGTGCGGGGAGGCAGGGCAAGGCACCAGGCTGTAGCTCTCCCAGGGCGGCTGGAGCATTTCCGCCGTCTTGGCGGGAGTAAAAGGTCAGCAGGACAGTTGTTGTGGCCCAGACCGCCCGGACTGCTTAAAAGCAGGCACCGCTGCGACTGCGCTGACCCAGACTCCTGAGGCATGAGCCGGGAGTGTGAATCGCTGTTTTTTTCTTGCACTCTGCTTTTAACTATTTTCCTAAACACCTACAGCATTTCGCTATGCTTTTAAATTCACACAAGGTTCTCAGCTTGAATTGCCGATACGTTTTAAAAGCGCACCTGTTCTTGCATGGTTGGGAAGTGCGGGGAGGCAGGGCAAGGCACTAGGCTGTAGCTCTCCCGGGGCGGCTGGAGCGTTTCCGCCATCTTGGGGGGAGTAAAAGGTCAGCTGGACAGTTGTTTATTTAAAGAGTTTTGTATACCGCGAACGTGACCGCCCAGACCGCCCGGACTGCTTAAATGCAGGCACAGCTGCGACCGCGCAGCGGATGCGCGCAGCGGATGCGCGCAGCGGGCACACCAATGGCGTGCCAAAGGCCATTGCCACGCCGGACCGTCGCCAGTCGCCAGGACCCCTGCATTTTTTTCCGTGGAATCTATCAGGTACTCGCGGGAAGAACTCCTGGCTTTGGCAGCCAACTGCTTGGTCCCCACAGGATCGCTCTTTCAAATGTGAATTTTGTGCATTGAAGCTAGCCCCAGTGGAGTGGGTCCTATGTCCACCTGGACATGCGGAGTATACGTTTTTCAGCTTGAACTGTCGTTCTTTGGTGAAACACCACGCTGCGGTGTTTGACCTCTTATCTGATGAGTCCCCGGATGTTCTATTCCTAACGGAGACATGGCTCACTCAAGATTCAGTGGCAGAGCCTTGGTTGGCTCTTCCTCAAGGCTATATGTGTTAGAGACCATTAATAGAGAGGGGGCGGTAATGCAGTGGTTGTTAAGGAGGCTTATTCTTTCAGCCTGTGTAAGGAGAACATAGTGGACTGCTAAAGCGCCACATTTAAAACCAGGCTCAACCACAATTTTACAGTATCTGGCCTCCTAATTTACAAGCCCCCGGGCCCTCGAGTTTGTTTAGGGAGGACCTACTGAGTAAAGTGGGTCAATTTGCTAGTAAGGCGGCACCTCTTACCATTCAAGGGAACCTCAATCTCCATCTTGAGAACGGGGGAAAGCAGAGATTGTCAGCTTCTTGGCCGACTTGGAAGCCTTCCAGCTGACGCATCACGTTCTTGAGGGTACACACGAGGCCGGCCACTTACTGGACCCTATTTTTTCCAACCTTAGTCCTATAAAAATGTATCCGCTGGTCCCGCAGGCCTGCCCTGACCACTTCTTGATTTCATTCTCACTGCAGTTGCAGGGCAAAGGTGATCTGATCCTCCCAGCCCAAGTTCTCAAACACCCCTGGCACAAGTTAGACTTGGAACTTTTTTCTGCCTGGCTGTCTGGGCATAGGCCGCAGCTACCACCAGACGTGGTCACAGCAAATTTGTGTTTCCAAGAATGGCTTACGTCCGGCCTGCACAACTGCATCCCAGTTAAACAGGGAGGGAAGGGGTGAGGGCCATTTAATCCCTGGTTTAATGACTCACAAAATGTAGCAAAGAAGGGCTGCAAGCAGCTTGAGCGCACCTGGAGACGCTCTTATGACGTGGCAGCTAAGTTAGAATATCGGGCGGCTGTTAAGCAGTACCACAAGTGCATTCAGAGAGCACGAGCGGAGTTCGTGGCCAATAAAATTCTGGCTAGCCCGAATCCCGCTAAGACTATCTTCTCCCTGCTTAAAGGCATGAAGAGTGCGGGTGTTACTAGGGCTTCTCCTATTGCCTCTAGCCACCAGTGCGATGAGCTGGCGTGGTTCTTCGTCAACAAAGTAGAGCAGATTTACCTGGGCCTACCAAAGGTGGCCCTGCCAATGGAGAGGGAGGCCCCAGGAGTGGGGAACTCCTCGGGGGGTAACAGCTTGTCATCTTTCCCTCCCTTGGCACTCACGGAATTTGAGGCCCTCTGCTCAAAAATTAAATCAGGCTCTCCGACTGACCTTTGACACCTGCCTACTTTCATCAGTTTCACTCCCTGATCTTTCCTGTAAGCTTAGATCTGGTTAACTTGTCTCTGTTGTCAGCCTCTGTACCTCGGGCATGGAAGCACGCTAAAGTCATCCCACTGCTAAAAAACCCGTCCCTAGACCCTGTCAAACCTAGAAACTATCGGCCTATCTCCCAGCTCCCTTTTTTGGCCAAATTTGTGGAATCACATGTGAATGCCACTCTGTCTAAATTCATCGAGCAGAATGATATCCTTGACCCATCAGAGCACGGTTTTCGATCTCGGCATAGTACCGAGTCCACGCTATTAGTGATGTTGGAAGCCATTCGGGGTAGCTTTGATGTCAGGGACTCTGCGGCCTTGGTACTTTTGGACTAAAGTGCCGCGTTTGATACTGTCTCCCATGAGATACTTCTCAAACCCCTTCAGAAAATTGGGATCAGGGATGTGGCCTCTTTCCTGGAGGAGAGGTCCTTCCAAGTGTCAGTTCCTCCTTTCCACTCACAGGAGGTTTCTCTGCACCAGGGGGTGCCGCAGGGCTCAATATTGAGCCCACTTTTGTTCAATATTTATGTTAGACCCTTGGAGGAGGTGGCAAAGGGCAGGGGGCTGTCCCTGGTGTTGTATGCCGACAACACACAATTGGTGATTGCTTTCTCAAAGAAATGCGCCACCAATTTGGCTAAATTCAAAGAGGATCTCCTAGCAGTCTCTGAATGGAATGTGGCAAACTGTTTACAGTTGAACGCTAGTAAATTGGAGATTCTGCTGTTCAAGAAGGACCGGGAGCTATGGTCTGAGCAGTGCTGGCCGACTGCCTCAAACCCGCCCCACCCCCAAAGGAGGTTGTGAAGAACTTGGGTGTGTGGTTTGACAACGGCTTGACCTTTGACAAACAATCGAAAGCCATCGCAGGAGTCTGCTTCAGGCTTCTGCGAGGCCTGAAACCTATGCTTGGTTTCTATCCACCCAAGGTGCGCCAGACCATTGTCCAGGCGTCAATTTTGTCCAGACTGGACTATGGTAATTCCCTTTACTTGGGCGCCAATAAGGCCAGCATTAAGCGCCTGCAGAGGGTCCAAAATGCGGCGGCCCGGATTCTTGTTTCACTGCCTAGATCTTGCTCAGTGGCGCATGTGCTCCTTAAACTCCACTGGTTGCCTGTCGAACAGCGCATGCAGTTCAAGGCACTGTGCATTTCTCATAGGATCTTGACTCGCCAGGCTCCATTGGGGCTATCTCACCTGGTGGAGCCTTATGTGCCTGGGCGTCCACTGAGATCTGCTGACCTAGCGCTGGTCTGCACTCCTCGAGTCTGGAGAGCGAGGGCCGGGGGCGTTCATTCCGATGAACTATTTCGAACCATCCAGCATTTCGAAGAGCCTTAAAGACTTGGCTTTTCCCTACTTCTGCTGTCTAATCACTTTGCTACACATTCAGGCTCCTGTCATAGGTCTCTGGTTGCGCTGGGACAACTCATTGCTGAGGCAGCCATGCGCATTACAAATCCGAAATAAATAAATAAATAAATACATTTATGCTGAACATTGTCTTCGATTTTTCACTCACTCAGGTTTTTTTTTTGTTTCATGTTGCAGAAAGAGAATCCTTCTTTGCTGGGTCACCTTTTTGTACTAGAAGCACCTTGTTGTTCCTGTGATGTCTTCCAATTTTAGCCTGTTAGGGCAACCAGCAGTTTGTTACTTTGGAGCAACAACTAAATCAACAACAGCAAATATTGGGGTAGGTAGCAGACAATAAATTTCAGGTCAGTTAAGAACTTGAATGAGGGAGGTTGAACAGGACTTTGAACTATCCATGATGTAAACATATCTCGTGTATTTCATGAGTTGTTGTGAGTAGTATTCCTCTTGAGTTTTGAGTGATGATGACTAGGTGCAGAGGGAAGGGCAGTAAAGCAACATTACTACTATTTCTGATTGATAGGAGTGTGTGTTTTCTCAGGTGACATCATGTCATGAAGAGGAGAGGCAAAGGTAAACTAATGCATCATCAGTTTTCTTGCAGGATGGTGGACTGAAGGCCTGCATTGTGATTAGCCTGAAAATCAAGCTCATATTAAGCTGAGAGTAGACTTAAGAGAAGACAATGAGGGTGGACCATTTCTTCATGATTGGCCTGGTTAAGGGTTCAGTCTCTGCTCTTACGGTAGGTAAATAGAGTATCCTAGTTATCAAGTAGAACATTCTAGCTATCAACAAATAACTATAGTGATAACAATAATAAAACCATAGTAATAAAAAACATAAGTAAAAAAACAAACCTTTATTTGTACAAACAATGAACCACCCCAGTCTACCCGAAAAAGACCAACCACCCTTCTTTGTAAACTACCATTTCCCCAACTGGTCTCATTCTTGTCACCCACAACAGGCCCACCCCTTTCTTCAAATATCTTAAAAACTCCCAATACTCAACTGTACTAAACTAGTCTGCCCCTTCCCTAAATGTTACCACCCACAACAGACTTAACACTTTTACTGCTCATACTCCTCCTAAACTGTCAGTCTTTTTAAAATGCCCCTCTTTTCATTCTTCAAAGCCTTTGACAGGCTTCTGGAGGACGACCTCTGTCATGAGAGAGGAATAGTTTGCAAACGACAGTCCTCTCGGATGCCTGTGGTGGTTGGGACCATGATGTTTTGCCCATGGCTTTACCAGCTGGGCATTGGAAGAAAAAGGAACCAATGCTTCCGCTGCATACTTCTCCAGTATCACCAGCCAGGGTGTTGTTCGAATATGGATTTACCTTTGAAAAAATGAAAAACAAGAAGCGTTTGGCAAAACAGGAACAGTTGTTTAATTAAATGGAGTGGCCAGGAGATCAGGCAACAGAGTCTGTCTCATAGCACATTGGTTTCGGACATCATTTTATTACTTCACATGAAGCATCATAAAATGATTTGTACATTCCTTTGGCAACAGCAATGTGGGCCTAGTCACTGGACCATATATTGGAGGTGTGATAAGAAGCACAGGTGGACCTCATCCTTGTGTGAACATACTGCAGGGCCAGTGGGTAGAGTCTAAATGCCTAGAATGAAGAGCCCATGATCACTGCTTGTAATGTGCATGCTGTGTTCTGTTTGCCTGTGTTCCTAATGTCGTGTGGCATCTGACTTTATGGTGTTTTCGAGAATGCATTCCCCTCCGGAAAACGTGGTTTATTTGGGCCGGTCTACTAAGACCATTGTGGTGTTGCTTTCTATCTGTGGTGTCGATCTGGTTTTTCCTGTTTGCACGTTCTGTATAAGGATTACGTGCCCCCCTACCTGTGATCTGTCAATAAGTTGCTTCAGACCTACGTTGCAGGGCCTGCATAACCTCATATTTCTGACTCAGGGTTGAGGGGGTAAATTCAACAGCAGAGATGCAAGTTCGTTTTTATACATGCACATATCATGGAGTACATCGACATCGTATTGTCCAATATTAACAAAGGTAAAACCACCGCAGTCACCTCCATTTTATGGAGGTGCCACCAAGTGGCAATCTCCAACTGGTGCCTGTTATCCTTGTTCGAACTGGAATTCAGGTCTGGGATTTTTGACAAGAACAGCAAGATGTTGTTGTGAGGAAACAAAAAAAGAACATGAATTATAGCAAGCACCCATTGCAACACGATTGTAGAGTCAGTCAGGTGTATGTTGTTTCTGGTTCTATAGGTCCATTGGAATGTTCTTATTTGATGCTGTATCCTGTGACTTGCACATTATTCACACAATTAATATTTTCTGTATGTTTCAATAATTAATCCATCACAGGCACCTACATATGTAATACAATTTTTTTTGTGCTGAAATAGAAGAAAAGAAAAATAGAAAAGATTGAATGGGGGCGTGGGTTGGCACCCACGGAGCATGGACGTGCTTGGGTGAGCACTCCGGCGGCGATTTCCATGACCCTCGGTTCGCGCTACCGCCTGGCACAGCTGGTTCCAGTTTCAGATGTCGGAAAACGGCGGGTTCCCGTTGCTACCATTTCCGAAGCTCCTGATGGCGGTCTTCATGTGTTTCTCGATTGAAATAAGTCTGTTGTAGGCGACCTCTGGACGCGGCCGCCATTTTGTTTTGTTTTTATCGCGCGATGTGCGAGCTGCAATTTATGCCTGTTTTCTACCCTAAAAACTGCCTATGAATGAGCCACTTCGACCTTACTGGTCTTCTTCTATCCCATGATGCATTTTGGCTTCTTTCCTGGATTCTCTCTTCCCTGCTGGTCTGCTTTTCCCTCAAATAACGCAGATATCTCCAAGGGAGGCAGCCATTTTGTGTTTTTGCCTCGCCCCACCCTTCTCTCACGGAGTACTACTATCTCATGCTGCTGGTGAACACAGGATGGTGCCTCCCCTCCTTTTCTATTATTGAACGTCCTATTTAAACAGGTTGCACTTTTTGCTCTACATTGGTGCTCACTTCTGGACTCTTTTTCGGATCAATTTGCAGTTCACTCCATTGCATCTACGTCACTATTGCCTGCTTCTTAATCTCGCAGTATTCCTCTTATTTTGCTTGTCGTAGTTGCTTATGAAGTACATTTCAGGATTTGCCTGCATCTGAGACTTTCTATCTCGTTACTTTGTTTCCTATGGGCAGTAACAGGACTCATACTGCCTCCCTCGCTTCTAAGCATAACTCCATCAAAAACTCCAAGCTATTTTCTGTAGTCGCTCAACTTGATTCCTTCACTTTATCGTCTTCTCTAGAATCGCAATTTACAATGGAATCTACACTGCCGACTTCGGGCAAAGCCACCACCAAACGGTTGAAAAAAGCCCCCCCCTCACCGCCCAAATCAGTATCGTCAGTGTCTATGGAGCTTATCTTGGAGGGAATCAGAGCTCTGCGCCCCTTCATGGAAGAAACAAATACTAAATTGCAGGTCTTAACGGATAATTGGACGCAGATGGATGCTGGAGTTACTTCAGTGGAACGGAGTGTTACTTCCTTTGAAGAAACCACAACCAAGGTCTCTCATCTTCATTCACAGGTCTCTTCCCTTCAGCGTCAGGTGGAGGAGCTTGAAAACCGCAATAGACGCAATAATTTATGTATCTACGGCCTGGTGGAGGGATGTGAGGGGTCTCACCCGATTGCCTTGTTCAAGTCCTTTCTTCCTAAGCTCTTGCATTTGCCGGATGATACAGTGCTCAATATCCAACGTGCTCACAGGCTTGGGCGACTTCCTTCTAAGGTCACTGCCTCATCAAAGCCGAGAGGTGTTATCATGTACTTTTTGGAGTTTACAGATCTTTTGAAAGTTTTGTCAGCAGCTAGAGCTTCTCCTCGGTTAACATGGTCTGGATCCTCTCTGTTCTTCGCGCAGGACTATGCCAAAGCCACAGCACGTCAACGCAAATCTTTCCTGGATATGAGAGCTGAGTTGCGTGCTATGGGTGCCCGCTATGGCCTTTTCCATCCATGCCTTTTCAAGGTCACCTATAACAACAAAACGACGACCTATGAAGATCCTGTACGTCTTCGAAGTTTCCTGAACTCCTGCAAGACAGACGACATGGACTTATCCAGTCCCTCTTCCTCTTCCTTTCCCCCCTGATTGTCTTGTTCATCGCATGTTTCCGTTTAATATCAATTCCTCTCCATTGTTGTATGTTCTTTGTTCCTCCAGTTGAATTTCTTATTCCTTCGTAGATAACTCTTTATGGTTCGTTCATGATTATGTTGTTTTTTTCTTTCGAGTCCATTCCTGTGTCTTTTATATCTAAGAATTGTTGAATTTCGTTATTTTTGTTTCCTTTTTTGGTTTACTATTTCATGTTTGTTTCCTGTTTCTGTAGATTTTGAACAGCGTTCTGAGGTGTTCCTCAGGTCGCTCGCCTTGCTGACCCTGCGAGTCCCTTTTGCTCCATGTGGTTCCACCCTCCCTCCTTTTTCCTGTTCTTGTTCCTGTTCACTGTCCTGGTTACTTTTCCTCGCTCTATCCTTTTGTGTAGGTACGTTTTCCCCTTACTTTTTCTCGTTTTAATTTTTTCTGTTTTTATCTCCAATGTCCTACCTCTTATCTCTTTCTTGGTTCTGATTTTCCCTTTCCTGTCCTTTTCCACTTCTTTTCAGTCAGGTGTTGTCTCTTCTTCTATCTTTGCTTCCTGTTCATTGCTCTCCTTACTTCTTTGCTTTTCTTTGTGCTGTAGAATTGGCTTTCTACTTCTTTATTTTCCTTTGAATCTAAATAATATTTTTTCTTCTTTCTCTGACTCTCATATTCTTTCTTGTTTAACGATGTCCTCGAATACATGTATTTTTTCTAACTTCCTATTTCTATTCTTTCTTTTTTCATCATTCCTCGAATTTCTTCAACCTGAGGCTTTCTCTTACTGTTTCGTTATCATAATTTTTATTACTTTTAATGTTAGTACGTATTGTTTCATGGAACGTTAAAGGTCTTAACTCTCCCATTAAGAGACAAAGAATTCTAACTCACCTTACCAAATTGAATGTAGATTTTGCTTTCTTGCAAGAAACTCATTTGTCTGAAGCGGAATCTGTCAAGCTTAAAAGAGGTTGGGTGGGTGAGGTCTTCAATGCTCCGGGTGATGGTAAGCACAATGGTGTGGTTATTCTAATCCGTAAATCTCTTTCTCACTCTTTGTTAGCCACTGAATCTGATTCTGATGGTAGATGGTTATACCTCAAGCTTTCCTTGAGGGCTGTTCCACTCTCGCTTCTAAATGTTTATGCTCCCACAGGCGGTGACCCACCCTTTTGGCGTGAGATGGCCACCCGCGTCACCAAATTAATTGATGATAACTTTATTATGGCAGTCGATTGTAACCAGCCTCTCTATCCTTTTTTAGATCGACACTTTAAGGCTTTTTTCATTCCCAACAAACCCCATAAACTCTTTACTCAAGCAGTATCACAGCATAAACTTGACGATGCTTGGCGTTTATGTCAGGATCGCCTCAACAGCGCCTGCATTGCCAGATATGCGGAAATGTCTACATTGCCCATGACCCTCAGCGGTGCTGCCAGGAAGTTACATTAGCAATCGACGCACGCATCCTGGTGCGTGTTATTCTGGTTTCTGTTCCGGTATCCTGACGTGGGAGCGGTTGCTCTGCATGTCGATCTCTGTTTGGCAAGTCCGTCCTGGGCTGCCGGCTGCTCCTGTTCCGCTAGGAAGGCTTCCAGGACCATCGCCGAGTGTTCTTACCCCTGGTTTGTTGTCCTTGGACATTCTTCGGTAAGAATCTATTCTGCACGATCACGGTCTCGTTCGCAACCTGCAACGAAGTCCGTGCTGTGGTGAAACCTATTTCCGCTTCTGAATTCAAGAGGCGGAGTGACTTCTTTCTTTGTTTCTTGGTACTTTGTTCTCCTCACCTGTACATTGCTTTTTGGAATCGAGGAGGTGCTTGTTATCCAAAGCGGAGCGCAGTGGTGAGAAGAACCACACGCTGCCGTGTTGTTTGGGGCAATTACTCTACTATGGATCTATGTGGTAAAAGCGGAACGCAGTGTTAACTGGTACTACGCACTTCCGTGTTTATACAGAACAGTTGTGCTATTGATAGAAGGGAGCAGAACGCGGTAGTGGACGCAACTACGCATTGCTGTAGTGTCCCTTACCTAATTACAGGCTGTTTCAGCTTATGTCATTAATTGACTATCTATGGACCAGTAAGGAGCGGAGTGTTGTGGTTATTGCATCCTACACATTGCCGTGTCCAGTTTTTGCAAGTCGGACTAAGGGCTTGTTTCATTCTGAGTTTGTTCATTTATTTATTTCTACAGAATCCCATATTTCACGTTTGCCCATGCTGCCCAGTGGTAGGTCCTTAGACAGAGATAGTCACATTCATGTGTTTTTCTTCTACACAAATGTTTGTGACTGTAAGTTCTCATTTATGTTTCCTTAGGATTAACTGAGACAGTTGCGGAGAGTGAATGGCCTGGTTCTTTTTCTTTACGCAGGTATACATGTCTCGTTATTAGCGAGAATATATGAGTGTAGCCTTACTTGTATATGAGGTTTTCATGCAGATGTCCTTTTGTCGTTTCAGGTTTCCCTTCCCAGCTGAACCCTTCATTTCCCTTCCCGTTTCTTTTTTTTTAACTTATTTTTTCCCTCACCTAATGGCTTGAACACCTTGTGTTGTAATATCTGGGTGTTGGTGACATTTGGAGGTGGAACCACTATTCGACAACTTGATCCTGTGGAGCATATCTGACAGTTTATGTAATCCGACAACCAAAGAACTTACTTTTTATTCCCCTTCCCATCATTCCCAATCACGTATTGATTACATTTATGTTTCCCATCACATTTCCCAGGCTCTCACTCACGCAGAAATTGGTCCTATCTTATTGTCCGATCACGCTCCATTCTCCATTAACAATGATATTCTGCCTAAACTTACTGGGCCTAATACTTTAATACTTTGCTTTTAGACCCTAAATTTACTACCACTTTTATTGATTTTGTTTAACAAATTTTTTGCTATTAATGATACCCCTTCTATTCCTAAACACACTATTTGGGATGCATTCAAGGCTACAGCTAGAGATTTCATCATCAATTACGTGGCTAAGAAACGGAAGACCGCTCGTAAGTACACTAGCGATCTTCTTCAAAAAATCAAGGGTTTGGAACACTCCTATTACCCCTCTCATTCACAGGAAAGCTTGACAGCACTTGTTGACGCCAAGATGAAATTCAACAAAAAATCCACAGAAGATGCTTCTTTATATCTATTGAAATCTAGTTCGAAATTTTATGGCGGGAGGAATAAATCGGGGAAAATTCTGGCTAATTACTTGAAAATCAAACATGATAAGTTAAATATTGAATCTGTTTTTGATGCAAATTCTGTTCTTAAACATAAGGATGATATCCTAGATGAATTCTCCCATTTTTACACTACCCTCTATTCTTCTGAGACTCAACCTACTGCTCACTCTCTCTCTAATTTCTTCTCCACTATCCAACAACCACACCATTTCCCTATTGACTTAGCCTCTTTGGAATTGGACATGTCCCAACAAGAATTACTTTCTGCCCTCCAACTTCTCAAAAAAGACAAAGCCCCTGGACCTGATGGGTTCATAGTTGAATTTTACCTTCACTTTTCCAAATTGCTAATACCTAAATTACATTCCCTCATAGATTAATTTGTCACCCGTGGCAGCTCTTCTGGCACCTTTTCCGATGCTCACATCTGTATTATACCTAAGGAAGGGAAAGACACCCGATACGGTAAACATTATAGACCAATTTCCTTGGTTAACATTGATTATAAGATTTATGCTAAATCACTCGCTGCACGGTTAGACCCCTTTTTGCCTGACCTACTCGGACCTGAGCAATCTGGGTTTCTTATTGGGCGCTTTATCACTGACAACACTAGGCTTTTGTTCAATGTTTTGTCTAAATCCCCACGCTTTCAAAACTCCCTGGTGGCTATTGCCTTAGACACAGAGAAAGCGTTCGATAGAGTGGAATGGACTTATCCTTTTTTCACATTTAAATGGTTTGGTTTTGGTCCTAAATGTATTTCCTTAATCTTCTTTCTTTACTCTAATCCAAGAGCTGCGGTCTGTGCGAATGGTCTAGTCTCCTCTTTTTTTGACTTGAGTAGGGGTGTTCGGCAAGGGTGTCCCCTATCCCCATTTCTCTTTAACTTAGCTTTGGAACCCTTTCTCTCCAAGCTTCGGCAAAATCCTAACATACATGGTTTCCAGACATCTCAATCCCACATCAAACTTGCTGCTTATGCGGATGACATTCTGCTCTTTATGTCCAACCCTACTGACTCCGTCCCCGCCTTCCTTGCTGAAGTCCGTGAATACTCGCTGATATCTGGATATAAACTAAATGATGACAAATGCGAAATTCTACCCTTAACAAAATTTACTTTCAAACCCGACTTTGCTGCTTCCAACTTCACTTGTAGTGCCTCTCATATCAAATACCTGGGCTTACATGTCACCCCCTCCACTGTAGATACAGTTTTGCTCTGTCTTAACAAATGTATCCAGAAACTTTCTGATCTCACTACTAGGTGGCATCCCCTCTATCTTTCATGGTGGGGGCGCCTCGACACCATTAAAATGATGTTATCCCCTATTGTTCTTTATACTATCTCCAATATCCCTATTCCTATTCCCATGAAGTTTTTTTGAGAAAATTAACACCATTCTTTCTTCCTTTCTTTGGTTGGGCAAAAAACCCTGCATGACTCTTCTTAGGTTGATACGTCCCAAATCTGAGGGTGGAGTCAACTTTCCAGACTTTCCAGCATACCACAGGGCTTTCCTTCTGCGTCAAGCTTCCTTCTGGTTGCGAGACCCAGATGACACTTGCCCTTTATGGGTTATTCTAGAACGTCTTGCACTTTCCCCTTTTACTTTTGCTGAATTTCTTTCTTTTTCTCGTAAACCACAATTATCATCCACTCCCATACACAGATTTACTGCCAAGTTACTCTTATCTTCCTCTCCGACCCCTCCCTCCTCGGTTGCTGATTTTTTAACCACTACCATTTGGCATAACAGAAGTCTCCTTATCAATAATAAACCCTTTTATTGGAAGTCCTGGAGACAGAAGGGTTTATTTTTGATCTCCCAACTCTTCTCTGACTCTACCTTCTTACCTTTTTCAACACTTAGCCAATCTTTTAATCTTCCTGCTTCTTTGGCTCGTAAGTACCCCATACTTAAAGAAGCGGTTTTGTTCACTTATACCTATCTGCAGCAATCTCATTCTCGCCCTATGTCTCCTAACCCAACTTCACAACTTCACTCCTTTTTATCTACCTCTTCCAAAGCCTCTCTTATTTACAAATTTTTCCACGCAGCACCCTCACCTCGTCCAAAATCTAAAGTAGAGGAACAATGGGAATGCGACTTTGCCACTTCCTGGCCCATCTCTCTGTGGGATACGTTATGGACCAAACTTCGCAAATCCTCTAGAGCTGCCACTCTAACACAGACACTTTTTTTTATTTATGACAGACTCCTTTTTACACCTCACACGCTTAGTAAAAAGTTCTCTTAAGTCCCTTATCTCTGTTGGTAATGCTCCTCACTGACTGCAACTCTATTCCACATGCTTTTCTCTTGCTCTGTCATTCACACTTTTTGGAAACAGATTTGGTCCCAAATTAATGATATCTTTCACACTAAAATTCCCTTTTCTTTTCTTCACATTTTTTTAGGAAGTCTTTCTCCCTGCTGAGACCACGTTACATTCAATGTTCAGATCATTGACTTACTGATAGCTGTTGCATTCCAACAAATTACTGTTAATTGGAAATATTTTGCAAATATCTCATTTAAAGCATGGTGGTATAATGTTTGTCATAATCACAGACTGGACACTGCCTTTGATTTTCCTCTTCATATAGCAACAAAGCGTACCAATTTGTGGATTCCTATAACACTACACCTTGATGCATGTGCTAAACGATAATTTCCCTTATCTCCCATTCAGCAAGAAGTCTCATAACCCCCTTGATTGACCTTACTGTTCCAATGTACTTTATTTTCACCTTATTTTATTACTTATTATTGTTTATTTTATTATCTTTTTATTGTACAGCCTTACTTGCCTCTCCACAGCCCATTCTAATTCTTACTATTGATGCAATGCTTTACTTGTATACTGTTACACTTATCTTTGTATCACCTTTAATATTGTATTGACACCTCATCTTGTTTAATAAACTTCTTCTGAACTTTGAATGAATGGTTTCATGGGGTGACACTTTCTTTCATAAGACACTAAAGTGTATTTTAAAAAAATGACTAGACTGCAAAATTATATACATTGGCATTAAAAAATGTTGGTATTGTAAATTTATGCTGCACAATTTACTTTACTATACAATGTAACATCGATAGAACTAATCTGTCAGGGGTGCATGATTTTTGAAAAAATATAAGAAAATTATAAAAATAATTAAAATTGCCCCACTCTTCTCTACCCTGGGTCCTGCTGCGACTCCATGTCCTCACAATCACACCTTCACCCATAGCTTAATAGCAACACAACAACTATATTCCTGGGTTAAGGAAGAAACAGAGTGTTAAGTAACGCCGGGGCTTAGGCTGGTTTTAGGCTCGGCCATGGACAGTTTGGGTGGTTAATCAAGAATAATAGATGGACCAATGTAAGATGGCATACAAGGAAGAAACTTAGGAAGAAGCTGAGAGAGAATTTTTGCCGGTGATGTGAATAGGGTGGGATGGAATGAGATGGGATGATGGGATATGATGGTCAAATATATACCGGTAAGACACGTACACTGCCGCCGTTAACCACAACAACAAGTGGCTGGTTAGCGGAGGCAGTGTAGGTTTCTAACCGATATGCCATCTCCTTCCAGCTCATAAAGCTCTAGGTCCCTAGTGTTAGGTGACCATGGTTACCAGGGTTGTGAAAGTAGGATTCACATTCTGACAACTCATTACTTTAGCAACCACAAGGAGATGATGGACGCAGGACTGAAACTTTTCAGACACTCACCCCCAGTCTCAGATATGGGTTGAATCCATCATCGTTCTTTAGCTCACTCCGTCACCTCAGTTCAGACCCAGTCATATGCAAATCAGTCTTGACCCTGTGCCTCATGGGAACAGTCCAGCCCGAACTGACAAGCCAGATCTTCGCGGAACCAGAAACAAGCATTCTGGGACCGGTTTCATGGTGGACGATGATGGATTCAATCCAGAACTGTGACTGGGGATGAGTGTCTGAAAAGTTTCAGTGCTCCGTCCATCATCTCCTTGTGTTTGGTTTGTTTGCCCTAAGTTGGCAGGGTATGCCCAGACGTGGGTCCCTTGCTCACTTTGCCACTGGATTCAAGCTAGCCTTGCTGATGAGTGGTGTTACCCTGAAACCGGTCCCAGGATGCTTGTTTCCGGTTCAGGAAGACCTGGCTTGGCAGTTCGGGCTGGACTGTTCACGTGAGGCACAGGGTCAAGACTGATTTGCATGTAGGAGGGTCTGATCTGAGGTGGTGAAGTGAGCCAAAGAAAGGGGATGAAAATTTTCAGCACTCCGTCCATCATCTGCTTGTGTTTGCTTAGCTCTTTACTTTACCTGTACCTTTTTAGTGTAAGCAATAGAGGTAGGGATCCTCCGTTGGCCTGAAGAATGCCCCTGACCAGTACTGGCATGCATGTGGGTACAAAAGTTGACTTAAATCAGATGGGTGGGTCATTGTATCTACTTACCATCCCAACTTCTTGGTTGTACCCAAGGTACACATTATTAAAGGAATTACCCTGGGTTTACCATAAGGCATTTTTTATATTGTCTGGATACCCCGTTTTTTATGAAGAACTCCCTCATGTTGAGGTTGAGCCATGGTAGTACCATCTTACCAGGGTTGGATGAGGTTGTCAATGATGAAGCATCCCACAAATAGTGGGTGAGGCTCCTCATCCATTCAAATTGACACTCTAGGTCAGAGGTAGATCCCCTTGTGACCGCAAGTGGGGGCTTTTCAAGGCCTGTTCAAAACTGAAATGGTAAGGGCTTACATTAGCCCTATACTATTAGCAATCAGACATTTGATGTGTTTGTCTTGATTGCTGTGGAGGTTGTGTGATGGTGTACCTCTACCGTATTATTTGTCAAAGCAAGGTTCAACAACATTTAAGTAAATAATATTTTATTTTAAATTACCTTGACATAGCTACCAAACTAATGCCAACTCCATCTTGTCGTCTAGGGCTAAACTAACAAAGGTAGCAAATCCCCCTACGGTTTGACAGCTAGACACTTAGGGGTCGATTAGGATTGCGGTGAATCCGCATCCTCCGGGCCAGTGGAAGCCACCGCCGGCCCGGAGGATGCGGATTCACCACTGCGGTACATGAAAAGACCCCCCGCCACATTAGGATGGCTGGGGGGTCATCGGCGGACGGGAAGACCATCCGCCGCTTTTCTGCCTCGGTCGCCTTCCGGTCGTGGCGGAAAAGCTCTAATATGTTGGCGGTGTCTATCAGACACTGCCAGGCATATTAGGATGTGCTTCAGGACATGCCTTTCCGTGGCGGCTATGCTGCCACGGAAAGGCATACGGTCTTTTCTTTGGGGGCCCGTTGCGGGCCCTCAGGGTGAAGGGGGGGCGGGGGTGCACATGTGGGGGTACCTATTGTACCCCCCTGCATTTGCATGTACAAAGCGGCAGGCACCACGTGGTGCCTGTCGCTTTGTGCATGTAAATGCAAAGCATGCATTTTTAACCTTGCGGCGGGTGCTGCTTCAAGCAGCACCCGCCGCAAGGTTAAAGATACGGGATGTGACCGCCAGGGTGGCGTTCACATCCTAATTGCACCGGAGGGACCGCTGCTGCCCCTGCGGACAGTCCCTCCACCTCGGGGGTGGCGGATGGACGCAGGTCCGTGCGCCATCCTAATAGGCCTCATAGTTTGAGAATATCACAGCATTTGAATCTCCAGATCACTATCAAGACTGGACCTTGCCGCCACCACATTCCAGCTAATTAGCCTAAGTTGGCTCAGGGTTTCCTTAGGGCGCTCCCTATCTCTTATCGCTACTGTCTCACCACCCCTTAACTCCAAAGGTCATTCCTGCTAATTGAGCTAGGAATGGGCTTCAAACCTATTTCTTAGCTGGATTTCCGGCATATCGCCCATTGTGGGACAGCAGCATACTCTGCGCTCTGTGTCGTAACCCTCTAATTTACATCGGTCCCTCGTATACTTGCTTGTTATGTCATCAAATGGCATGCCACTTGCTAATCTTAGACCTCCGCTGTCTTTTGGCTTAGTTTACCCAATGGAAATAGCACATACATACCTAAATAAATACTGCGCTTGAGTTTGGATTGCAGCGCTCAGGCAGCTATTCATAGATCATTCGCTCTTTTAATATGAAGTAATTTTTGAGCCAAGGATTTTACATTTCTGAGATGCAGAGTGCACAATTAACTGATAACGTTCAGGAATTAGGTTGAATATCACTCTTGATGGAGCCACATGTTGAAAGATGAAATGTACTTTTTGTGACAGTCTCGAGTGCAATAGGCACCGGATACTGAAATTAAGCTATCAACTATTCCAACTACTGCACTTTAAACTGCAAGAACTATTGCTGATTTTTTTTTCATGGTTTTGTTTTTCTTTTCTAACGTGTTTGCAAACAGTGGGTATGAACTATTAACCACTTATTTGTTTAAAGGAGATAGTATCTCATTTATGTGTATGTGATTGCACGCATGTGGAGAATATTTAAACTGTGGAAGAAATTACACTCTGGTTGGCAAAGGCTGAGTAAACAGCCGAAATGCTTTCCTGTGACAAGAGCTGTTTTTCAACTAAATGAAATATTCTCTAGCTAGGAGTCAGTGGTGGCCATCTACCTAGGGTGGTAGGGTGGGGGGGGGGGGGGTTTGGAATCGTTAATAAAATATAAATAAAAAAAAGACTTATCTGCCGCTCTGCTCCTGCTGACGCTCCCAGCCGCCTCGTTGCTCCTCCTGTCTGGCATGGATTTGAAAGGACCTCAAGGCACAGGCTCCCCACCCAATCCAGACACTGCTCTCATAGCATGTCAGCAGGTCATGCTATGGTATGAGCAGCCTTGTTTGCTGCTCAGACAGTGTCCTGGAGGCTGTGGATATTCTCCATCCTGCCTGTGCAACACAGCTGGATTGAAGAAACATAAGTGCGCATGTCTGTTTGGCCGGCGTGGGATGGCCGGTCAAACAGACATGCGCGCTTATAAGTGCACACTACTCCTCCCTGCCATGCCTGGCCCTGCCCCACCCTATATGTATTGTGCAGCTCAGACTGCAATAAATAAAATCAAAATAACATTGTGTTATTATCATTTTATTTATCATCTGCTGGCTCTGGGTATTGGGGTGAAGCTTCTCCGCCATTACGGATGAGCCGCCCCTGATCAGAGTGTAGTCTTTCTCTTTACTAGGGAGACATTTTGGTGGAAGATAAAAAGGGCGTAATTGTATCACTCTCTTGTCTGCACCACCAGCAATCTGGAAGCACACTAAAAAAACACAAACCCAGAACTGTACATAAATAAATAAATACATACATAAATGCTTGTGGATGCCTCGGCAGAGCCACATCCCCCTTTAGAGATGTGTCTTTATAAGAAAGACAACAATAGAACTATTTTGTCGTTTAAAAACGACACAACTTTGTTTCTAAAATGAGTTCTATAAATGTTTCACATTGAAAATGTCAATATAAATGAAGGCTTATTCCAATGCTCTGCCAAAACATGTTAATGATACATACAAAGGTAACTTAAGAAAGCGGAAAAAGCAAGACCCAAATATCAGGACAGTGAACAATAATACATGTTTGTAAGCTTCATTGCACATATGTTTTGTAGAGAAGAAAGAGGCACCAGGAGGGAACATCTTGGATTACAGAGCAGGGGAAATATCCGAAGCATGGGGGCGGTATGTTGTAGCCTAGGGAGCGAAGTTGCTGCTGCAAGGCACTAGGATTGAATGGAAATGAAGGTGATTTCGAATTACATCCCTTTGTATCTTATTCTGTGGAGTCCTGTGATGCCACTGCCCACATGAATTCCATTTCATTAGAATGATCAAAGGGAATACAAGAGATTAAAGAGAAGGGGTATATACACATCGCACATTTTAAAGTAAGAAAATACAGTCCCGTGCCTCTAAGGAAACTGATCCATGAGATTTCTTTTTCAAATTCTATAGCTATCGAAAACAATATTCTCTGTTTTTACTGTTAAAATATATGTTTTCACATGAGAAGTGCATATTGTAGCTTTGTTGATCGAAAACATCCTCAATTTCAGAAAATAAATAAGTGGTTTGTACATTGCCTGCATTAAAAGTGAAAAACGGCCATTAAAATAAAATGCTCCCATGGAATCTGCTGCATGTATTTTTCCTTTAAAATATGAAGCTATAATTAAATATTTGAAATATTCTACTGTTAAAATTGTGAGTATTGCCATTCTACATGTGTCTTACTTAAACAGTTACATCCTGAATGTCTAAGAAATATAGCACACTAGCTGTTTGCTGAAACAATAGTAAGGGTTGCAATTAAAGTGAAGTTGTTAAAAAAATTCTATCCCAGGTTTAGGAAATAAATTAAATTATAGTGCATCCTGGCCACATTTCTGTTGTTGAACTTTTACAAAAAATGAGATCACTTAGTACAGTTGGCTGTGTTCATTGGTGTGGGGATGAATGGCAGAAACCAAGATTTCACTCAGATTCCAAATACTTTACTTGAGTGATGTCCCTCTCTTTAACTGTTTAAATTCAATGGATGAGCGTTACCTCACTCATGTGGAGGACGGTAAAGGTTTGTTCACTACATCAAGAAAGAAAGGCCCAATCACACTAAAGGGTTCTGTTTTTATCTCAATTGTGAGTAAGAAAAAATAGAGGGATCCACACAAGTTGCACCACCCATGACTCCCCTTGTATTCTATTTTTCATGTGTGGGGGTCTAGCCTTAGCCTAATTTCCCCATCAAAAATGGCCTACTTTCATGACACAAATGTGATGTTTCCACATGAACATTTTGGGGATTTTGCAGTCACAGGCGCTAGGCTCAGCCAAACAAGTGAGAAATGTGAGAATAATGGTAGTTTGTGTATCCCCACAGATTCTGGAGCTTATCATCACAGAAATATGAGGAAAATGTGTGATTTTAGCAAACGTTGGAGGTTTACAAAGCATTGTGGATAGGAATACATAGCAATATCCTAGCAAGTTTCACCTCCCCAAACTTCCCTAGATGTCTAGTTAAAACAAATACCTGGGTTTGTGATGTTTCCCTGGGTGGTGACTGCACGCTGGCCCAAATTCCACAACTACCACATCACCAAAAAGTGTTGTTTTGCACGCTGAAACTTGTGGTATACACAACCACAATGCATTTTGAGGCCTTTCCCGTTGAGGGCATTAAGACACACATGTGCGGCACTGTTTTTATCAGGGGAAGTGTGGACTAAAAAATAGTAAAAACAAAAAACTAGTATCTACTGGATTTCTTTCCAATTAGTTGGCGTCCAAATTTAAGCCAGTGTGGAAGAAAAAGCACATTTTACAAAATGCCCTTTGAATCACATGATCGGATGGGTAACCCCAAATTCAGTGCTGTGCAAATAAACATTATTTCCAAACTCAGTAACTTGTGCGCATTTCAAAATACATAAGATGCCTTTATACCCTTTTTTTAATCATTGTATTTTGCTATAAGAAATGCTGCATGGTTAGTACACAATGAAAAATCATGGTAAGCTGTAACTCCTTTGTTTAGTTGGCTTTGTGTATTCAGTGTTTTTGGATAACCAACCAAGGTTAAATATTTATGTGGCACAAAGGGTCTTATGTATCTATTGGTGTATTACTTTTGCAATTCAGCCATGGGAAAAAATTGCAGGTGAAATCATTGTCAGCTATTTCAATTTTTTAGAGTTCTTTTTTATTTCAAACATTACTATCTTTGGCAAAATCATGGATGATCTTAAACAATGGCCCCTTGATGAAATTCAAATATTGATTACTGTTCAAAAAGGTAGAGCTTTCTAGGTTCACCATAGATTTACATATGTTTCCATTACAAACTGCAAGTAGGTTGAAACCACAAAAAAATAGAAAAAATAGACTATGCAAATCTTTTGTTGATACTATTGTTAGTAAAGAACAACATACACTTTCCTTCTTAGTACTCTTCCCATTTCTAAAAAAACCAAAACAAGTTGCTATACTTTGGCTATTTGCTTGGTACCATATAGTGCAATCCACAAAACCTAGATATCATTAGAATCCCCAAGATGTGCAAAATATTGTGCAAATGTGGCCTGGGTACATTTAGTGGAAAGAAAGTTATTGGGTAAAAATTTGCAAAGTGCTCCATACATAAAAAAAAAAGGCTTAGCACTGGGGTGGGAAAAGGCTCAGCAGCTAAGGGTTAATCTCATGTCATGATAGAAACATCAGAGCTCCTTTGCAAAAATGAATGAGCATACTTCTGAAGGACTCACTTTCTTCACAGTTGATGTGAATGAAAAAAACAATAAATATTGAGTCAGTCAAATCTGAGCATGATTGAAAATGCATTATTGCCGCTCAAATGCAACTTTTGTGTCTGCAACAAGCTGATTAGAACAACCAGAAGAAAATGGTAATAATCAAACTGCTAAATATATAGTAGTAGTTCTCCATAAATTAGACATCGAAATCTCTGAAGGACGGTGAACAGGGATTTATAGTTTAGATTATCATCTACATACCTGCTTTTCATGAGTTATTTACTTACAGGCACGAGATTTCTAAAGACAATAAGATTACAAAGAACAGGTGATGTTAATGTGAAAATGTAGATTCCATTGCAAGAAGCAAAAAGATAACAAATATTTGCATGATAAGACATAGGAAAGGATGTAGTAGTAAAGGATCTCACCAGACACCACAAAAATATAACAACTCAATCACCAGTGACAATATGGTACTGACAAAGGTTGACTTCGTAGACACACTGCACATGTTCAAGGGGAACTGAGATGGGAGATAGAAAAGACTTTACGAAAGTTCTGGTGCGCCTGTGTTCAGACCTCAGTGAGCAAAGCTATGTGGTGCAGAGGATATAGTCGGCATGAGAGTGCTTGAAGCAGAATAAAAGATTCAATTATTGGTGATGATTTATCCATCCTTGAGGAATGGGTACATAACCTACAAATACAGGCTGAAGCAGCAACTTTAAAGCAGGAAGACCTCCTGGAAAGCAAATTAGACCCAACAATCTGTGGATTAGGAACTACAAGAAAACATGGAAGGCTAGATCCGAAAGACTTTGTCACTGAGTCTTTTGAACTCTAATTGGGATGACCTAAAAAAATTGCAATCTGACAGAGTGCACAGAGTGGTCACTCAGAGAGACAGGGAAACTGGAAAACGGTGAGATATCCTAGTCACATTTCATGACTTTCAGAGAAAAGACAAAGTCCTAGCTGCAGCTCATGCCCAGGAGAACAGTGAAACACAATAACCTTGAACTCTAGCTTTGTAGAAAGTTAAGCCAATGTTTAGTGACTTTTGTGGTTAACCGTAACAAGGATTTTGGTTTTTGCCTCAGTGGGGCTTTCACCCCCTCAAACAATAACCCAATTTCTTACACCACTCTTTCAGGACCTCTCTCCTGCAACTCTAACATGGAGACAACAATGTCACCCATTGCAGAGAAGCTAAGACAAAGAATAGTGCATTGGTTTGCCTTCTTACATTTAATAATTGATAAATTCAGTATGGGAGCAGGTAGGAAAATACTTCTTTCACTCATTTTAATAGTAATGTAAAATCCTCTTTAGTGGTAAATTCAGATTTTAAACTACATTTTTGGAAATGCCACTTTTAGAAAGTGCAAACAACGTCCACCATGGGACTCTTTTCAAAACCATGAGCCACCCTCTACCTTTGTTTGTGGAGGCTTGCATTCAATGTATTCACTCGTAAATTCTGAGTGTTATCTACACACTCTGGGTTTTTCTAATGTAAAAGGGAATGAAACAATTTTTGTTTAAGAAAATGACAATGGTTTCTGTGGTTATTTATCTGTATTATTTGTCAGAACATATTACTTATCATATGTAGGTGACTGTATAATTAATAGCATAAGTGCGGTGATGCAGTGCTCTAGTGTGAAGAACATATACAACATATACACAAAAGACACAAAACAAAAAGTTCACTGGTTCTTTGTATGGATGATAAAGAAATGTGAGTATCACATAACAGCATGTAAGCTAATCAATAGTCAAAGCAACCAAGTGAAACACATGTCAACATTTCGACCCCTGTTGAGTTACGGGGACTCCTCAGTACAATTGTCATCTGACAAAGTCCCAAGACTGAGTGGCCAAAGTCAATAGTCCAATATCTGTGGTATAAACTCTCTGAGTCAGCCACCATTCCCAAGTCGTGGTTCCAACCTCATCAATCAGAACTGGCATAGAACAATCTATCTGTAAGTGTATTTGTTTTCTCAGGTCCTAAATTCGCAGACTCCAAGCCGGTGCTTAAAATCTAGATCAAGTAGAGAAGTGTGTGAGAAGCATCCGCCGTCTCGATTGACCGTCAATGTTGAGTGTTCCCTCAACACTCAACATTAACAGTTTATACGACAGTTATTGGACTATTGACTATGGATTCATTGGCCATGAAAAGGCTGTCTGAAAGGCAACTCGTAATATATACGTTGGTTGCGGCAGTGTTGTATTGGGCTGGTTGCGGTCTGACCGCCGTACTCAGAATACGGCAGTTAGACCGCCACAGCGGGTTCAGCAGTCCAAGGTCCACCAAACTCATAATCAGGCCCTTACTCTTATGTAGGTGTGTGTTCTGTCCCTCACTATACCCCTACTTAAATTTACAAAAACCCAACCCATTTTATAGTAATTATTCCCAATAGTTAATAATAGTAACTTTACACTTGTAAAGGCAGTGGTAGGAATCTCCACTCCCTTATTTGAGGGGGTGGAGATATTGAAATCTACATCTAGGTGTAAATCTCTACCTGTAAATAGTGAAGAGCAAAAAAGTAGAACTCAACTCCTATGTGTAGGGTTAAATCTACACAAGAGTAAATCTACACATGCAAACGTACATTTGTGAATCAACCCCATTGTGATGTTTTTCTTAGCGAAGACCTGTATTTAAGAATATGAGCCTGATTTACAATGAAAAGTTTGAAAATACAGATGGAGTTGTAAAATTCTGCCTGAACCTACTTTTACAGTTATTTTAAATCTCAAAATTGGTGTAGTATCACTCCTGGAAATCTGAGCCAGGTGCGGGCTTATATATATATATTTCGATATACTTACCTTTGTTTGTCAATATTCTGTTCCATCATACATTTGACTCTATAGTTTGGTAATTTAGATACAAAGTATATAAACTTGACAATTTTGTAAATGACATTTTGATACAATAGCCTGGTGCCATGTTGTTCTCTGTATACTGTCGTACAAACCTGTTGACAACTGAAACTTTTGTTGGAAAAAAACCAATCAGCAACACTTGGAATTCACATCCTTTTCCCTTTCACTATTGTCAGCGATAAAAACAGGCAGCTTGCTGCATATCTTGTAGTCAGCAAATGGAAATGGAGGAGAGAGGAAGATTTGGGGTTGTGATTGAGAGATGTTGGATAGAGTTGTGATGTGGGAACATTAATGCTGTGACAGGTGGGCTTGTGGTGAGCAATGCAGGATAACAAGATAGACAGACAGACTCCCCGATATGGCCAAAACAATAAATAGTAATAGTAGATTCCAGGAAAGTTCTTCATGTATCAGTATAAAATAGACATTGGTAGAAGTTCACAATAAGTGCCATGGATCATCAGGATTACATTTACGCTAGTTATATAGAGTAGTACAGTGAGAAAAAAAAAACGATGGGTTGTAATGCTAGCCAGACCAAATGCCAATAGTTATACTACTTGCATGCATCACTTTCATCGCCTTTTGTGTGTTTCACTAAAAAGATTTTAAAAAACACATCTCTAGGATGTTGGAATTGCTAACAAAGTCACATACATAGTCCTACATAAACCTAATAGAAACAAAAAAAAACTTTTCAACATAAAGAACAAAGATGTCATTATAACGACCTGACGATGGTGAAGTGAATACTCTTCTGCCCCCTGTATAGGTAGGAGCGATTAAAACGGATTATGCGATTAAAACGGATTATGCCTCTTTGTTGATCTTTGGGGTTTAAACATTATTGAGAAGTAGCGAGGACTTGTAAAACAGACCCCAATCCATTCTATATGGTGGTGTTCTCTGCGTGAAAATGTTTTCCTTCAGACAGCTTAGTATAAAGATTAAAACAACTCAAACATTGATTAGGAAACTGCACCTTTTGCTCCTTTATATATGCACTATTTTTGCACTGGATACTTTTCTGATTGATTAATGTTTATCAGTCTGCTAACTTGCTTATAAACTCGAGGAGTTATTCTTATTAAGAAATGTTTTTGTTGCAACTTTATATTTTTATAATTGCAATGTTTTATTATGCGTTATTATTTGTTGTATGTTGTTCATTAATTTAATAAATCGATGTGCCAAATAAATCAATAAAAAAGAATACGGCTCACATCTTGCAAAAATGTATTTGAAATCTAGAACCGGATATTTTTATGTGATACTCTCTAGGAAAGAAAGTAAATTAGTATTCTTTGATTCAGTTACTGGCACTTCAAAAGGAACTGCATTTGTAACAGTATCAACAATGCATATTGACAGCAGAGGAGCACTAAAGAACCGTGATCAAAAACACTTGAAGCAACCAGAGAGAAATGCGCACGTGCATTCATGTTGACGTTTCCCTGGAAACCACTTGCATCAGTATGACATCAGGCCTAACCAGCAACCCCGCCGGCATTAAACTGAACCCGGTGAGCAGTTTCTCAAATTAATAATATTGATTCAAAAGGGAAATCTGTGAGCAATTTCTTCTCTGCAGGGATGGCCCTTGCTCTGCAGAGGTCTACGTTGCTTCCTGGTAGAGGGAACAATTACCAATGCGAAAAGGTACTTGATTGTAGGAGCTTTCAATTATCGTGAACTTAAAGGCAAGGTCAGGGTACGCCAGTACAATTCCTGGCTGAGCTGCAATGATAATAATTTGCTTTGACATAGATAACTGAGAGAAGCACTTTTCAAGTATTCCAGTACCAGGATGCTGTTTCACTCCCTTCTTCAAAAAATAACACATAGACACAGCTTTTTTTTCGGGCACACGTGATGTGAGCTACCTAAAAAAGAAAAAAAGTGCAGTATTATTATCCCGGTATCCTTATTTGGGACTTACAACTTAAGCAGGAATATGTTACGAATTTCCCATGCAGGTTTAATGATTCCCGCACTATTCAATGAGCATATTTCACGTAGGATTCCTGTAAAATTTAATGATAATTTTGTCATTTGTATGTCTCTTTAGAAAGTATATCACTCTATGTTTCCTGCTGTATTTGCTTTAATGGTTATTGTATGTGCGTTAATGTTTGTTCTGTTCTTTAGTTTTCGTGCAGGCTTTAGTTCCTTTTGCAATCTCTCTATTGTTGGGGGAAAAATAAGAGTCCCTGTCTGAGATATATTCTTCTTTAATACGTTTGACTCGAGATCAAAGCGTGATGAGGACTGGGTTGACAGTGGTGCTATAAATTGACCGTGGGCTCGAAGGCCCGGGAAACGGTTGGAGGTACACGTTGGGGAAACGTTCATGTTATAGGAGATCCTGATTATTGACGAATAAACCTGTAAAGTTATGCGTAACCAGCGTGTGATTCGGCAAATCCATTTACCATCACACTTTTCACCAGTCTAATGTTTGTGTACATGCAAATCAATTATACTATTTCATATTTTGAGTCAGTGTTCTCTCTACCGTTGTAATACCTTGCACATTTGAAGCTATACAATTTGCTTTCTTGTAGGTTTGACATAGAAAAATGCCAGGCAAAGGGGTGTCTTCGCAAAGGGTCATGCGCGACCATGTGAAGCTCTGATATAACTTAATTTGTCGGTTTCTTTATCTACTAAGTAACAGGTATCACTTTCTTCCCTGGAAACCTTCACCGTTCATTTCTCCTTCACTCCCAGGCATGTGGTCTCAGGTATATGGGGCCTCATTTATGAGAAATGACGCATCGCTGCGTGAAAGCAGCGATGCGTCACTTCTCAGTGCGCACTCCTTGCGACATTCCTGATGCGTCATATTTAATGTATAACGCATCATGTCGCAAGGAGTTACAGATACGTCAGTATTTCTGACGTATCTGTATGGCGCAAAAGTGACGCATTGCTGGAGTGTGTCACAAAAGTGACGCAACTCCAGCAATGCGCCCTTTCACATGGGGCAAGCCCCATGTGAAAGGGCCTGCGTCAGTCTTACGCCTGCTGTGAGGCAGGCGCAAGATTTTGACGCAACAGCGTCCTAAAAGTGACGCAGTGAAATCTCATAGATTTCACTGCGTCACTTCTACGACACTTCCTTGCGTCAATACGCCTCCCTTGCATACATTATACCTGGCGCAGGTATAATGTGGCGCAGGGGTTTACAAAGTGACGCATCTACCTAGATGCGTCACTTTGTAAATATGGCGCAACAAGGCGCATTTTTTACGCCACTGGTGCGTCACAAAATGTGACGCACCGGCGGCCTAAAAGTGACGCACAGCCTCATAAATGAGGCCTCTGGTTTCTACTGTCTCTCTGATTAAGGACATTCATGCATTTATTCCAGCTCCCAATGGGACAGAACACAGTGCGGAAGGAGATGTGGTCTTCCATTAAAACTAACTTAACACTGCCATTAGCGGTAACTCTGTGATTCTAATTATAATGCAACTGGACCCTTCGCACTACAGCATCAACCGCCCGTGGGGAGCACCACCGCGAAGTTCTGGCCTGACTTATTGTGACTACAACAGGATCTTTGTGCTCCAGCAATGATTATTCTTGACACCAGGCCTGCTCTTCACGCTACATTAATGACCATCCACAATACTTCCAAGTTCCTTGCAGCCCCTTCCACCGCATATGGGACTCTTTGCGCTGGACTGAGTGGGTAACTTTTCAGCAAGACTAACCAGGTCCCTGTATCTGGCCCGTGCTCCACTACGTTCGATCAGAACTTTTGGGCTTTCTCCTGATATCACATGATCAGATAGTAGTGCTTTGGGCTTTTTTATGCTATTTTCAGTTATATCTTTAAAATAGGATAACTCTGGTTCTAGTGATTTGAATATTTGTTGTTTTGATCTTGATTTATTTACTACATTTTGCTCTATTCTTCTAAATAGATGTGGGTTTTTGTGTTGTTTTTTCACTTTACTACTTTTTGAAGTGCTGTATAAATACTTTACACATTATCTCTAGTTTAAGTGTGACTGCTCTGTGCCTAGCTACCAGAAGAATGAGCTCAGCTTTATTTGAGGTTTGCTTGTGCCTCACCATGACAATGATTCTGGGTGCTGCTTGAGTAGGGTTTCACCCCCTCAACCAGTAACCTAATCTCTCACAGCGGGACATTAATGAAATTAGTCTGAGGATCAGTACTCATACACTAGTAACACATGTTATTGGTTGATGTTGATTGACAGCATGGTGGTAAGTCTTATTGAAAGAAGAAACTGGACTAATCATTTGAACATTAAATAGAACTATTTTGTTTCATATTAAGTGCATTTAAACTTTACCAATAAGCTCAAGCTAAGCCAACTTACTGAACACTGGGTTAATAAAGAGCTAATTCCAGATTGTGAGGATATTATGCTTAAATTCTTTGACTAGAAGCCCCTATCTCTAGTGGTGTGTAAATGTAACGGCCATCTTAGATCAGGGAATTCAAAATAAGGTCAATAGCAAAGCAACAGAATAGAGCAAACAAAAACAAAAGAAGTGTTTTTGAAATATCATTACAAAAACGTGTTTAATATCTGGAAGACACATTTTTGAATTTATACGTTTTAAACAGCTTCTGCAAATTCTTACTCTACTCAGACTATGAGTAGTAGTGCCTATAAAAAGGGCAAACTCCACAGTGGCCTCCACATTTGAAACGATGAACTGTCCCTGGGCATCCCATTTCTACTCCATTTCTTAAACAGACCAGTCATTTGCCCTCATGCCACATTCTACAAAGTCGGAAAGTTCCTTCCCAATCAGCACCTCTCCTTCCGATAATCAGCTGCAGGGAGTGGGAAGCGCACACTGATGCATGTATCAAACAGCAGATGCTGCTGAGTTTGAGAAGTAAAGATAGTGCTATTTAAGAAAATGTGAGGAATTATTCCTGCTGAAAAGTGAAGAGCCCAGTGGCATAAAAAGAGGTTTTGGAACTGAAAGGAAATGCAGGAGTGGTATGAGGCAGGTGATATGAATTGTGATTGGTGATGTGCTGAACTAACAGGTATCCTCTGCGGATTTCTAAGTGCTGCTTCTTGGCAGGCACCTATACTGTCTTGGTTCTGTGCTCATATTGATAGGAAAGACAGTGCAGAATATATTCTGCAAGGCTGCATGCCCTCTATGCCATAGTGCAGTGACGGACCCAGGTGATATCAGCAGACCCAGGTTGTATTGCTTTCTGATGTGTAATGGAGGCAGCCTGTTGCACTCATATGTTAATGGGCAATTTACCAGCTCTGATTGATGTGCAAAGGACTGTGTACGTACCCAGTAGTGCATTGACCCAGCTCTGACCCATTTGCTGGGAAGCTAGTCTGTGCGGCTTTGCTTCACAGGAAGTTGCGATGTCTTGCTTGTGCCCTACAATTAATTGACCCAGCTCAGTGCTTTCTGTAGACAAGATGTGATAAAAATTCTGCCACATTACCAGGTGGAGCTAGCAAGCACTGTATTCTATTCATTACCTCCTCGTCCAGTCTTCCCGTCCCATTCCTTATCAGTGAGCAGTTGGTCTGTTCCCCAGAACGCTATACCTAGCAGAACTTTTTAGCTCTCCCCCCAATATGGTGCCACCAATCAGGCGAGCATTTAGGAGGAAGTGCGTCACACAACTTCCTGTTCTTTTTTCTGCCTTCGCAGTCTCTTTGCCTAGCAGGACATGAGTCCAGTAAGTGTATCGTTCCTTTATTTTTATTCTGGTCTTTTTCGGCGGCCTGCTATAGCAGCTGCCTTCTTCTGTGCTTTTGTAGCTGTTTTGCCTTGTGTTTTATGTGCTGTTTATGCGGCTTGCTCTAGAGGCCGCCTGTGATTTTTCTTCACGTGTGGGTGTGCTGTGACGGCTGCTCACCTTCGGGCCCACTGGGATCCTGCCTCTCAGGACTACGAGGCTCTTGTTCCTGATACCCCGTGGATTCTGGCTGACCTCGAGTGGTGGTTGCCCCCTCAGTCTCTTTCCCGGGGCTTCTACCTTCTTCTGTTTTGTCAACGGACACCAGTGCCATTGGTTGGGGGACGGGCATGGGTCCTTCCAAGGCTCAGGGTCTGTGGTCCCTTTTCGAGTCTCGCCAGTCGTAGAACTGGAAGGAGTTGAGGGCGGTTTGGTTGGTTCTCCTGTGGTTTGCTCGTGTTCTTCTGGGTCGTGCTGTCTCGGTGCAGACCGAAAACCAGGTTGTTTGGGCTTATGTCAATCTCCAAGGGGGCATGTGCCGGTCTCTGTTTCTCCTCTCCAGGACGATCGGTCTTTGAGCCGAGCGCAACCTGTTGTCTCTGATGGCGGTGTATCTTCCGGGGACGGAGAATGGGCCTGCGGGCTCTCTGAGCAGGGTGTTCCCTTCCTCGGGGGTGATATGTCTGTCTCCTCTTCTGTTCAGTCAGATTGTCCTCCGGTTCAGCCTTCCCTGACTGGATCTGTTTGCCTCGGAGGAGTCGGCCCTTCTCCCCCATTTTTGCACCCTGGTTCCTTCTCGGCTTGCCTGGGCGATCGCCGCCTTCACTGTTCCATGGTCCCTGGGTCTTCTGTTTGCCTTCCCTCCTTTTGCTTTTATCCCCCGGGTCCTCCGGAAACTTCGGTTGGATCGGGCAGAGATTCTTCTGGTGGTCCCAGAGTGGCCCCAGTGGCCTTGGTTTCCCCTTCTGTTGTCCTTTCCGGTTTGCCCCCATTGGCAGTTTCCTCTGTGCCCGTCCCCTCTGCGGACTCCTCTTCTCCGGATATCCTCTCTGCGCCGCCTCTGGCTCGGGATCTGGCACTTAAAATGTTGAATTTGTTGGTCCAGAGTTGTTCTGATGAAGTGGCCCAGAGGATCCAGTTGTCTAGGCGTCCTTCCATCTTGAAGTCTTACGACCGTCATTGGAATAACTTCTCCTCCTGGTGCCTTGGGAAGGGTTTGTTGTCCTCCACCTGTGTGGCTGCATGGGTGCTGGAATTCTTGCATGATTGGTTTGTCCTTGGGCTCACTGTTTCTACGCTCTGTGTGCAATGGGCTTCCATTCTTGCTTTTCGGGGTTCTGATGTGTCTTCTGTCCCCCCCTTTGGTGGCCCGCCTTCTGCAGAGTTTTTTGATTCAGTGTCCTATATCTCACTCTCCTGTCCCGGCCTGGGATCTTCCCCATGTTCTGCAGGCCTTGACTGGGCCCCCCTTTGAGCCTTTGTTTTCGGTGGACCTTAAGTTCCTTATGGCTAAGGTTGTTTTTTTGGTGGCTGTTTTTCTGGTCGGCGGGTTGTGAGATTGGTGCCTTGATGGCCTCTCCCCCTTTTTTGTGTTTCTGCTTGGACAAAGTGATTCTTCGTCCGTGTCAGTTCTTTCTGCCCAAAGTTTTGTCTACTTTCCACTGTCAGGAGGATATCCTCCTCTCTGTCTATTTTCCGAACCCCTCCTCCCTGGAGGAGGTGGTCCTGCATACTTTGGATGTATTGCGAGCTCTCCGCATTTATTTGGGTAGCTCCAGTACCTTTCGTAAGGCTGATTCTTTGTTTGTTACCTATGGGACCTCCACGAAGGGGCTTCATCCTTCCTTATCCACCTTGTCACGTTGGGTAAAATGTGCTGTGGTTTCCGCTTATGAATCCGCTCACTGTCCTCTCCTTTTTTTGGTATAGGGTCATTCTACCCGGGGTGTATCCTCCTCATGGGCTATGTTTAAGGGTACATCCTTGTGTGACATTTGTAATGCTGCCACTTGGGCCTCTCCCCATACGTTTGTCTCTCATTACCATCTTCAGTTGGGGATGGCGGCCTCGGCTGCCTTTGGCTCTGATGTTTTGTAAGCTGTACATGATGATAAGTTGTACTTCTTTCATTTGGATAAATTGACCTATTTTGCTTCAATTTCTGGTCTTTATTCTTTCAATCACAGTGTGCTTGGGTATGGGTTCACTGATAAGGAATGGGACGAGGAGGTAATGCCCGGTTACCCACTAGTAATATTCAGTACTCCGAGTCCTGGTCTTCACGTCCCATTCCTGAGCCCTTACCACCCTTCCTTGGTCTTCTTTGTGGGGCGATTGTTTCTTTGTTTTCGGGGTTTCTTTGGTATTCTCAGGAAGTTGTGTGACGCACTTCCCCCTATATGCTCGCCAGATTTGTGGCGCCATATTATGGCAAGTGCTAAAAATTGCTGCTAGGTATAGGGTTCTGGGGAGTAGACTAGCTGCTCACTGATAAGGAATGGGACGGGAAGACCAAGACTCAGAGTAATGAATATTACCGGTGAGTAACCAGGCATTCTCTGCTGTGTCAGGGGTCCTAAGACCATAATGCCGTACCCCAGATCTAACTTATGTGTAGTGGTCCTTCTTTGCACTGCCATGTCAAATATACATTACTTATGAAGTGGAGGGAGACCCTCCTGCCTGCAGGGCTATGCCCCTTCTCAGTAATGTTGTGTGAGTTGTAGAGAATTTAAGCGTCATCATTTGTGACCTTCATATCTGTATGACTGGATCTACATTGCTGAGACTACTACTATCCGGGCTGTTTTTCCTTAGTGCTGCCTTCTCTCTTTTCAAGGTTAATGCTGTATAATTTCAAATGACGGAAACGTGGGGGCACTAGCGTTCAATAGCTTTTAGCCGAACAGATGTTTAGAGTACATGCTATACATCCCCTGTGGTGGTAGAAGCAAACTGTTTAGCAAACTGGCATAACACTAACCTAGTTTTATGTAAAATACTAAAAAAAACACATCACATAAACAAACAGGCATTACAAAACGAAAAAAGTTAAATAGCAGCTGTTTTCAGTAAGTATTTCAGATTTATAGTATTAATCACCTAGTAGTAAAATCCATGGTACCTCTGATTTTCTGAGCAATCATTTTGAGGTAACTCCTACCTAAAGTTATGGGTGCTATAATTAGTAGTTTTTTTTTGTTTTGCCGGCATGCTGAAAGACTGATTCTGTTTTATGGAAAAGGATATAGGGCTTTAATATTTCATTACAAATATAGATCTGCTCAATAGATTACAACACATTGCACAGAATGGTTCTTAACTGTATTGAAAAAGTACAATTTCAAGGTATTAATAGTTGGATCCGTGGACCAAGATGGCCGCAATGTAGTGGAGCTCCAGGCCGAGACTAAATCATCTGACCAAATTCTGGGCCCAGTGGGACACACATCCTGCCTGAGGAGCTGGGGAGAGATGAGGAGGCCGCCCCGTGTTTCTTTTCCCCCTAATCCGGTCTCTATGCGAGGCGTGATGCCGGGCTTGCCAGAGGCCCTGGGTGGTGGCTGCTGAGGCATCGATGTGCTCTATAGGCCCTGTGTCCCCAGAGCTAGGCTGCGGCCCAACCGGCGATGGGCGTGGCCATGGCCCTTAAAACTTGCCCGAGAGCTTTGGCGCCATACTGGATGGAGGTGGGCGGAGTGCTGTGTTAGTGGACCAGCTGGCGGGGTGCCCCGCAATGAGCAGGTGGGGCTCTGAGTCCCGCGAGGCACTGTTGAGGCATCCGTGGCAATCTGGGATTCGGCGTGGGGAGCTTGGAGTTTAACCCCTGTAGAGAGGTGCGGGCCAGCTGCTGTGACTGGGAGCCAAGGTGGAAGCTCGGCAGGACTGCCAGGTGAGCAGCGTGGGTCAGAGAATTGATTACTGAGATTGGACAGGGCGACAGCAGGACATTAGTGCTGCTGACTTGAGGTAGACTTGCCCGGGGTGTGAGAGGGAGGGCTCCCTCAATATGGGACCCTGTGGCCTTCCAGCACCACACCTATACTGGAAGAAGGTGCACCAGAGTGACAGTAAAAGTGGAGACCGCCAGACTACCAGACTTCCCGCTTACTTGAATCGGGTTGTCCCGGACCCAGGATGGTTGGAGACCTTGGTCTTGGGGTTGTGCCGGAGTGGCCTTAGGAGAGTGGTGAGCCCACAAGGCTGGGACAAAGCAGTGGACCAATCAAGGACAGTGCCCAATATAACTGGCCTGGAGATCGGTAGTGGGGGGCTTAGGCAAAACCCACACTGGTGGGCACCTTGTGACACCTGATCTTCGGGATCAGAGACGCAAATGCACCTGCAGCGAGATTTTTGACTGGTATCCCTGTTTTGGAGGATTGGGGGTCCATAGGCCCTGTTCCACGGAAACAATCTGAGTAAAACCTGGCAACGGTTGGGGCGAGGATGGTGAAACCCAAGGGCGTGGGTCCTACCCAACCCAATAAGATGGATAATTTTGCTATCACAAAGTCCACTAAGATTGTGGTGGAGGGGGGGCGAGGATCCCACACTGGCAGCTATAATGATGGTGATTAGGGATGTAAAGGGCTACATGGAACTGAAAATAGACTCAGTGTTGATCAAAGTCACACTGATCAGAGTGGATCGCTCCAAACTGAGTGAGAAAGTCTTTACTGTAGAGACCCACTTTGCTCAGTTCCGATCCACAGCAAAACACCTGGAGTCTCAGGTGCTCAAGCTGACGCAGTAGACTTCACACATGGCTGTGAGACTGGAGGACCAAGAGGAAAGGGTGGGAAGGAACAACATAAGGGTGGTTGGGGTTCCAGAAGGGATGAGGAACCCAGCGTTGATCTATTTCTGGAAGACTTTATTGTAAACAAACTGCAGCCCCTAAGACTATCAAAGTTCTTCTCCATTGAGAGGGTGCACAGAGCTCCTGTGCCACACGCTAAACCCAGGGCCCGCCTCACACGGTTATTGTAAAAATATTCAATTACCCGATAGAGACGCAATCCTCCAAGCGGCCAGGGCGAACGGGGACATACGCTATGACGTCCTCTACACTTCCTGTCATTTGCCCTTCTGCCATAGCTGAACATCATGTCCTCCGCTGTGACTCACCTTATGGCTCCTTTCCTGAAGGGAAGCAGAGTTGCCATGCCTCCACGGGCTGGTATCTCCTCCAAGCCCACCAAGGGCAACGTGTCTGGTATGGATATTCTCGTCGGTATATCTGCTTTCGTGTTGCCTTTCTTGGTTTCTCTGGCTGGATATTGTCTAACATGGAGAACTACAAGAAGAGAAACTAACCAAGCACATGGAAGTGCTGACATTGAGCATGCTTCACTCCCACAGTTCCTTCACAAGAGCTTGCTGCTCTCCAGCACTATGGCATCCTCCGAACCTTTCTTTACACATTCCATGATGGATACACTGCTACAAAAGCTCCTGGGACCATGGATGTGATTTCACTACACTTGTGTATGAACATTCTGAAACGGCATGAGCTGTAAAGATTCTGTTACATTAAAATCTATGAGAATACCCTGATCAGATTTTCTCCAGACTTTACTCTTCAAGTACAGCGATAGAGAAGAGGCTTTGAGCCAGTGAAAATAGAACTAAGAGCCATAGACATGATGCTCTTTCCGGCATGGCTCTGGGTCATCGCTGACGGGAAATCTTGGCATTTCGCATCCCCAAAGGAAGCCTGGGAGTGGCTGTAGGGCTGGCTTACAGTTGGCCGAGACAGAGACAAAGATCCAAGTAGTGAACAAGTAACAAGCAAAGGTGGTAAGGAGGATGGAGCCTGGAGAAGCCACCAATCCACAGTCCTAGGATCCGAAAGCCCACCCACAGACAATGTGACTTAGAAATATAAGTGGGTGAGGCCACTACAGAGGTAAGGCTGAGTGAGTCTGAGGGTAGTCCCTTGATGCAGGCCATGGCTAAGGGCAGGAGAACTGCGACATTGATTTAGAGTTAGAACGGGACTGTCAGCTGGGAGGCACCCCATATGGGGCACAAAGAGACTGGAGGGAGTGAAATTGGCATTGTTCATTGATTATCTTGGTGGGATGAGTTCCCCCCAGTTGAAGGTCTGAAATGTTAGATGATAGGCAACAGGCACTCTGCAAGCTGGGTAGGTGGTAAATTTGCATTCAGGTTCGCAGGGTGGAAGGGTGGTGGGAGGGGAGGGGGAGTGGGGATACTTTACTTTTTGATATAGGCAGACAAGTCAGTGATCAACTACCATGTAAAAAGAGGGACCAGGTTGGAATGGGAGGAAGTTGGGAGTAGGGTCTGCAACCTCATACAGCCAAGTATATCCATCAGGGGAAGAATCTGCAAATTATATTCCAATATCTAATTGCCTAATTCAATCACTGATGGTATGGTTCTGTAACGTGAACGGTTTAAACGGCAGGTTGAAACACAGCAATTGTCCTACAATTCATTAATCAACATGCTCCGGACATTATCCTACTCCAGGAAACACATCTAAGAGGAAATCAATGTAAGGCATTAGATAGATACCACTATACTCTACTGGCACAGGCAGGATATACCACGGGTGTCAGGGGGGTAGGGGTGTTGTGTAGAAAGGCATTCACTTTTATTCCAGGGAGAACATGGGCGGATACTCTGGGAAGATATGTGGTGTTAAATGGCCAATGGGAGGGCAATACTATTCATCTGTGGTCAGTGTATGCCCTGCCTAGACTTCAATCCACAACATTGGATGCAGTGGGATCACTCCTACTAGAGCTCCGACAAGGGACTTTGATCTTGAGGAGGTTTGATATGAATGATCTAATTTGATTGGAGCTGGATGTCCTGGGAGGTGCATCCTCTGGGAGGAAGGCCGGGGCACTGGGAGACTTTTTCTTGACCATTGGGCTTGGCGGCATCTGGCACCATCACCACCCCGGTCTTCGACAGTATACTCACCAGTCCGCGGCGCACTGAAGCCTTGCAAGACAAGACTACTTGATTACACACACGTGAGCAATGGGCCAGTCAAGGAGGCCAGATATGTGGCCCCAGGGATATCTGATCACTCTTCAGTTGTGGCCACATTAAAGGGTCCCATACGAGATAACGTTGTGCCCCGGTGAATCGACCTTTAGCACCTCTAAGAGCCAAACTTTAAGGACAGTGTTAGAACATGTTCCGACCACTCCTTTGTCGAGAATCTGGGGTCAGTTGACTCAGGGGAGACTTTATAGGAAGCATTTAAATCAGTCATCAGAGGCCATGTCCAGGCGGAGGTGGGGGCTCCCAAAAAGGAAAAGAAGTTGAAATTCATTACTCTGGAGCAGGAGATCTTGGACCTGGAAGCCTGGGTGGTGCGACAAGAGGGAACACCTGGAAAGCTGGCACACCGGCTTGCCTTAAGACAAAGAGAGCTGAGAGAATTGTTGGAGGAGGAGATCCGGGCTTTCGCCAGAGCATCTAGATATAGGGTTTACGAGATAGGAGATAAGGCTAGCAAATTGTTTGCTTGCCTCGACAAGCGCAAGATGTCCGCAAGGTAGGTCCCGGAGATTCTAGGAGATCGGGGGAGCGACATGTGACCGGTCAAGAGATTGCAGAGGTGTTTGCATCATATTATGAAAACATATATACATCCACCTTGGGATACACAAAAGCAGACTACTTTGATTTCCTAGGGGATATCAATCTACCAGGCCTGTCGGTGGTTGAGAGGGATAGCTTAGAGTGCAAACTGACAGTGGAAGAAATCGCAACGGGTGCATGTGTCCTACAGTTTGGGAATGCCTCTGGGCCAAAGAGTCTCCCACTGTAGCTGTTTAAATGTATACTTGACACGATGGTACCACACCTTCTCTCAATGTTCCAAGAGGCTGGTCAGAAAGGAATACTGACCCATGACCAGTGGACTGCAATGATAGTAGTGATACCCGAGGTAGGTAAACCCCCAATACACTGTGATTCGTATCGACCAATATCTCTCCTCAACTTTGAAATAAAGGTGCTGGCTAAGGTGCTTGCATCATGGCTGGCCACAGAAATGTCATCCCTAATATACACAGACCAATTGGAATTTATGCCACACCGGGGTACCAGACTTAGGGGCACATGCATCAATATTGCTTTTTGCGATTCCTTAATTGCGAAAAATAAGGAATCGCAATTAAGGAATTGCAAGCTGCAATGCATTAAGAAATCGCAAAAAAAATAGCGATTTCTTAAAATTCCTTAATTGCGATTCTCTAATTGAGAATCACAATTAAGGAATACCTCCCCATTCATTCCTATGGGCCTAGAGGCCCATAGGAATGAATGGGAAGACATTCTCAATTTGAGATTCTCCATTAGAGAATCGCAAATTGAGAATGCAAAGGACACCCTGTTGCACCCCTGAAATCTGCCTATAAGTACATCTTGTACACACACATGCCCCAAGGGCATGTGTGTGTGTGTAAAATGGAACTTTGAAAATGTTTTCGCAAATTACCATGAAGGTCAACTTCATGGTAATTTTTTAAGTTTGATGCATTGCATTTAAGGAATCTCAATTTGCGATTCCTTAAATGCATTCGCAATTTAAGAAATCGCAATTTTGCGATTTCTTAAATTGCGAAAAGTACAAAAATGATGATGCATCCCAAAAGTTGAAATTGCATTCGCAAACGGCCGAATTTTGCAATTCGCACCATTTGCGAATGCAATTTACAATGATGCATGTTCCCCATTATCTCTGTAGACTATTTGGAATCCTACATGAAATGACGCTAAACCCATCTGTGCCGGGGGCTCTCTTGTCCCTAGATGCAAGAATGGCGTTTGACAGTGTGGAACTGAGCTACTTGTGGGTGGTGCTGGGGCGCATGGGATTTGGGCCGAGGTGTTTTGGTTGGATAAGGTTGCTGTACCAAGAACGACTCACCAGGGTGAGGGTCAATTTGACAGTTTTTCGAGAGCTTCCCTTACAGAAGGGGTCAAGATAGGAGTGCTCTCTGTCGCCTATCTTATTTGCCCTGGCCCTTAAGCCATTGGCGGCTTGGGTCCAGCAGGACCATTTGATATGAGGCAGTCCTGTGGGTGATGAGTAGGAAGACCGCATATCCTTATATGAGGATGACATCCTGCTATATGTACAACACCAAAGGCAATCAATAGATGGAATTCTGCAAATATTTCGTATCTTTGGAGATTTTTCCGGTTAACGCATCAGCTGGGATAAATTCATACTATTTTCACTAGCAGGGGGGTACCCAAATTAACATCTAGATGCGAGGTCACCCTGGAGCTAGAGGGGTTCAAATATCTGGGGATACATATAACAAGGAATCCCCAAACTTATTATGATCAGAACCTACGGCCCCAGTTGGACAGATATAGGAGCAATGACCGGAGGTGGAGAGTGCTATCTTTAACCTTAATGGGCCGAGCGGCATTATTCAAAATTCTGATACTCCAACTGTTATTATATGTCTTGCAGAATGCCCCCTACCAAATCTCAACACAATTATTTTATTTAATGGAGGCCGAGTAGCATGTCTTGCTGTTGAGTGAAGGGGCTGCAAGTATAGCATTAGACAAATTAGTAAGGGGTGTCTATGAAGGGGGCTGGTGATGCTGGATGAAAAACTGTACTACTGGGCATTCCAATTGGTTACAGTGAACCGCTGGGCTTTTAGAGACCAGATGAAGCCAGCTTATAAAGTGGACAGGTTATATATGGGAACCAAGGGATACTGCTGTCTACTCTATGATGAGAAGGGAATCCGGGGTCTATTAGCACATATACAAACGGTGGGCACAATTTACCGGGAAGCAACTAAATACCTGGGCTGGAAGGGCAGGTTGACGGCAATGACTCCCTTGTGGGCCGGCGACCAACTTGCAGAAGTTAGCAGGCTAAGCGGTTTCAGTAAATGGGAACTCCATGAGTTTGAAAAATTGGGGAATGTCTGGAGGGATCGGACCATCATTTCAGGTCCTTCATCAAAAGTATGAAATGAGCCCGGGGGAGTGGGTGCGATATTTACAATTGGGCCATGCAGTGCGGGGAGATATCTGCAAGGGTGAGGACCTGGTGGAGGCAGCTCCCCTAGAGGAAAGGCTTCTGATGAACCCCCTGGGGGAAAAGGATACCACACTAATGTGCAAAAATAATGAATAATGCCTCAGATCCCACAGTACATTACAATTAGTATGGGAAGGTGATGTGGGTACAATGGAAGACACAGATTGGGTGGAAGCCCTCCAGGGTCCCAGAGAAGAAGCTACAAGCTCCAGTTTCTGCCTGATTCACTTGAAAGGTCCTACACATATTATACTGCTCCCGTGGGTTGCTATGCCACCTGGGCAGGGCAGAATCATCCATATACCACAAGGGGTGTGGACAAGAAGGCACATTTTATCACCTCCTCTGGGAGTGCCGGGAAACCCCGAAATACTGGGGATGAATCAGGGATATCATGTCACTGGTGACCAGGCTGAAAATCCCCCTGACACCGCAATGGTTCCTATTAGTGATGCCCAGAGAGGAGGACTGGCCCAGATATGGCTGGCACTTGTGGGGTGGTGGCAAAGCACAACCTGGTCAGGTGCTGGCGAGCTAGGGTACTCCCAAGAATGAGAGACTGGCAAGCGGATTTAGACTGGTGTTGGCTAGCAGAACGAACAATATACCAAAATAGTGGATGTCCCAAAAATAGGAGAAAATCTGGGGACAGTGGCAGGCATCTCGAGGGCTGTGATGGGGTTTGAAATTAATGGGAATGGTTGCCCATCCTCATGGTGATATTCTCCAAAACGACGAAATGTTAAATGTGAACAAACTGGTCAAAACATCACTTGTATCACTGATGTTATGCAGTTTGTGCTGTTGTAATAAAAATATTTCCCCCAAAAATAAAAAAGCATACCCTGGAATTGACGTCATAACAGTCGAGTAGTATTCAAATGTTTCAATACTTGGCAAGGGTCTTTACAAATAATATTGTCATGAACAATCAGATGCTATCTCTATTTCAAAACATTCTGTGTCAGTTCGGTCTGTGATGCTATAAAACCATGTCTTTCAGGAAACGTTAGACGGAAGATTCTTGCCTGTGCTAGTGTTGGGTCACACTGCCTTTGTGCGAAGAACTGCAGTCCTTTCCCCCTTTTTATTAGTGATTTACACAACGTCACAGGTTCCCACATTGATCTACAATGTGACGCCACAAGTAATTGAAAGATAACAAGAACAACTTTTATAAAAAAAGATTAGTAAATATTTCGGTACAAGGAGGCGTGCATATACTTAACTTTAAATATTTCCCATGGGTATAGGTCAAATTAGACCACGTTATCAGTAACAATTGCCCATGCATGCTTTTACATAATAAACACATTGTTGGGTTACTAGTTCATGGCTTTATTGTTGGGTTGATGCAACATTCGAGATTCAAGCCTCTGTCATTATTGATACTGCTGTCTGAACTACGAATAAGGCAATCGATAGACGATAGAAAACCACAACCCACTTCACACAAATAGTATATTATGTCAGGGCCATCTTCATCTTTGATACTAACACCATGTCCCAAGCTCGACAAAATCCTTTTGATAGAACTTTCTTTGCCTTGTCTGGGCCACCAGTACTGTTCGCTCAGCTTCTGTTCTAAGCATATGTGGCATAAATGGCCCTTAGTTTATTTTTTTATTACACTTTCAGTCAACCTACCAGTTGGTACCATACTTTTATCTACTAAAATTAATAATTCACAAATTACAGATTTGCTTCAATTTCTCCATGTGACTGAAAGGCATCTAGAATATTTATTCCTGTTGGGTATTCGTTCTTTACAAACTGTTTTAACTTTTTCAGCGTAGAGTGCTTATTTGTTTTTTCTCTCCAAAGCTCGCAGACTAGCACATCACTGTTGTGAACAGTCAGTTGCTGTACACATGCAACTAAAACATCCTGCTGACCTTTGCACATTTTTGTCTTTAGCTATAGGCCGCTGTTAAAAAAACACACAACATAATTGTTCCTTTACCTTTTGACTGTAGTTCTTCACGCCTTGAAGATACTTTACTGGCAAATTCTGATCTGCCCTAAGATCGAATTTCCTACTATAGGCTTGTGTCCTAAATTAATTGCCCGCCTAAACTCCCCTAAGTCAATGACAGTGTAGTTGTGTTCACTCTACGTTAATGGAAGACAAACACACTATCAACTTAACCTTAATACTGAGATAACTTGTCCACTACACCTAACTCACTGGCATCAAAAGGTGAACATTTCTATCACGCCACACTGTCGGAATACATTAATGCTGCATATTTTCTCATGATAGCTCCTGAAAATACTGGCTGAGTATTTTCTAACCAACTTCAACTATTATTCACAGATTTCAAGAAATTACTGCATAGCTGCCAAGGTTTCAGATTGCTTATGTGTGACATTTTCATAATTTCAATGTAATTATGAGTGACATTCAATGATTATGAGTGACACTTTCTCGCGAGCAAAATCAAAGCTATGAAGACGAGGGAAAGATATAAAAACTACAACTATTTGAGCAATGAGAAACTATAGGATCATCTTAAAACTGCTTAAAAACAGCACCAGGAATGGAAGGGAACTGAGACGGACTGACCCAAACAGGATGTGAGAGGCCCCAGTGCGCATGATCTTAGTTGCCTGTTAATAAATTATCACAATTAGTCAGTCTTGTTTTCAATCTGCAGCTGCCTGGTGTTCTGGAGGGGACTAGCATATTCTCCACATTGAAGCCTCAACTTTCGAAGAAAAGCTCACGAGTGTCCTGATTAAATGCACCCCCGCAGTGTCAGCATCTAGTGCTCTGCTGTCAGCACGAGGCTGTGCCTGCTGCGCCGATCACATGAGCTAAGCACTTCAAGCCTCCCGCTGTTTGCATCAACAACCTAGTGGCCTGTTCTATTGTCTCGTGATTGCTGAAGTACGTACATGGACAGACTTGGAAGTACTTCAGCAATCACAAGTAAATAGAACAGGCCACAAGGTTGTTGATACAAACCAGACGTGAGCTGCTTGTCTCATGCGTTCACACTATAAACTAATATAATTAAATCTAAGATTATTGAGGCTCTCACCTGATCTTGATGGACCGAGTCTTCCGGGTTCAGATTCCTGTACCAGCTATTCTACATGTAGCTGCCCGCGATCATCACAAATGCCTCTTCTTGCGTGGCCGGCGCCGGCTGCGAGTCGATACTGTGTCTGTGTCAGTATGTCCTCCTCCTGGCACTGTTGTCGCGCCGCCGCTGGTTACATTTCACTCGGGGGGAGGTGTTGGGGGGGTCATTGAGTGAGTACACGCCGGTCTCTCTGGGCTCGCTGGCTATCGCAGTTTTTATTTGCGGCGCTCAGCTGCGCGCAACGAAGACAGCAGAGCAGTGCAGGAATTCCAACTAATTTAAATAGCCCGCCGCTTCTGCCTCACAGTGTGCGCTCACACTTGCACTACTTCCTCTGGACGTGACATCAAGACCAAGTTAGCGTTGCATTAGTAATAAAAAAATATCTGGATTATAGCCAGTTACGGCATCGCTGAGAGGGTGGCTGCCCCTCCCCCTGTAGTTAACTGTGTGTGTCTGTCAAACTTAAGCCGTGGCGTGGCAGGAAATTACAGCGCCAGCCTGGAGCCAGCACCGAGGATTGTAACAGTTTGTTACATTGTAGCCGCCTAGCGCTGCCCCGCCCTCACTCAGCCCAAGACCTGAGAACAGACATAATTAACTATTTATGACCTGCCAGAGCAGCTGCTGGCACTGGCTGCAGCACGCCTCTCGGACCCGGGAGCAGGGTCGCGCGAGTCGGCAAAAATGCGTGACAATGCATATCAGTGCGGTGATGCGGAACACCGCACTGAAATGCGGGAGTGTCACACCTGATGCGTGATACTTGACAGGACCGGGCACTGTTGTCGCGCCGCCGCCGGTTACATTTAACTCGGGAGGGAGGTGGCGGGGGGGTCATTGAGTGAGTCCCCGCCGGTCTCTCTGGGCTCGCTGGCCAACGCGGTTTTTATTTGCGGCGCTCAGCTGTGCGCAACGAAGACAGCAAAGCAGTGCAGCACACCAAGACGGCGAGGACTTCCAACTAATTTAAATAGCCCGCCGCATCTGCCTTACAGTGTGCACTCACACTTGCACTACTTCCTCTGGACGTGACGGCAAGACCAAGTTAGCGTTGCATTAGTAATAAATAAATATCCGGATTATAGCTAGTTACGACATCGCTGAGAGGGCGCCCCCCCTGTAGTTAACTGTGTGTGTCTGACAAACTTAAGCCGCAGCGTGGCAGGAAATTACAGTGCCAGCACCGAGGATTGTAACAGTTTGTTACATTGTAGCCGCCTAGCGCTGCCCCGCTCTCACTCAGCCCAAGAGCTGAGAACAGACATGATTAACTATTAATGAACTGCTAGAGCAGCTGCTGGCACTGGCTGCAGCACGTCTCTCGGACTCAGGAGCAGGGTGGCACGAGTCTGCAAAAATGCGTGACAATGCATTTCAGTGCGGTGATGCGGAACACTGCACTGAAATGCGGGAGTGTGACACCTGATGCGTGATTCTTGACAGGACTGTTACTGAAGTTACTCCTTAGTTTATGATGCAAATGCATCTTTATCCACTTATACCAATTTTGTTTTAGGTTGCATTCCATTTTTGCTGATTATGTGACCAAATATTGAATTTCATTAGCAAAAAATACACACTTCATATTTTTGTTAGCCATATTTTTTAATAATCTGCTTGCTGGATCAGTGCAAAAATTTCCATGAAGGGGCCGAGGTGGCTTTACTTTTTTTGGGATCGCTTTGTGAAGATTCTTTAAATTATGCCAAAGATATTAGCAAAACATGAAACAAACTTTCTATGAAAATGCTGACCAAATTATAACTACATCATGGTTTTCAGCCGAATGCCTCCAGATTTTCTCCCATCCCTATAAACGTCAGTACTCCAATCTGTCTCTGGGGCTTTCCACCCACTTCACGGATCTCCTTGAAGTTTTTCTTTCCAACATTATTATGCACCTGCTTCTTACAAGGCCAAGAATTATATAAAAGTCACATTGGTCACTGGCCTCAGCCAGATGATAGACTGATTTGGCACATTACAAGCCATGATGTCTTAGAAATGAATGCAGCTCAATAACCAGATTTTTTTTTTTTGCTGTAATAATAAAATTCAGCTCAAGTATGACTGGCTCTCATTGATGAACATCTATGACTCACCACACAACTTTTCAGTGGTGTCAAATCTGTAGTATTCCACATTGACAACACTCGAGGCTTTTGAATATTTCAAAATAGGCAAAAGCTACATGGCACCATCTCTTCATGCTCCGCAAAGTGAAAGGTATTCTTACTAAAGGAGATTTCACAGAAGTTGAGCCCTGTTCTTTCTCACCTTCATCAGAAAATGCCCTAGTCACCAACATTCCAAAATCACATCTTATAGCCCTCCTCACTTTAGCATCAAAACACCCATAGCAGTACCTCATCCGGATCGAGACAAGGGATTTTCAGGATAATGAATGCAGGATGCTGGGGATATTCCAGACATCACGGATCTAGGATTCCCTCTTCTCGCAGATTTAGCAAACTCTTCCCCTTGTACGCTTCAGAAAGAAACTATGGGGCATATTATCAAGTCCTTTATCGCCGCGTCATCTGCACTTTTCTGCCGATAACACGGCGATATTTGCATTGCTGTACACATGCAACTAAAACATCCTGCTGACGTTTGCACATTTTTGTCTTTAGCTATAGGCCGCTGTTAAAAAAACACACAACATAATTGTTCCTTTACCTTTTGACTGTAGTTCTTCACGCCTTGAAGATACTTTACTGGCAAATTATGATCTGCCCTAAGATCGAATTTTCTACTATAGGCTTGTGTCCTAAATAATTGCCCGCCTAAACTCCCCTAAGTCAATGACAGTGTAGTTGTGTTCACTCTACGTTAATGCAAGACCAACACACTATCACCTTAACCTTAACAGTGAGATAACTTGTCCGCTACACCTAACTCACTGGCATCAAAAGGTGAACATTTCTATCACGCCCCACTGTCGGAATACATAAATACTGCATATTTTCTCATGATAGCTCCTGAAAATACTGGCTGAGTATTTTCTAACCAACTTCAACTATTATTCACAGATTTCAAGAAATTACTGCATAGCTGCCAAGGTTTCAGATTGCTTATGTGTGACATTTTCATAATTTCAATGTAATTATGAGTGACATTCAATGATTATGAGTGACACTTTCTCGCGAGCAAAATCAAAGCTATGAAGACGAGGCAAAGATATAAAAACTACAACTTTTTGAGCAATGAGAAACTATAGGATCATCTTAAAACTGCTTAAAAACAGCACCAGGAATGGAAGGGAACTGGGACGGACTGACCCAAACAGGATGTGAGAGGCCCCAGTGCGCATGATCTCAGTTGCCTGTTAATAAATTATCACAATTAGTCAGTCTTGGTTTCAATCTGCAGCTGCCTGGTGTTCTGGAGGGGACTAGAATATTCTCCACATTGAAGCCTCAACTTTCGAAGAAAAGCTCACGAGTGTCCTGATTAAATGCACCCCCGCAGTGTCAGCATCTAGTGCTCTGCTGTCAGCATGAGGCTGTGCCTGCTGCGCCGATCACATGAGCTAAGCACTTCAAGCCTCCCGCTGTTTGCATCAACAACCTAGTGGCCTGTTCTATTGTCTCGTGATTGCTGAAGTGCGTACATGGACAGTCTTGGAAGTACTTCAGCAATCACAAGTAAATAGAACAGGCCACAAGGTTGTTGATACAAACCAGACGTGAAATGCTTGTCTCATGCGTTCACACTATAAACTAATATAATTAAATCTAAGATTATTGAGGCGCTCACCTGATCTTGATGGACCGAGTCTTCTGGGCTCAGATTTCTGTACCAGCTATTCCACATGCAGCTGCCAGCGATCATCACAAATGCCTCTTCTTGCGTGGCGGGCGCCGGCGGCGAGTCGATACTGTGTCTGTGTCAGTATGTCCTCCTCCTGGCACTGTTGTCGCGCCGCCGCTGGTTACATTTCACTCGGGGGGGAGGTGTTGGGGGGGTCATTGAGTGAGTCCGCGCCGGTCTCTCTGGACTCGCTGGCCATCGCGGTTTTTATTTGCGGCGCTGAGCTGCGCGCAACGAAGACAGCAGAGCAGTGCAGCACGCCAAGACGGCGAGGACTTCCAACTAATTTAAATAGCCTGCCGCTTCTGCCTCACAGTGTGCGCTCACACTTGCACTACTTCCTCTGGACGTGACGTCAAGACCAAGTTAGCGTTGCATTAGTAATAAAAAAATATCTGGATTATAGCCAGTTACGGCATCGCTGAGAGGGTGGCTGCCCCCCCCCCCCTGTAGTTAACTGTGTGTGTCTGTCAAACTTAAGCCGTGGCGTGGCAGGAAATTACAGCGCCAGCCTTGAGCCAGCACCGAGGATTGTAACAGTTTGTTACATTGTAGCCGCCTAGCGCTGCCCCGCTTTCACTCAGCCCAAGAGCTGAGAACAGACATGATTAACTATTTATGAACTGCTAGAGCAGCTGCTGGCACTGGCTGCAGCACGCCTCTCGGACTCGGGAGCAGGGTCGCGCAAGTCGGCAAAAATGCGTGACAATGCATTTCAGTGCGGTGATGCCGAACACCGCACTGAAATGCGGGAGTGTCACACCTGATGCGTGATACTTGACAGGACTGGGCACTGTTGTCGCGCCGCTGCCGGTTACATTTAACTCAGGGGGGGAGGTGGCGGGGGGGGGGTCATTGAGTGAGTCCCCGCCTGTATCTCTGGGCTCGCTGGCCAACGCGGTTTTTATTTGCGTCGTTCAGCTGTGCGCAAGGAAGACAGCAGAGCAGTGCAGCACACCAAGACGGCGAGGACTTCCAACTAATTTAAATAGCCCGCCGCATCTGCCTCACAGTGTGCACTCACACTTGCACTACTTACTCTGGACGTGACGGCAAGACCAAGTTAGCGTTGCATTAGTAATAAAAAAAATCCGGATTATAGCCTGTTACGACATCGCTGAGAAGGTGCCCCCCCTTGTAGTTAACTGTGTGTGTCTGACAAACTTAAGCCGCGGCGTGGCAGGAAATTACAGCACCAGCCTGGAGCCAGCACCGAGGATTGTAACAGTTTGTTACATTGTAGCCGCCTAGCGCTGCCCCGCTCTCACTCAGCCCAAGAGCTGAGAACAGACATGATTAACTATTTATGTACTGCTAGAGCAGCTGCTGGCACTGACTGCAGCACGTCTCTCGGACTCGGGAGCAGGGTGGCACGAGTCGGCAAAAATTACGTGACAATGCATTTCAGTGCGGTGATGCGGAACATTGCACTGAAATGCTGGAGTGTCACACCTGATGCGTGATACTTGACAGGACTGTTACTGAAGTTACTCCTTAGTTTATGATGCAAATGCATCTTTATCCACTTATACCAATTTTGTTTTAGGTTGCGTTACATTTTTGCTGATTATGTGACCAAATATTGAATTTCATTAGCAAAAAATACACACTTCTTATTTTTGTTAGCCATATTTTTTAATAATCTGCTTGTTGGATCAGTGCAAAACTTTCCATGAAGGGGCCGAGGTGGCTTAACTTTTTTTGGGATCGCTTTGTGAAGATTCGTTAAATGATGCCAAAGATATTAGCAAAACATGAAACAACCTTTCTATGAAAATGCTGACCAAATTATAACTACATCATGGTTTGCAGCCGAACGCCTCCAAATTTACTCCCATCCCTATAAACGTCAGGACTCCAATCTGTCTATGGGGCTTTCCACCCACTTCATGGATCTCCTTGAAGTTTTTCTTTCCAACATTATTATGCACCAGCTTCTTACAAGGCCAAGAATTATATAAAAGTCACATTGGTCACTGGCCTCAGCCAGATGATAGACTGATTTGGCACATTACAAGCCATGATGTCTTAGAAATGAATGCAGCTCAATAACCAGATTTTCTTTTTTTTTTTTGCTGTAATAATAAAATTCAGCTCACGTATGACTGGCTCTCATTGATGAACATCTATGACTCACCACACAACTTTTCAGTGGTGTCAAATCTGTAGTATTCCACATTGACAACACTCGAGGCTTTTGAATATTTCAAAATAGGCAAAAGCTACATGGCACCATCTCTTCATGCTCCGCAAAGTGAAGGGTATTCTTACTAAAGGAGATTTCACAGAAGTTGAGCCCTGTTCTTTCTCACCTTCATCAGAAAATGCCCTAGTCACCAACATTCCAAAATCACATCTTATTGCCCTCCTCACTTTAGCATCAAAACACCCATAGCAGTACCTCATCAGGATCGAGACAAGGGATTTTCAGGATAAAGAATGCAGGATGCTGGGGATATTCCAGACATCACGGATCTAGGATTCCCTCTTCTCGCAGATTTAGCAAACTCTTCCCCTTCTACGCTTCAGAAAGAAACTATGGGGCATATTATCAAGTCCTTTATCGCCGCGTCATCTGCACTTTTCTGCCGATAACACGGCGATATTTGCATTGCTGTACACATGCAACTAAAACATCCTGCTGACCTTTGCACATTTTTGTCTTTAGCTATAGGCCGCTGTTAAAAAAACACACAACATAATTGTTCCTTTACCTTTTGACTGTAGTTCTTCACTCCTTGAAGATACTTTACTGGCAAATTCTAATCTGCCCTAAGATCGAATTTTCTACTATAGGCTTGTGTCCTAAATTAATTGCCCGCCTAAACTCCCCTAAGTCAATGACAGTGTAGTTGTGTTCACTCTACATTAATGCAAGACCAACACACTATCACCTTAACCTAAACACTGAGATAACTTGTCCGCTACACCTAACTCACTGGCATCAAAAGGTGAACATTTCTATCACGCCCCACTGTCGGAATACATAAATGCTGCATATTTTCTCATGATAGCTCCTGAAAATACTGGCTGAGTATTTTCTAACCAACTTCAACTATTATTCACAGATTTCAAGAAATTACTGCATAGCTGCCAAGGTTTCAGATTGCTTATGTGTGACATTTTCATAATTTCAATGTAATTATGAGTGACATTCAATGATTATGAGTGACACTTTCTCGCGAGCAAAATCAAAGCTATGAAGACGAGGCAAAGATATAAAAACTACAACTTTTTGAGCAATGAGAAACTATAGGATCATCTTAAAACTGCTTAAAAACAGCACCAGGAATGGAAGGGAACTGAGACGGACTGACCCAAACAGGATGTGAGAGGCCCCAGTGCGCATGATCTCAGTTGCCTGTTAATAAATTATCACAATTAGTCAGTCTTGGTTTCAATCTGCAGCTGCCTGGTGTTCTGGAGGGGACTAGAATATTCTCCACATTGAAGCCTCAACTTTTGAAGAAAAGCTCACGAGTGTCCTGATTAAATGCACCCCCCGCAGTGTCAGCATCTAATGCTCTGCTGTCAGCATGAGGCTGTGCCTGCTGCGCCGATCACATGAGCTAAGCACTTCAAGCCTCCCGCTGTTTGCATCAACAACCTAGTGGCCTGTTCTATTGTCTCGTGATTGCTGAAGTGCGTACATGGACAGTCTTGGAAGTACTTCAGCAATCACAAGTAAATAGAACAGGCCACAAGGTTGTTGATACAAACCAGACGTGAACTGCTTGTCTCATGCGTTCACGCTATAAACTAATATAATTAAATCTAAGATTATTGAGGCGCTCACCTGATCTTGATGGACCGAGTCTTCTGGGCTCAGATTTCTGTACCAGCTATTCCACATGCAGCTGCCCGCGATCATCACAAATGCCTCTTCTTGCGTGGCGGGTGCCGGCGGCGAGTCGATACTGTGTCTGTGTCAGTATGTCCTCCTCTTGGCACTGTTGTCGCGCCGCCGCTGGTTACATTTCACTCGGGGGGGAGGTGTTGGGGGGGTCATTGAGTGAGTCCGCGCCGGTCTCTCTGGGCTCGCTGGCCATCGCGGTTTTTATTTGCGGCGCTCAGCTGCCCGCAACGAAGACAGCAGAGCAGTGCAGCACGCCAAGACGGCGAGGACTTCCAACTAATTTAAATAGCCTGCCGCTTCTGCCTCACAGTGTGCGCTCACACTTGCACTACTTCCTCTGGACGTGACGTCAAGACCAAGTTAGCGTTGCATTAGTAATAAAAAAATATCTGGATTATAGCCAGTTACGGCATCGCTGAGAGGGTGGCTGCCCCCCCCCTGTAGTTAACTGTGTGTGTCTGTCAAACTTAAGCCGTGGCGTGGCAGGAAATTACAGCGCCAGCCTTGAGCCAGCACCGAGGATTGTAACAGTTTGTTACATTGTAGCCGCCTAGCGCTGCCCAGCTCTCACTCAGCCCAAGACCTGGGAACAGACATGATTAACTATTTATGACCTGCTAGAGCAGCTGCTGGCACTGGCTGCAGCACGCCTCTCGTACCCGGGAGCAGGGTCGCGCGAGTCGCCAAACATGCGTGACAATGCATTTCAGTGCGGGGATGCGGAACACCGCACTGAAATGCGGGAGTGTCACACCTGATGCGTGATACTTGACAGGACTGGGCACTGTTGTGGCGCCGCTGCCGGTCACATTTAACTCGGGGGGAGGTGGCGGGGGGGTCATTGAGTGAGTCCCCGCCGGTCTCTCTGGGCTTGCTTTCCAACGCGGTTTTTATTTGCGGCGCTCAGCTGCGCACAACGAAGACAGCAGAGCAGTGCAGCACACCAAGACGGCGAGGACTTCCAACTTTTTTAAATAGCCCGCCGCATCTGCCTCACAGTGTGCACTCACACTTGCACTACTTCCTCTGGACGTGACGGCAAGACCAAGTTAGCGTTGCATTAGTAATGTAAATGTAAATGTAAATGTGTTGTATTTGTATAGCGCGAACAGTAACCCGGAGGCATCCCGGCGCTTGTACTCCTACCACAAGGGAACCCCTCCTGGCTTTTCCTTGTGAGGTGTCCACTCCTGGGCATCCCATGGTGAAACCAGGCATCCCTTGTGCATCGGGGGCCGTTGTGGAGACTAAGCAAGCTATTGCCCAGAGTTGCAGCGTGGGGCCCATGCTTAGATTCAGCACTGAGGCGTGAATATCCGGTCAGAGGAATTTAAGCCTGATCCCGCCGAGGCGGGAATCGAACCCAGGTCCCTGGCCAGCATTCTGCATCAAGGTCTGCCGCTCTAACCATTGAGCCACACTTCTCCACTCCAGTAATAAATAAATATCCGGATTATAGCCAGTTACGACATCGCTGAGAGGGCGCCCCCCCCCCCCCTGGAGTTAACTGTGTGTGTCTGACAAACTTAAGCCGCGGCGTGGCAGGAAATTACAGCGCCAGCACCGAGGATTGTAACACTTTGTTACATTGTAGCTACCTAGCACTGCCCCGCTCTCACTCAGCCCAAGAGCTAAAAACAGACATGATTAACTATTAATGAACTGCTAGAGCAGCTGCTGGCACTGGCTGCAGCACGTCTCTCGGACTCGGGAGCAGGGTGGCACGAGTCGGCAAAAATGCGTGACAATGCATTTCAGTGCGGTGATGCGGAACACTGCACTGAAATGCGGGAGTGTCACACCTGATGCGTGATACTTGACAGGACTGTGACTGAAGTTACTCCTTAGTTTATGATGCAAATGCATCTTTATCCACTTATACCAATTTTGTTTTAGGTTGCATTCCATTTTTGCTGATTATGTGACCAAATATTGAATTTCATTAGCAAAAAATACATACTTCATATTTTTGTTAGCCATATTTTTTAATAATCTGCTTGCTGGATCAGTGCAAAAATTTCCATGAAGGGGCCGAGGTGGCTTTACTTTTTTTAAGGATCGCTTTGTGAAGATTCTTTAAATGATGCCAAAGATATTAGCAAAACATGAAACAAACTTTCTATGAAAATGCTGACCAAATTATAACTACATCATGGTTTGCAGCCGAACGCTTCCAGATTTACTCCCATCCCTATAAACGTCAGTACTCCAATCTGTCTCTGGGGCTTTCCACCCACTTCATGGATCTCCTTGAAGTTTTTCTTTCCAACATTATTATGCACCAGCTTCTTACAAGGCCAAGAATTATATAAAAGTCACATTGGTCAGTGGCCTCAGCCAGATGATAGACTGATTTGGCACATTACAAGCCATGATGTCTTAGAAATGAATGCAGCTCAATAACCAGATTTTTTTTTTTGCTGTAATAATAAAATTTAGCTCACGTATGACTGGATCTCATTGATGAACATCTATGACTCACCACACAACTTTTCAGTGGTGTCAAATCTGTAGTATTCCACATTGACAACACTCGAGGCTTTTGAATATTTCAAAATAGGCAAAAGCTACATGGCACCATCTCTTCATGCTCCGCAAAGTGAAAGGTATTCTTACTAAAGGAGATTTCACAGAAGTTGAGCCCTGTTCTTTCTCACCTTCATCAGAAAATGCCCTAGTCACCAACATTCCAAAATCACATCTTATTGCCCTCCTCACTTTAGCATCAAAACACCCATAGCAGTACCTCATCAGGATCGAGACAAGGGATTTTCAGGATAAAGAATGCAGGATGCTGGGGATATTCCAGACATCACGGATCTAGGATTCCCTCTTCTCGCAGATTTAGCAAACTCTTCCCCTTCTACGCTTCAGAAAGAAACTATGGGGCATATTATCAAGTCCTTTATCGCCGCGTCATCTGCACTTTTCTGCCGATAACACGGCGATATTTGCATTGCTGTACACATGCAACTAAAACATCCTGCTGACCTTTGCACATTTTTGTCTTTAGGTATAGGCCGCTGTTAAAAAAACACACAACATAATTGTTCCTTTACCTTTTGACTGTAGTTCTTCACTCCTTGAAGATACTTTACTGGCAAATTCTAATCTGCCCTAAGATCGAATTTTCTACTATAGGCTTGTGTCCTAAATTAATTGCCCGCCTAAACTCCCCTAAGTCAATGACAGTGTAGTTGTGTTCACTCTACGTTAATGCAAGACCAACACACTATCACCTTAACCTTAACACTGAGATAACTTGTCCGCTACACCTAACTCACTGGCATCAAAAGGTGAACATTTCTATCACGCCCCACTGTCGGAATACATAAATGCTGCATATTTTCTCATGATAGCTCCTGAAAATACTGGCTGAGTATTTTCTAACCAACTTCAACTATTATTCACAGATTTCAAGAAATTACTGCATAGCTGCCAAGGTTTCAGATTGCTTATGTGTCACATTTTCATAATTTCAATGTAATTATGAGTGACATTCAATGATTATGAGTGACACTTTCTCGCGAGCAAAATCAAAGCTATGAAGACGAGGCAAAGATATAAAAACTACAACTTTTTGAGCAATGAGAAACTATAGGATCATCTTAAAACTGCTTAAAAACAGCACCAGGAATGGAAGGGAACTGAGACGGACTGACCCAAACAGGATGTGAGAGGCCCCAGTGCGCATGATCTCAGTTGCCTGTTAATAAATTATCACAATTAGTCAGTCTTGGTTTCAATCTGCAGCTGCCTGGTGTTCTGGAGGGGACTAGAATATTCTCCACATTGAAGCCTCAACTTTCGAAGAAAAGCTCACGAGTGTCCTGATTAAATGCACCCCCCGCAGTGTCAGCATCTAGTGCTCTGCTGTCAGCATGAGGCTGTGCCTGCTGCGCCGATCACATGAGCTAAGCACTTCAAGCCTCCCGCTGTTTGCATCAACAACCTAGTGGCCTGTTCTATTGTCTCGTGATTGCTGAAGTGCGTACATGGACAGTCTTGGAAGTACTTCAGCAATCACAAGTAAATAGAACAGGCCACAAGGTTGTTGATACAAACCAGACGTGAACTGCTTGTCTCATGCGTTCACACTATAAACTAATATAATTAAATCTAAGATTATTGAGGCGCTCACCTGATCTTGATGGACCGAGTCTTCTGGGCTCAGATTTCTGTACCAGCTATTCCACATGCAGCTGCCCGCGATCATCACAAATGCCTCTTCTTGCATGGCGGGCGCCGGCGGCGAGTCGATACTGTGTCTGTGTCAGTATGTCCTCCTCCTGGCACTGTTGTCGCGCCGCCGCTGGTTACATTTCACTCGGGGGGGAGGTGTTGGGGGGGTCATTGAGTGAGTCCGCGCCGGTCTCTCTGGGCTCGCTGGCCATCGCGGTTTTTATTTGCGGCGCTCAGCTGCCCGCAACGAAGACAGCAGAGCAGTGCAGCACGCCAAGACGGCGAGGACTTCCAACTAATTTAAATAGCCTGCCGCTTCTGCCTCACAGTGTGCGCTCACACTTGCACTACTTCCTCTGGACGTGACGTCAAGACCAAGTTAGCGTTGCATTAGTAATAAAAAAATATCTGGATTATAGCCAGTTACGGCATCGCTGAGAGGGTGGCTGCCCCCCCCCCTGTAGTTAACTGTGTGTGTCTGTCAAACTTAAGCCGTGGCGTGGCAGGAAATTACAGCGCCAGCCTTGAGCCAGCACCGAGGATTGTAACAGTTTGTTACATTGTAGCCGCCTAGCGCTGCCCCGCTCTCACTCAGCCCAAGACCTGGGAACAGACATGATTAACTATTTATGACCTGCTAGAGCAGCTGCTGGCACTGGCTGCAGCACGCCTCTCGGACCCGGGAGCAGGGTCGCGCAAGTCGCCAAAAATGCGTGACAATGCATTTCAGTGCGGTGATGCGGAACACCGCACTGAAATGCGGGAGTGTCACACCTGATGCGTGATACTTGACAGGACTGGGCACTGTTGTGGTGCCGCCGCCGGTCACATTTAACTCGGGGGGAGGTGGCAGGGGGGTCATTGAGTGAGTCCCCGCCGGTCTCTCTGGGCTCGCTTTCCAACGCGGTTTTTATTTGCGGCGCTCAGCTGCGCACAACGAAGACAGCAGAGCAGTGCAGCACACCAAGACGGCGAGGACTTCCAACTTTTTTAAATAGCCCGCCGCATCTGCCTCACAGTGTGCACTCACACTTGCACTGCTTCCTCTGGACGTGACGGCAAGACCAAGTTAGCGTTGCATTAGTAATAAATAAATATCCGGATTATAGCCAATTACGACATCGCTGAGAGGGCGCCCCCCCCTGTAGTTAACTGTGTGTGTCTGACAAACTTAAGCCGCGGCGTGGCAGGAAATTACAGCGCCAGCACCGAGGATTGTAACAGTTTGTTACATTGTAGCCACCTAGCGCTGCCCCGCTCTCACTCAGCCCAAGAGCTAAAAACAGACATGATTAACTATTAATGAACTGCTAGAGCAGCTGCTGGCACTGGCTGCAGCACGTCTCTCGGACTCGGGAGCAGGGTGGCACGAGTCGGCAAAAATGCGTGACAATGCATTTCAGTGCGGTGATGCGGAACACTGCACTGAAATTCGGGAGTGTCACACCTGATGCGTGATACTTGACAGGACTGTTACTGAAGTTACTCCTTAGTTTATGATGCAAATGCATCTTTATCCACTTATACCAATTTTGTTTTAGGTTGCATTCCATTTTTGCTGATTATGTGACCAAATATTGAATTTCATTAGCAAAAAATACATACTTCATATTTTTGTTAGCCATATTTTTTAATAATCTGCTTGCTGGATCAGTGCAAAAATTTCCATGAAGGGGCCGAGGTGGCTTTACTTTTTTTAAGGATCGCTTTGTGAAGATTCTTTAAATGATGCCAAAGATATTAGCAAAACATGAAACAAACTTTCTATGAAAATGCTGACCAAATTATAACTACATCATGGTTTGCAGCCGAACGCTTCCAGATTTACTCCCATCCCTATAAACGTCAGTACTCCAATCTGTCTCTGGGGCTTTCCACCCACTTCATGGATCTCCTTGAAGTTTTTCTTTCCAACATTATTATGCACCAGCTTCTTACAAGGCCAAGAATTATATAAAAGTCACATTGGTCAGTGGCCTCAGCCAGATGATAGACTGATTTGGCACATTACAAGCCATGATGTCTTAGAAATGAATGCAGCTCAATAACCAGATTTTTTTTTTGCTGTAATAATAAAATTTAGCTCACGTATGACTGGCTCTCATTGATGAACATCTATGACTCACCACACAACTTTTCAGTGGTGTCAAATCTGTAGTATTCCACATTGACAACACTCGAGGCTTTTGAATATTTCAAAATAGGCAAAAGCTACATGGCACCATCTCTTCATGCTCCGCAAAGTGAAAGGTATTCTTACTAAAGGAGATTTCACAGAAGTTGAGCCCTGTTCTTTCTCACCTTCATCAGAAAATGCCCTAGTCACCAACATTCCAAAATCACATCTTATTGCCCTCCTCACTTTAGCATCAAAACACCCCTAGCAGTACCTCATCAGGATCGAGACAAGGGATTTTCAGGATAAAGAATGCAGGATGCTGGGGATATTCCAGACATCACGGATCTAGGATTCCCTCTTCTCGCAGATTTAGCAAACTCTTCCCCTTCTACGCTTCAGAAAGAAACTATGGGGCATATTATCAAGTCCTTTATCGCCGCGTCATCTGCACTTTTCGGCCGATAATTTGCATTGCTGTACACATGCAACCAAAACATCCTGCTGACCTTTGCACATTTTTGTCTTTAGCTATAGGCCGCTGTTAAAAAAACACACAACATAATTGTTCCTTTACCTTTTGACTGTAGTTCTTCACGCCTTGAAGATACTTTACTGGCAAATTCTGATCTGCCCTAAGATCGAATTTTCTACTATAGGCTTGTGTCCTAAATAATTGCCCGCCTAAACTCCCCTAAGTCAATCACAGTGTAGTTGTGTTCACTCTACGTTAATGCAAGACCAACACACTATCACCTTAACCTTAACACTGAGATAACTTGTCCGCTACACCTAACTCACTGGCATCAAAAGGTGAACATTTCTATCACGCCCCACTGTCGGAATACATAAATACTGCATATTTTCTCATGATAGCTCCTGAAAATACTGGCTGAGTATTTTCTAACCAACTTCAACTATTATTCACAGATTTCAAGAAATTACTGCATAGCTGCCAAGGTTTCAGATTGCTTATGTGTGACATTTTCATAATTTCGATGTAATTATGAGTGACATTCAATGATTATGAGTGACACTTTCACGCGAGCAAAATCAAAGCTATGAAGACGAGGCAAAGATATAAAAACTACAACTATTTGAGCAATGAGAAACTATAGGATCATCTTAAAACTGCTTAAAAACAGCACCAGGAATGGAAGGGAACTGAGACTGACTGACCCAAACAGGATGTGAGAGGCCCCAGTGCGCATGATCTCAGTTGCCTGTTAATAAATTATCACAATTAGTCAGTCTTGGTTTCAATCTGCAGCTGCCTGGTGTTCTGGAGGGGACTAGAATATTCTCCACATAGAAGCCTCAACTTTCGAAGAAAAGCTCACGAGTGTCCTGATTAAATGCACCCCCCGCAGTGTCAGCATCTAGTGCTCTGCTGTCAGCATGAGGCTGTGCCTGCTGCGCCGATCACATGAGCTAAGCACTTCAAGCCTCCCGCTGTTTGCATCAACAACCTAGTGGCCTGTTCTATTGTCTCGTGATTGCTGAAGTGCGTACATGGACTGACTTGGAAGTACTTCAGCAATCACAAGTAAATAGAACAGGCCACAAGGTTGTTGATACAAACCAGACGTGAACTGCTTGTCTCATGCGTTCACACTATAAACTAATATAATTAAATCTAAGATTATTGAGGCGCTCACCTGATCTTGATGGACCGAGTCTTCTGGGCTCAGATTTCTGTACCAGCTATTCCACATGCAGCTGCCCGCGATCATCACAAATGCCTCTTCTTGCGTGGCGGGCGCCGGCGGCGAGTCGATACTGTGTCTGTGTCAGTATGTCCTCCTCCTGGCACTGTTGTCGCGCTGCCGCTGGTTACATTTCACTCGGGGGGGAGGTGTTGGGGGGGTCATTGAGTGAGTCCCCGCCGGTCTCTCTGGGCTCGCTGGCCATCGCGGTTTTTATTTGCGGCGCTCAGCTGCGCGCAACGAAGACAGCAGAGCAGTGCAGCACGCCAAGACGGCGAGGACTTCCAACTAATTTAAATAGCCCGCCGCTTTTGCCTCACAGTGTGTGCTCACACTTGCACTACTTCCTCTGGACGTGACGTCAAGACCAAGTTTGCGTTGCATTAGTAATAAAAAAATATTCGGATTATAGCCAGTTACGGCATCGCTGAGAGGGCGCCCCTCCTTGTAGTTAACTGTGTGTGTCTGACAAACTTAAGCCGCGGCGTGGCAGGAAATTACAGCGCCAGCCTGGAGCCAGCACCGAGGATTGGAACAGTTTGTTACATTGTAGCCGCCTAGCGCTGCCCCGCTCTCACTCAGCCCAAGAGCTGAGAACAGACATGATTAACTATTTATGAACTGCTGGAGCAGCTGCTGGCACTGACTGCAGCACGTCTCTCGGACTCGGGAGCAGGGTGGCACGAGTCGGCAAAAATTACGTGACAATGCATTTCAGTGCGGTGATGCGGAACACTGCACTAAAATGCGGGAGTGTCACACCTGATGCGTGATACTTGACAGGACTGTTACTGAAGTTACTCCTTAGTTTATGATGCAAATGCATCTTTATCCACTTATACCAATTTTGTTTTAGGTAGCGTTCCATTTTTGATGATTATGTGACCAAATATGGAATTTCATTAGCAAAAAATACACACTTCATATTTTTGTTAGCCATATTTTTAATAATCTGCTTGTTGGATCAGTGCAAAACTTTCAATGAAGGGGCCGAGGTGGCTTAACTTTTTTTGGGATCGCTTTGTGAAGATTAGTTAAATGATGCCAAAGATATTAGCAAAACATGAAACAACCTTTCTATGAAAATGCTGACCAAATTATAACTACATCATGGTTTGCAGCCGAACGCCTCCAAATTTACTCCCATCCCTATAAACGTCAGGACTCCAATCTGTCTCTGGGGCTTTCCACCCACTTCATGGATCTCCTTGAAGTTTTTCTTTCCAACATTATTATGCACCAGCTTCTTACAAGGCCAAGAATTATATAAAAGTCACATTGGTCACTGGCCTCAGCCAGATGATAGACTGATTTGGCACATTACAAGCCAAGAAGTCTTAGAAATTAATGCAGCTCAATAACCAGAATTTTTTTTTTTTTTCTGTAATAATAAAATTCAGCTCACGTATGACTGGCTCTCATTGATAAACATCTATGACTCACCTCACAAGTTTTCAGTGGTGTCAAATCTGTAGTATTCCACATTGACAATGTAGTGTAGTTCCTATATTCCCAATAGGCTCTGTGCATTGAAATAATATAAACAGCAGTGTAGACGTAGGACTGAGGTCGACTAGGTCTCTACTGACTATATTAGACTTAATTAGTTTTGCCAGCTAGCTCAGAGGTCACTAGAAACTTTCTCGAATAAACAAGGAGGAGTTTAACTTCCCTGGATAGACAAGAAGGGATTAGCTTCTGACAACCATAAAACATGACAACTTTGCTCCCTCAGAATAAGAGTGTATCTCTAGAGTCGTGTGAAAACAATAGACAATTATTTCACTCAGTCAATCGTGCGTACTTAGTTTCACCAGAGTGCAGAGAAATAGAAAGACGGGCGTTTTCAATCAAAGGTGTTATTTAATGAGCAGTCTTCTTTCTCATGCAAGAGAAATGAATTGCCACAATTGCAATTTTTAACATGAAGTAAAGTGCATATAGTAAAAGGACTATTATGAAATAATACTGTAAAAGCATTGATATGGTTTCTTAGCCATATGATACTTTTAAATAGATAAAATATATACATACATAAATACATTGACTAACGTACTCAACTGGTGCTTCTAAATACGCCTACCCCGGTGTACCTGACCTAATTCTAATACGTGGGAAGGAGTAAATAAGTAGCAGTTTAAGTTAAGTTGGTTTTGCCAAGAATCTGAATCAAGAATTCTCTTTACGGGTTTAGTCAGCTCCGTACCTGGGTAATAGAAAGCAGGAGGTCTGGTATCTCTTTCTCAGGACTCGATATCCCAGCAACCCGCAAGGGCGGCTGAAAACACCGGAGCTGGATTTTCTCGGCTGGAGAAAAAGACAGCGTCTCTCTCAGTGCGTCAAAGGGGAGGGGCAGCGTCCGTGGGCTCTCGCATCAGCTGGGCACTCGGGCAAGTAGATAGCCGCTCTGCTCCAAACCACCGTGTGTTTGCTTAAGGCATCGTTGGTATATTTATACCTGAAAGGTGCTGGGTTTGACGTAGGTTGGACATAAGACGTCAATAAAGATGTCACTAAGAACTGGCCGTTCTTTCAGTGTTCACAGGAGTTCTAGGACAAATCAAAACAGAAGCATGGGGATTTCCCAGGTTGGTGGAGGTTTGCTTTGTTTAAAGAACGCGTTGTACTTTCTAGGAGTCTGGGGAAGAAGCCTTGCTTAATTTGGGCTACATGGGCTATGACTAAATATGGATATGATTCTTATGCCTTTATAAGGATATTATTTATTATAGCTATACAAGGGCATAAATTAGGAATATTGAATTAGGGTCCTAGATAGAAATACAACACCCACTCCGCGATCTAATGTCCCTCATTACTAAAACTAAGCAATAGTAAACATATAATGGTGCATGTGTTTTCCAACCCACCCCAAAATAAATAATTTGCATCTGAAATGGTATATGGTAAATACACGAAAAATGAGTATTGGTACTGTACGCTTTTCAAGCAGTGGTATCATTCAGTTAAAATGTAAATATATATCAGCTGAACGATTTGCAAAAATTACACATGAAATGGCTCTGAATACAGAAAAGAAGGTCGAGACCATTCCATCACATATTAATACAAATGCTGTACATATGCTAGAGGCTGAGGTAAAATATTGTCTCTAGAGTTCCTAAAATAGAAGCTCTGTTCTCTAACAATAGTTCTACTTTAAGCAGAGTACTCTGTGCCAAAAACAAATTAAATATTTTGGAAGTGAGAAAAGAATAATTTCGCTTTCAGGGGAAAAAGCAGTTCCACATGTTTTCAGTAGCTTTTGTTTATCAAAGCTGAAGGCCGAATTCAGAGTTCAGGGAATGCTGTGTGCTTGTTGTTTAAAAAGTTATTCTTTCTGTTCAGGGGAGAACATCATTTCAGACGGACTCGCAAAAAATTGGTCTACGACATCAGGTGAAAGTTCGACCAAGTTTGAAAATGCCGAAACAGTGCATGTGTGAGAATGATTGCTATCATCGATGTCAGGATCAGCAATGCTCACAGAAAGTTGTACCTGTGTGATGCTGCTCTCATCTCGTACTTCACTGCCACATACTCGTAGTGGTGAAGTCTCAACGAATGCCGTCATCAGAATGGGTAGCCGCTGGGGACAACACAATGCATGAGCCGTTACAGGACCTAGCAAGGTATCTGTATCCATTGGTACTGCTGATGGTAGTGTAAGACAGACGTCCAACACGCATTCTTCTCCGCATAGCATACATCGAAGCACAGGTAAGATGCAATTTTGCCAGATTGGTCTGAATGAAAGAAACCAGGTCATATTCAGATCTCTTAGCCGGGCTAATCCAAGGACTTTAGTTATGCGGTCCCGATAGCGTATAGCTAGGATCGTTTCTTCCATCGTTGCTGGAGTCTTGTCTGCGACTTGGCTTGCCATATCGGAGCGGAAAGATCAAAAATAAAATTCCTGCCACGAGTCCCAAAAGTAGAGGTAGGCCGCCAAAGACAGAATTGACAAAATTGGGAAAAATGCCCAGAACTGTTTCGAAGGGTGTTAACAGTCCCGAAAAAAAGGTCTTAAATACATGTGCGATGCCACTGGTATCTGACATGTTTAAGATTTTCCTTAACATTTCTACGAAATGCACGGGGCAGTTTGTTGATAATAAGGAATGTATCTCTGCTGTTGTCCTTCCGACTTGCAGATCATACGTTTCTTTAGACCATGTTAAAGGCACAGTTGTTTGTAAAAGAATGGATTTCATTCTGCTTAAAGTATCAATTCGAATAGAAGAGATATTCAAATAAGGTCAAATTGCCGCCTCCATGTCTGGAGTGCTGTTTGGATACAATACTTGCATACAGCAAGTGACCATGGAACTAACACTTACGAGATAGGCTTTCCCTGGCACCATGCCACAACAGCTGTGGTCATTTATTAGAATATAGCTCCCGTTAGAAAGCTGTCTAAAGAATGGCTCTATCTGTGTTGCAGGAGTGCCGTGCAGGTGACATGAAAGGTTATTTGAAGACCCTTCGCAGGCTCCATGCAGGTTAATACCTTGACACAGGAGTGTACCACTTAGTGATCTTTTACAATTTTTACCACTAAGAAATACATCCTTTTTCTTTTCACTGTAACATTTGTGTGTATAAGGTAATTTCCATGTTGACTTGATGTACCCTTTACCCAACCTTTCATACTGGCCCGCTAGTATATACTCTTGGCAATATTTAAATTGGAATGTTGTTATCGGAATTGTAATTATTCTGTGTATTATCCATTCAATTACAGGTCTTTCTGACATTGTCAATGGTAATCTCTCAAGTTTTTCAATGCTCAGAATCGTATAGTCTGCTCCTTTTTGTGCCAAACTGATTTGTTTATCAGTAAGGTTAAAGATAGAGAATAATGACGTTGTGTTGATTAAACGCCATGGTACGTAGCCTGAACGCAGATTTTGCAACGTCCAGCCAAGCTGTACAATAGAACGTAATTGGGACTGACCATGTTGTAACATTAGTAAGTCATGCTCTATTATATCAATAGCAGATGATACAATACTGTCCAGTGAATACATTCTGGAGGACAGAGTCGTTAACCCATTGTCCACAACAGAAAGTGATTTTTCCAAATGAATACGATCAATTTCTCGTATTTTTTCTGCTGTTTCAATTTGCATTACTTTCCATGCTTCGTTGTATGCAGCGAATATACCGACAGCTATGAAACTTTTTGACGCTGTTTGCGTGGTCCCAGAATGAAATCACGCAAGTCAGTATCGTCTTTAAGTAAAGTCAAGTGTTGCTTAATGTCTGTCAGTGTGGATTTTTGTAGCCATTTGAGGCATAGTTTCCCTACGCTGTATGTTGTAACTATCCCTAGATGTTGTCTCTGGGAGTATCTAGGGTCTGGGCTGGTCTGTTTAAACCCCTGTGTTTTGTTCAGGAATCAATCTTGACAGTTATTTGTGTCTGTGGGCCAGATCAACCATTTTTTCCAATCAGGATGTGTTCTGTTTTGGTGTAAAATATGGGATACGTCTATCTCCACATCTGTAGTGCTATTACTATCAGGTATGGGCTTCGGAATAGACGGTTTATTTAAGTCTTTTATCTTGGCTAGACCAAGACAGGTTGTTTGTTGAATGGTGTCATTCAAGAATATTAATTGTTCTGGGATCATGCAGGCTCTAAACAATGCTTCTAAACCTTGGACCTGCCATTCTTTTGTACCCCAGATAGTTTTTGTTTCAATGTTGTTTTTCCAGAATTCAAAAAAAATGTAATCATTTTTTCATAAAATGTTTCAGAATAGATCAATTTAGTATTTGTCAGCATTGTTTTCATTCCTGTCTTATTTAACATTTTAAAATAAAACGTTTCTGCATCACCCTGAGAAGTATGGGAATTTCTCATAACATTTTTCGAGTTGCCTTTAGGCGGTGTTGCACAGTGTTCCCATTGATTATAATTAAAACAATTTCTAGGCTTTGCAGATTTATGGAAATAGTGATGACCAAAATGATTATAGCAATACATTTCTTCATAATTTGATGAACCCTGAAAATAATCATGTTCTGCGAATTTGGCTGACATTACTAAATCTGACATCATATTATTAATATTTTCAAAGTCCCAATCATCAGAAAAAGTACTTGGTTTTACAAAGTCACTTAATGAAACCTTAAACTGGTGTGGATATTTCAAGAGCTCAATCGAGCCAAAAATGTCAAATTCAGTTCTGTCCCATGCTACCCCACCGGGAATTGGATTGGCTGTGACGATCACTGATGATAGTTCTCTTTTCTCGATGTGTGATGACTTGTGAGGTTTTAGGACCAAGTTGATGTTCTGACTTGCTGTGTCCATTGTACTGTATTTTCCTTCAATGAATTTTCCCAAACAAAGAACCATGATGAGCCAAAGCAGGAGGAAAAGCACACCTAACACAAGCCAAAATTCAATCCATGGAGAAATCAGATAGGTTTCTTTGAGTTGTTGAAAGAGTTCTGTTACTTTGTCTTTGAAAGTCTTTGTTGCTGGCGTTTCTTCATGTTCACTTGGATCATCAGAAAAGTCATCGAAATTGATGAAGTAGCCAGATGCAGTTCTGTCAATTGTTGGAATTGCTTCCGAATTTTCATTTGCTTTTGGATTTTTCTTTGTTTCACTAGCATAGTCTGGGGCTACATCATTGTAGACTGGTGTTTCTTGAAGAACTGTTGCAATTTGGGTTTCAAGAGGCATAAGTTCCATGGCTTTGTTGCATAGTCCTTTTTTATTCACTGCAGGTTTATCGAATGTGATTAGTCTCTCAGTTTGAACCTCTTGTATTGTAGCAAATTTTGGTGTTCTGCTATTTCTTGGGAGTGCACTGGGCCTACTACTTATTATTGGCCACATGATTGTGGTTTTACCCGGTCGAAGGATACAACTCGGTTCTCCTTTTTACCAGCAAGCGGCGGTAGTACAACTGATCTTGTTCCGCTGACAGCTAAGACAGGTACTGCTTTTCTGTACGAAGGCCCAAATTCCTTCTTTACCGCGATCTTCTCTCTGACCAGATCCCCAATCTTTGGAATCCAGACAGGTCTTGCTGGGACAGGTGGTTTTTCTTCAGTGGCTGTTGGCTGTTGCTTTAACTTTATGTTGCTCAGGTTTCGTCTTGTTTCATTTAAGTCCTGTTACACAGCCAAACGGTATTTGATATCAAAGCATTTTTCCTCTACCACTGAAGTGTGACTATCAAGGTCCTGAATGTGCATTCTAGTACTGAACAATAGTTCGTACGGACTGAGACCTTTTAGAGAATTTCTTGGCAGATTATTAAGACTACGTTGGACACTTGTTAAATGTTGGACCCACCCATCACACGAACCTAATACCCTCGCCGTTATAGATTGCTTTATGTCCCGGTTTTTTCTTTCCACTACCGCATTTCCCTCAGGATGGAATGGACAAGAGTACCGCAATGCAATGCCCATGCTGGCCATGGCCTCCTTATAAGCCCGAGATCTAAAAGCAGGACCCTGGTCAGAATGTAGCATGCCAATTGCGTATGTGCCGATAAAGACTCGCGAATCTTTTATAACAGTTCTGGCGTCAGCCGAGCGCTGGGGCCACATCCAAATGAATCTCGTGCAGGAATCCACTGCGACCATGATATATTTATAGTTGCCATCCCTTTGTAAGGGACCACAGCGGTCCAGGTAAACACACGCTAATGGTTTATCTGAGATTAGAAGGGGCGTCGGTGCTGGTCATTTCACTGTTGATACTTTCATTCTTTGGCATATCTCGCATTCTAGAACATAGTTCCTAGTCTGTTTTCTCATACGCGGCCACCAATATCTCTGTTTTAATAACGATATTGTGGCAGAAACGCCAGCATGTGCAGAAGCCAGCCCTTCGTGTGCCGCTGTAATTAGTCATAACCCGTGTTCCATGTTTGGAATTGCCCTATCCCCCACTCCAGGGATTCGAGAAAAAGGAACATTATTCGCATTAGTTATGTATGAGTACTTTACTGGAAAGACTTTCGGGAGTGTTTTTATATCATCTTTTACCGTAGCACTGACAGCCTGCATTATATCGCTGTCTATTTTTGTTTTTGACCGGGTGATAGCAGCTACAGAAGCCTTTGCACAGCTGCCTTCGCGGCCTCATCAGCCAATGAATTCCCCGCAACGTGAACGCAATCACGTTGATGACTCAGTGTATGGATCACGTGAGTCTTTTGTAGTTCCCTCTGTAAAAGAACTACTTGTTCCCAAAGCGTTTTATGCTTGATTGTGCCACCTTTTGCATCTTTCAAACCGTTTTGAACCCAGTTCTGCAAGTATTCATTGTAGGACTGAACGCAGTAATATGAATCGCACACTATTAGTGTGGGGAATTCGCGATCGGTATTTTCAAGCGCCATCTTAAATGCTAGTAGTTCAGCTCGCTGAGCTGTACAATCTCCTAGAGATTGGGTTTTAGTGACCAATGGTCTAAATTTTCCTTCGTGCCAACGACCTTTAACAATCGGGCACGCAGCACTGTAAGCTTGTTTACCCCAACTGCGGGTTGTGCTGATCCGTCTGTATATATTATACAGCCGTAATGTTCCAGAGGCAGGATTTCGGTAGGCAGAGGACATTCATATTCATATTGTAGAAATTCTTGTGTTTTTAAATTAGGATAAAATTTGTATACTACGTCTGTTGCAACAAGAGAATTAACCCATTGTATCATCTCGGATGTAGTGCTTTAGCATTTGGAATGCTTGCTTTTGTTACTGCTTCTAGAGCAGGAACTAGGGTAACGATTATTATTCGTTTACCTTGTGCTAGGGCTCTTTCTTTTGCTACAGCAGTCTGAACCGCAGTTAGAATTTTTTCAGTTGAACTGAATTTCATTTCAGCTTGTGTGTACAAGTGCGATTTGTAAGCTATTGGTACCGTTTCTCCCTCATTAGAGGTCAGGTACGTGAATCCGCATCTTCCTGGGATGACTCGGATTACACGGTTGCGTATGTTTTCGCGTGTTTGCAATTTTGTTTTAGCTAACATGTCTGTTTGTAATGATCTTAAAATTTCTGTGTGTTTCTGAGTCCAATTGATTGGTTTGAAATCAGGTTTTATTAATTCATAGAGAGGTTTAACCCTCTCTGCATAATTTAGAATGTATGTTCTTCCGAAATTCAGGAAACCTAGTATTGACTGTAAGTTCTTCAGCGTTTTTGGTGCTTGGAGTACAGCGCACTTCTCTAAGAAGTTGTCTGCTAGGCTCTTGCCTTCACTTGATAATTCATATCCTAAAAATAGGACAGTTAGATGGACAATTCGTGACTTTTTAAAGTTGAATTTGTAACCCTCAGCTGCGAACCCAAGTATTATGGTGTTCACTCTTTTCAAGTGAGTATCCAGGTCATCATCTGTGAGATAGATGTCATCGACATACGATAATGCTTCATCATCATATATTTGTAGTAACTCTGTTACTCTTGCTGAGAATAATCCTGGGCTATTCTTGAATCCCTGTGGGAGTCGACAGAAGTGTTTTTGCGACCCCATTATTGAGAAAGCGGTCAAATACCTGCTCTCAGGTGCAATGTTTTGACAAAAGAATCCATTACAGATGTCTAATGTCGTTTTATATTTTTTGCGCACAATGTTATTCATTAGTGCTGCACTGTGTGAGTTTTGTACTGCAAACGTTTTGCAACATGAGTTAAGGTGTCTGTAGTCCAAAACTAGACAATATGAATCGTCTGGCTTGGAGACAGGAAACAAAGGATTCTTCATTTGTGAGGTGCATGTTTCAATCACCCCCTGATATTCAAGTTGATCTAAGATCTCCCTGACTTGCTTTTTAGCTTCTTGTTTAACTGGGTATTGTCTTTGTGCAGTGGGTTCACATTTTAACTAGATTTTGTGAGGAGGAGAGTCCTCATCCCATCCTACATGATTTTTATATAATGCAGGGGCTTGGGCCACTGCCCATTTTCTTGCATATATGGATTTTTTATGAGTTGAAATATGATTTGAGAAGGCAGGCATAATCATTTCTTTGCCATGAGGGCACTCCCTGACAAACTCTGGTGGCCAGTCCTTCTCAGCCAAAAGGATGTCACAGCCTTTCGAAATGTTATCACAAAAGAGACCCCTTACTTTCCTAGTCTTGTCCCCCTATATACGTAATGTTGTTTTGTATATTTTATGAGGTTTTCTAACTCTGGTATCTGCAGTTTCCACCTGAATGTATTCATTCGTGTACACTGTCTCCAGAAGATTCATCAAGATCTTGCGAGCTATGGTCACTTCTGCTGCGCTGTCTAGCATTGTCTGGGCCGACTCTCCGTTTTTCAGTTGTGTCCTCAGTATCCTCGGCATGTTTAATTATTTTAATACTGGCTACCTTCTTTCTTGGAAATTGTAATGTTTTACTTTGATGAGCAGGTTCCTTGTCTTTGGACTTGACGTGCTCTTCCCTGTGTTCTGACCGTCCTCTTCTTTCCGATTTCTGCGAGGAAGTCTGAAAAGATCGAGAGGGACGTGTATCAATATCTTGATATCTGTTAGGTTTTCTCAATTTATCCCTATCTCTAAGGTTGTATCTTTTCTCAGAGGGCTCCCTCTGGGGAGACCTGTCACCTCGTTCTGGAGATCTATCTCTTCGTTGAGGAGACCTTCCTCTGGACTGGAATCTTTTTTCTTTGGGAGTGGATTGTTTATTTCCATCCCAACTCTTTTTTGGAGTGTTCATATTATTTTTAATAATTTTTTTTTCAGGATTTTCAGTTAGTTGGGGTTTTACTGGTTTCCCACCCAAACTATCTCTTCCTAGTTCTTCATAGGATTTTTTTATGATTCTGGCAAGTTCAAAAGGTTGTTCTGCTATATCTGTTTCTTTGAATTTCTGGCGGATCGCCACAGATGCTGCTTCTCCCTTTATGTTGGCTAACAATAGAGCCGAGATCTGCTTGAAGTATTTCAGTAATTTCATACCCAGAGTTAAAGCAGGTTCTGGACCGTATTCATTTTGAATCTGTCTTAGCACATCTGGTATAACCGCCATAGACGGAACACCATGTGTTTTTGTGGAGATGAAAGCGAAGACTGTGCCCCAAGTGTCACAGTCCTCCACATGTGGTGCGATCCCCATTGGAAGACAGATAGTCAGAATTCTGTGTTTTTCAGTAGGCGTAGTATCAGGAAATACTGCCTCTATTTGAGTGATTTTCTGAGCTGACCAGAATGGAATTTGTTCCCGTTTTGTAGGTACTTTGCCAATGGCTGATTGTATATTTTGTGGTGTTATTTTATTTGTGTTCCCCTGGTGAGGGGTGGTCTCTGGAATTTTTATTGCCGGTTGGACTGTTGAATTCCTCATGACATATTGGACCAATTGTCTGTGTATTTTAATTAACAGTTTTAGTTGAGCTAACAGCTCTCGGTCTGACATTTTATCAATGTCTGAATGTGGTGTGTAGCTGGCTAGAACCGGCCATGTTGCTCCTGGTCTACCTAGTGGACTGAGCCTGGTGATGTGATTTTGATGTTTTAGGGCGCCTTTAAACCAGAGCAGGTGCTCTTGGTAATTTAGTGGGATTTCAACATCCTCGAAAGGAGTGTATTCATCCGGAGGTTCCTCTATTTTGTAATAGTGGAATTTGTGTGTTACAGCGTTTGCTGCTGGAAAGTTTATCCATGAGTAGAATACCTCTGTCTGCCGATATTCATGGACCTCTACCACGAATATGACTGTACCACCTTGTGATGTCAGTCCATTTTTTATAAGTTTAATAGTTATAGTTTTCCTTACATTTACCGGAATGATTATAGCATTCGGGTCATTTTCTTGGAGACTTGTGTCATCCGCTAGCTGTCACCCTTTCGTCTTCACTTTCTACCATTTTTACTGACAGAAAGTTTTTTGTTGCAGATCAAGTTTCAAGGGAAACAAAGATTAGGTGCACAATATTTTGGAACACTGTATCCTTCAATGTTGACTAAACCAAAAACTATACATAGGATTCTCATCCTACTAAGTTTTTTAACCTTTTACCCACTCCAGACGTCTTTTGGAGTTTTTATGGGAAAAGGGTCTGTGTGAAAAAGCACGACTGAGTTACTCTAATGTCTTGCGTTAGATTATCGCCTTACCAAATGTTGGGCCCCATGTAGTGTAGTTCCTATATTCCCCATAAGCTCTGCGCATTGGAATAATATAAACAGCAGTATAGACGTAGGACTGAGGTCGACTAGGTCTCTACTGACTATATTAGACTTAATTAGTTTTGCCCGCTAGCTCAGAGGTCACAAGAAACTTTCTCGAATAAACAAGGAGGAGTTTAACTTCCCTGGATAGACAAGAAGGGATTAGCTTCTGACAACCATAAAACATGACAACTTTGCTCCCTCAGAATAAGAGTGTATCTCTAGAGTCGTGTGAAAACAATAGACAATTATTTCACTCAGTCAATCGGGCGTATTTAGTTTCACCAGAGTGCAGAGAAATAGAAAGACGGGCGTTTTCAATAAAAGGTGTTATTTATTGAGCAGTCTTCTTTCTCATGCAAGAGAAATGAATTGCCACAATTGCAATACTTAACATGAAGTAAAGTGCGTACAGTAAAAGGAGTATTATGAAATAATACTGTAAAAGCATTGATATGGTTTCTTATAAAATATATACATACATAAATACATTGACTAACGTACTCAACTGGTGCTTCTAAATACGCCTACCCCGGTGTACCTGACCTAAGTCTAATACGTGGGGAGGAGTAAATAAGTAGCAGTTTAAGTTAAGTTGGTTTTGCCAAGATTCTCAATCAAGAATTCTCTTTAAGGGTTTAGTCAGCTCCGTACCTGGGTAATAGAAAGCAGGAGGCCTGGTATCTCTTTCTCAGGACTCGATATCCCAGCAACCCGCAAGGGCGGCTGAAAACACCGGAGCTGGATTTTCTCGGCTGGAGAAAAAGACAGCATCTCTCTCAGTGCGTCAAAGGGGAGGGGCGGCGTCCGTGGGCTCTCGCATCAGCTGGGCTCTCGGGCAAGTAGATAGCCGCTCTGCTCCAAACCACCGTGTGTTTGCTTAAGGCATCGTTGGTATATTTATACCTGAAAGGTGCCGGGTTTGACGTAAGTTTGGACATAAGACGTCAATAAAGATGTCACTAAGAACTGGCCGTTCTTTCAGTGCTCACAGGAGTTCTAGGACAAATCAAAACAGAAGCATGGGGATTTCCCAGGTTGCTGGAGGTTTGCTTTGTTTAAAGAACGCGTTGTACTTTCTAGGAGTCTGGGGAAGTAGCCTTGCTTAATTTGGGCTGCATGGGCTATGACTAAATATGGATATGATGCTTATATCTTTATAAGGAAATTATTTATTATAGCCATACAAGGGCATAAATTAGGAATATTGAATTAGGGTCCTAGATAGAAATACAACAACAACACTCGAGGCTTTTGAATATTTCAAAATAGGCAAAAGCTACATGGCACCATCTCTTCATGCTCCACAAAGTGAAAGGTATTCTTACTGAAGGAGATTTCACAGAAGTTGAGCCCTGTTCTTTCTCACCTTCATCAGAAAATGCCCTAGTCACCAACATTCCAAAATCACATCTGATAGCCCTCTCACTTTAGCATCAAAACACCCATAGCAGTACCTCATCAGGATCGAGACAAGGGATTTTCAGGATAAAGAATGCAGGATGCTGGGGATATTCCAGACATCAAGGATCTAGGATTCCCTCTTTTTGCAGATTTAGCAAACTCTTCCCCTTCTACGCTTCAGAAAGAAACTATGGGGCATATTATCAAGTCCTTTATCGCCGCATCATCGGCACTTTTCTGCCGATAACGCGGCGATATTTGCATTGCCCTATTATCAAGGCAGCGTTAAGTCAATTAACGTGGCTCAAAGCCACGTTAATTGACTTGACGCTGCCTTGGTAATAGGGCCCCTTTCACGATAAACTCATTGTGAAAGGGGGCGTGCAGTGGTGTTGCGGTGGGCGTTCCACCGCAACACCCATTCACTTCGACGCTGCCACCTATTATCAAGAGAGGCGATAATAGGTGGCAGCGCCGAATTTAAGAACAGGAAAGAGCTGTTCTTAAGGTGGCGAAACGAGGATATATGCTTCATTTCTCCTCGTTATTGCTTTTTCCATGTGTGCTGCATTGTGCAGCACACATGGAAAAAGCAAAATGCCAAGGTTTGTTCATGTACAGGAAGGTGTCCCTTACTGTACATAAACAAACCTCTTTTTAAAAATTCCAATTTGTAACTTACATGTGTGCTGCATGAAGCAGCACACATGTAAGTTCCAAAATGGCATTTAAGCTTTGTTTATGTGCAGGAAGGAACACCTTCCTGTACATAAACAAACCTTCCCTGCATGCGTTGGCGTTAAGTTGTAAAACTTATCGCCATTGCAGGGGGAAACACTAGGCTGTACCATATCCTTGGTAATATGGTGCAGCCTAGCGTTTCCGAAGTGGCGAAGAAAGGCGTTAAGCCAAGGCGGCTAGCACCTCTCTTTGCCACTTTGTTGGTAATATGCCCCATGTTACTCCTCAAGTAACATTACATAGATATGCAACAGCAACACTATGGATGATAGACCGCAGCTGGTAATCCCACCTTCTCCTGATTCTCTCCCTTCATCAATGCATCTACACCTCACTCTGTACTCATCAGTTAAACCTACCTCTTGCATGGTGCAGGGTGTTTTGTGGCTAGGATGGGGTTGGCTGAATTCTGACTTATGTTTACAAACATAAATAAACAGACAGACAGATAACGAACCATTGTGGGGCTTTCATGTCCCTATTTAAAATAAATGTATTATTTTCCTTTGAGTGTGATAAAGAAGACAATAGCAAGAAATGCATGTGAGGGTGCCAGAATACTACAGATACTGTGTCTCCAGGAGAATTCAGAGGCCTTACATAATAGTAAGCCTCTCCCCGCCTCAATCAACCCATGGTGGCCAAAGTCATAGCCTGTTGCCCTTGACAAAGTCCAACTAGAAACCACCCCCATTTAGAGACCAAACTTCTGTTAGATATACATTTTTTTGGAAGCTGTTATATCACACAGTGTTTCCTGCAGCCATTGTAAAATCCCGTAACATTACACCAATTCACAAACACATAGCCTTAAGTTGCTTTTCAATTACTGTTATGGGTCTTACTAATTTGGGAGAAGCAGGTGAAGGTGGCGGCCAGCACCTTCTCTATCTGGTGTGCTCTAAAAAACTGATTAGGAGAAATAAAAGCATGTTTTATAGTGCTGTCTGCTGCAATGCTTAATTCCTCACAAATAAGGAGTGCACCATTGCTTTCTGATGCCCTTTTCTTCCTTCTAGAGTTTGAAATGACCTGAAAGGAGTTTCTGCTGCATAACCTCAAACTGGATTTCACTGGCAGTCCCTAGTGATCAGAGGAACTCATAGGAAGTTAGACCACTCTTTAAATATGCCTATCATCTTTGCTGAAATGCTGAGTGCAGACGTTTCTACTATTATCTTCCAAAGAGCAAGATTTACTAGTAGTATATAAGAAAGTGGGAGATAAAAAACAGAGGGCCTCATTACGACGGTGGTCGGATGAGCATCCGAAACCCATCGCAGCGGTAGTGTGACCGACTGACAAGTAGTCGGTGGTCCCACCTGACATATTATGATACGACCACTGTAACATGTCTTTTTCTATTGCAGCTTGTGCTGCAGCCTGAAAAAGGGCTGCAGCACAAGCCTTAGTAGTTAAAAGAGATGTTTTTAAACATCCATGCACCGTGTGCCAGCACCATGTGGTGCCTGGCAGACTGTGCATGGATATTTGGGTTAGGGCACCATGTGCCCTTCTGGCCGCATTCCAGTGGCCCATGGGCGACAGGGGCTCTGCTTTGGGCTCCCAAAGTCCCTTTCCATCTGCCTTTACATGGTGGTGAGACCACCATGTAAAGGCAGAGGGAAAGGAACATCGCAATCCCTACGGCGTTGTATGCACATGCACCTAGCGCATTGTAGGGATTACAGTCCAACCGCTGTCCTGATGGGCTAGTGATTGAGCCTGTCGGAGGCAGCCATCTTTCCACCCACCCTCTGTTCTCCAATCACTAGTACTGTAATCCGGTCAGACTGCTGCATTAGATGTCCGGTGGTCCGTCCGATATTATAATGAGGCCCAGAGTGAGGTGAGATTGCAGTGGGTGTCGAGGCCACATTTTTTATTTGTTTGTGTGCATGTTGGGAAGGTGAGCATGTTTTATTTTACATATATGTTTTGGGTGGAGGTATGCAAGACCAGACATTTAGTATATATTTTTTGAGGTGGCACAGCAGGCATGTTAGTTTTCAATGCTCCACACCTCACCTCACACCTTACTCTTCTAGCAGTGGCGGCTGGTGACATTTGAAAGTGGTGGTGCATAAAATGATAATCATACTGCACCGTAGCGAGCGACCGAGCGTAGCGAGCGAGCCCGAACCCCCTAAGGAGGGTTCGGGGGGAAATTTCTCCCCGAGAAAAATTTATAAAAAAAGAGTGGACAAATGGTGCATTTTCAAGCAAATTTGAGAAAGCAGGAAGGTTAATAAAGCAATTGTGAAAGTGCAGTTATTACATTAATAAAGTGGTGTCATGTAACATCGGTAGCTGCTTATTATTGCTGGCAGACGTCCGGTCCAAACCAGCGAAAGGAGGAATGGTTGAATAAGAACAGACATGCAATGTGAACTCACTGGAAAGGACGGACACCTAACAGGGTCAGCCTATTTTAGGTGTGCCCAGACTAGACAGCTTTAGCGGTTTTCACAGCTCATGTTAGTTACTTTTGTAGAAAGTGTTTATTGAAATTCACAGGCCTCTTCCTACCGCTATGGGACTGAGTTCCACAGCAATGCTATTCAGCTGCAGCCCTCTGCCCAGTGTGCCCGGGGCCTCATGCACATGGCAGACATTACCCTGGCTGCAACACACCTGTGCATGCATAGATGCGTGTGTCATCTCCAAGTGTGTGAACATACATTGGCTGAAGCTGCTATTAGTAATTCATGAAATGAACTCAACAATAATTTGAGTAATATGCAAAACGTGTATATATTTCCTCACACAGCGGTCTTCGTTTCTGTGCTTTTAAATTTACATGTGAGAAAAGCATGTCTCTGCCCAAGCGAGTGGGGCAAAAAATCTTAACCCCCTGCTAGCTTCAACTAAAGCGAGTGGGCCAAAAAATCTCCCTTCCCCCCTGCTCGCTTCATCTGCTCGCTCTATGTATGTCTCTTTCAGTCCATCCATTCTCTTTCCGCTTCCTTCCTCCCTCTCTTTTTCCCCCTCTCACCGCTCCTTGTCTCCCATTCCTCTGCCCTCTCCCTTCTTTAGGCCTCACGTGCCCGCTGCAATTTAAGTGTGGACCTGAAGCCCCGGCTGCGGCCCAGGACTTTCCAAGCCGACCTCTGGCTCCAGCAGGTGGAATGAAAGGCCAGCCAGCCCAGCCCCACCGGCTCCACCTCAGCTGCAGGGTGAAATAACTCTGGCTGGAGCATGGCGCTATATGCACGCACCCACCCGTCCCAAAAACATTGTAAAAATGTCAGACCGCGCGGACTGCAGTGCTCGCATACTCACAGTTATGTTAATGTAACAGGTCGGAATTTCACACCACACGTCCCCGGTCTAACTCACACCGCTCCAATATTCTAGTGCAGGTGACTCAGACTAGGTGAGACTAGGTGAGGCTAGGTGAAGGTGAGGCTAGGTGAGGCCTCAGGCCAGTCTGTTCCTCATGCGCACGAGTCACGACTCACGAGTCCCGACAAAAAGCATGGAGGAGGAAGGGTGACTGGCCGTGGGCCAGCCCGATTTGCCCAGCAACTAAGAATGTCCAATCACTTAATGGCTTAACACTAAGCTAGTACAGTGATTGGGCATTGCCATTGCCCCACGTTGGATGCTCCCACCCCCGCGGTGCGAGACTAGACTGGGAACAACACACAGTAGTACTGTCTAGTACAGTACTACACTACTACATGCTGGTCTACAGTAGCCAATCCTGACACTGCTCTCTTCAGAGGAGAGCTGCTCTCTAAAGAGAGCAGCATCAGGATTGGACTGAGCATTAAAAAAACACTGCTCATTTTGCAACCACTGGGGTCTGTGGCATTAGGCAAACCCCGTACTCAGCGGGTGCTTGCTTTTCAAAAGCCAATGGGATCCTAGCTGCGGAAAGGCAGCCGGGCAAACACCACATGCTCAGTGCGCACTGTGCCGGCACTCCAGCGCCACCCACAGTCTGACTCAGTGATTAATTTATTTGATGAAGTTCAAGTCAGACATGACGCTTGACGCCGGCCGCAGGGCAATAATTATCGGGCAATTTATTTGAGCGGCGCGTTAATTAATAAAAGTTTTATTAACGCGCCGCTCCAATAAATTGCCCGATAATTATTAGTGGGGCACCGCTCACCGCTCAAATGGTAAAACCGCCACTGTCTGCTACTTGGTGTCATTGTAGGCACAGACAATGCCAACCATTCTGTCCGGATCTGCTGTTGTGTGCAACACTGGTTCATGCTAAGGCAGTAGGGGCTGCAATCACTTGGTAAGAGAGTGGTAGGAAAATTAAAGTGTGAGGATAGGTTGGAGTTAGTTATGGTGGCAGGAGGCCAGGTATTATGGTTCAGATATTTTAAGGATGTTTGTTGGCACCAACATGGATGTTAAAGGGGTGACAAGAGGCAATGTTTGCTTTGTTTTGGGATTGTAGGTTGGGATATGGATAAGGGATCTTTTTCAGAATCCCGACGGCGGTAAATGCTGTCAAGTCACGGCTCTCAGGAGCCAAGTTGTGACTATAGAAACCATTGGATATATCCAATGTTGTCTTATATTTTTTACGAACTATGCTGTTCACTAGCACAGAGCTGTGGGGTTCTGTACCACAAATGTACGACAATGACTATTCAAATTTCGATAACCTAATACAATACGATAGGAACCGTCCGGTATAATACTGGAAAAGGCAGATTATTCATAGGAGATATACCAGATTCAATTACACCTTGATATTCCAATTGAGTCAGAATGTCACAAACAGGAGCCTTTGCCTCCAGTCTGATTGGATATTGTGGTTGTGGCTGCGGCATAGACTGTAATTTAATCTTGTGTGCCGGTGAATCTCTATCCCAGCCCACTTGATTAGGTACACCGCCGTGGCAAGGGCCAAAGCCCACTCAGCTGCAAAAGCCTTTGCATGCTCCTCAGGGTGGTATGGTGAAAAACAAGGAAGTATCATTTCCTTTCCTGTAGAAGCAGACAAAACAAATGGTAGAAGCTAATCCGCCTCCGCCAACAAACTGTCATAAGAGGAAGTCAGATTTTTCCCAAAGAACGCTGTAATTGTACGTTGTATATCACCCTCTATTTCGAAGACTACTTCATATAGTCTATCGGGGAGAGCAACTCGGGTATCAGCTGTTTCTACTGTAATAAATGTATCAGTTACTCTCACCTCCAGACGGGGACGCAGTGCCTCCCGCACTATGGTAACCTCTGCCGCGCTGTTGAGCAGAGTCACCGCCCATGTTGTCCAATCTAGAAGTCGTGTTCTCACCATCTGAGGCATACTTCGCTGTTAAAGCTGCAACTTTTTTCTTCTGATACGGGGTCTAACATGAGGCAGATCCTCTTGTTTGGCTTTAACATCAAACTGTCAAGGTTGATCCCGTCCCTGCTGTGTGGTCAGACATTTGCCACAATCCTGTCATTCCCCACCACTGACTTGGGAGTCCAAAGTGTCCTATTAAGAAAGAGGAGAGCGCTGATCAGGGACTTGAAATCTATCAGGAGTCTTAATTTTTGCGCAGTCGCGCAAGTCATAAGTGCGCTCAGAAGACTCAGTTGTCAGTGAACCAGCATGCAAACGCTGCTTCTGCTGTTGCTGCCCCAGTTTTTTATTTCTCCAGTTCATTATAGGAAATAATGGACACCTATCTATCTCAGTCTGGGCCTTTTGTTGAGTTTGTGTTTGAGTTTGCGGTTGAGTAAAAGGCTTAATTCCCAGACTATTGCACCCTACTGTTTTATAAGCTTTAGCAAAAATCTTTGGCAATTCACTCTGTTTGTCTGCGTCAGCTACCACCTCCAAGCGTTGCGCCACTTGCAAGCTCACTGCATCACCCTTAATATTAGCAAGGTGCATATCGCAAACAATATCAAACACCCCCACCAGTCTCATTCCCAATTCCAGGGCCACCTCAGCCCCATGCTCATCCTGAAAAAGTTTAATCACAGATGGGAGGGCGGTCATTGAGGGGGTGCCAAAACACATTGAATATACCACTGCAAACACTCTGCCCCAAGTGTTACAATCAGCTAATTCGGGATCAAGGCCATTAGGTAAACTCACCGTCAGGATCCTGTTTCTCCACAGGCGTGGTATTTGGAAAAACAGCTTCGAGTTGTCCAAAATTTTCAGCAAGCCAATAAGGAAATTCATCCTTATTTTTTGGACGCTTGCCCATCACAGAATTAACCATTAATGGACTGATGATTACAACACTAGGTGCTGGTGGTTGCGCAGCTACGGCAGGTGGTCCCACTTGGAAGTTCCACAACATGAACTGAATAACAGCTCTATTGACACATATTAACACATTTTGCAATACGCAGAGCTCTGTGACCGTAGCATTGAGATAATTTGGGTGTGGGGTATACCCAGCCAAAACAGGCCATGTGGCCACATCTATTGATAAGGGGCCTAAACGGACCAGTGTTATTGGGTATGCAAGGGTGTCATTAAACCATATTGCATGTTGCCAAGCCGTTAGCAGAACTTTTAGAGACCAATAAGGTCGATAATTCTGAGGCAGGGCCATGGCAGTATACTCAGGAAACAATGTATCTCTTCCATCGACCGCCGGAATGGTGACTCAAGAATAAAAGACCTCGAAGCTGCATCCACTTCAACACCAAAAATAAGCGCAACACCAGCATCAGGGATGTCATATTGAGTCACATATGCTGTGACCGTGGCGCGGTTAGGAGGTGTTATGGCAACCGCCATAATCAATAGTAGAATAACAAGTTATGAGCGTCACAGCAACAATGGGTAAAAAGAGTGAGAAAGACCTTTTAAAATTCAAGCTTGAAAAACCTATAAAATATCACAATATAGAAGGCTACACCATCACAACCGTCTCCAGAAAAGGAAGTGAGGGGTTTGGGAACATGCACAAGCACTACTCAGGCATCTCGCAGATAATAACCAGACCAAACGTTGGCTGTGCCATGTTGCTGGAATTCTGCACATACACAGAACTATGCGCTGGAAAACAGAACATCAGTGTATAGGGGTTGTATATTCCTTTCACCTTAGTACCCAAAATCCCAAAACCGACTAGCTATAGTGTCTCATTCATTCTCCTACATAATTACAAAGCTGCAAATGATTAGACAACCCAGAACACAACACTCCTGACTCTCTCGGGAATCGCAGTAGCCAGACGTACCCTTTCGCTCACTCACTCATACTTGTCCACAATAAGAATTGTCAGAGTCACGGTTATAGTTCAAAATGTTTATTTTAACTATCACGCTCTATAATGCAGTATACGAGCCACTACCAGCAGCAAAATGCATAGCCCTAAAACAGTTAGCATTGTTACAATTCCATAGAATATAAAGAGGGATGTCATCATATACAGAGAGTGAAAAAAGGACTATAAGGCCTAACCACCATCCCCTTGGTAAGTTGAAGTTTATTATATAAAGGAAGATCTCTGGGCTTTGTCAGCAGACCCCATACCTTAGTGCCTAGATGGAAGTTTTACATCATAGCAACAGCATAGCTCTTCTCCCTGGAAAGGTTCCTCTCCAAGTGTGTGTGAACAGCATGCATCCACGCCATATCAAAGCACGAGTTTCCAGCAGTGCAGCGGTGTTAGCATATTTTGTCTAGGTGCTAGGGACTGACAAAAACAGAATAACAAGGGGCATTGTTTATCGACCTTGCACATCGTGTTCAGACTAAACTCCAGGAACAGGCAGAGAATGCAGAAAGCAGACAGCTCTCATGTGAAAGGCACAAACAGAGTCTTGCAAAAATAAAGTCATGTAGTAACGTGCGCAAAAGCAACATCATGGCAGCAGAGCGCATGCTAACTTAACAATGTCGACAATGACCTTAATGGCCATCTAACAGAGGAGATGGGTTTACTTGGCTGGTTAAAGTGAGCTGGTTGTCAACTACTATTTCATGTTTTGATGCCTGGGTTGCTGGGTGGAGCATAATCCGAACTCAGGGGGCCAACAGGTGGAGTCCCATGTCTTTGTCAAAGATTACTACTTTTGTCTTGTCTTGTTGAGCTTGAAGCAGTTGATTTTCATCCATCTGGTGACTTAAGACATGCAAATGGAGAAGATGGTCAGGGTGTTTGGCGATTGGTCAGAGAGGGAGAAGATGAGCTGTGTGTTATTTATATTGGCAAGTGCGGCCATGTAGGCATTAAACAGGGTGGGGATAAGCGATGATCCTTTTGAAACTCCACAGATGAGGTTGGTTGCAGATGAGGTGAAAGGTGTCAGGCTGACAAACTTGGTGAGCCTGTAAGAAAGCAGCAGATCAAGTGGAGCGTGGGTCTTTGAACCCCGCTTTCATGCAGCTGTTGAATGATGATGGAGCAGGAGACAGTGTTGAAGGTGGCTCAAAGATTCAGAGCGGTAAGGGTGTTGGTCTCTTCTCTGTCCATGATCAGTCAAATGTTGTCCGTGGCGGTATGAATGGGCTCTCAGTGCTGTGATTGTCTCTGAATCTAGATTGACTGGTGTCAACGAGGTGGCTGTCATTGAGGTAGGTGGCTAGCGTTTGTTTATCTTTTCTGTGACTTTTTCTGGGTAGGGCAGACGGGAGATGGGTTAGCAGTTGGCTATCATTAATGGCTCTGTTGAGGGTTTCTTTAGGAGGGGAAGTACTATTTTTTGCTTTAGGCAAACAGGCCTGTGTTGTTTGAGTCATTCAGGATTGGTGTGATGGTTGTACTAATGGGGTCCTGTCTTTTTGTGAAGATTTGGTGATGGCAGGAATCCGAGGGGGCCGGAGTGAATGAATTGCATGGTTGCTGTAGTTTCTTAAGTGGTGATGGTGGGCCAAGTTTTTGAGATGTCTCTATGAATGTTGCTGGTGATGGGCAAGAATGCTGAGAGGGTAGATTGATCTAATTTGGGCTTGAAATTGTCATAGATGCTTGGGATCCTGTTGCTGAATAAGAGGAAAACTTGGTTTGCAGGTCCTGAGAAGAGTTAACGCTGGTGGAGCTGGCTGCTGGAGAGGGGAAATCTTTCATGATGGTTGTTAGAAGCGGCTGTCTCTAGTTGGCAGAGGTATACACTTCTGACAAATAGGGACACACCTTTTCTAGTCAGGGCAAAGGGATCACACACTTAGATAACCCCTGCTCACCCCCTTGATAGCTTGGCAAAGCAGACAGGCTTATCTCAGAGGCAGTGTGTTAAGCATTTATGACCACATACAGTAGTAAAGTGAATACACTACAAATGGACACGGCACAGTAGTATTATAAAAATAAGGATGTTTATATAAGGCTTAGCACAAGACCAAATAACGACAAAAATATACCACAATCTTAATAAATACTCTTGGAAGGAAAAATAATAGTTCAAGTGTAGTTTCTTCTTAGCACAAAGTCTTTAGTAACAAAAGCAACTCTTCTTCTTTAAATCACAGTTCTTGGCAACAATGTAACCCCCACAGGAGTCACACGACGTCGAGGCAAAGTTAATCCAAAGGTTCTGCGTCGACCGCGAGGAGCGCTACGTCGAGCCCGGAGTCGCAACAGACCCCCACAACACAGTACCTTGGAAAAGTGAAGCACATGATGATCAGCGGCGTCGAGATGTCCGGCGTCGCGTCTTTGGCGTCGATCGGGCCTCGGAGTCGGGGCGATCTGCAGCGGCATCGACAGATGTCAGGCAGGAGCAGCGCTCACGAAGTGAAGCCGGATACGGCGTCGTCGTCGATGTCGATGGTGATGTTGGAAGAGTGAGCAGCGCTCACGGCGTCGAGAGGGCTCGGTGTCGAGGCGTCGGCAGCGGCTTCGCTACTAGCATCGATCGGGCCCGGCGGCCGGCATCGAAGGTGCGGGACACGGGAGCTGCACTCACGATGTCGAGCTGGATTCGGCGGCGTCCGTCGGCGTCGAGATTGCTGGATTCTTCAGAGGTGCTGGATTTTCAGGTTCCAGCAACAAGCACTTTTAGCAAATAAATGAAGTCCTTTGGCCCTGTGACTTCAACAGGAGGCTGGCACTCTTCCAGCCCTTGGAGATTTCCTTGGCAAAGCTTGAGAGTACACACTCAGTTCCTCTCTCCTGGTCCCTTGGCAAAAATAAAGAAGTAACTGCAGGATTCCCCCAACAAACAGCACACTGGCAGAAGGGGTAGGCAAGTCCTTGGATCAGCAGGCTTCTTGTCCTTGGTTCAGGTTTCCTTGTCAGAAGTGATCTAAATTCTAAGTTCAGTGGTCCTTCTCTTATACCCCTTTTTGGCTTTGATCCCTTTGTCCATGCAGGGGAATTTCCCCCCATCCTGGGTTTGTTGTGGGTGTTGCCAGGCCGAGGCACCTGGCCTATTCACTGTGCAGGGCAGAATCTTCAGCCGCCCAGCAGGAAGTAGAGCCAGCATTGTCACTGGCAGGGGCAGGGCCATCAGTCGCCCGGTAGGAGGTGGGGCCAGGATGGTCCCTGGCAGGCACAGAGTCATCAGTCGCCTGGCAGGAGGTGGAGCCAGCATTGTGTCAGGCAGGGCAGGCTATCAGGAGCTACTCTTCCCCTACTCTCAATGCAAATGCCCCACTCACCCCACACTGACTCATTCAGACCTCTGGAGCCACCCAGCTCCTGTCACACGCACACCAAACCAGCAGAGACCAGTGGACAGTCAGACAAGAAAATAATCACTTTCTAAAAGTGCTATTTTCCAACACAGAGTCCAAAAACCATCCACCCAAACGGATGCGTTATTAAACCCTGAGTTCAGGGATACCAAACTCGACATTGCACCATGCTCCCCGAGCCCGCTAGGAATATACCATTAATAATCCTGGCAGCCCATTCTAACTTATGGAGAGCAGGTTACCTTACAATAGTGAAAACGAATATGGCTATAATTCACTATTAGGACATGCCAACCTCCTCAGGCTTGTCCTACCTTAGGCTTACAATGCACCCTGCCCTTGGGCCTACCATAGGGGTGACTAACATGAAGTTAAGGGAAGGTTTAGGGACTGGCAAGTAGGTGTACTTGCGCAGCCCGCGTGACAGTACCAGACTGCACGTAGGTCTAGTAATGGCAGACCTTTAGACATACTGGTACTAAGCCGCTCTTGTGGGTGGCACAACACGTGCTGCAAGCCCACTAGCAGCATTTGTATTTACAAGCCCTGGCACTCCTGGTGCACTCTACTAGGGACTGACAGTAAACCAAATAAGCCAAACATGGAATCCAATCAATATCAATTTCACATAGGGAGCACTTGCACTGTGGCACTGATCAGCAGTGGCACAGTGCCCAAAGCAATATTCCAGCAAAAACATCGTAAACAGAGGTGGCAAACAGAAAAAATGGAGGAGAGACTCATGCCAATGATGCCAGGTCTAACACGTGTCCCCTCCAGCTGAAATGTGGGGAGAACTACCCTTACCCTAGGGAGTCCTCATCACTAAGGCGGAAATATCTGGACAGACCATCAGCATTGGCGTGATCTGTACCAGGGCGGTGTTCCACGGTGAAGTCCATCCCCTGTAGGGAAATGGACCACCTCAACAGCTTTGGATTCTCACCCCTCATCTGCATCAACCATCTGAGGGGCCTGTGGTCTGTCTGAACCCGGAAGTGAGTCCCAAACAGGTAGGGTCTTAGCTTCTTCAGTGCCCAGACCACAGCAAATGCTTCTCGCTATATCGCACTCCACCTCTGTTCCCTGGGAAGTAACCTCCTACTGATGAAGGCTACAGGTAAGTCTCGGCCCTCTTCATTCACCTGAGCTAGAACAGCCCCCACGCCATGCTCTGAAGCTTCCGTCTGGACAACAAATTCTTTAGAAAAGTCGGGTGCCTGGAGTATAGGCGCTGTGCACATTGCAGTTTTCAGGGTGTCAAAGGCCGTCTGACAGGCGTCAGTCCAGATCAAAAGTCTTGGCTGCTTCCTGGAAGTCAGCGAAGTCAAGGGGTGCACAATGTTACCATAATCCTTGACAAACCTCCTGTAGTAACCCGTGAGACCTAAGAAGGCTCTTACCTGAGTCTGGGTTTTGGGTGGTGCCCAAGCCAGGATGGTATCAATCTTGGGTTGCAGGGGGGCCACCTTGCCGCTCCCTACTTGGTGCCCCAAGTACACCACTGAACCCTGCCCAATCTGGCACTTACTGGCTTTGATTGTGAGGCCTGCTCTGCGCAGGGCCAACAACACTTCCTGGAGGTGGCGCAAGTGTTCCTCCCAGCTGGCGCTGAACACTGCTATGTCGTCCAGGTAGGCGGCACTGAAATCCTTCAGTCCAGCCAACACCTGGTTGACCAACCTCTGAAAGGTGGCAGGGGCATTCTTCATCCCAAAGGGCATAACCCTGAACTGGTAGTGCCCATCTGGTGTGGAGAATGCTGACCTCTCCTTTGCCCCATCAGTCAAGGCGATCTGCCAGTACCCAGATGTTAGATCAAACGTACTAAGGTACCGGGCAGCCCCTAACCGATCTATGAGCTCATCAGCTCTGGGGATGGGGTGCACGTCAGTCTTGGTGACTGAGTTGAGTCCTCAGTAATCCACACAGAACCGCAGTTCTGGTGAAGCACCAGGCGCTACAGCCTTCGAGACCAAGACCACTGGGCTGGCCCAAGGACTGCTAGAGGACTCAACCACCCCGAAGGCAAACATTTTGGAGACCTCCTCCTTGATGTATGCTCTGACCTTGTCAGTCACTCTGTAGGCCTTGTGCTTCACAGGAGTGCTGTCCCCGGTGTCCACATCATGGACACACCACTGAGTGACACCAGGAATCAAGGAGAACAGATCAGGGAATTGTCCCAACAGTTGGCGACAATCTTGCTGCTGCTCAGGGGTCAGTGTGTCAGAGAGGACAACACCATCCACTGACCCATCTTGCTCTTTTGCATACAGGAGGTCAGGAAGAGGCTCACTCTCCTCCTTCATTCCAGCATCTGTAGCTAGGAGCATGCCCACTTCGGACCTTTCTAAGTGGGGCTTTAAACGGTTGACATGCAGGACCCGCAAGGGGTTCCTGGGAGACTTCAAGTCCACCATGTAGGTGACATCGCTCTTTTTCTCCACAACCTCAAATGGTCCAGTCCACCTGTCCTTGAGCGCACAAGGTTCCAAAAGGGACATGACCCAAACCTTCTGACCAGGTTGAAGCTCCACCAGAGTGGCATTCCGGTCGTATCACCGCTTCATCTCTTCCTGGCTGGCCTCCAGATTTGCCTGAGCAAGATCTCTGAAGCGCCTAGTCTGGTTCCTAAAGGCCAGCCTGTAACTGTATACATCCTGGGGAGGTTTCCTGGGAGATTGCTCCCAGCCTTCTTTGACCAGACTCAAAGGTCCTCTTACCGGGTGTCCATACAAAAGCTCAAAGGGGCTGAACCCTAGAGACTTCTGTAGCACCTCACGGTAAGCAAACAGCAGGCATGGCAAGAGGACGTCCCATTTATGCCTCATTGGTTCTTCAAGACCCATAATCATGCCTTTAAGGGTACGGTTGAATCTCTCAACCAACCCATTACCTTGAGGGTGGTAAGGAGTGGTGAACTTGTAGGTTACCCCACACTCCTTCCACAGAGACTTCATATAATTGGAAATGAAGTTGGTGCCCCGGTCTGACACCACCTCTCTGGGGAACCCCATTCGGGAGAAAACACCCATCAGTGCCTGTCCCACCACGGGGGCCGTCACTGTTCTGAGAGGGATGGCTTCCGAGTACCGTGTGGCATGGTCCACCAAGACCAGGATGAACCTGTTGCCCATGGCTGTCTTGGGGTCCAGGGGCCCAACAATGTCAATCCCCACCCGGTCAAAGGGGGTACTGACGACGGGAAAAGGTTGGAGGGGAGCCTTCTGCCCGCTTTTCCCACTTGCCTGGCAAGTTTGACAGGTTTTGCAATGGATATCTGTATCCCTTCTCATCTGAGGAAAATAAAAATGGGTGACAAGCCTGTCATAGGTCTTGTCCTGCCCCAGATGTCCAGCTAACGGAACGTCATGAGCCAAACCCTGTAGGAAGGCTCTGAAGCGCTGGGGTACCACCAGCACACGGGCTGACCCAGGCTCAGCAGCCTTAGGCTCGCTATACAGGAAATCGTTCTCCCAGTAGACCAAATGTGACCCTGACTGATCACCTGTTGTCTGGGCTGAGGCCTGCTGCCTCATACCCACAAGAGAAGGGCACACTTTTTGCTCAGCACAAAATTCTTCCTTGGAGGGACCACCATCCTGCTGCCAGTGAGTCAGCTCGGGCAGGTCTCCCAGTTCAGCAACTTGTTCCCCTGTGGGTTCCAGGGCATCCCCCTCAAGGTCTGCCTCCTCCTGGACCACGGGAACTATGGGGGGCGGTTTCCCGTGCCTCCTGCCTCTTCTCTTCACAGCTGGGTCCTGGGCCATACTTTCAGGCTCCGGGACCCCATTAACACCCTTACTTGCTGTCATCGATCGAGTGGTTGCGCACACCCACTCTGGCATGCCCAACATTTTCAAATGTGTCTCCCTCTCCACCCTAGTCCAGGGGGAGTTCTCTAAATCATTGCCCAGGAGACAATCAACAGGCATGGTGGGCCTTACAGCAACCTGAAGAGTACCTGAAACCCCCCCCATTCAAAGGGAACCTGAGCTACCTCACACTCTCTCTGTTGTCAGCAGCTACCATGGGATAGAATGCATGAGGGACCACTTGCTCTCTAGACACCAAGTGACACTTGACAGCTGTCACACTTGCTCCGGTGTCTCTGAGAGCTTCCACCCTATGGCCATTAATGGTCACCCACTGCCTATTTTTCTTAGTGTTACTAGGCAGAGGGGGTGGAGGGACCATTTCCATGTCTCCTAAAGAGACCAGGGACATCTCTGCGGGACCCTCCCCATCAGAGGCAACCATCTCCTCCCCTCCCAGGGCAACACTCGCCAACTGACGGGGGGTGCACGTGGTGGTGCATTAGAGTTCTTCAGGGGACACTGGGGATCATAAAAACGGTGTCCCACCTGCTTACAAGCGTAGCAGGTCATTGGGCCCCTATGAACAGATTTACCTGTCGGGGCCTCTGACTTCTTCACTGGGGGAGGCTGGGAACCCTTCCCTTGGTTCCCTTGGGGATTACTTTGGGGCCCTTTCTGGAACTCCCTCTGTTTACCCTTGTCCCCCCCACTCTTCTGCTGGGGACCCTGCCCACCTTTGGCTGAGTCTCCCACTGGACCCTTGTGGACCCTGGTACTGACACAGCGGTCCGCCTCTTCAGCAAGTTTTCTAGGGTTAGATATCTTGCTATCAATAAGGTGCTGGCGCAGCTCTGTAAAACAGTTATTAGACAAGTGCTCCCAAGCAAACAAATCATAAAGAGCATCATAACTTTCCACTTTGCTGCCCTTTACCCAACCATTCATGGCTCTGCAAAAAAATGACACATATTCAACCCACGTAGTACCAGGCAATTTCTTACATTCTCTAAAGGCTTGTCTGTACTTTTCTGGGGTTAGGTCATACCTTAACATTAAAGCATCTTTCATATGAGTGTAGAAAAGTCAGCCCATATCGCACCCGATGCCCAGGCTGCTGGTGCAGGGCGACTCTTCGTTTCCATCTTGAATAATTACAAAATAAAGAGACGGGCGCTGGAGGCAGGAAAACAAGAACAGAGTTTATTACTCCAGAGGAGAGCATGTCATTTGGGACGCTCGCATAGTGTCTTCGGGAGGTGCTCTAACAAGTTTCTCTGAGGCTTCGTCTTTTATACACAGGTTTATGACACACACACATCCTCCATTACAATCAGGACATTGTAAAGTACAAAGATATTCCAACACGTGGCTACAGTAAGGGCCCTTATCCTCCATACAATAGGAAGGGGCTGTCATGCAGCTGAGTGTGCTGTTGATTCCGATGGAATGTGTGCTCCTGATCGAATCTCAGGGGGTGGGGTGGTCATGATCAATAGTGGCTCCTTTCAAGAGAGGCGAGTGCATACAGTAGTGGGCAATAAACTGCATCCTCGGGCTAAGGGATGACCAGCGGTCCGTGCAAACAATTAGGTTCAGAGGAAGAGGTCATCAAAGGAGGGGTATTCATGGAGGGACAGGAGGTGTTGGTCAGGCGCGGGGTGCGATTCTCAGAGACAGAGTCATACGGGAGGGGAGGGCTCGTGACTTGTGCATGTGATAGCGGGGGCGGTCAGGGTGCATGGGGGAAGCTTGCAGGGTCAGGGAAGGGGCGCTGGTGATCGATCGCAAACTGGGAGACCATGATACCTAAAATGGCTGTGTGTACGTGTGTGCATGGGTCTATGCTAGCGGGATAACACAGTCAGTGTTTTAGCGATATTCGTTCTGCTTACAACAAGGGGTACAGTGAACACAAATGAACGTCGCTTATGTATATATATAATGCCAATTTCAACAGTCGCCGCTTTTAAACATAGCTAGTACATTTGTGTTTACCCCAACTGATGGAGTGTACATATAGTCATGTGGGGCCAATGAAATAACGTTCGTCGAATGCTAGCAAATTGCGTGCAGCCATATGCAGTCGATACAATTGGTGGAATACGGTACATATGAATTTACATTCGCTGCGTTATTCATAGGTCGGCATAACACGTAGTCGAGGGCAATCAGGAAAAAACGTTCCGACATATTGTAGACTCAGGTTCTGACTTTCTTTTCAATGACATCAACATATAGTAAAAAGTGCTATATGAGACCTTTGGACTTAAGTGACCAAAAACATTTTGAAAGCAACAAGAATTGAGAGAGAAAGTTCAGGAAGGGGGTCTTAGTGAAAATGTCTTTTTCAACGACGAACCACTACTGGTAGACTCTGTTAGTCCGTTTTTCTTTTCGTTGGCGCTTTTGAGCACCGGCGGTGGAGCTATAAGTCCAGCTCGGAATCATCCTTACGCGTTGCAGGGTGCGATCAGTCCTCTGCTGTTAGATCACAGTCCTGTTTCCTAACTCATTTTCTTAGGGGTGCCTCGTGCTGGGCACCTGCGTGTCTTTCTTTTTCCGTGGCAAAATCCCAGTCCATAGTCAAAGTTTATATGAAAGAGTTTGTTGAATAATCGAGGGAAGAGAGGGCGGAGTGGGGCCAGATCTTTGAACATACCAAGGGACCAAGGGAGCAAAAGACGACGAGCAGGCGAGCCCAACAGTCGGACTCAAAAGGGGACGGGGGACTTCAGGCACGAGTGGGTCAGCGAGTCGAGGGCTTCAAGGCAGCCCTTCATTCCTCCATCTGCTGAGTTTGAACGTTATGCCTCGTCCCGCGTCTCATTGCTCTGCGGCTCCACCTTTGGTTGTGGTCACACGTGTTCCACGATCTGTGGCCAGGCTGTGCGTCACGTCCAGCTCCTCTCCTCCGGTAATTGGATCTTTGAATGGGTAGAAAACAAGTTTTAGAAAAACTGGCAGGAGAAGACATTTATACATCTCAATTCTGTCCCCAATCTTATGTAGGTGGGGAATAAGTTCATCGGTCACAGTCAGAAGTTGTCATTTATGGAGTCTGTAGGAGTGCATTGCTACGGAATTCATAACTCTGTTCGGTGCCCATTCGTGACGTACGTGGAGAGAAATTGGACCTTTATACACAGTGTATTATATCAATCTCAAAATCGAGTCCTTATGTAGAGACTCGCCCTTCCCTTTAACCCAAGTATCGACACTCTTACATTTCCCTTCGGGGTTGGCTAACCCTTGTAAGTGGGGCGTTATCGTCATGAAGAAGGGGAAGGGGGTGGACGTAAAACATGCTCTTTTTGGGGAGTGAACGTTAATCAAAGTCATCAATTTCGCTTTCGAGGGTAGATGACATGAAGCTGGGGTTAATCGGGGGAAAGGGGACGATTTGGACAGGGAGCCGGGGTCGATCGGGAGAAGTGGGGTATTCTGGACATCCACATTTAAGTGCAGGGGGGTGGGACAATCGGGGCATTGGGGATCGTATTCCTACCGAGCTTGAGAAACAGAAGGCCATTGACGTTATAGTTCCCTTAGAAAAAACCAGATTAGGGGACATCCGTCGTCATATCTGTCCTTTCCTTTATTACCAACTCGGGTTTTATCGTTTTGCAGAAAGGAGAGGTAGTAATATGGCAAGTCACAATTGTTTTGGTTTTGGTCAATTTTGCTGAACACCTTTGCGTTCGAGGAAAATCCAATAATGTTTTTGTGCTGGAGAGGCACAACGTCATTATACACGAAAAGAGAAAACGGGGCCTTTGGAAAGAGAAAGAGAAAGAGAGAGAGAGAGAGAGAGAGAGAGAGAGAGAGAGAGACCGCACCCTAAATGGTCCATTCGGTACACGTATGACATGGGGAGAGGAAGAGAGAGGGTGAGAGAGAGAGAGACGGGTATAATAATGGACCGTTCAGTGCGCGCACAACACAGAACAACAGGGGTTAAGTAACACGGAAACACAGGCAGAGGGATGACGTAGGATTCATGCATCAAGTACACACAAACTCAGACGGGGAGACAATACATGTATTATATACAAAAATCCAAGACAAAACATAAAACAGATATTGGCCAAAATTATCCCTTTCTGCATGCTGCGCGTTTTTAGCATCCTAAGCTCTTTTTACCTTTTTCTTCTCTTTTAACCATCGGTTGCCCTTACTGGTGGCTTTGATTGTACACACTTACGCCTTGGGCAATTGGTCATGAACTAACCTGGTCAGGCTAATGCTCACGGTGGTTTATTCGAGTTATTTTTAGCAAATGCGTTTCCAGGCTGAGACAACGGTTGGTGTCAGTTGGAGAACAATGGGGCAGCTTGAAGTTACATGTCTAGGAGGGTGCGAAGAAGGATGCAGTAGATTTTAAATGTACCTCACCTCAAAATATTCCTTAACCTTCCCCATTCAATTAATTGTGGGATGCTTATTCATTAGCGCACGTCATTTTAGTTGTACTATTCGGGGTGCCAAGCGAAGTTATATTTTGTGGTTTTCCCTTCAGGCTGCCCTCCCAGGCGCTAAGTTCAGGGAGAGAAAATAGTCATGGTTTGCTAGTTGCGGTTAGGTACCATAATCAAACCCTTTTTCCCTTCTCTTCGTCCGTTAGACCACCGTTTTCATACACTGGTCGATATTCCGATGCGACCTGCAGAGAGAGGGAAAAAGAAGGGGCAGGGGCTATATTGATAGACACATTTAGCGTGCATAAACCCAGAAAGGCTTTTACTTACTGCATACTCGGCCTATCTCCACGGGATGCAGTCCCTGCCAACTGGGCGTTCAAGCCCGGGTGGACCGTTAGTGTGACTCTTTTTATACAGATAGCACATAAAGTATAGGCTAAACACCAGGATCTTTAGTGGTTGCTTTTTGGCTGTACAAAAAGGAAAAACGCACACAACGAAAACTTGGACCCTTCATTTTTGCAATATTTCTCCGTACTATATTTTTTTAATCCTTTAAACAGTGGTCATTTATTCGAAATTTACCAATTCACACGTGACAACTATGTTTGCTTTTTCCAAAAATCTTTAATAAGAATGTCGGTGCATAAATATGGGCCTACAACCCCGTGGGCCGGCCACGGAGCAGGCTGGAACTGTAGATGCGGGGATACTTTATTAGTAAAACTTTAGTGGAGTCAGTGGTCGTTTATTTCATAATAAAAGTGCGAAAAGCGCAATAAATCATGTCGAGACTTCAGTGTGAGCGAGTGTCATAAGTGTTGGGCTTCCAACTTTCAATAATCATGATGTGCGAAACTTAAACAACAATTCATTGTCCGAATGTTCAATCAATACCCATCTGATGTCAATTTACCGTCTGAACACATAATCAGTACCCATCCAATATCAATTCATTGTCCGAACCTATAACCAGTTCCCATCCCATATCAATTCATTTCCCGAACTGACAGTACACATCCTGAATCCATTAATTGTCCGAACACGTAATCAGTACACATCCTATATCAATTCATGTGGTTAAGAAAACCTCCATACATATCTCATGACACCAGGGCTGAACAATCGGGGTACAACAAGGAGTTGAAAGTTTCATTTGCATCGGCGCCATTTTGGGTGCAGCCAGGCAGAACCAGGCATAGTCTAAATGTCTACTAACTCGTGGTTGGCCCGGAGCTTCTTTTGGCAGTCCAAAAGTTCCGTTAAAGGGTAAAAGAAGGGATCGGTGGTCTGAACCATCAATCAAAAGGGGAGGGAGGCAACAATGTTCCTACCGGGTCATACTGTGCTTTCACCGGAACTGATCCGAACTGTGGTCTGCAGGATTCTAGTCATTCAAACTGAGGCTGGCGACAGCATGGAAGTGTCGACGTCCGGCGGCTACATTTCCATTGTTTCGTAGGCAATCATGGCAGTCATTCCCCATCGGGGGTATCTGCGGGGGTCGGGGACTCCCGCGGCTCCTCTAGAATCTTCAAGGTTGCGGAGAACTATGGTGGTGGAGTCAACAAGTGACCGGGCCATTCCTTCATGCTGGGCCCGCTCTTGCCAGGTTGATCGCCATTTTGAAAGTTCGGCAGCTACCGGCGATCGCGGGGTCAAATGAGCGGACGGGCTCCACCCTGCCGGGCGAGGCGTTGCAGCATCGCCACAGTGGAAGAACCCTTTTCCGGGCGCCTGGAGCGCTGAGGGTGCAGCTGGGAAGCCTCCACCTGGGGAGGTGGGAGAGGCTTGTACGCACCGCCTCTCCCTCTCAGTGCACCCCACGGCGTCTCGCTTGACATTTGTTATGGCCGGACCAGGCAATGAGGACGAGGGGGGGGTCGGAGGCATGTGCAAGACATCCCCCCCCCCAGTGTTGTTGCGGCCATTACGGAAGAGAAGAGAAATGTCCCGTCCGTCTTTGGGCCGGGCCTCTGGTTAATGGCGGCCAGACGCTCCTTGCCATGACTGGGAGAGAGAGAGGGACAACCTGCAACTCTCCAGTGTTACCGCCACCGCGGCCGGATCCCGTCGGCCTCGGCCTCTGGTTGATGGTGGCCGGACAGGGAGAGGGAGGGGAGGGTCGAGGACACGGACATTCCCTCCCCTGCAACTCTCCAGGGTGGTCGTAGCAATCCCCCTGGCCGGGTCCCGTTGGCCTCGGCCTCGGCCTCTCCTCCGGCTACACCCTACGTGATGATCTCCTGTCGACGGTTGGCAGCAGGACCCGCCCTATATGTGTTGTTTCCGGCTGGGCGTAGCCGCAACCCTGTTGCACTTTGGAAGTTTCCAGAATGGGGCGGATGTCTGCTGACTTGTATCTTTCCCAGTTTTGCCGTTATTTGGGCCTGGCAGGCGGTGGGACAGACATGTTTGGGGCAGTGAGGGGCAGTGAAGCCTCGTTGCCTTGTGACCGTTGCAATGTCACGCTTGGTTTCTCTTACTGTTTTCAGGTTTCTTATTACGGACTTTTTCTAACGTTTCTTGTTTCTAGGACAGTCATAGGTTTTATCATTAAGTATTGTTATCGTTTCCTTTGTTCGTTATTTAATAAAAAGTTCATCAGTGGCCTACTGATTTTCGTTTTCCTATTCCTTTCTTTCCAGGTTGTTTCATGCTAAAGTTTCTGTTAACAGGGTATAGTGATCACTTCGTTATTATTTTATATATGTCCTTTTCACTAGGGGTGCTCTCTGGTCGGGCCAGATGACCTACCTCTAGTAAATAGTCCGGGTGAGACTGGCGTATCAATCAGTGGGGAGTAGATAGGCATGACTGATTACAACAGGGGACAAAGGTCCGCATTACCTACCCTTCACTATTTGCAAAGACTAGACAGAGCATGGCGACTCTGTGCTTGTTTGCAAATAGAGAACACCTCCAAAAAGAACCAATTCCAAACAGTCAATGTTCGGACAATCAATCAATCAATGAGGAATGAAATAGGTACGACGTCTTAAAGGTTTGCGTTACCTACCCTTCACTATCGGCAAAGGGAGAGAGAATATTCCTATTCTTCCCCGTTTGCAGGCAGAGAAGATCCTTAAGAGAACCAACTTCGAACAATTCAATGCTCGATTCAATCAATCAATCAATGGGGAGAAAAATAGGTATGACGGATTACAATGGGGACAAAAGTCTGCATTACCTATCCTTCACTATCTGCAAAGACTAAACAGAGTATGGCGACTCTGTGCTTGTTTGCAAATAGAGAATCTCTCAGAAGCAATCAATAAGTAATACTAGTATTTTCAAACAATCAATCAATCAATTTCGCAATTTGTCGTGTGTCACGACCTTACCCGGACCGGACCATGTGGACAGTTCTTCGCCTTCCTTTTTTCCAGCGCCCGATCGTTCTCTTTTCTCCATGTTTTTACCGCAGCAGTCCTGTGGGATTCCAGTCAGGACAATAGGTCACTTGAGAGAGGTCCGTTCGGAATCGGTGAAGTTCATTCAATCGGCAGCCGGACGAGGGCCCTCTCAAGGCAGGTATACTCCAATCATTTAGATGTTCACCCCATCGTCTGGACCTCTCTTACCGGACCTTATGTCGCTGATGGACCCCGCGTTGGGACGCCAATTGTAGAAAAGTCAGCCCATATCGCACCCGATGCCCAGGCTGCTGGTGCAGGGCGACTCTTCGTTTCCATCTTGAATAATTACAAAATAAAGAGACGGGCGCTGGAGGCAGGAAAACAAAAACAGAGTTTATTACTCCAGAGGAGAGCATGTCATTTGGGACGCTCGCATAGTGTCTTCAAGAGGTGCTCTAACAAGTTTCTCTGAGGCTTCGTCTTTTATACACAGGTTTATGACACACACACATCCTCCATTACAATCAGGACATTGTAAAGTACAAAGATATTCCAACACGTGGCTACAGTAAGGGCCCTTATCCTCCATACAATAGGAGGGGGCTGTCATGCAGCTGAGTGTGCTGTTGATTCCGATGGAATGTGTGCTCCTGATCGAATTTCAGGGGGTGGGGTGGTCATGATCAATAGTGGCTCCTTTCAAGAGAGGCGAGTGCATACAGTAGTGGGCAATAAACTGCATCCTCGGGCTAAGGGATGACCAGCGGTCCGTGCAAACAATTAGGTTCAGAGGAAGAGGTCATCAAAGGAGGGGTATTCATGGAGGGACAGGAGGTGTTGGTCAGGCGCGGGGTGCGATTCTCAGAGACAGAGTCATACGGGAGGGGAGGGCTCGTGACTTGTGCATGTGATAGCGGGGGCGGTCAGGGTGCATGGGGGAAGCTTGTAGGGTCAGGGAAGGGGCGCTGGTGATCGATCGCAAACTGGGAGACCATGATACCTAAAATGGCTGTGTGTACGTGTGTGCATGGGTCTATGCTAGCGGGATAACACAGTCAGTGTTTTAGCGATATTCGTTCTGCTTACAACAAGGGGTACAGTGAACACAAATGAACGCCGCTTATGTATATATATAATGCCAATTTCAACATGAGTATAAGACATCCTATCCTCAACAGGCATCTCTTAGAGGGTATCTCTCCTCTCATTCACAAAGCGACCCCACAACCCCGCTCCCCAATCCTTCTCAGGGACCCGGTGGGCCAACAATGCTAACTCATACGCTTTAAACCATTGGCCAATATCTTCATTCTTCTGAAAATCTTTGATTACATCTTGGGGAAAATAAAACCTACTTTCTGCAGGCACAGATGGGATGCTGCCACCAGAGGGATTCAATTCTAAATTCTTAGCTTTGAGCTCCATTTCCCTCACCATTTTCCCACGCTCAAAAGCTAACTTTTCTCTTTCAAACTCCAACTTTTTGATCTCCATATCAGCTTCTCTCCTGCTTCTTGCATTTTCTAACTCCAACTGCCCTTCTATCTTATGTTTTGCCATTTCTAACTGGTATGCTCGCTCCTTCGCCCTGTCTTCCAATTCTTCAGGAGAAAGACCCTTGGAGGAAACACTGCTGCCGGGAGAGGACCCAGGCCCATTCACTGGCACCTCCTCTTCCCCTTCCCCTGACGGTACCACCACCGGATCAGAGGGATTTCTGGCCTCTAACCAGGCATCCAATGCTTTAAAAAAGTCCTCCTTATTTTTGAGGCCTGTTGTAGGAACTTTAAACTGCTTGCAAAAATTTTCCAGCTGCTTTTTCTTGTAGCCTTTTATCAATTTCCTATCAAATTCCTCCACAACAACAGGAGTAGTGACTCTAGCATCACTCATGGTCAAAACTGGCAGTTTTCAAAAATCAAGCTCCAGGAAAGCGGAGAACAAATATAGAATATCCAACCAAAACAGATTGTGGCTGCGCTATGGTCTGCTTTCACTATGTAGCGCACACTAATCACTGCACATGGGTCATAAATGCAAAGTTCAAATACTCACCGCTGACCCACCAATGTTAGAAGTGGCTGTCTCTAGTTGGCAGAGGTATACACTTCTGACAAATAGGGACACACCTTTTCTAGTCAGGGCAAGGGGATCACACACTTAGATAACCCCAGCTCACCCCCTTGGTAGCTTGGCAAAGCAGACAGGCCTATCTCAGAGGCAGTGCGTTAAGCATTTATGACCACATACAGTAATAAAGTGAATACACTACAAATGGAAACGACACAGTAGTATTACAAAAATAAGGATGTTTATATAAGGCTTAGCACAAGACCAAATAACGACAAAAATATACCACAATCTTAATAAATACTCTTGGAAGGAAAAATAATAGTTCAAGTGTAGTTTCTTCTTAGCACAAAGTCTTTAGTAACAAAAGCAACTCGTCTTCTTTAAATCACAGTTCTTGGCAACAATGTAACCCCCACAGGAGTCACACGACGTCAAGGCAAAGTTAATCCAAAGGTTCGGCGTCGACCGCGAGGAGCGCTACGTCGAGCCCGGAGTCGCAATAGACCCCCACAACACAGTACCTTGGAAAAGTGAAGCACACGATGATTAGCGGCGTCAAGATGTCCGGCGTCGCGTCTTCGGCGTTGATCGGGCCTCGGAGTCGGGGCGATCTGCAGCGGCGTCGACAGATGTCAGGTAGGAGCAGCGCTCACGAAGTGAAGCTGGATACGGCGTCGTCGTCGATGGTGATGTTGCAAGAGTGAGCAGCACTCACGGCGTCGAGAGGGCTCGGTGTCGAGGCGTCGGCGGCGGCTTCGCTACTAGCGTCGATCGGGCCCGGCGGCCGGCGTCGAAGGTGCGGGACACGGGAGCTGCACTCACGATGTCGAGCTGGATTCGGCGGCGTCCGTCGGTGTCGAGATTGCTGGATTCTTCAGAGGTGCTGGATTTTCAGGTTCCAGCAACAAGCACTTTTAGCAAATAAATGAAGTCCTTTGACCCTGTGACTTCAACAGGAGGCTGGCACTCATCCAGCCCTTGGAGATTTCCTTGGCAAAGCTTGAGAGTACACACTCAGTTCCTCTCTCCTGGTTCCTTGGCAAAAATAAAGAAGTAACTGCAGGATTCCCCCAACAAACAGCACACTGGCAGAAGGGGTAGGCAAGTCATTGGATCAGCAGGCTTCTTGGCCTTGGTTCAGGTTTCCTTGTCAGAAGTGATCTAAATTCTAAGTTCAGGGGTCCTTCTCTTATATCCCTTTTGCCTTTGATCACTTTGTCCATGCAGGGGAATTTCCCCCCATCCTGGATTTGTTGTGGGTGTTGCCAGGCCGAGGTACCTGGCCTATTCACTGTGCAGGGCAGAGTCTTCAGCCGCCCAGCAGGAAGTGGAGCCAGCATTGTCACTGGCAGGGGCAGGGCCATCAGTCGCCCGGTAGGAGGTGGGGCCAGGATCGTCCCTGGCAGGCACAGAGTCATCTGTCGCCTGGCAGGAGGTGGAGCCAGCATTGTGTCAGGCAGGGCAGGCTATCAGGAGCTACTCTTCCCCTACTCTCAATGCAAATGCCCCACTCACCCCACACTGACTCATTCAGACCTCTGGAGCCACCCAGCTCCTGTCACACGCACACCAAACCAGCAGAGACCAGTAGACAGTCAGACAAGAAAATAATCACTTTCTAAAAGTGCTATTTTCAAACACTGAGCCCAAAAACCATCCACCCAAATGGATGTGTTATTAAACCCTGAATTCAGGGATACCAAACTCGACATTGCACCATGCTCCCCGAGCCCGCTAGGATTATACCATTAATAATCCTGGCAGCCCATTCTAACTTATGGAGAGCAGATTACCTTACAATAGTGAAAACGAATATGGCTGTAATTCACTATTAGGACATGCCAACCTCATCAGGCTTGTCCTACCTTAGGCTTACAATGCACCCTGCCCTTGGGCCTACCATAGGGGTGACTAACATGAAGTTAAGGGAAGGTTTAGGGACTGGCAAGTAGGTGTACTTGCGCAGCCTGGGTGACAGTACCAGACTGCATGTAGGTCTAGCAATGGCAGACCTTTAGACATACTTTTACTAGGCCGCTCTTGTGGGTGGCACAACACGTGCTGCAAGCCCACTAGCAGCATTTGTATTTACAAGCCCTGGCACTCCTGGTGCACTCTACTAGGGACTGACAGTAAACCAAATAAGCCAAACATGGAATCCAATCAATATCAATTTCACATAGGGAGCACTTGCACTGTGGCACTGATCAGCAGTGGGACAGTGCCCAAAGCAATATTCCAGCAAAAACATCGTAAACAGAGGAGGCAAACACAAAAAATGGAGGAGAGACTCATGCCAATGATGCCAGGTCTAACAATGGTGAAGAATTAAGTGTTTCATTTGATGGGGTTAGTGAGAGCAGAATGGTTGGTAGCTCTGATTTGTTGCTGATAGTGTATAAGGTCTGATCTGTAAGTGCTCTTATCTTTGTTGTCCTGAGTTTGTCTCCATATGCGTTCTGGGGGCTTTCATATACTAGCTGTCTTGTGGCCTGGTTCTTCTGGCCTTGGTGGTCATATGTAAACTCAAGAAGCATCTGTAGGTAGTGATCTAGCCATTTAAGTTTGAGATGGATCTTGGGAGATCACTATGTTGTTGTGGTTGGTCGAGTAGAAACTCCGAGGACCAGGATTCTTCTGAGATTTTGTTGCTGTCCAGTCTTGAGGATTGGGCATTGGCATTTCTGCTGTGGTGTTGCATGTGTATGTTGTGGAATAGAGCAAGGTCAGACCAGGTGATTGATTTGGGCGTGTTAGAAATGTGGTTTCTTGTTGACTATGGTATGCGCATAAGCCAGGTAGAAACCACCACTCCAGTAAGGGCAAGTAAGTACACACCAAAGATAACCTGTACTCCTCTCTGGTAGCTTGGCACAGAGCAGGCAGGGTTATCATCAGGGGCAATGTGTAAAGCGTTTGCACACACACTCACATAGAAACACAATGAACATACCTCAAAAGAAACTCCAGACAGGATTATCTAAAAATATATAGTATATTATACATAAAACAAGGCCAAACATAAGCATTGTGTGTTAGAAATGGGGTTTCTGGTTGGCTAGGGTATGCACCTCAGCAAGGCAGAACCCTCCACTGTAGTCAGGGTAAGGGAGTTAGACACCCAATATAACCCCTGTGCATCCCTTTGTAGCTTGTCAAAGCAGTCACACTTATCCCAGAGGCAATGTGTAAAGCATTTGCACAACAGATACACACATCAGTGACACGCTAGGCACACCACAGAAAAGAAACTCTACACAAGGTTATATAAAGGTTATATAGAAATGTCCTTTGTATTATATATAAAACAAAATTAGACCACAATGGCTTAAATCCCTTTGCCAACCAGGCAATGGTCATAACTTCACAGAGATCATAAATCACTTTTCCACCAGGTAGTTTTCATAATCATCACAGTTAGTGCACTAAAGTAAATACTTTAATGTTGCGCATGTCATAAAACCACCATCACTTTATATGGTCCTCCTTATCCTGACTATGCAAAGCATTACATGACATATCTGTGTGAACATGAATTGCAGCAGGTAAGGGAACATAAATCATCTCTACTGTCTATGGTTGAGCCTGTAAACCACCAAAACGATATGCATAATGACATAAGGGAATAAAAGGCAGCAGTTACATAATGCACACTAACTTGCATCCCCATCTTAGCGCAAGTCCCGTATTAAGGTGTAGGGCGTCAAGACCCTTGCGCTCTCTATTAGAACTATACAGTAATTTCAACCCTAACGTGAGCAGGATAGGGACATCCATCGAGGAGTGTCACCCCGCCCTGCTCTCTGATGCAACTTCACACATGCTCCCAAAGGTATGTAAGGAAGGGTTCACTGACAAAATATATATTTTAAAAAAATAGAAGTAAAAAACTATTTATGCAAAAATATAGAATGCATAAATATCAAGCCCCAATACTTAACCAGGTAAGTACAAAAATATCTGGAAAAAAATATCGATGTAAAAAATATAGTTGTACAAACTATTGAATGTGACAAGCTCTCTGCCCACATGTCCGAATGGACATGTTTTTATGTTTTTTGGAAGAGTGCAACACCCACTTGGGTCGAATGTTTTTGTGTCCACACTATGAGTTCCACAATGTTATGTGAAGTCACATGACAATAATAAAAGACTACCTCATTGAACTCCTTCAGTGGTTTAGAGTGAAATGCTGCACATTTGAATTGGCTGCCTGTGATCAAGGGTATATTTATCCGAAAAGCGTTAGGCTGGAGGCCAAGTCCTGTTATCTCAGCCTGTCATCTGCTCGGAGCCTTGATGGGTGTGCGGGCTCCGTCCCTTTGGACAACACTTTCTAATCATATATATATATATATATATATATATATATATATATATATATATATATATATATATATATATATATATATATATATATATATATGTACAAAATAAAATAATAACTAATAAATATGTTAAATAATAAAATTAATATTAAAAAATAACGTACAAAATTAGCAGTTGGCAACCTGAGCAGATAGCACACAAGTAGACGCAACAAATAAAGTCCAAATGTCAATTCTTAGTGAGTTCTTCTTGTTTTATTCAAGTTTTTTAGGTATGATTCCATGTTATCCATCTTCTTAAAACATTTTGTTCAAGCCACAGACCATGCCAACACGTGTTTCGTCTATACGGTTATAAGCCATAGACTTCATCAGGGCAAGATAGTGAATCATCATAGGCATAAAAAAATCAGGTCAACTAAATTCCTGAAAAGTCCTAAAATCCTAGAGCATATCCACACATGAACAGGAGTCCTAAAGTTAGGAGTCCTAACTTTAGGACTCCTAAATGCCTTCTGTGAATCCCGAAAGTCTTAAAGTTACGATTGTTCTCAGTTTAGGAGTAAATGTAAATGTAAATGTAGGTGTACTTATATAGCGCAAACCTGTCACCCAAAGGGCATCCTGGCACTTGCTTAGGGAACCCGTCCTGGTATTCCCCTGTGAGAAACCCCGGCAGGGTGTCCACAAGGTGAAAGCCAGGCATCCCGCCGCGAGGGGCCGTAGTGGAGATTAAGCAAGCTATTGCCCAGAGTTGCAGAGTGTGACCCCGTGATTCGAGTAGGCACCGGAGCAAGAATTGTCGAGTCCGTGGAATTTTTAGCCCGAGACCCGCCGAGGCGGGGAATTGAACCCTGGTCCACGGTTGATCTCAGCTTCTGGGTCTGCCGCCTCTAACCACTGAGCCACGCTTCTCCACTAGTAGGAGTAGGAGTAGTAAAGTTAGGAGTCCTAACTTTACTACTCCTAAATTGGGAGAAATCCTAACTTTAAGACTTTCGGTATTCACAGAAGGCATTTAGGAGTCCTAAAGTTAGGACTCCTAACTTCTGTGAATACCGAAATGAGTAAGTGCCTTCTGTGAATACCAAAATGAGTAAGTGCCTTCTGTGAATACCAAAATGGTAGTTTAGTTTAGGATTTTGTCTTAAGTTAGTTCTGTGAATCTAGCCCAAAGTTCTGCATTTTGTCCATCAATTGTTCTTTTTGCATTTGTCACCCCGAGTGGGACAGGTGTACCCAGATGTGGGTCCTATGCTATCCCTGCCACTGGAGTCAAGCTATCCTGTATGATGAGGGGTGAAACCCCGAACCGGTCTTAGGATGCTTGTTTCCAGTCCAGGGAGGTCCTCGCCTGGCAGTTCGGGCTGAACTGCTCCCATTGGGCGCAGGATCAAGACTGATTTGCATATAGCTGAGTTCAAACTGGAATGACATGGGGTGCAAAAAAAACATGGATTTAGGCCCAGGTCTCTGTACTGGTGTGAATGTATGACATTGTTCTTCATTCTCTCCATCAATTGTTCTTTTTGCACTTTATAAAAGTGGCATTTCTAAAACAGTAATGTAAAATTCAACTACACCAGTGAGCAGAATTTATCACTGCCATTCAAAACAAATCAAACAAGGCAACGCTACTCCTTCAAGATCAGGAATTACCACTTAAGTACATATAAGAGGATTCCTAATGCGTGCCTATGAAAGGAGTAGGACTAACAACAGTGAGAAACAAAATAGCCTGTTTGTCACTACCAGGACGCGCCACACATAAAGGCACATGTCCTACCTTTTATTTAAACAGCACCCAGCCCATAGGGCTACCTAGGGCCTACCTTAAGGGTGACTATGTGTAATAAAAGGGAATTATAAGGGTTGGCAAGTAGATTTAAATGCCAAGTCAAAGTGGTAGTAAACTGTGCACATTGGCCCTGCAGTGGCAGACCTGAGACAGGTTTGAAAGGCTGCGTCTGTGGGTGGCACAAGCAGTGCTTCAGGCCCATTAGTAGCATGTAATTTACATGCCTTGGGTATATGTGATACCACTTTACAAGGGACTTACAAGTAAATCAAATATGAAAAACAGGTGATCCAATCATACCATGTTTAGAGGAGAGAGCAGATACACTTTAGCACTGATTAGCAGTAGTAAAGTGCTCAGAGTCCTAAAGCCAACAAAAAGAAGGCCAGAAACATAGTCGGAGGAAGGCAAAAAGTTAAGGAATAACCCTGCAAATAGGGACAGGTCCAATAGGGCTTGAAGTTGGAGAAAATGGAATCCAGTGGCTGTCTGGTGTTTTGGGTGCGGCCTTCCATTCACTGTGTGAGTTTGAGGCGTCTCAGGTTCTCCAAGAGGTTGGTCTTGTTTGGGTCGGAGAGGTCCCCCAGGTAGTAGTTGAGGATGCCGACGAAGAGGAAGGTGCTGGAGTTGAGAATTGGGGATGGTGACAAAATCCATAAAAGCATTGTCAAACTTCACAGTCCGGGTGGTCGATAGACAAGGGAACAGCTGAGGTTGTAGTTGGAAGCGATGTGGAGTTTGAAAGTGAAGTGTTCCATGTTGTTGCTGATGCTTTCTGAGATGGTGGAGCATTGGATAGGCTCTTAGAAGATGATTCCAAAAACAACGTCCTGATTATAGAGAACACATGAAAGCTTTAAACAATCTTTATCAAATGGATATCATGTATTACTCCTAAAAGGGGCAGGCTTACTTCTCTAGTCATGCCCCCATATGTGTTAATATTTATTACAAATTCATTAACCACATAATTTCAGGTTGCACAACCATCAGTCAAAGATCTCAAAGATGGGCTGACAAAGAACTCATTGAAAACATTTGAAAAAATGTGAGGTGGGTCAGAAAGTGCCTCATGAAAGCAACAACCATGGAGCTACTGGTTGGTACTCACCGGTTTGCTCCCTCTATCATCATTGGCACCTTCTTGACAAAACAAAACGAAATGTGACCAAACTCAGACTAATGTGGAAACCTGAATAGTGAAAGAGTAAGGTGTAATTAATGGTGTCATCTACCATCTAGGCCCCGTAATGTGAAAAAAGAGTAAACATAACTCCCCATTAAAATAGGGTTGTGACCATCTATCCCATATATTTAAATTTTCTTGACTAGTCTTCACACCCAATTAAAAGAAATTTTCTTGACTAGTCTTCACACCCAATTAAAAGAAGACAGCATGTGGTGACCATCATAACCTGAATGGCCAACATATTTCATTGCCCTAAAATGTTGCTGCAATTTCATCAGAGCACAGGTACACATCTCCACTTCAATAATGTTTGACAGGTGGACGCCTACCAGAAACTCACCGGGGAGTGACCCAAAAGGTGACTGCCCCTCACACAGCTTAATGCAGCCAATAGCATGCACCCCAGGGACGGATGTTCACACGGAAGATGATGTCTAGTCATCCTCTGGGTCTGTTTGTCCTGTCTAACAATCTTTTATCTGGGAGGGATTGCTGTGGTGATGTTGGGGGCCAATGAGGAAATCAATTACATTTTGGTCAGGAAGAAGAGGTCTGGTGAGTGGTCATGCAGCAGATCCCCGATTTTGATGGTGTGTTTGGTGATGCAGCAGGTGTTGAAGTGTAGGCAGATCAAAGAGGGATGGATGTAAGGTAAATAGCAAATGGGATTGAGTGTGCTTGGTCGTATGTGTGTTGTATGTTCGGTGTGGGATGTGCGAGCACCATCAGTCAGGTGCGGAAGCATGCAGAAGTGGCAGGTGAGGTAAGAGAATGCACCTTCGGGTGTTGTGTCTGTGGTTCAGGGAGAGGAGTGCAGTGCAGTGGTGGATCAGCAGCGGGGCCTTTGGATAGGATGAGGACAATGGACTTTGGAGCTGGGTGCAGGCAGGAAGCGTGCAATCATGGATGGGTTTGCCTTGGGTATGGATTTGTCCACACTGAGTTCACCATTAGGTGGGAGGAGGAAGAGCTTAGGGGTGGGTGGCAGGTCTAAGCATGCGTTGGGAAACTGGAGCTGAGCATGGTGCAGGAGTGGAGATGAGAAAGGGTGCCACATGGGAGAAGGCGGCGAAAGAGAAAAAAGAGTGGGAAAGGAAGAAAAATGGAAGAAAATTAACGCACTTGAGAGAGTGAAGATTCAAAAAAAGAGTGAAGGCGGAGACTGAGTGCAGGCCAAAGAGACCATAAAGGCAAAAATTGAGTGGGTGAGTTAATAGAAAGCAGCAAGGAAAGCCACAAATGGTATCAGAGAATGCATGAGAAAAGCACAAAAAGTGGCAAAGAATGGATGAGAAAGCCACAGAAAAATATCAAAGAATGAATGAGGAAAGCAGAGAAAAGAGGCTAACAATGAATGAGAGAGAAATTAATGGGCGAAGCAGTCAAAGTGAGCAGAGGGCAAAGTAGAAAGAGTCTTGGAGAAGAGTCTAAAGTGTAAGAGCGTCAGAGGAGCACGAAGAAGGTGAAAGGGCAAAGGTCAGAGAGAGGAGCACAATGAGTATGAAGAAGGTGAAAGGGCAAAGAGTGAGAGAAAGTGGTGAGACGAGGGAGAAAGCAGGAGAGCAAGAGAGAGAATGGAAAGGTAGAGGAAGGGAGAGGAGGTCGTGGCAGGAAGGGCACAGGCGCAAGACTGCTTAAAGATAACATGCCACTGTTCTCTATAACGACAACATTTATTCAAAAAAATGATAAATATCAAGAAGATATCTACTCCCACTAAATGGTTGTGCTTTTTAAATAGTAAAAAAAAAACTCCCTATTTGTATTGTCTGCAGATGTTCCAGAACAGCAAAGTCCCTGGGCTAAAAATATTCTGCATTCATTTTCCATGACATTTAGAAATCTGTGCTCAGAGAGAAGAATAGGCTGTCCTCAGAAGTCTGTTTGGAAGGTTTTCTTGTTTTTCAATGTGGATTTGCATCAACAATGTTTTATCCTTTGAATTAAATAACATGAATGCTCAAAGGCGTACAGACAGCGTCAACAAGAGCAGAAAAGGAAAAAAATGGGAATTGTGATGCTAGGGCACGCTTGAAAGGTTCAATCTAACTACGCTGAACGACAGAAATGTATTATTCACTCTTTCAGGTAGATTAAATGTCACGACTGCGGTTGCGTGTTCGGTGCTCATAGTCATACGCCGTATTCGAACACTCATCTCTTGCTCATCCTTGACTTACTCAGACGTCATTGGCATTAAATTCTGCCAAATGAATTGTCTTCCTCCTTGCACCAAAGATCCCGCAGAAAACGTTTTTGCTCTTGCGGCAAATTAATAGCTGCAGGCTATTGAGAAAAAAAAGCTGTCACCCCTCATCTGATAACCTACACACGTCGCGCAAACAGCAAAGAGAATAACACAAGCTCTGCGGCAGGAGATCCCTTCTGACGTAGGCTGCTGCGTGGGCAGCGCGCGCGCGGAATACCTCGCACCGCAGCTCCCGCGCGCGTGAGTCATTCCGCCCACCGGCAGGGTCTTCTGCAAAATTCTCGGAAACTGACACCTGAATGCTAAGCAGACGGAAAATCTCTCCGGAGAACCAGCCTTCGTGAATCCGGTTTACTCGGAATAGGAAAGAACGAACACTGCCTTGAATTGTAATGAGTAGAGCGCTCTTCCAGATGGAAAACGGGGCTCTATAATACATTTATTTCAATATAATAATGTCCCGCACTCCATCACTGTTGTTTCTTTAAATGCATGTAGAATGAGGTTTTCACTGTTGGCCGTACGTTTTCGGAACAACAGAAAAAGAGCAAACATAATTGCTTCCTTATTGAGAAAAGGGGGAGGCAATGCACTCGCTGCTCCTCCCTCCGACCCCTTGGCTAATACCACCTGCACACATATGCGCACCATGAACCTGGATTGACTAAATACTCTAGAGGCAGCAGCCACTGCTATAACAGTGCAACTTAGCTCCAATGAAAACTTTAACCAAATCAAGAGGCTGACAATGACCTGCTAATGAGAGATACAAATTAGCAGAGAAAAGGTGCTATCCCTGAGTTCACCTGTTTTAAACTTCCAGAAAAAGTAGGAGACCTCATGGTAAAGGCAGCAGTTTTGGTTCTCCCTGATTCCGTGCCTCACTACACCTTAGTACATCCATCCACAGATGCACGTTGAGTCACTAAAATGCCACAGTTTGATCATAAAAGTCAAAATCATGTAGACCCATTGCCCTATCTTTACCCGATCAGTCTGTTTAATAAGAAAGGAAAGTGCTTTCATCAGCTGTGAGGCCATTGGTAGCAATGGTTCTGCTAGAAATATCAAAGTTTAGGCCAGGGGCAGCAGCTGTTACCCTGGCAGCCCCTCACAGACTTCGATGATTCTATCTCACCATTCTCTTGCTTGTAACTGTCAGTATGCCTTCTTCACCGGGCTTCAACTTGCCACCCTAGGATGTCTCCCTCTGGGGTATGTAGCTCAATGTCACAAGGTCCCTCCCCCAGCCCAACCTGAAAATGTCTGAGACCTAACAAGGCCCTTCCCAGGCTCATTCTGCATAGACGAACAATCTGCATTAACCAGATGGTCTTTATCACAGTCCATACAGACTACTGTACTGACCTAGCCAAGAAGACAGGAACAGTATGCTCCATGCAGTGCTTAATTGGTTTTTATCGCAGTCCATGCAGATTTCTGAAGGTGCATAAGCTCAACTCACCCTTAACATGCCCCACGGCCAACCATCAAAGTGTTATTCACATTATACTTTTCCAAAGGAAAGTCTGATGAGAGGAACTCAATGGAAATGTAGGAAGAGAGAAACAGTCTCTGAAAAGGAATTTGTGTAATTCTGTTTGGTGGTTGTGTTTATGGTGCTGGACCCACACATGCCTGTTTTGTGTTCTCTGTTGCGAATTGGTACCACGGATGCTGAAGAGGTTTCTCAGCCTGTCAAGAATCAAGAGATGAGAGGATGAGAGAAACAATAATAGGCCATGTGAGTTTTAAAAAGAGCAATTTTTTGTTTTCCTGTTTTATATAGAGCAAATTCAACCCAAAGGTATTGGAGCACTTTAAATGAGCTCCAGTTATTTTACACAAGGGGGCATTGGTTTATTGTAGGCACGGGGAGATTTAGGGCCAGATTAGAAGTTTGGCGGTCCTTCAGACCGTCAAACCCATAGTGACGGTAAGGTGGCGGTTAGGGACCACTGTACCAGCGGTCTGACTGCTGTATTACAACTACGGCGATAGGACTGCCATATGACAACCTTAACCACTAGGGATCCATGATCCGTCGGAGGTGAAGTGACATTCTGGGGCAGCAATATGCTGGCAGTACTGCTGCGGCACCGCAAAGCATATCACGACTTTCCTGACCTCCACACTTTACATGGTGTTGATCCCGCCAAGAAAAGTGTGGTGGTCAGGAAAGTAAGGCGGGCCCTACAGGCCTCCCTGGTGCCCCTATGCATAGGGGTTTATGCAGGGGGGTACATGGTGTACCCCCGTTTTCATGCAGTCCAGTTCCTGCACAGTATGGACTGTCCAGTCCATGTTGTGCAGGACCTTGCTTTGGTGCTCCCTCGGTTGGGGCTGCAGTTCAAAGGCGCACTTACAAGCCTTAGAACCTCACTGCCACAGGGTCGCCAAAGCAACACCCACCAGACCATGATGAAACTCGTTATCTGGCAGGCGGGCAACAGTGACATTTGGCAGTGTGGGACCAGTTTGCTGGCGTGGCGGGGCACACCCACATTGCCGGAGTCAAAATCAGGCTCTAAGTGATTTGCCCAGAATCACAGGATGTTCAGATGATTCCAAAATGCTAACCAGGGTCAGCAGCTCCAAAATCAGCAATTCTGGGCTTTACACCGCATCCTCAACCACAATAAGTGTGGAGCATGCCATAGAGGGAGGGTTTCATCATGGAGTGAGGCACATCTGTCCCAATGGCCTTCCTGTCAATTCAACAGAATGATCACTGAAGATTAAATACTGGGGTTATTGCCATGGTACATATTCATTGGAATGTATCCTGACTACCAGTTTCAGCATGGTTTGTGAGACATGATATTCGCCAATCAGGTATGACATTTCTGTAGCCATTTTGGGGCCATTTAAAATGTAGACAACATGTTTTACCATGACATCCCTGCATCATGCATCACTTTGGGAGAGGCTTATACTACCCACTTATGGCGGCTTGTGCTTCTTCCCAGTAGATGTGACTGGTGCAGGATGCTCAGCTGAGGTGTCTACCTGTGGTTGTCCTTGACTGGCTCCAGTACTTTGGACTTCTCCACAATTTATTGCATTGATGTTTGAGGGGAGCCAATACAAACACTTTTAAATGTCTCATAGTTTCCGTCTGTCATCCTGACAGTTGTACCTTTGCAATACCTGGACATCACACCAACCCTTTCGTAGCACGTCCACAACACAGTGCTCCGTCACATGGCTTTGGACCCGCTGCAATATTTACCACTAAGTCTCTGCTGGAAAGTGTAATGACCGATGCCTGCCCAAATAAAGTATCTGTTCATTTACACATTCCTCAACTAAGCTCTCACGCTCCTCATTGAAGAATGCCCTGCTCTTTCTTTTTTGAGTTCAAGAAAAATGTATTGATACAAATAAGATAAAAGCATACAGAATAAAGTAATAATAAGGATAAGATTAACATACAGTATAGCAGTTAAAATTGGCAGCAAAGGAAATATTAAGGGTAACAAAAAAATATGCAGAAATAATCGGCAGGTAATAAATACATATCAATTAAATACATAAGAAACATTTGAATAGAATAAAAAGGAATAAAGTCATAAAAAAAGATATCAACCAAAAGGAAGTTATGGAGGTTTAGCAACTTCTTGTTGTGAAGGGGTTTGAGACAAGTAACGTCTAGCACTCATATCAATAAATGATGTAACTGGATCCCATAGGTATTTTCGCTTTGGAGCCAAATTAATCGGGTAAACAAATGTTTTGTCTAATCTATGATTGTAGCAAACAGCATACCACCACGATTGATAGGATCATTTTGGAAAAGTCCTTCCAATGTTTGGTTATTTGCTGAAAAGCTACTGCTAATAGCAGATCACTTATTCTTATGTTAAAAGTACAATGATTCCAAATAGGAGAAACGCTACCTATGAAAATATGAGAGGTAGAAAAAGGGTGATTAGAGGAAAAAATAGCGTTGATTTGAGACCATACTTTAACCCAAAACATGTGGACTGGGGTACAATTAAAGAGCAAGTGGTGTAAATCCGCAAATGGTGAGGAGCAAGTCCAACAGTTATCTAAAATATCAGAGTGTCGTTTGCTAAGAACAAGTGGTGACAATAAAAGTCGGTTATAAATAAAAAAGAGTGTCTGAGTGGTGTTTGCAGCTCTAGATGATTTGCGTAATTTTATCCATAATTTGTCCCATATCTCAAAAGACCAAGAGACATCCAAATCGTCCTCTCAGTCTTTTTCTGTCTTCGTTTTAGGACATAGTGTTAATGGAGCATGGAGAAGTGTGTAAATCTTGGAAGCTCTGGCACTATGGAGTAATAAGGGACATACGTAGATATGTTGGGAGGTTCCAGACATGGGGGAGAAGGGGAATTGATGTGAGTTGTATAAGCGAGTTGAAGTACCTCTGTTAGCAAAGAATATTCTGAGCGAAAGGTGGGAGGAAAATTAAACGAGGTAGCAGCTAGTGAATAGGAAATAGTCTGCTTTTGGTGAAACAATTGATGCACCCAAATGAGGCCTCGTTGTCTCCAAGATTTCCAAAAGATCAGTTTATGATTTATTAAAATAGAAGTATTATGCCAAAGAGGTTGCTTGAGAAAAGAGGATAAAAGAGGAGGTGGAAGGATCTTGGAAGTGAATTTGAGGATAGGAGTAGATAAGGATTGTCGTTTGCGGGAAAACTAAAGATATTCTTTGAAAGAAAAAGGAGAAATAAAAGATTGTTCCAGGGTAGTCCAGAGTGGAGAGGGCATTGAGGGGTCGGATAACCACCTTGATGCCTGGTTTAATAGAAAGGATTGATGATAAAGGGGAAAGTCTTGAAAATTCACCCCTCCCTCTGTTTTTGGGCGGATCAATTCATAGATAGACATGCGTGTTTTTTTGTGACCCCAAAGGAAGACGGACAGGATTGAATTAATTTTCTTGAAATGTTTTAGAGGGATGGAAAATGGAATATTAGAAATTGTACACAGAACTATGGGTGAAAGCATCATTTTAATTGTATCTAATCTACCCCACCAGAATAAATATAAAGGATGCCATCTCAAGGTTAGAGTAGTTATTTTTTGTATACAGTCTTCCATACAACGGGTGACAGTACCCGAAAGGGAAGAAGTAAAATAGAGACCCAAATATTTAATAGAATTAGGATTCCATGTAAAACCCGAATCAGTAAAGTCAGTTTTATAAGTACATTTAGTGAGGGGTAAAATCTCGCATTTATCTTTATTTAATTTATAACCAGAGACTTGTGCAAAAGAGTTAACTTCGTCTAGGAAAGCAGGAAGGGATAATTTGGGTTGAGATAAAAACAATAAAACATCATCAGCATATGCCGCCAAATTAACAGTCGTCTTTTGAAAGTTGAAACCATGAATTTTATCATTCTGGCGGATCCGCAATAAAAAGGGTTCTAGAGCAAGGTTAAACAAAAAAGGAGATAGCGGACATCCTTGTCTCACCCCTCTGCCAAGAGAAAAATATGAAGAGATGCCTCCGTTTGCCGAAACCGCCGCTCTTGGGTGGGAATAAAGAAGATAAATCAAGGTAGAAATTTTTGGTCCAAAACCAAACCACTTCAACGTATGAAAAAGATAAGGCCATTCAACCCTATCAAATGCTTTTTCTGCATCCAAACCTATGGCTGCAAGAGGAAGGGAGGAATGCGAAGTTTTAGAGAGAATGTCAAAAAATAATCGTGTATTGTCTGTAAGCAATCTGCCCTTAACAAAGCCAGACTGTTCCTTTCCTAGAAGGTCAGGTAAGTGGGATTCCAAACGTAGGGCCAAGGCTTTTGAGAACATTTTGTAATCTATGTTGACCAAAGAGATGGGTCGATAATTTTTGCAGAATTGCGGGTCTTTACCAGGTTTAGGTATGATGCAGATGAGAGCGTCCGAGAAGGAGCCGGAAGAAGTGCCAGATGTTAGAAAAGTGGATAGAACAGTGTGTAATTTGGGAATGAGCAAATCTGAAAAATGAGAAAAATTCTAACGTAAAGCCGTCCGGGCCCGGAGCTTTCTCCTTTTTAAGAGTCTTTAGTGCAAGAAGGAGTTCTTTATGTGTAAGATCTGTTTCCAATGGGGAAAGATCAGGAAGATTATCAGAAGGAAGCTGAATTTTGGACAAAAACTGGGAGATGGATTGATCAGATGAAGAAGTTTCAGAAGAGTACAATGATTTGTAGAACTGAAGAAATTCATCTAGAATTTCATCATCTTTATTTTTCAGTAAACGATCTTGGCCATAAATGGAATCTATGTTAATTTTGTTTTGTTTTATCTTGAAGTAGCTGGCCAATATTTGTCCAGCTTTATTCTGGCCACCATAGAATTTAGCGCCAGATCTTAATAAAAAGTTTGAGGCATTGTTTGTGGAGTCTTTATTGAATTGAAACTTAGTAGCAAGGAGTTCAGTTAAACATTCTTTTGACTTAGAGGTGTAGTAGGAATGCTCCAATTGTTTAATTTTTAGATAATAAGTCATTGGTTATTTGTTATGCTCTTTCCGTTTACGTGAGACAAATCTAAGAATGAAATCTCTAGCAGATACCTTGAATGCATCCCAAACTACAGAAAAGGAAATATCATCAGATTCATTCAACAAGAAGTACTCATGAAAAAAAGAAGTAAAGGAAGAGACAAAGACCGAGTCTAGAAGGAGGGAATTATTAAAACGCCATTTCTGAGTGAGGGTGGGTGTATGTAATATATCCAAATGTATAGCAACTGGCGCATGATCAGATATCAGAATAGAGCCAATATCCTCTGCAGTAAGGGATTGGGAAAAGTGGTGTGAAATGAAAAAATAGTCTAAACGAGATTGAGTTTGATGGGGAGGTGAGTAAAAAGAATATTCTCGTAGGGTAGGATTACAGAGCCTCCAAGCATCAATGAGTTTGTATTGATCAATGAGTTGGGTAAAAGATTTATGTGATTTGTGAGGAATGTATATACGAGAGGAATGTCTATCCAAAAAAGGATCAAAAACCTCATTACAGTCGCCTGCTAAGATAAAGTTATCATCATAATGCTGTGTGATGTGAGGAGCTAAGGAGGTCCAGAAGGAGGCGTCACCAGTCGTAGGAGCATAAACATTAAAAAGGGAAATAGGAATATTGTCTACTATGAACTTAATTAAAACCCATCTTCCTGATTGCTCAGTGCAATTCGTTAATATTTTGGCAGGAAGGGATTTCCGAAATAAAATAAGAACACTGTTACGTTTACCATCACCTGGGGAAAAGAAAACCTCCCCTACCCAACTCCTTTTCAACTTAACAGACTCCTCAGTCGACAGATGAGATTCCTGTATACAATCAATATCTGTGTTGAGTTTGGCTAGGTGCGTTAAGACTCTTTGTCTCTTAATAGGTGAATCTAAACCTCTAACATTCCAAGATACAATTTTTAAAGGCATAAGAAAAAATCGTAAAAATATAGCAAAAGCCAATTAGAGCATATCCATAAAAAGCAATAACTGAATTTTACAACCATCCAACTGTATGAAATAAGAGAGAACTGAAATTGAAGAAAAGATAGCAAGAAAAAGAAGAGAGAAAGAAGATAGGAGTGCAGCAAGGAAAGAAAATGAAGATTTGGTAAGATGCAAAACATAGCTGAATAGAAAAAAGGGTTAATGAGGAAATATGAATAAAAAAAGAAGAAGGAGAAGAAGGAAAATGACAGAAAACGTGAAGATAAAGTAGAGAGAAATTAACTTACATAACATCCAGAACATACAAGGGGTGGGAGGGTGGAGGCCACATGGAACAATGACGTGTCCAAAGCTCAGAGGGGAGGACGGAAGGGGAGAGCGATCCCAACAGACTCCAAAAACATAGGGTAGGAAAAGGACGTGCGGGAAGGAGATCTGTGTGGAGAGAAAAGACTATGAGACTCAAAAAAATGGAAGAACAACAAATAGAAAACGTGAACAATACATCATGGAACATATGAGTAGCAAGCACGAATAGTAACTACAAAACTTTTGAATTGTAAAACCTTCACGAAAAGGAGACTACTTAAAGCTCGATGTAGAAGCGATATCCATTTTGTCAACGTTGTGTGAGTAAAGAAAACTTTTCAGCTTCATTGGGTCATCATAAGTAGTGGTCTTATTATTGAAAGTCACTTTAAAGAGGCAGGGATGAAAGAGTCCAAAGCGTGCCCCCATAGAGTGTAACTGTGGTCGAAAGGACAAGAACTCCTTACGTCGATCTGCCGTTGATTTAGCATAATCCTGTGAGAAGTACAGAGGGTTACCTGACCAGGCAATGCGACTCATAGCTCTTGCCGCAGATAAAACCATAAGCAAGTCGGTATATTCGAGGAAATATAGGATAACACCTCTCGGTCTCTTTGTTGCCGAAGCAGACATCATGCCACGGAGTGGACCCAAGCGATGTGCTCTCTGTATGTTGAGATTGGTGCCTTCTGGTAGTTGAAGAAGTTTTGGCAAGAAGAATTTGAAGTAGGCAATAGGTTAGGATCCCTCCGACCCTTCCACAAGGCCATGAATGCGAAGGTTATTCCTTCTGCTTCTGTTCTCTAAATTCTCAATCTGTTTGTGCAGAACTGAGATTTGTGAGCATAACGGGTCTACCTTGGATACAGAAGACTCAAGTGAAGCGACGTTTTGTTCTAGTACGGTGACTCGTTCATCAACAGTAGACCATTTATCTAAGAGCAATTGAAGTGTAGATTTGGTCTCCTCAATGAAAGGACGCAAGGCCCTTATTTCGTCGAGCAAAATATCCATCGTGATTGGGGAAGACTGTTTAGGGGGAGAGGGAGGAGCTTTCTTTTAATGGAGCCTTTGTTGGTACCAGATGTCGATGGAGTAGAGGATGCTGACGATCCTTTAGAGGATGGAGTGTCAGGTAGGTTCTCCATTGATAAACACTGGTAGCGAGAGCTCGTGTGAACCAAATATTTTCATACAGAGGAAGAGGGTTTGTGTAGGTCTTTGGGAGGTCTCTCCATGCAGAAGTTGAACACTTCAAAAATAATTGAAACTTAGGAGCAGGAATAACAAAAATCCTAAAGAGTAAATAACATTTCCACCATTGAAAAGATCAACAACATGAAGATGCGATAGTAAAGGAGGCATAATAGGTATTTATGACAATAAAACCCACATTATCAGAGGCAAGAATGGGTTATAGATCAACACTGAAATAAAGAAATGTTAGAAGCAAATATGAGGAATGTAGAGAAGAGCATATGCAAATAACATTGGAACTGAAGGCTCAGAGACACAATAAACTCATGAAGTAGTATATAAAGCTGTATAACACATGCAGAAGCAAACCTGTACTAGTTAGAGAATTAGGTGAAACCTTCCCATAAAATAATAACAACAGCGAAGCATAATAGTGCAAAGAACAGGCACAATTGAATGAAAATCAAAACAATAATATGCAGTGAGTCTGTGGAGATTAAAGTCACAATCCTTGAATCATGTTAAAATCAGGTCGTGGTGGAATATCACTGACAAAAAACTGCTTGAGCGTTGGGGGGAATGGCAGCAGTATCGGATATGTAACAGGAAGTCACTGCGTCGCATAAGCATTATATAAGGGAGGATTGGGCCATAAAAAGTCCATCAAACAATTCTCTGAAGAGATAGAGTGTGAAAATTAGTAGAGGTGAAAAATGCGTCAGCACTGCAAAGGCGTGGGCAAATTACGGCATTATATCTGAAACGATATCGCCAGCTCTGGGCAAACAAAATGGCGGTAGTCCGTTTGAACAACAGCAACCATGTCAAATAAATAAGTATGAAGATTGCCCCACGAAGGAAAGATATATTGGGGCGTAGGTTCCAACCAAAGTGAGGTAATTGAGGAGGCAGGAGTGCGGCAGGAGCTCGAAACAGAAGACCGCATGGAGCAGCGCTCCGTCAGCGGACAGCACATAATGGCGGTCATCACGCAGCTACGTCACGCAGCTACGTCGCGCAGCACTCACTTGTCGAGTAAACATAGGAAAGCCCAGCAAGAGCCTTCAGGTGGAGACGATAAAGGCAGGATACCTTCCCACGGCATATCCCTCGATTTAAATGCCGTTCATGGAGGTAGGAGTCACGTCGGGCCGGTCCCCGTCTCCGCCTCACGGGAGAGCTAAAGAAACACCGCCATCTCCTTCGGGCGCAAGCCACGCCCCCCCCATGCCCTGCTCATTCTACCACCGTCAGCATTATTCTGCCTGACAATTATTGCTTTTTGTTTTCTAGAATGTTTAGAAGTACTACTTCTTGACTACAATTCAGAAAATGTAACAGGGTATGTAAGTGATGTCAGCAGCACTTTCCAATACAACTATTCACTATTTATAACTCGCTGCAAATTGCTCTTTGGAACTCGCTATTTTAAAAAGGGAAATCATTTTAATTCTTATATGAACTGGAGACTGACATTACATTGCATGTTTTGTTGCAAATCCGTTTCTGTCCAAATGTATAAAACGTATATATATGCTTAAACTGTTACATTTTGTAGCAACGCTGAAAATGTGTTCAGAACAATTTTGATTGTATCTTTTGGAGGCATCCTAAATTGCAGCAAGTTCCCTTTTTTAGGCCGAGCCTAGACAGTGAATGCGTTGTCTGGAAGACCAGGTGTAGTCAGAAAAAGACTTACGTCCCGCCTGCACCCTTCCCATTGGTTCAAAGCATTGGAACTCTTCTTTGCTGCTTCCTTAATGGTTCACGTAGCGATACTTCATTTCCATTTTCTGAAGAGCAGCACCGACCAACTACAGTTAACTTTTGCTTGCATTACTAATCTGGTTTTTGGGAGTACTCTTTTTCCTGTTTTTCGCCATGCCATGACCATGGCACTCTGCATATAACTTTTTAATGAGCACGAGCGCCGCGCTATATGTTTTAGCACAGCGCCGCTTCTGTCTTTTGTTGTTTTTAATTTCCTCAGTTAATGTTTTTTTTATCAGTATGGCGCCCTTCATGGGCTGTGATGCCCATAACTTAGCACGGCGCACGCTTTTTTCTATGTTGTGCGTTATTTTGTCCTCCTGTATCGGGGCTAAAGCTTTTCCTCCATTATTTATATATTTTTTAAAATCAGCATGAAAACCTTCACGGGCCGCCATGCAAATAACTTCAATTGTAACTAGATCTACAGGTAGGAGTGCCACGGCCATATTCAGCGGGGTAGAGGGCAGAGAGTTGCATGACCCTGGATGAAGAAGGCGGCTTTCCCAGGCCACTGCTGCTGTGGTTAATTATTTGTGCTGCAGGGCTGCTGCTTCACGGACTGGAGGAGGTGGCGGCAGCAGGGAGAAGCAGTGGCAATGCCTGGCCAGCCCTGGAATGGCAATTGCTGGGCTGGAGGATCCCTGGCCCGAAATGGAGGTGTATTCCAGAGGTGGCGAGGTGACTGCTTAGAATTATGAGTTTGTGGGGCTGTGAGGAGGGCTGCTTTGATGCCATCGAGCTCCTGCTGCTACAAACAAGTTGCGTATGTGTCATCGACTGCCCCTTCTCACAGTGTATTTACATCTCACAAATATGCAGTTTATTCAAGCCAACCATGATAGTAATTTTATTTTAGTAATGGCAATATATACTAACTGCATTATTGGTGCACAGGGACAGGGGAGACACCTGGAGGTGTGTTTGTGCTGGTTAATTCTTATTAAGAAAAGGCAAGACATTCTGGTGCGAATGCTGTTGGAGCTCAAATCATTTGGGTGGGGTATTCATTCCCATTGGACTATATCACACACACACACACACACACACACACACACAACAAGTGCACACCTGTACACAAGCACACATACAGAAACGGGCAAAAACACCTCCACTGACAGCTACGTGCACAACACAGTACAATCTAACACTCACACATGCACACACTACCACACATACACAAAACACACGCTCAAACACAAACTATTGGAAGTAGGGACTAGGGCTACCTGTGCCACTGGTTGCTTGGACGTGGATTGGGACTACTGGTAGGGCTAGGGCATTTATTGGAAGTATAGATTATGGTTTTTGAGCTTATTGGGTGCTTGGACTAGGGCTAGCATTGGCTGTACGGTCCTGGTCTCCTATTGGTTGTAGATGTTAGGGCTAGTGTTGTGATTGGATAGTGTTAGGGCTAGGGTTCCCATTGGCTGAAGGGGTCACCTGATTACTAGGGCTATAAGAGGCCAGGTTTAGGGCGTCACAGCCCGGGCGTCGAGGCTAAGGGCGGAGAGGACAAGGGCAGTTGCCTGTTTGAGCCTCTTAAGGGCAGAGAGGACAAGGGCAGTTGCCTGGTTTATCCTGTTTGAGACTGGTCGGGAATAGGGCCAGAAATGCTGCCCTTTTTCTCATTTAGCAATGCCCAGCCCACACCATCCACAGCCACAAACAGAGCAACACACTCACACCAAATGTACACCATGCACAACACTATGCACAGAGTAATGTACCAGCATGCACCACAAACCCAACCAAACCACACCTACACACCCTACTATCCCAACTACCACAAATATCCACCATCACCTACAAACAGTTCAGAACTCTATCCTATACCACTAACCAATACACTCATCACAAACACAACACAAATCAACACCATACATAACTACATCCGATTCACACACACTCTCCCTGCTGAAATTACACCTAACAGACCACCTTCTATCACTAACAAACATATAATCATCCTTCCATCAGCTGTCCAACAAACACCCTCCTCTCCCTTCTACCATAATAACACTAACGCACAACACACACACTGCACACCACCACACTTTGTAACTCTTGCAACAAACCAATCTAAGATAAACACACTCACCTCTACTTCATTCCCTCCTACACACAACATACACTCTACTCATAAACACATCACCACCCCCTCTATCTCACAACCTCCTCTCACAAACAATACTATACAACCAAATCCATTGCATGAAACATATACATCAGCACCCCTTTTCACTACTCCTCAAAAGCAAAACATATCACACACACCAGCACAACAAGATCTCCAAAGCGCAACACCTCATAATACTTACCATCAGAAAATACAAACATATACCCACCTTTAAAACCACACAAAGGAACAAACTCCAATGCCAAGCTTTCACTCTTCCACCACACCTAACACAGATACAGCAATACAGCACCTCTCTTCTAACCGCCTCTTATCCATTGGACAATTTAGAACACTACTACATGACCCACATGCTGCTTCACCTCCCCTGACTCATACACCTTCTGCCTTAAACACATACAAAAAATATAAGCAACATTCCACACCTCACAACTTTGCTTCCCCATGTCTACTTCACAACAATGTTACACCACAAAAGCAACACAGCACTCCAACTCACTCTCAAACACCATCTCCAACTTATACGCATGCAGACCCATCAAAATCCCTTCTTAACATGCTGGATGAGGAACACGATACAGAACAGCTACACGATTGCTATCCTAATACAGCTAATACCAGCACTAAAAATACACCTGCTACAAACCCACACAATACTGATCACTCTTCTACAAAACAAAGTCCCACTATCACCAAAGGCCACTCACTAAACTGTCTACTATTTAATGCTCGATCCCTCTCTAAAAACAAGTATAACATCTACGACCTTCTCACAGATGCAAAACCAGACATACTATTCATAACCGAATCATGGTTGGGAGAGGATATGGCTCCAGTCCTGCATGAAGCCATTTCTATAGGCTCTCAAATAATCACCCAAAATCGTATAGCCAAAAAAGGAGGTGGTCTAGCTGTTGTATTCAGGCAAACAATACATATCACCAAAATTGACACTATCTCCATAAAGAATTGTGAGGCTCTTCTAACAAGATGCATTCCTACACTGTCTTCCTCCTGTAACTTCCTGCTCCTTTACAGACCTTCTTCTAGCTAGGCAACATTCCCAGAAGCACTTCTAGACACAGTCTCAAACCTGATAACAATACACTCCAACCTATGCGTTCTGGGTGACCTTAACATTTGGTTTAATAAACCCAATATGACCCATCCAAAAACAATAATCACCGGCCAAGACGCATTGAACCTGCATCAGATTGTCCACAATCCAACACACACCGCTGGACATATCCTAGATGTCATTTTTGCTAATACTGAACTAGTTACCTTTCAAACTATAACTCCAGTCACATGGTCAGACCACCACTTGCTTGCATTCCAACATAAAACAAGGCTAAGCGACTCACCTAAAACTACCTTACACCCATCCACCTATCGGCCGTCGAACAAACTCAATTTGGAACACTTGGAAACACAACTAACATCCAGTACAAATCTGGAAACCATAAATTCTGTTCACAATCTATATGAGTGGCTACAGGAAGCTTTTGACATCCTGATACCACTCAAAACCACACAACAGAACAAAAGAAAATATGCGCCTTGGAGAAACATAGAAATAAAAGACATAAAACAACAAATTAGAAAGCTGCAACGTACCTGGCTCAAAACAAACGCCAAACAAGACAAACTTCACCTACAGAAAATTAACAGATTATACAAGTCGGCTGTCAAAAAAGCTAAGAAAAGGTACTATTCAGACAGAATTCAAAACGCTAAATGTGCAAATAAAGAATTCTATAAAATACTCAATGAATTCGCAAACCAAATTGCCTAGAAGGAACTCATCCTGTTACTCAAGATTTCACAGACAAACTGGCAAATCATTACACGGATAAAGCAGACACGTTGGACTCGTACTTAAAACAGAAACAAAGCACCAGCACTAACCCTTGTACAAAACAACAATCCAAGAATGCTCTAATCAAGCCTCTTCGTTCCTTCCAATACATCTCACACAATGAATTTATGGACCTGGTCAAAGCAAGCAGGCCTGCCGGCAGCCCTTCTGACCCCTGTCCGCCACAAACTTTCAAGACAATTCTTTTAACAACCTCTGCTGCCACTCCAGTAAGAAGAATCATCAACGATTCCTTAACTACCGGAATATTTACAGAAGAACTCAAAAAGTCATACATACACCCTTTACTGAAGAAAACAAACTTAGACCCGCTGAACCCTGATAACTACAGACCCATTACAAATGGACCTTTCCTGGGCAAACTGATAGAAAGAGCAGTGTTCACCCAGATGTCACAATTCATTGAAGAGAATGACATACTTTCAGACTTCCAAACAGGATTCCGTCTGGGAAGAGACACTGAATCTGCCCTCCTTGCCATCTGGGATGACCAAAAGAATACAGTTGACCGCAACGGAGTTGCTGCGCTACTTCTCTTGGACCTCTCAGCTGCTTTTGATACGGTTGACCATGACACTCTGTAACAAAGACTTTATGAAGCCGGCATAGAGGGAACTACTCTAGACTGGATCACGTCCTACCTCCGAAACAGAACTAATGTCATCCATACCCCACCTTTCTCATCCAAACTGTACTCCACAAAAGCAGGGGTCCCTCAAGGTTCTATCTTCTCGCCCATGCTTTTCAGCATGTACATGAAGTCATTACCAGTACTAATCAATAAATTTCACCTCACGTGCTATAACTATGCAGCTGACATGCAAATACTCCTTCAACTGGAATGCCCCACAGACATTGGGAAATCACCAATTTTCAGCTGTCTCAGAGCCGTGACTCGGAGCCATCTCAAATTGAATGCTTCAAAAACTGAAATACTCACGTGTGGCGATTGGAAACATCACAACACGCTTGCCGCATGGCCTGATGAACTGGGATCACTGCCTAAAGTATTAAAGGAAGTAAGAAACCTCGGAATGACCATGGACTCCAAGCTGTTGATGAATGCCCAAGTGGATAAACTACCAAGATCAAGCATTGCTACTATAAAAACGCTGCGACAAATTTTCCCTCATTTGGGATTTCCACACAAGGTCCAAGCTACCATCTCCCTTGTTCTGTCCAAACTCGATTACGCCAATAGCCTCTACCACGGATCACCTTTAACGACCATGAAAAGACTACAACGGTTTCAGAACTCGGCTGCCAGACTACTGTTGCATATCAAACCGCGAGACCAAATCTCCCCTGCCTTGAAAGCCCTGCATTGGTTACCGGTTGCCAGAAGATCCACGTTCAAGCTGCTTTGTATCACCCTCAAAAAAATACATGGAATAGGACCACTCTTCATCAGGAATAAAATCACCAAACACATTCAACAAAGGAACCTCCACTCCAAAGGAGAATCTCGCTTCAAAATCCCACCATACAAGAAAAAAAACCAGGGTGGCACATCCTTCTCTGTTCAAGCAGCAAAACTATGGAACTCTTTACCCCCAACATAAGGTCCACCGACAACCACCTTATCTTCAGAAAACTACTCAAGATTTGGCTCTTCCACCACATAAGCACCATACGCAAACAGAAATTTACAGCATATCCCTCTGTATAGAGGCATTTGTTTTCACTATAGATATATACCTATCGTTGTGTATTACTTTGTATAAACATGTAAAATAATAATATGTTAAGAGAAAAAATAATAATAAATAAATAAAAATCATCTTTGGTCTACATGTACATACTTCCATTGTGCATCTATGTACCTTCCATGTACTTGGATCTGTGTGTCTGTTACTTTTCTCCTGAAAAAGCATATCCAATGCACTACCCTATTTCTCATCCTGTGTCTCTATCAATATCTTTAATCTACATATGCGTACCTCCTTTATGTCTCTATACACTTTCAATGTACTTTTGGATCCATATATTTATCACTTTCTTCTAATTTAGCATTTCCAAGGCACTACCCTATTTCTCAGCCTATACTTCGTTCAATATATCTTCTAGCCCAACCTTCTGACTCTTTCTACTAATCCTTCCAATGCACTACCCTATCTCTCATCCTATTCATCTATCAATACATCCTCTACATCCACTCTCTCATTTATCCCAAACCCCATACCACTACTATGATCGCCAAAATAACTCTTTCTAAACTCTCTCCTACTCTACCCCTCCTTGCATCATCTGACACCTCATTTTACTATACCGATCCCCTAAAACAAACCTTTCTAAATTCTTCCTTTTGACTCCTCCCCTCCAAAACTCTATTTTACTCATCCAAAAGCCTCCTCCTTCTGCTAAGACCTAAAAAAAATCCATATTCAACTATACTAATATACTACCCAAATAACTGAATAACATATACATTTTAATTTCGCAAACTCCAAAGGTATTGCAATGCCTATTGGATTCCTTTAACACTTATTGCACCACGAAGGGCCTTGAAATCAATTCAAGTAAAACTAAATACATGTCAATAAACCCACACAAATCGTTTAAGAAGAATCTAGTTTTAAACAACTAAAAACTGAAATATGTGGAAAGTTGTAACTATTTAGGGATTACTTTGGATAGTAAACTGTCCTTGAAGGAGCAATTGGAAAAGAATAGGATAACGTTGCTCCAAAATTCATTGCTGATATTGAAAAAACACGGGGCTAGTGTTTCTAAGGCTGTTTCTCCTGCTTTGGAGGTTTTTAAGTTTAAAGCTCAATCAGCCGCGCTCTACGGAGCAGAGATTTGGGGGCCATATTGCAAAATGAATTTTGAACGGGAAGAAAATAATTTCGTCCGGAAACTATTAAAACTCCCAACTAGAACGCCCTTAATCCCAGTAGTTATGGATCTTAACATTAAACGTACTGACTACTATGCAGTATTAAGACTACTACTATTTTGGGTCAGGATCTGGTCAACTCCTGAGCTGTCTCATTATAAAGAAGGCCTAGAGGAAATTATGAAGATTGACCGAAGTAAGGACATCCTGTAAGCAACATTTAAAGTCCACTTTGTGAACCTATATAAACAACAACATGTTACATAGTTCTTCTGTTGGGTCCTTAACTTTGAAATTTATAGCCTTTAAAGATGTTGCTCAATTTGAACCTTTCATGGATGAGGTACATAGCCAGCTAGCGAAATCCCTATTTCTGCAGTTTAGATATGGGGTCTTACAAACAAATGCAAATATATCTAGATGGGGCAAAAACAAGGAGGACAGTAGTCATGATTGGTGCTCTTTATGCACAAAAGAGGTTAAAGACAATGATGCGCATATACTTTTTTTCTGTCCCGCATATAAATCAACAGGGAAACAATGGATTAGATCTCTCTGTAGGAACTTGGGCATTAGAAGCTGCAGTGAGGCTTAACGCATACTGAAGACTGATACGTCACAACTGGTCGTCTTTTGTGTAATCAGGTTTCTATTCAATGTATACCTGACCTGGAACAAAGTTGGGTTAAAGCTTTAGCGTTAAAAGCTTATACTCCTCTATCAAATGTTGTGTAGAAGAGTATTGCACTTCCACATTCCAAATTGGCTGTGTTTACTGTGACTGATGTCTCGTCTCCCTCTGACAGCATTTTTGTAGTTTTTGATTGGATAAACTTTTAACATGGAATATAATGCCTAGCTTTTAAATGTCTTTTTAAATGTATTTATGATTATAGATAGGTTTTACGGCATATTTGGAATGGATCATATAAATTGCATAGCAATTGATGCCCTTTTTTGTTGTACCCCAACTCTTGGATTCATTTTGGATATTGTAAACATTGTATATTAAAATGTATCTTTTATGGCTGTAATTGACCGAAATAAAGATTAATGAAATGAATAACATATCCACCACTCAAATTACTTCATATTTATAGTATACTAATTTTCAACACTAATCCTTTATGGGTTCCGGAGGGGCGTGCTACTCGCCAGAAAAGCGCTTCAACACACTTCAGGGGAACAAGTGCTATATGAATGCAAATCTTTCTTCCCCTTTTATCCCTCTGCTATTCTTCTCACTCCAAGTAACTGACTAATGTCCACCACTGAAATTACTTCATATTTCACCATATTAATCGACCACTAATCCTTTACAGGCTTCCTGAATAGCTTGTGTCAACAAGCGCTATATAAATACAAACCTTTGTCCTCCTCTATCCTTCTGCTATCATTCCAAATAACTGATTAACCTATCCACCACTTAAAATGTACTTGCATGTTTCACTATACTAATTCAACACTAATCCTCTATGGGGCCCGGAGTAGCGTGCTACTCGCTGAAAAAGCGCTTTGACGCCTCGTCAGGGGTAGTAAGCGCTATATAAATGCAATTACAATACAATACAATACAATACAACACACACAATGCAACCTCTGGCTGGTACACATATATTCAGAAGCGCACACATTTATTTTAGTGTTCCACCCGGGCACCGGTCAGGTTCTCAGTTCAAAGTGGCTTGGAAAAGTGGGCAGAGAAAGGAGACGCTACCGCACCCTGAGCTTCACAACTAAAGAAAGTGTTTTGATCTGTCGGGAGATGCGCCGGAATGGCCACTTGTTTGGTAATAAAAATGTGTGCTTTCCGATAAAAGTGGAAGCTTTTGGTCTGAGACGGAAACTGAGCCCTTTCTAGGAGAAATGACTTCCACAGACTTTCTCCAAAATAGCAAAGATTTTGTGGGGAAGCTGCAGCGCTTCTTTCATTTGCAATGTGCTCTTGCAGTGCGCAGGACGAGAAGGCTCCAGTGCTATTCGGTCTCCTCCTGTAGGGACGACGTCCACGGCTTTCACTGTGCATGAGGGGGCTTGTGGTGCCTACATGCCTAGGCATGAGTTGGAGATGCACTTGTAAGGCGAGAAGAAAGTGTGTAGCTGTATTAGCATGGGGTGGTGTGGCAGTGGTATGATGGCTACAACGTGTTGTTTCAAACTTAAATATACCCATCAGTAGCACCGAAAACGTCTCTCTTTTGAGAGCTTTGCATATACTTCTTTGTAAATGTTTTTACTTTGCCAAGCACACCACACAATGCCGGGGATTTTAAAACAAGCATTTACAATGCAATAGGTCTCACCTTTGGGCTCTTATAAGTATTTAGCCATGCATTATATTATAGCACATTACTGCAATGGACTGTGTCACAGTGATTATAAGTATGGCAGTAGATTAGGCAGTGAACCTGGTATTTGAGCTCTTAGGAGTGGTCTAAAGATTATTAAATTAAATTATTGATAAACTTTAACCCCTTCGACACTCATGACGAGCTCAGCTCGTCATGAGGTACACCTCTCGTACACTCATGACGAGCTGAGCTCGTCATGAACCGCGGAATGCAGCGCAGCGCGGAAATCTGCACCGCACGCATGCGGTTAATTACATTTATAATAAGTGGAGCCTACAGCAGTATTTCTCTCCATGTGTTCCCATACCTGGCATGTTCCACAGTTTAATGCTTACTCTTCCTCGGTGTCAAAGCACATTAGATGTTTCAGCAGCCAGGCGAAAGTGCTTCATAGCTAAATACATATAAGGTCACAAAGGTGAGACTGATTGCATTGCAAATGCTTGTCAATGCAATGCAATAGGTCTCATGTTCGCAAGCGTAAGAGCTTTTGGCATTGTATATGGCAATGCCTTTTATTTATGTGTTTTGGAAACCTGCAAGCAGTGTGTAAACACACACTTTGTAGTTATAGTAGTTGCTTACGATAAGCAAGGCTGACAGTACCTTTGCTTTGCCTCTTTTACTGCCAGCTTGCTTCTTGTAAGCAAGGACTATATGTACAAAGTGCTTGTTTAAGCACCCTTGCAGGTTTTCAAAACACATAATTAAAAAGTATTGTCATTTACAATGCCAATAGCTCAAACTCTCGCAAATGCAAGACCTATTGCATTGCAAATGCTTGTCTTTCATTATCTCATGCAGTTCATGTCTGACTTAAACGTGCACGTACATAGCAGAGGCAGTTTATTTAGAGACAACATGCGCGGATGCTGTGGTGCAGTCTTCCAAGCCATGGTGAACACCTGTTCTGGAGTGAAATCACCCAGATGGCAAGGCAAAAAGTAGGAAACAGCCACTCTGCCCTCTTTCTCGAACTCTTGCAACATTACATTGTACGGTATGTTGTACTGAAGGACTGATATTCATTGCCTAATTTTTAGCCAAGTTCCATGTAGGGAAATTACCCACAAACACCTGCTTCAATAGGCAACGCCTCCACGTGTCTACAAAATAAACCAACACTAGCAAAATGAATGAATCATATTCACAATTATATTAACAGCCTCATCCAAATATAACATGAGTCGTTTTTTCCAAATGTGGAGCACCATTTGTCAAAGTCAATGCTAAGCTGTCTGGAACAGATTAGTGTCAGAGCTAATGAAAAATAAGCAACTTATCTTTGTAGCAACAAGCCCCAGACCCAAAGATTCTTAGAAGCATTGTTATGCTAATAGCTATGCAAAGGGCAACGGATTACACTGGTGCCAATCAATATATATTGCAATTAGAATGCTTGGTAAGGTCAGTATGCTGGCGATTTGTTAAACTTGTATTTAGCAGCATTCAAAGTCACTGGTGGGGGTGTGATCTGATAGCACTCCTGCAATTCGGAAAAACAGCTCTGATGAGATGTCATGAGGCAGCAGGGTTAAAGAAAGTAGAACTTCAGAAAATCAAAAATCTATGTACTGGCTTCACAGATTTGCATCTCAGGAAAGGCACATTAAAAGTCTGACAGAATCAGTTTCAGTGCAGCGATTCCCAACATTGTTTCATCAGTCTCACATAAGAGAAGCAACCGTATTTGGAGATTATTGTTAAAGCCACATTGCAAATAAATAGGCGTAATTCTCACGAGCCTGTTCTACAGGAGAACTCCCAAAAAATCTGTGCTACTTTTAATTGCAGACTGTCTAGGTGAGCGCCATTTTGCTGCCAGACATCCCTAGAATATGAAAGCTGTGTGGAGTTTGCACTAGTATAGGAAAACCCTTCCAGACAGCTCATCTGCCCGGGTGTTACCAAGTACAATACGGTACAAAAGGGGGTGGTGATTGACCGAGCATCTGAACCAATCAAACACTCACACCCAGTCAAAAGATCTGGGTTTAATCCATCACCGTTCTTTAGCCCACTCTGCCACCCCAGTTCAGACATGGCTGTATGCAAATCAGTCTGACCCTGTGCCTCATGGGAACAGTCCAGCCCGAACTGCCAAGCCATGCCTTCCCTGGACCGGAAACAAGCTTCCGAGGACCGGTTTCTGGCATTCCAGCCGTCTCAGCCCGGCTTGCTTGAATCCAGTGGCAAAGTGAGCAAGGGACTCACGTCTGAGCATACCCTGCCACACTTATGGCGGCCAAAGCGGTACAAAAGGGGGTGGTGATGGACGGAGCATCTGAACCAATCAAACACTCACACCCAGTCAAAAGATCTGGGTTTAATCCATCACCGTTCTTTAGCCCACTCTGCCACCCCAGTTCAGACATGGCTATATGCAAATCAGTCTGACCCTGTGCCTCATGGGAACAGTCCAGCCCGAACTGCCAAGCCATGCCTTCCCTGGACCGAAAACAAGCTTCCGAGGACCGGTTACTGGCATTCCAGCCGTCTTCAGGCCGGCTTGCTTGAATCCAGTGGCAAAGTGAGCAAGGGACTCACGTCTGAGCATACCCTGCCACACTTATGGCGGCCAAAACGGTACAAAAGGGGGTGGTGATGGACGGAGCATCTGAACCAATCAAACACTCACACCCAGTCAAAAGATCTGGGTTTAATCCATCACCGTTCTTTAGCCCACTCTGCCACCCCAGTTCAGACATGGCTATATGCAAATCAGTCTGACCCTGTGGCTCATGGGAACAGTCCAGCCCGAACTGCCAAGCCATGCCTTCCCTGGACTGGAAACAAGCTTACGAGGACCGGTTTCTGGCATTCCAGCCGTCTTCAGCCCGGCTTGCTTGAATTCAGTGGCAAAGTGAGCAAGGGACTCATGTCTGAGCATACCCTGTCACACTTATGGCGGCCAAAGCGGTACAAAAGGGGGTGGTGATGGACGGAGCATCTGAACCAATCAAACACTCACACCCAGTCAAAAGATCTGGGTTTAATTCATCACCGTTCTTTAGCCCACTCTGCCACCCCAGTTCAGACAGGGCTATATGCAAATCAGTCTGACCCTGTGCCTCATGGGAACAGTCCAGCCCGAACTGCCAAGCCATGCCTTCCCTGGACCGGAAACAAGCTTCCGAGGACCGGTTTCTGGCATTCCAGCCGTTTTCAGCCCGGCTTGCTTGAATCCAGTGGCAAAGGGAGCAAGGGACTCACATCTGAGCATACCCTGCCACACTTATGGCGGCCAAAGCGGTACAAAAGATGGTGGTGATGGACGGGGCATCTGAACTAAGCCTGGGCGTCCGAATCGGCTACGCCCACGGAGTAGGCGTAGTGTTGCCTCCTACGCATTTTGCGTAGACAGCGTAGCCGGCAACACTACGCCCACTCCGTGAGCGTAGCCGAGTCGGCCGCCACCCGCCTCCCTCCCGCCCTCCCCTACATACATTATTTAAGCAAACTACCATTAATAAAACAATTTTAAAGCACTTACCGTGTCCGTGGCTCGTCCGGGGCTCCCTCTTGCAATAGCGTCCCTTCATAGATACCAATGCGCATGCGCGGGCGGCCGCGCATGCGCATTTCTCGGGAGAAATGCGCATGTGCGGCCGCCCGCGCATGCGCATTGGTATCTATGAAGGGACGCTATTGCAAGAGGGAGCTCCGGACGAGCCACGGACACGGTAAGTGCTTTAAAATTGTTTTATTAATGGTAGTTTGCTTAAATAATGTATGTAGAGGAGAGCGGGAGGGAGGTGCGTAGTGGGGCTACGCGGAGTGCGGGAGTGGGCGTAGCTTCTCGCCCACTCCGCGTAGCTCCGCGGAGCCCCACTACGCCCACTATGCCCAGGGTTAATCTGAACCAATCAAACACTCACACCCAGTCAAAAGATCTGGGTTAAATCCATCACCGTTCTTTAGCCCACTCTGCCACCCCAGTTCAGACATGGCTATATGCAAATCAGTCTGACCCTGTGCCTCATGGGAAAAGCCCAGCCCGAACTGCCAAGCCATGCCTTCCCTGGGCCGGAAACAAGCTTCTGAGGACCGGTTTCTGGCATTCCAGCCGTCTTCAGCCCGGCTTGCTTGAATCCAGTGGCAAAGTGAGCAAGGGACTCACGTCTGAGCATACCCTGCCACACTTTTGTACCACCAAGTACAATACGTCAGAAGCCCAGTCGTAGTTGGGCCATGCCCTCCGATGCATATTTTTCTTTCCCTGGACCAGTATGAGAAGGATGGTGGTATCGGCCATGAAAATACACTAATGGCCCCAGTGCGCATGGAAAAACTCCCTGCACACCAGGGCTATTGAATATTTATTTGATTTTGGGTACAGAGCAGTTTTTTTTCCTGAAATACAAAACATGCCAACTCCTCTATATGATAAGGCAGCTGCATAACTGTATCAAAGCTGTCCCCAGAATTAGCTAAGTGGTGGAACCCAGGAAGGTTTTGTGGGCAGGTCCTGGGTTCCCCTAAGATAAATTTTAAAAAAAGGACCAAACACCACATTTTTTAAACACAATTTTCCAAATGTACTAATTAAAAGCCGAGTTTTTGCAGCAGTTCTGAAGAGAAATGTGGTATTTCCATGTGGAATTTTCTGGCACAGGCTATAGAATGTTGGGAACCAGAATGACAGTTGGAACTAGCCTGTTGAGATAGCACTTGATAATGAGCTGCGGCTGAGGTGTCATGAAAAACGCTTGAAGAATTTCTATCACTTCAATTTTCTGTAGTGATTTACCAGATCCCACACTGCCGACTAGGAACGTTATGCGAAGTTCGACATCATGAAAACGCAACACAATCTGAAGTGGCCTCCTCGGTGTCATAATTTATGGACTTGGGGTATTGTGCTGATCTCAGCTCAGCAACACTTTAATCTGGGTGCCACCTTTATACTCTGAGTGGTCATTCCGTCTGAACAATTCAAGTATAAAAAAGTGTAACTTCAGCACCAATAGGGAAAAACTGTTTTTAGGTGAAGAACGCCCTTCATTCCTTCCCTTCAGCATGCCACAGTGAGAGAGCAAGCTGCATATTTCCTTCAGAAGTGCAGGGATGTACAATGAAGTGCGACACCTCTAGAGTAAGCGCCGATCCTCTCTCACACAGTTTTCCCCAGACGTGCATGTATGTAGACAAACGCTGATAGGACAGCTTATATTACATTCATTTGGGAGCTTTCACAACACAATATACGTATTGGATTTTACCTTCTTCAGTTCATCTCACAACAGCCTCCACCCATTCAGGAGTCACATGACTTTATAAAACTCTATGACCACAGAGATTTCATATATAATACCCAAGTGCACACCATCTACTGGAAGATTGGAGCTGAACAACTTGTTTGCTAAATTCACTGATCCATAATTTACAGTTGATTATCAGTGAGATGACTATTTGATTGAATCCATGCATCAGTACATCAGTAAATACGAGTTAAGGGAAGTACTTCGACATTTAGGAAATCCAGTGATCCATATTGTCATTGTGGATTACTCTAATATTAATTTTACATTTTATCAACAGGATTGTTTATTTTCTTACTCTCTACTTAAAAATTTCCGTACAAAACACACTGCAAAATATGACCTCTCCACCATTCTGTATGGTAATCCAAAAGACCCGCCAACAGTATGGATTAAATGGAAAAACATTTTCAACAACTATGTAGCTTTGTGTAGTCCACATTTAGGTATATAAAGGAAAGTAGCACTTTAGCCTACTGTTTGGGGTGGAAGGGCAAGACATTTTGGAAAACTTACCTAAGTTAAGTGGGGATGATTCAAGAGAGTTAAATACATTTGAAATCTCTTTAAAGAAATTACCGCTATATGTATCAAGCTATTTAGCATTCGCAAAGGCCGAAATTCTGCGAATTTCGGCCTTTGCGAATGCTAAATAGACAAATGGAATGTATCAAACAAGTTTGATGCAAAATAAGGATTAGCAAAATTTGCTAATCCTTATTTTGCGATTGCACTTAAGGAATTGCAAATTTTGCGATTCCTTAAATGCAATGTATCAAACAAATATTATGGAAAAAATGCCATTAAGGATTAGCAAATTACCACCAACTTCTAGTTGGTGGTAATTTGCGAATTCTTATCAAAAAGCTTTTTTGAAAAAAACTAAAGGTGCCATATGACGCCCATACATGCCCTTAGGGCATGTATGTGCGCCATATGCCCCCAAATGTCTTTTTCAGGGGTGCAGCAGGGTGTTCTTGAGACACCCCTGCACCCTTGGAAAAATCCCTAATTTGCGATCAGCAAATTGCTAATTGCAAATTGCACTTTCATTCCTATGGGCCTCCTGGCCCATGGAAATGAAGGGGTAATTTGCGAATGACAATTTGCTAATCTCAAATTAGGAATGCTAAGGAATCGCTATTGGAAAGCGATTTTGTACATACATACCGTTTTGCATTTCCTAAATAGCGATTCCTTAAAATTCGCTATTTAGGAAATGCAAAATGGTTTGTTGATACATATAGCGGTTAGACCTTAATTTTCTACCATGTATAAGCACAATATTACAGAGATAACATTTTGGTAGGAGTATGCAAAGTAAGGTGAGACAGTGGAAGAATTTGTCTCAGCACTAATGAAACTAGCTGCCATATGTGTAATTTCGGGGTGGCTACAAAGGAATGCATATGTGACCAGTTCTTACTAACATGCAATATAGTCAGAACAAACTAAGAACTCTGGCTAAAAGACAATTCCCCTTTGTATCAAGTTCTTATAGTGTCAAAACAGATGTAGCATATGCTGATATGTGTGAACGAGATAAAAAAGAAACTGCATAAATCTAGTGATGAACTAGGAGAGGTGAAGGTTGTCAGAGAAAGGAAAAAGAACACTTTAAAACAAGTGAGTATGTAGGGACTGTGATATAGTTATGACAAGACAGGGAACATGGCCAACCTGAGAGAGTGTCATACATGTTAAGCTACAAGCAATAAGTTTGGGAAGAAGGTAGATTATATGATATGATGTAAAAGTGAAAAAAAATCAAGAAAATTAGCAGTCGAAAGGAAACAGAGGTTTGCAATAAAATTGTGTTACAGATGAGCAATTTATGCAGGGAAGCTTAAGGATTTGATTCAAATAGACAATGCGGAAGTAGAAGACTCATGCTCAAGGTTGACTATAATATTAGAATGGGTTTACAGTGATGGTTTCAAAGGCAACTTGGTTAGCATGATATAGATATACAGCTGGGAGATTATGATGGGGTATTTCCAAGGTAAAATTAAGTACAGAGATAGAGAGCCCACTCAAAAGTATATGTGTCAATTCAATAACGAGGACAATATACTAGGCTGCACTGTTCAAAAGGACTCTATGCATATGCTGCATAAAATGACACACATTTTGTGAATAAGTTCCCAGACATGTTCTGCAAGAAACCTGGATGCCTTACAACATGTACACATCAAGGAAGGAGCAGTATCAGTAGCTTCATGAGTCAGAAGATTACCTATAAACACATGGGATGCAGTAAAAGATGAATTAGAATATTTGTGTAGTCAAGACATCATTGAACCAGTTGAAGTTACTGAATGACTTGCACCCATTTTTGTGGCACACAAGGGGGATAACAAAGTATGTCTGTGTGTCGACCTGATGGCTTTAAGTGGATAACTAATTGTAGATAGTTTTTCCTTGCCCACTATTTCTGAGATGTTCATAGCAATCGCGGGTATCAAAAATTTCTCAACCGTTGACGTAGCACATACATGTTATACAAAACAACTTCACCCGGACTCCCAAGATCTACCCTGCTTCATCACATGCATGGGAGCATTCAGGTTCAAGCGTATGTCCTTTTGTTTGGTGTCCACGGCATCAGTATGTCAAAGAGCCATGACCTCTATGTTGGAATCCACACCTGGTATTTTCTATTATCAGGATGATGTTTTGGTACGTGGTAATACAAGATTACAACCTGCTGAAAAAGTCAAATTCATTCTACAAGAACTCAGAGAGTATGGTCTGACTGTAAAAAATTGATAAATGTAAAATTGGTTTTTAAGAGCCCAAATATTTAGGCCATAAATTCAGCGTAGAGGAAAATAAACCAAAGAGGATCTTGTAAATTCCATTGTGAAGATGGCAGCACCCAAAAACAAAAAACAATTAACAGAATTTCATTCAGGATTTAGCATGTAAAACCTTAATGTTGTGATCACTTACAAGAGTTTCAGAATATAAAAAAGAATTTGAAAGATGTCCCCTAATTAGGAACATTTGTTCCTGGGACCAAAATATGATCACCACACATGCCAGGTCTAATGGGTTGGGTGCTGTTCTATCACAAGAGACATATATTGGAGAAAGTACTATTTCTTTTGCCGCCAGATCATTATGTAAGGCAAAATTCCATAATTCCATAATTGAGAAGGAGGCCTTAGCTACAGTCTGGGCTATGAAGTTGTTTAGAAATTTTATTTTGGGGGAGCACTTTTAAAATAGGGACTGACCACGAGCCTGCCAAGGAAATATTTGGAAGAAAGGTTTTGGATTTCACCTCTAGCTGTAGCTGTAGCAGGAGGTGGGTCATTAGTCTACAAGAATTCACCTTTGCAGTAGATTATTTGCCGGGAATTAAGAACTGGGCTGCAGATTGTCTTTCTAGGTTAAAGATGAAGCATCTCTTAAAGGAAGTGGAATGGAGTTAATAGATGAGGAGGAATTCTCCCAGAAAGTGTATGTGAGGTAACAGATGTTGTGGCAACAGAAATTGATTGGATTGAGGAATTGGAGAACAATAACTTCCTAGATCAATAGAGATTTATGACAGCGAATGGGTGATCACATCGGAATAAGGATTGTGAAAAGATTAGATCGTATTGAATAATCAGAGATGAACTAGTAGATGTGGAGGGTTATTTATTTAATCGGACAAAGTTAATCCTTCCAGAGAAAATGCCGGAAAAACTTATTGACAAAGCATATGAGTGCTACTATGATGTTTGCAAAATGAAGGAGAGACTAAGACATGATTTCTGATGAACAGGCATGGATATCCAAATTGAGAGAATAATCAGAGACTGTTTATTATGCAACAATAGCGATACATTTCTGGGCACTGGAAAACCCCAAACGAATTCCAACAAGCTACCAGATGAGCCCTGTCATGATCTAACTATTGACATTATAAGCCCAATGACAGAGTAAGTTAACACACTGTATATAGTGGGTCTGAAGGATTTATATTCTAGGTGGCCAAAAGTGACATTAACTTAAAACGCAAAATAACATTTCTGGAAGAGATATTTGAAAGGAAAGGGTTATCATCCTCAATTTTCTCAGCCAACGGGGTACAATTAGGTTCAAGTGAAATGCAAGAGTAGTTAAGAGAATTGTGATCAAACATCGCCTGTGCGCGCTTTACCACCCCAAAAACAATGTTGTGGTGGAAAGACTTACTAAAATTATAAAAGATGGGATTCAACTTGCGAAAGTAGGAAGGACAAAATATTTACAAGGGTGATGGATTTCCATATAATACTACACCTAACAACAACAACAAAAACCATTTCAACTACAAAGAAATATTCTAAATTAGTCCAGCCTGGATAAAGTGGCAGAAAGGCTGGATGGATGTTAAAACTAGAAAATCCTAGCCACAGGGAGAATTAAGGTTTCAAAGAATAAGGAAGAAGACATATAATGTGGATCATCACGCAAAACTGATAAATTTGAAGGCACGATATTGGGTAAAAATGAAGTGCTGAAGTGCCCTGTTGGTAATAACCAATGGTCAAAATTCTCCAAGCTCATGAGAGAACTCAAATTGTTTCTAAATGCTGTGAAAACTACAGATGGAAAGATATGGAATTTGTAGAGGGTAGTTACATTTAATTACCCTAGTGTCATTACTGGCATGGCAGAGTCAATGAAAAAACACATTCAGAAGTAGCAACTCTCAGAAGGCATGTGACAGTAAAAGGGTGGATGAGAGTACAGATGGAAATTTATTATGAGATTGACTGTGCAGAGTAAGTATTAAACCTACTCAACCTCCTAGAAATTTTAAGGACTATGGACTAGATGTACACAATTTAGGGATTGTGATTTCCAAATTGCAATTCTTACCAAATTGCAATTTAGAAATCGCACTTCCTAATGTAAGAAAACATACCACTCTAAAATAGCTATTCCTAGTGGGTTTCAAAAGGACCTACATAATGAATATTAATGCCAAAAGTTGCAATATGTGACCCATTAGGAATCACAGCCATCACAGGGATGGTGCTTGCTGGGGTCAACAGACCACGATATCTGTGACTGCTTTTTAATGAATCAATCTTTATTTTTTTTAATACAGTCCATTTTCCTTAAAGGAAACTGGATGAGTTTAAAGAAAGAAAAGTAAACATTTTCGTTAATTTTTTTTAGAGCAGGCAATAATTTTTTTACCATTCTCAGTCCCAAGAGAGCCCCTTCCCATTTGCAATTGGGTTACCACCACTTTTAAACTGGTGGTAAAGTATTACTGTTTTGAGACCAGAACTTGGTTGCAAAACAGTCATGTATAACATAACGATTCAGGATTTGAATTTGATTTTGTGGTTCCAAACTGCATGAATCCTCGAGTCAGACCATTTGCATTCACAAAAATGCTTTGTACATCTGGCCCTATATTACTTAGAGTAACAGTAAATATTTTGTATACTTAGTTTGTCAGTTGCTTGTTAAACATGTTGCACTATTTAGCCTTTTTTAATATCTTTTATGTTATGATTCGTATATCGCTTTTTTTGAAGTGTAATAGTATGTAGTTCTATTTTTCTTGTGTTTAAATTCTTCTTCTTATGGTACTAAACTTTTGCTGGTTATTCTCAAGTTTATGTTTGTAAGATATATGAAAGGAAATGTGTGGCATTTCCCCTTGTCTCCTCCCCCTGACATGTGTAATCTTATAGAATGTTGGGAACTAGGATAATAGTTGTAACTGGTTATTGTGGATAACGCTTGGTAGCGAGCTGCTGTTGGGGGGTTATGAATCAAGCATAAAGATTTTCATTGCTTGAGTTTCTTGTAGTCATTTACCAGATCCCAAAATAATATAATTCAGTCTATATGTCACGCCGGGTGTTGTGTCCTGGAGCAATAATTCTGTACAGCAGCAAATGATGTGTGTGACGATGAGACATGTGTGTTGATGTCGCAGGACGGTTTTCTGGGATCAATGAGCTGAGGGTTCCTATCCTCATCCCAACTAGCCTTGAACGCATCCAATAGGCCCTAAACTATGTGCAAGTTATGGCCTTTCTACATAAACTCGACACAAAGAAGCACCTTTTATTCTAAGAATGGCGTGCCCACGCCTAAACAGAGAGTTCAGACGAGCTGTTTTTAACAAGAGAGAGAGAGAGAATCCAGAATGGTGATGCCACATCACTTAAGTATTTCACTAAATCTTGTCGTGAAATATAACACAAACATTATCACAAAGCTGGGTCCTCAACGCTATAAAAATACCAAGAAACCAACACATACTACTCCAGCTGTGTTCTGTCCAAACTCTTAACAATTTAGGGGGCTAGGTAAAAATTAATATTGAAATACTGATCCAATTTACGACACAAGATTTTCATTAACTGCAAAAATCGTACTGGTAAAGTGGGAGGGTGAGATATGAGCTTTAATGAGGCTGCAGAAAATATAGTGTACAGTAGTAAAACATTTATTATAAATTAAAATTATGCCACTGCACAGAAGTTAAGAGACTTGGCATTGTTTGAGGATAGTGTCAATTATGCAGAATTTTCTTCCAATAAAAACGATTTCTGCCTCTAAGATGTAGTTTTTGAAGGCATTCCTACCTATAAAAGCTAATTTTGTAGCCGTTTTTCTCATGAAACCTGTTTTGATTTCACAATTTCTTGGTGAAGTTGAATGACTTTGCAGAGTTTTGAGGGAGAACACGTTTTACAGAGTACCACCTTGGCACCTCCCTAGTTGTAGTCACGTGAAGTGAATGCAGGTCACTTAAAACTACATTATTTGGATAGAGAGGCACATTTTCAGGAGATAATGAAGCTTTGCAAAACACTGGGCCATGCACAATTCATCACTACTTCTGCCACACATACGGAAGTTATTTATATAAATCATATTGATCTGACTAGCCTGAAAGCACGTATGCAGTGGTATAGACAAATTCTTGGATAGTTCTGATAGGAAGGCCCCCTAAAAGATGATGGGGCATATTATCAAGGGGGTTTATCTCCGCTTTTTTGGCTTTAAAAGCCAAGAAAGCGGAGATAAAATGATCTCCCTATTACCAAGCTGTCGCTAACACCAGTTAGTGACAGCTAATAGGAGATAGCGACCATCTTGGGCCCCGCTTTGCATATCAGTGATATTTATCACTAATGACATGCAAAGTGGGCGTGCCAAGATGTTAGCGACTGGAAACAGTCGCTAACATCGCTTTCTACTATTACCAACTTTTGGAGATATTCGCGCTAAGCGCGAATATCTCCAAAAGCTAACACCTGCCCTGAGCAGTTCTTCACCATGTTATCCAATGGGAGGTGGATAACATGGCTAAGAGCATTAGCTCGGTAATGCATGAATATCGCTGACTTTTCAGCGATATTCATGCATTGCGGCCGTTTTTTATCGCATTTGCGATAAACCTTGCTGATAGCAAGGTTTATCTGCGATAAAAATCGCCGATGTGCGGCGATAATTTTTGTCTCTAAACAAGTTAGAGACAAAAATTATCGCTAGTTGTTGGTAATATGCCCCGATTTTTCTTGGTGAGCTGCGAACACTGGTATCCTGAGAATAACATAAATAAAACACATATGTTCATAGATCCAGATAAGCCTGACATATTTTCAGGATAGTACCTGACTCCTCAATGAGAACTTTTGTGATTAATTACACGTAAATTAATATTATATTAATATTCTTAAACTCTGATGTGAGTAGCACCCTCCTTGACACACCTAATGTAAGGGATTATAGCCTTGCAAGCAGAAAGTGAAAGAGCCCACTTAGGGGTTATTTATGAGGAGTTTGTGCCACCATTGCATCATAATTTTTGCGTTGGTGGCACAATCACTGCTCCATATTTACAAGGTGATGTATCTTTAAGATGTGTCATTTTATTTGACTTGTAGCCAAAAGGAACCTGCGTTGGAATTGCCTGTGCAACATAAGAATTAATATATTCAAGATAGGGATTCCATCGTAATTTCCAGGATAAAAGTGATGCATGGATATTTATGACATTTTTGAAAAGTGACGAAGTGGCTACAGAAGTGTTCCAGCGGTATGGTAAATTAAAAATTCCTGTGAAACCCATGCATAGGAAATGACAATTTGAATATAGATAGAGAACCTCAACAGGACAGTTTTGCCACCATGGAGGTAGTTATTTTGCAGCTGAGAGTCGCATAGACTTGACCACCATCATCCATCCCACACAAACTACTACTGCAATACAGGAGGAGGAGCATATATTTTGCCAGAGGACCAACCTATTAGGACTCAGGGAGGATGAGGTAATCACCTATTACCGGCTGAGAAGGCAGTCCTTTGAAGACCTGATGCACCTGATTGCCCCAAGCCTTCAGCCAACAACTGACCGGGTTACCAACATGAAGCTCATAATGGTACTACATATGCTGGCCTCTAGCTCCTTCCAGACCACAGCTGCAAGGGTAGACTGACTCTCCCATCTATCTTTCTTCTCATACATTTCCCAACACCCTGGAACTGCAGCTGGAGGCCAAACAAGTCTTCTATGTCATCATTGATTTCCCACATATGCTGGGTGCCATGGACTGCAATCATGTGCAACTGGTACCCCCCGCAGCCACATCCCTTCTCTGCAGAAACCGGAAGCACACCCACTCCATAAATATCCAGGCCATTTTGTACAATCAGGGCCACTTTACCAACATGCTGGCCAAATACTCTGGAAGTGTGAATGATGCATGCATATTCAGGCACTGCATCATCAATGACGGATTCCAGAACGGACAACATGGGAACGGCCTACTTGTAGATAAGCTATAGTCAAATACCTAGCACACCCACAAACAGTTAGAAATGGATAACATTATACCCTTGACTGCGTCTGTTGGCACAGATAGGAACAGAAGTAAGAGGGGTGGGACTCATCATGCACCATGTATCATGGTGCATGTGTCAGGCAAACCCACAAGTTACCAATGTGGTTGTGTCTACATGCCCCTTCCATGGTTCATCAGGCATGTCATGTATCCCAAAATCCACACCTATGTTTAACCATGTACGTATGCATGTGTCAGTGAAAGACACGTCTCCTATGTCAACATATACTCACTTAGGACCAAGTACCCAAATGTGTACTACAATCGGCAAGTCCACACATGTTGTGTGCACATATAACATTGAGTGGTCACAAGCTACTCCAAAGAGAGATCACAGAAAATAACAGGATCTACATCACAGTCATGATATAAAAGTGTATGATCTATCATGCCTTGCTCAGTCACTTTCAGCTGACCAAAGATATGGGATCCAGCCGTGGGTCTTGACGCCCCCAGACTGAGCCCATCAAGGCCTATAACCAGGCTCTAAGCAGGATACAGAACATTGTTGAAAGAACATTTGGACTGCTGTAGGCCAGGTTCTGCTCAATCAATCAATCAATCAATCAATCAAGCATTTATATAGCGCACTACTCACCCGGAGGGTCTCAAGGCGCTTGGGAGGGGGGGTCCGCTACTGCTCGAACAGCCAGGTCTTGAGCTGCTTCCTGAAGGCATGGTGGTCCTGGGTCAGGCGGAGGTGGGTCGGGAGTGAGTTCCAAGTCTTGGCTGCCAGGTAGGAGAAGGACCTTCCTCCTGTGGTGGTTCTTCGGATGCGGGGGACGGCGGCGAGGGCGTGACCGGTCGAACGAAGCTGGCGTGTGGGAGCGTAGAAGTTGAGGCGGCTGTTGAGGTATCTTTGGTCTGGTTGTGTAAGGCTTTGTGTGCGTGGGTGAGGAGACGGAAGGTGATTCTCTTGTTGACCGGAAGCCAATGTAGGTCTCTCAGGTGGCCGGAGATGTGGCTGTGTCGAGGGATGTCGAGGATGAGTCTTGCTGAGGTGTTCTGGATCCGCTGGAGTCTCTTCTGGAGTTTGGCGGTGGTTCCGGTGTAGAGGGAGTTGCCGTAGTCCAGTCGGCTGGTGACGAGGGCCTGGGTGACCGTCTTCCTGGTCTCGGTGGGGATCCACCGGAAGATCTTACGGAGCATGCACAGGATGTTGAAGCACGACGAGGAGACGGCGTTGACTTGTCTGGTCATGGAGAGAGAGGAGTCCAGGATGAAGCCCAGGTTGCGTGCGTGGTCTGTTGGTTTGGGTGCGCTGCCCAGGGCGGGGGGCCACCAGGTGTCGTCCCAGGCAGAGGGTGAGGATCCCAGGATGAGGACTTCCGTCTTGTCTGAGTTCAGTTTCAGGCGGCTGTTCATCATCCACTTGGCTACGTCTGTCATCCCTTCGTGTAGGTTGGCTCTGGCGGTGGCGGGGTCGTTGGTGAGGGAGAGGATCAGCTGGGTGTCGTCGGCGTAGGAGATGATGTTGAGGTTGTGTTGGCGTGCGATGGCTGCGAGGGGGCTCATGTAGACGTTGAAGAGGGTTGGGCTGAGCGAGGAGCCCTGAGGGACGCCGCAGATGACTTCGGTGGCTTCTGATCTGAACGGGGGGAGTCGGACTCTCTGTGTCCTTCCGGTGAGATGATCCACTCCAGTGCCTTCTCCTGGATTCCGATGTTGCTGAGGCGCTGTACTAGGGTGCGGTGGCAGACGGTGTTGAATGCCGCGGAGAGGTCCAGGAGGATGAGGGCCGCTGTTTCTCCGTTGTCGAGCAGGGCTCGGATGTCATCGGTGGCAGCGATGAGGGCGGTCTCGGTGCTGTGGTTGGACCGGAAGCCAGACTGCGAGAGGTCGAGGGATCCGTTTGTCTCGAGGAAGGCGGCCAGCTGCTTGTTGACGGTCTTTTCGATGACTTTGGCTGGAAACGGGAGGAGCGAGATGGGGCGGTAGTTTTTGAGTTCGGTGGGGTCCGCTGATGGTTTCTTCAGTAGAGTGCTGAGTTCAGCGTGCTTCCAGCTCTCCGGGAAGGTAGCGGTGTCGAAGGAGGTGTTGATGATGTCCCGCAGGTGGGGTGCGATGACAGAGTCGGCCTTGTTGAAGACGTAGTGAGGGCAGGGGTTGGTTGGAGATCCGGAGTGGATGGAGTTCATCGTGCAGATGGTGTCTTCGGTGCTGATCGGGGTCCAAGCGCGGAGGGTGGTGATGGTGTGGTCGTGGCGTGCGTCGGTTGAGTGTTGAAGCTGTTGTGTATGTCCGCGATCTTGTTGTGGAAGTAGGAGGCGAGGGAGTTGCAGAGGTCTTGTGAAGGGGTGATGTCGTTGTTTCCGGCGTTGGGGTTGGAGAGCTCTTTAACGATGTTGAAGAGTTCCTTGCTGTTGTGTGCGTTGTTGTCCAGTCGTTCCTTGAATGCGGTTTTCTTGGTGACGCGGATCAGTTGGTGGTGTTTTCGGGTGGCGAGCTTGAGGGTGGTCATGTTGTCCGGTGTTGGGTGTCTGCGCCAGGCTTTCTCGAGGGCTCGGCAGTTCTTCTTGGAGCTCTTGAGTTCGTCGGTGAACCACAGGGCTTTCTTGCTGCCGGGTCTGCTAGGCGGGGTCCTCAGATGGGCGAGGTCGTCTGCGCAGTTGCTGATCCACTTCGTGAGGTTGTTGGCGGCCTGGCTGGGGTTCGTTGTGCTGGTGGGAGGGTCCAGGCTCAGGGAAGCGGCGAGCTGGTCGGCTGTGATCTTGTTCCAGCTTCTGCGTGCCAGCTGTTGCTGGTGGGCCGTTGTTCTTCTGAAGCTGAAGTGGACGCAGCTGTGGTCCGTCCAGTGGAGTCCGGTGGCGTGGCTGAAGGAGATGTCTTTGCTGGAGGAGAAGACGGGGTCGAGTGTGTGTCCGGCGTAGTGGGTGGGGGAGGTCACCAGCTGCTTGAGGCCGAGGGTGGCGAGGTTGTCCAGCAGGGTGGTGGTGTTGCGGTCGTTGTTGTTCTCCAGGTGGACGTTGAGGTCCCCGGGGAGGATGTAGTCAGCGGAGGGGAGAGCGTGCGGGCTGATGAAGTCGGCGATGTCTTCGCTGAATTGTGTGCGTGGTCCCGGGGGTCTGTAGATGAGGGTGCCTCTGAGGGTGGTCTTGGGGTCGGTGTGTATCTGGAAGTGCAGGTGTTCGGCGGTTGGGAGGGCGTCGTCGGTGTTGGTCGTGATGCGGATGGTGTTCCTGTGGACGATGGCGATGCCTCCTCCTGTCTGGTTAACGCGGTCCCTCCGGGTGATCTTGTAACCGTCCGCGATGGCGATGTCGGGTGCTGAGGAGGCGTTCATCCAGATTTCCGTGAGGAAGGCGACGTCTGGTGATGTAGTGTCGAGCAGGTTCCAGAGTTCGACGGCGTGTCTGTGGACGGATCGGGTGTTGAGCAGGATGCACTTCAGGTGGTTGCTGCTGGTGCTCGGTTTGGTGGGTGCTGGTGTGGTGCAGGTCCGGATGCAGGTGAACTTGCAGGAGTGGCAGCAGAAGGGTCCGTGGGTGCGTCTTGGGGTGGCTTGGTAGCAATCCGGGAGTCGGCCGGCGTTGAGTGCGTTGAGGTCGGTGGAGCTGTAGGTCCGGCGGGTGGGCTGGTGTCTGCGGGGGCCAGGGGTCCTGGCACTGGGCGCAGTCCAGGCGCGGACGGGCGCAGACGGGCTTACCTTTGGCACGCCTTCGGCGCACAATCGGCGCACCCGCTGCGCGTACGCTCGGTCGCCATTTATGGCGAAGTGGGAGGGAGGGAGGAGCAGCTGGGAGGCGGGAGCGGGGAGGCCACACAAGAAAAGGGGCGTGGCCGCATGCAGGCGGGGGGTAGATTTGGGGGGTAGATTGCCCGACTCCCCAATGGTCTGCAAGATCACCTTGGTCTGTGCAATATGGCAAAACATTTGTGCATGGGATAATGTTCCCTGGAACTGTGACCTACAAGTTCAGGACCCCAGTGGCGTAACAAAACTTGAGGGGGCCCACCTGCAAAGTGTATGAAGTGAGCCCCCTCAAACCACACTCAAGAAGCTCTGCTAACAGGGTACTGGACTGAAGGGGCCCCCTGGAGCTCGGGGCACCCTGCACCGCGGGGGCCTTTGTTACACCCCTGCAGGACCCGATGGAGAAAGATGATGAAGAGGAGGAGGTAAAGACTCAAGTCATCCAGAATACAGCTGCAGGCAATCGCACATGTTAACATATTGTGTACATTTATTTTACATGAAACATGCTTGTGAATGGACCATGAAATAACATAAGGGCATTCCAACTGTGCCTTGTGCTACAGGTCCAACATACAAACAATGCCTAGAATTTGTGAAGACAATGTACTCTGGTTCATATGATAGATGGACTATGTGTAACATTCCATGTATTCAGAACAGCATATATCAAAATCTGTCCTCAGATGCACATGGGTATATGGTAATGAGGCCTGTCACTGGCCTTTCCTGAACCCACACGGCCACAATCTGGGTTATTTATCATTGTTATATTAGGGTAAGGACATGCTTCTCATGATGGTTGGTCATTCTATGTTACATAAATGTAAGTGTGGGAGGCAGGTTATGCCACTTGTGCTACTAATAATGAATGATATTAGTAATACAAAAAATGCCTCTGCATCCATAGATAAAACATACATTGTTTAGCCTTAGAAATCCTTTTTATTAACTCTGAGCTTCATCAATTCATATTCTTCCTCATGTTTATACAGTTTTTCACATATTTTGAATTAAAAATACACCTCTTTATCATTTGTGATACTCACAAAAAACAGTGTAGACAAACATTACAATATTTACATGACACACAAACAATTAATCTAGTGTTTAGAGACAAGATTAATATGTGAAGAAATCAATGGTCTACTGCAAATTTGATACAGTGTTGGACATGATACATAAACAAATCAAAAGAGACTCCTCTGTCCTACAAACCTATGTATAGTACCGGGACCCATTGTATTTAGATTCTCGATGCTGTATGCTTTCAAGGTCCTGATGAGGTCAGAGTGCTAATCTAGATCTCTATATCTGCGCTTATTTGATCAAACCCAGACCCAACGCTGTTCTGTCTGTTTATTCCCTTGTGGTTAGTCTTGGCCTCAAGGTGAAAATGCCAACGCTTTCAACCTTCATACTAGGACTAGACATTGGTTTGATTGAAGGTCTTCATCAGGGTGGAAAAGAGTTCATGTGGGACACTGCAATTTTCCGAATTGTACCGTCTCTCTGAACCAATAGTGACATAGGTCAAGTGATGGTGCCAAGCACCCTCGTCAGATGGTTGTAATCCTTAAGTTTCTAGTCACCTCTATGGTCATGGTGTCTTTGTTCTAGCAGCTGTCTCTTTCTTTACGCAGTCCGTCTAGGGCTTCGGGTTTCTCCGTGGACCACCTGCGTAAAGAAAGAGACTGCCGCTAGAACCCGGAGCCCTAGCAGATGCCATATTTAAGGACAACGTCCTTGGTCTATTTAATTAGACCAGGCCCCCAGTAGTGCTGCTTCAATAATGAAATTGTAGCAGTAACCCCTACATGTGCTGAACCCAGGCCCTTGTGTGCAGCTAGTATTAATCCCAATCTGTGTGTGGTATAACTCTATCCCCACTCCTAGAACGTGAGCATACAGAATGGTTTGTGCTTCTAAATTGTAGGAGTACTTGAGTGGAAAGACTTTTGGCAGGTGTGTATCTTTGCGAGCCACATTGACAGCCACCATGATGTTTTATAAGCAAAAAAGGATACTAAGTTCCCCGGAGACAAGAAGGAGGTATGGGAATGTGGAGACAAAAACAAAGTCAGGGAACTGGATGTTCCCTTGTTGGAACTAGGGGACCTCACACACCCAGATATCTAGGTGTCATGCTTCATCATTGGTCTCCTGCTCCTCGTCAGACTGGCGCTGCAATGTCTGACGGGCGCCGTAGGCACTCTTTGTTGGAGATCTTTTGTTCCAGCCAATAGTTTGAGTGCGTGTGAGGGGTCTGGTGGTAGTTTAGTCGTGAGGGGAAAGTGAGGTTTAAAAGGAGGTGAGTCAGTCCACAAGGGACTTTTATTCGTGTGGCTGACTCCCTTATTAAAAGGGTAGGAGGGGAGAAAGGAACTGTTTAAATGACAGTGGACTGACTCAACCCTCTAAAAGGTCGACATGTTTCATGCCTGTCTGGCAATTCTTCAGGACCTCGATAGTTATGTACTACACAGTGAAAGTATTAATGAAAATTAGAAGTAAAAGATACAACCTCACTGGGTCAATCAGGGAGCAAGCCAACAGGTCCTACTCTAAGGGGGAACCTAGAAGAAATATGTAGAGGAAGACCACTTTAGCATTAAGTGGAGACAATTTCTACTAAACCTAGGATCCAAAAAAGTGCTCCATAACCCATGCATCAATAATCCTTGAGGTATGTACCTCCAATTACACAATAGTGGGCATGGTTTTAGTAACATGTCCACTCATGAAAATTATGGCAGTGCAATACAGGGTTAAAACCAATAACACTAAACAAAAAGAGGTTACCACAACAATAATTAATGACTGGTTTTGAGCTTACCCTAAAAAACAACCCTGAAGGGCCCCGCAGTCTGTTCCCGTGGGGCTGTTCGAGGAGGTAGAATACCTGTAAAAGGAGGAACAAATACAGGAACCCCAAGGGTTTGTTCAAAAAAAGGATAGTTTATCACAGTGAGGCCAGGTGGGTAACCGGACGCTCGGCCTGACTGGAAGGACTGTGAGTAAATGAAGGGAGGGACCAGAGAGAACCATCTCAGTCCCCCCTCCTCCCTGACCCGCCGGCCAGCCCTGCCAGTGGATAGCCCTGCACAGCATGCAGCAGGAGGATCAGGAGTGTGACCAACCCCGCCTCCGCGCTCGGGGCAGTTTGGGTCCGGAAGGGTGGTCCCCGCCCGCACACCGGCACAAAGGTGCGGAAGGTAATGCCCCTCCCGGTCCCAATGTGTGCCGCCTCTGCTGGGCACCCGACGGTCAGGTGCATGTCCACCAGACCACAGAGAAGGGATTACCGCAATGTCACTCTCACCGGTAGGACCATTCACGTAATCGCAGTGTCCACTGCGTGCATCCCCACACACACGCAAACACGCTTACCTGGATCGGTGAACAGCAAGGGTGGAAAGACCTACCCCCCACGCGAGGCGCTCCTACCGGTAGCGCGGAACAGCTGGTCCAGTCCCGGAGGGGCCGGCAGGATTAAATACTGTTAAGCCGTGAACCTGCCGCTTTGCGCCCCGTCAGTGGGCGTGGCCGAACCACCCAGGCTGCGCATGCGCAGTAGCGTGAGCGCGTGTCAAACATCCGTGAAGGGATGGAGCTTCCCTACAGTGGCGGCCATATTAGAAGGGATAATTTAAGTAGGGGGGAGTGTGCCCAGAGCAATGTATCAGGTGGAAGCTTGTACAAAAGCCATATTAATATTGCTATTATTATGTCGTCTGGAGTCATTGGCAAAGCGGTGAAATATCCCACGTTTTTAACAAAACAGGCCGTAACTTAGAAATCATGGGAGGCAACAAAATTGGATGTAAAACAATGAAAGGTTTAAGATCCCGGTCTATTTAGTTATATTTATAAAACAAGAGACCGTAGGGACCTCGCAAGTAGTCGAAAGAGGTGTATGGTTCGTGCTAGACAGTATGTAGACAAAGGGGGTTTGCTCATACTACAAGGACAAGTGTGTCTCAGCACCGAATAAGTTGTTAATGGAACAAGTGTGATGTATTCCTATAGGTTCTGTATCGATTCCCCTATTCCTGACCCTGTTCTGGTTAATAATTAACTAGCAGCCAACCCACGGTGCAAAAAACCGTTATCTGATTAAGCCACACCACGGCACAGAAACGTGTTATCTGATTAGGTCATAACGCATGCCATCTAATTAGACAAGCACTATTCCTCCAGCCCCTGATAAGGCATACGGAGTTCTCAAAACAAATCAAACCTATGACAACCTGGGAAAATCCCTGCGGCCATTGTTTTGATTTCACCGAGAACTTCAGCAAAAGAATGTGCGAAGAAGCCCGTTCGTATGACATCCTTATTGACGTATCTATGTCCATCCTTACGTCAATCTCGACACCTTACAGGTATAAATATTACCGACATTGCCTTAAGCAAACACACGCGGTGGTGACGAGATCGGAGCAGCGAGACGCGCTGAGGAGCCCAGCAGAGAGCGAAGCCCACACGCGCTGCCCCGCCTTCCTGACGCGCTGAGAACGAGACGCTGCTTTTCTCCTGCCGAGAAATCCAGCTCCGGCACTTCCAAGCAGCCCTCGCAGGCAGCTGGAATTTCAAGACCAGAGACGAGAGATACCAGCCCTCAACCATTCTAGATCTCAGGTACAGAACTGAACAACCCCTTACAGAGAATTCTTCAGTCAGTCACTTGGCAAAACAAACTTAACTTAAACTGCTACTTATCTACTCCCGCCCACGTATTAGGCTTAGGTCAGGTACACTGGGGTAGGCGTGGTTAGAAGCACCAGGTGAGTACGATTAGTCAATGTATATATGTATATATCTATTTTATCGATTTTAAATATCATATGGCTTAGAAACCATATCAATGCTTCTGCAGTATTATTTTATACTTCTGCTTTTATTGTATGCACTTTACTTAACCATAAGTATCGCAATAATATCGATTCATTTCTCTTGTACGAGAAAAGAGACTGATCAATAAATACCATCTTTTATTGAACACGCCCGTCTCTTCCTTTTCTCTACAATCTGGTGAAACTAAGAATGCACGTACTGACTGAGTAAAATAAGTTGTCTTTTGTTTTCACACGACTCTAGAGATACACTCTTGATTAGGGGAGAGCAAAGTTGTCATGTTCTATGGTTGTCAGAAACTAAATCCCTTCTTGTCTATCCAGGGAAGTTAAACTCCTCCTTGCCTATTCGAGAAAGTTTCTAGTGAACTCTGAGCTAGCTGGCAAAACCAAAAACTTTAAGTCTAATATCGTCAGTAGAAGACCTAGTTAACCTCTACCCTAGGTCTATACTATTGAAGATATTATTCCAATGCGCAGAGCCTATTGGGATAATAGGAACTACACTACATGGCGCCCAAACGTTTGGATAGGCGATAAAACTAACGCAAGACATTAGAGTAACTCAGTCGTGCTTTTTCACACAGAACCCCTTTTTTCCCATAATACTCCAAAGACGTCTGGAGTGGGTGAAAGGTCATATCCGCCAAACCTCGCAGGAGGAGACTCCTATGTATGGTTCTTGGTTTAGTCAACGTTGAAGGATACACTGTTCCAAAATATTGTGCATCTAATCTTTGTTTCCATAGAAACCTGATCTGCAAACAAACAGAATAACCTTCCTGTCGGTAAAATGGTAGACAGTGATGATGAAAGGGAGACAGTTAGACTAGCAGCTGAACTCCTAGCAGCTGATAATACTCTGCTACAAAATGACCCGGATATAAAACTCATCCCGGTCAACATAAGAAAATCTATAACTTTAAAACTTATAGAAAATGGACTGACATCGAGAGGTGGTACAGTCATATTCGTAATTGAGGCACACGAATATCGGCAGACAGAGGTATTCTATTCATGGATGAACTTTCCAGCAGCAAACGCTGCAACAAAAGAGTTCCACTATTATAAAATAGAGGAACCACCGGATACCTACACTCCTTTCGAGGAGGTGGAAGTACCACTCAAATTCCAAGAGCACCTGCTCTTGTTTGATGGCGCCCTAAAACATAATAATCACATCACCAGGCTCGGTCCACTAGGTAGACCAGGAGCAACGTGGCCGGTCCTAGCCGGATATACACCACATCCAGACATTGAAGAAATGTCTGCAGCAGAGCTTTTAATACAGCTAAAACAACTAATCAAAATACATAGACAATTAGTCCAATATGTAATGCGGACTTCAACAATCCAACCAGCAAGTAAAATTCCACAGCTGACCCCTCATCAGGGTAACACAAATAAAATTACACCACAGAACATACAGTCCTGTCTAGGTAAAGTACCCGCAAAACGGGAACAAATACCTTTCTGGCTAGCACAAAAAATCACTCAAATAGAGGCGGTGTTTCCAGACAGCACCCCTGTAGATAAACACAGGATTCTGACTATCTGTCTTCCAACGGGAATCGTACCACACGTGGAGGACTGTGACACTTGGGGTACAGTCTTTGCTTCCATATACACGAAAACACATGGTGTACCATCCATGTCAGTAATACCAGATGTGCTAAAACAAATTCAAGATGAATATGGTCCAGAACCCGCTTTAACTCTTGGTATGAAATTACTGAAAGACTTCAAGCAGGTCTCGGCTATATTATTAGCCAACATAAAGGGAGAAGCAGCAAACGTGGCGATCCGCCAAAGGTTAAAAGAGACAGACATAGCAGACCAACCAACTGAAATTGCCAGAATCATAGAGAAATCCTATGAAGAACTAGGAAGGGATAGTCTGGGTGGAATACCGGTAAAACCTCAACTGATTGAAAATCCTGAAAAGGTATTTATTAAAAATAATTTAAACACTCAAAAAAAGAGCTGGGATGGAAACAAACAATCCAATCCTAAAGAAAAAAGATTCCAGTCCAGAGGAAGGTCTCCTCGGCGGAGAGAAAGATCTCCGAACCAAGGACGCAGGTCTCCCCAAAGTGAGCCCTCTGGGAAAAAATACAACCTTAGAAATAGGGATAATATAAAGAAACCTGATAGATATCAAGATAATGATACACGTCCCTCTCAATCTTTTCAGACTTCCTCGCAGAAATCGGAAAGAAGAGGACGATCAGAACACAGGGACGAGCACGTCAAGTCCAAAGACAAGGAACCTGCTCATCCAAATAAAAAGTTACAATTTCCAAAAAAGAAGGTAGCCAGTATTAAAGTAGTCAAAGATGCCGAGAATACTGAGGACACAGCTGAAAAACGGAGAATGGGCTCAGACAATGCTAGACAGCGCAGCAGAAGTGAGCATAGCTCGCAAAGTCCTTATGAATCATCTGGAGACAGTGGACACGAATGAATACATTCAGGTGGAAACTGCAGATACCAGAGTTAGCAAACCTCATAAAATATATGAAATTACATTGCGTATAGAGGGGGATAAGACTAGAAAAATAAGGGGTCTCTTTTGGGATAATCTCTCCCAGGGCTATGACATCCTCCTAGCTGAACGAGACTGGCCACCCGAGTTTGTCAGGGAGTGCCCTCATGGCGAAGAAATAATTATGCCTGCCTTCTCAAATCATATTCCAATTCATAAAAAATATACACTTGCTAGAAAGTGGGCAGTAGCTCAAGCTCCTGCTTTATATAAAAATCATGTAGGATGGGATGAGGACTCTCCTCCTCACAAAATCCAGTTAAAATCACAACCTACTGCACAGAGGCAGTACCCAATTAAGCAAGAAGCCAAAAAAACAGGTAAAAGAGATCCTAGATCAACTTGAATACCAGGGGGTGATTGAAACTTGCACCTCACAAATGAACAATCCTTTGTTTCCTGTCTCCAAACCAGACAACTCATATCGTCTAGTTTTGGATTACAGACACCTTAACTCATGTTGCAAAACCGTTGCAGTGCAAAACTCGCATAGTGCTGCACTAATGAATAACATAGTGCGCAAAAAATACAAAACAACATTAGACATCTCTAATGGATTTTTTTGTCAAAATATAGCACCAGAGAGCCGATATTTGACTGCATTCTCGGTAAATGGCTCTCAAAAAAGTTTCTGCCGTTTACCACAGGTGCTATAGAATAAGAAGGACCCGGTCACTGTTTTGTTCTGCTTATACTTTATTTTACGCAGAATCACACCCTAAGGTTGATTAATCCTTGGATGTTTTGGCTTTATTTTTTCGAATAATTACAAATTTCAACACATTTTTTTAAGGAAATTTTGAAACAAAGTCTGAGGTTTGTTCATTGCCGTGCACAGAACATATATTTACATATACTATAACCTTATTCACAATAACATACAAAAATTATAAATAAGTTATTTTTTTCTTTTTTTCACAATTTATACAAACAATAACAAAAGTGTTTCTAACTTCAAGGTTGTACCCTACTGAATGATTCTACCAGGTTTGAAAAGAAAAACTTTTTATATGTGTTATAAACCTGGTCACACAAAGGCTTTGAACTTAATATACGTTCTTTTATACCATTACACTCATGGAGGTGTTTAACCAAGCCTTATGTGGAACAAAGCATTCGTTTAATTAGGAATGTCTCAAAGCCGACGCGTTTCCAAGTCCGTAATTCATTTATCGGACTTTTCTTCAGGGCTTCTTAGTTGGGTACCTGTGTTAAAGCAAGGGGAGGACATACTTTAATGTGGAACCTTCACATATCATGTCACTTTCAAGAAGGTTGTTTGACATTTGTTTATTACCTTCTTGCACTGTATGACCGAGTCTGCTGAGCTTGTCTAAGACTCTTGACTGGCGTTACTATTATAATCTGCAAAGTAAAACACAAGGGATGTATCTTTTTTTGCATTGGGGACACTGTGTTGCTGCTTCTGTTTAATTGCCCGGAATATTCGGAATAACTTACATTTTTAATGACTCTTGTTTCTGCCACCGCATGTCCTTTAAGCTGAATTAGGTGCAGATTCTAATGTTGGGAAGCTCATCGGGTGCTGTAATGTTACAACAGCGCGGTTTTAGTTAAAGAGCTCAGAATGTTAAACGTGTGCATCTTTTTATATTCAACCCCTTTACTTACTGCTGGCTTTTGGTTTGTTTAGCGGGACGCCATCGTTTAGGAGCTGGCGCAGTCTCTAGTGTTTAGTTGCTCTTTCCCCCACGATCACCGAGTGCTGCAACGTTTAAACAGAGAGATCTCAGATTGGCGCTCTAAAAGATTTCATCAACCCGTTATTCATAGTTTATTTTTACTTTTACTTACTTCGTGCTTTTGTGGGTTATCAGGACTTCATCATATCGAGGGAGTCACCGCCTCTTTTGTTTGGTTAAATGTTGCTTCCCGCGGGCGCTGCGGAATGTAAAGGGTAATGCAAGTTTTTAGAAAGGTTGTTTGTCACGCGCTGCTCACGCTATTCACTAATAGTTGCCTGGTTTACCTGCACTGTGTCGGTATCGCTGTTAACGTCTAGTCAGGTATCCATTCAAGGGAGTGTTTGTTGGTGGTCACATGACCGAGTTTATATTGGGACATGTGTGCTGGTAGTTATGGGACTTGTAGTCCAGGGATTTATTCCAAAAACGCAAGTTATTTACAGTTCACTTTTCGAATTATTGGGGGCATTGTTAACAGTGGTCATATTACATCGGATCCTTATATATGATTTTAGCACTCTCCATATTCGTTCAAACCTGCACTCACGCAGTCGTACTTTGCAATCAAATACGCTTCTCGTCTTAACAGTAATCTCTCCACATTGCCTCCACGTGGGGGAGCCTTTACCCCTGACAAGACGGACCATTTTAGATCTTTTTCAGTGTGCTCAAGATCAATAAAATGCTGGACCATGGGTGCGGTCAGCACTTTTTGCTTGATTCTTGACCGGTGTTGGGACAGTCTTTGACTAACTTGCTGGTTAGTTTTCCCAATGTAAAGTTTGTCACAAGGACAAACTATTACATAAACAACATTCTTGCTTTTACAATTTGTGAACTCATCATGGGTCCACTTGATGGTATTGTGCTCGAAAGTTGTGCCTTCGATAGTACTGGGGCACGATATGCAATTACCACATTTGTGGTGGCCTTTCACAGGATCTAAAAAAATACAAAACAACATTAGACATCTCTAATGGATTTTTTTGTCAAAATATAGCACCAGAGAGCCGATATTTGACTGCATTCTCGGTAAATGGCTCTCAAAAAAGTTTCTGCCGTTTACCCCAGGGGCACAAGAACAGCCCAGGATTATTCTCAAAGAGAGTAACAGAATTACTACAGACATACGATGACGAGGCATTATCATATGTCGACGACATTTACCTAACAGATGATGACTTGGATACTCACTTGAAGAGAGTGAACACCATAATACTTGGGTTCGCAGCAAAGGGTTACAAATTCAACTTTAAAAAATCAAGAATTGCCCATCTAACAGTCCTGTTTTTAGGATATGAATTATCAAGTGAAGGCAAAAGCCTGGCTGACAATTTCCCAGAGAAATGTGCTGTACTCCAAGCTCCTAGAACACTAAAAAACTTACAATCAATTCTAGGCTTCCTAAATTTCGGAAGAACATACATTGCAAATTACGCAGAAAGGGTCAAACCCCTTTATGATCTAATATAACCAGATTTTAAAAGAATCAATTGGACTCAAAAACACACAGAAATTTTGAGATCTTTACAAACAGACATGCTAATTAAAACAAAATTAGAAACACGTGATAACACACGTAATCTTGTGATTCGAGTCATCCCAGGAAGATGTGGATTCACATACCTGACCTCTAATGAGGGAGAAAAGGTACCAATTGCATACAAATCACACTTGTACACAAAGGCTGAAATGAAATTTAGTCCAACGGAAAAAATTCTGACCGCGGTACAGACTGCTGTAGCAAAGGAGCGGGCCCTAGCACAAGGTAAACGAATAATCATCGTGACACCGATACCAGCTCTGGAGGCGGTAACAAAGGCAAGCATTCCGAATGCTAAAGCACTCCATCCAAGGTGGATACAGTGGGCTAATTCTCTTGCTGCAACAGACGTGGTATACGAATTTGATCCCAACTTAAAAACACAAGAATTTCTCCAATACGAATTTGAATGTCCTCCGCCAATCGAAATTCTGCCTCTAGAACACTACGGCTGTATAATATATACAGACGGGTCAGCACAACCCGCAGTAGGGGGTAAACAAGCTTACAGTGCTGCGTGCGCGATTGTTAAAGGTCGCTGGCACGAAGGGAAATTTAAACCAGCGGTCACTAAAACACAATCTCTAGGAGATTGTACAGCTCAGCGAGCTGAACTACTAGCATTCAAGATGGCGCTTGAAAATACCGATCGAGAATTCCCCACACTCATAGTGTGCGATTCGTATTATTGCGTTCAGTCTTACAATGAATACTTGCAGATCTGGCTTCAGAATGGTTTTAAGGATGCAAAAGGAGGCACAATCAAGCATAAAATGCTTTGGGAACAAGTAGTTCATTTGCAAAAAGAACTACCAAAGACTCACGTGATACATACACTGAGTCATCAACGTGATGGCGTTCACGTTGCAGGGAATTCATTGGCTGATGAGGCAGCGAAGGCAGCGGTGCAAACGGCTTCCGTAGCCGCCATCACACGGTCAAAAACAAAAATAGACAGCGATATATTACAAGCTGTCAGCGCTACAGGAAAAGATTCGATAAAAACACTCCCGAAAGGCTTTCCAGTGAAATACTCATATATGACTGATACAAACAATGTTCCGTTTGCTCGAATCCCTGGAGTGGGGTATAGGGCAATTCCAAACATGGAACATAGGTTAGGACTTATCATAGCGGCACACGAAGGACTTGCTTCTGTACATGCTGGGGTCTCAGCCACAGTATCGTTATTAAAACAGAGATACTGGTGGCCACAAATGAGAAGACAAACACGGAACTATGTTCTAGAATGTGAAATATGTCAAAAAATGAAAGTATCAACAGTGAGACGACCAGCTCAGACGCCCCTTCTAATCTCGGATAAATCATTAGCTTGTGTTTACCTGGACCACTGTGGTCCCTTACAAAGGGATGGTAACTATAAATATATCTTGGTTGCAGTGGATTCATGCACGAGATTCATATGGATGTGGCCCCAGCGAGTCTTTATCGGCACATACGCAATTGGCATGCTGCATTCTGACCAGGGTCCTGCCTTTAGCTCTCGAGCTTATAAGGAGGCCATGACCAGCATGGGCATTGCATTGCGGTATTCTTGTCCATTTCATCCCGAGGGAAACGGAATCGTAGAAAGAAAAAACCGTGACATAAAGCAATCTATAACAGCGAAGGTATTAGGTTCGGGAGCTGGGTGGGTCAAACATCTAATAAGTGTCCAACGTAGTCTAAATAACCTGCCAAGAAATTCTCTGAGGGGATTCAGTCCGTACGAATTATTGTTTGGAACTAGAATGATGGTCTTAGATCTTGACAGTCAGACTTCAGTGGTTAAAGAAAAAAGCTTTGATATCAAAGATCGTTTGGCTATTTTACAGGACTTAAACGAAACAAGGAAAGACCTGAGCAACATAAAGTTGAAACAACAGCCAACGACCACTGAAGAAAAACCACCTGTCCCAGCAAGACCTGTCTGGATTCCAAAAGTCGGGGATCTAGTCAGAGAAAAGATCGCGGTAAAGAAGGAATTTGGGCCTTCTTACAGAAAAGCAGTTCCTGTCTTGTCTATCAACGGGACAAGATCAGTAGTACTACCGCCCCTTGCTGGTAAAAAGGAGAACAGGGTTGTATCAATCGACCTGATAAAACCACAATCTTGTGGCCGATAACAAACAGTAGGCCAAGTGGACTCCCGATGAGTAGTAGAACACCAAGGTTTGCTACAAACACAGAGGTTCAATCTAAGAGGCTACTCACATTTGAAATGCCAAAAGAACAACAACAAGGACTATGCAACAATGCTATGGAACTTAAACCTCTAAAAACCCAAATAAAAACATTTAGCAGAGACACACCAATCTACAATGAAGTAACAAATGACTATTCTGCTGCAACAAAAAAAACTGATAAAGCAAATATCAATCCTGAAGCAATTGGAACAATAGACAGAACGGCATCCGGTTACTTCATCAACTTCAGCGATTCATCTGAAAACCTGAGTGAATCAAAGAAACAAACATCAACAAAAACCTTTAAAAATAAAGCTAAGGAACTTTTTCAACATCTGAAAGAAACCTATCTGATTTCTCCATGGATTGAATTCTGGGTGGCCTTAGGTGCACTTATCCTCATATTTTGGCTCATCATGGTACTGTGTTTGGGACACTTCATTGAGGGAAAATATGCTAAAATGGACACAGCAAGCCAGAAAATCAACTTGATCCTGAAACCACACACGTCCTCGCACGTCGAGAAAAGAGAACTTTCTTCAGTAAACTTCACAGCCAATCCTATACCAGGCGGTGTAGCATGGGACAATACTGATTATGAAATCTATGGTCCGGTTGAAATCCTGAAATATCCACATCAAATCAAGATCTCATTGAGTGACTTTGTAAAACCAAGCTCAGTTACTGATGATTGGGACGTTGAAAGCATTAATAATATGATGTCTGACCTAGTGATGTCTGCTAAATTTACAAAACATGATTATTTGCAGGGTTCATCTAATTATGATAAAATGTTCTGCTATAATCACTATAGTAATCATTATCTGCATAGATCTGCACAACCTAGAAATGTTTTGAATTATAATCAATGGGAACACTGTGCAACCCCTCCAAAAGGTAGCTCAAGAACTTTTTATGACAAATATTCATATTTTTCAGGGTTCAACACAAGTAATGCAGAAACATTTTATTTCAAATTATCAAATAGGACAGGTACAAAGACCATGCTTACAAACACTAAATTGATATATTCAGACTCGTTTTTTGAACAAATTAGTACATTTGGTTTTGATTACTGGGACAAAAATGTTGAAGTAAAAAGTGTTTGGGGTACAAAGGAATGGCAAGTACAAGGTATAGAATCATTGTTTAGAGCCTGCATGATCCCAGAACAAATTATATTTTTGAATGACACTATTCAACAAACTACCTGTCTTGGCCTAGCCAAAATCAAAGAGTTAAACAAACCGTCTATTCCAAAGCCAACAATGAACAGTAATAGCTCTACAGATGAGGAGATAGACGTAAACCATGTATTAAGTCAAAACAGAACACATCCAGATTGGAAAAAGTGGTTGATCTGGCCCACAGATACTAATAACTGTCAAGACAGATTCCTGAACAAAATCCAGGGGTTCAAATTGACCAGGCCAGACCCTAGATATTCCCAAAGACAACACCCAGGGATAATTACCACGTACAGTGTGGGCAAGCTCTGCCTTCAATGGCTACAAACATCCACACTGTCAGAAATTAAGCAACACCTAACTTTACTTACTGATGGTGCTGACTTGCGTGATTTCATTATGGGACCGCGCAAACAGCGTCAAAAACGCTTCATAGCAGCCTCTGTATATGCAGCTTATAACGAAGCCTGGAAAATAACTCAAATTGAAACATCAGAGAAAATACGGGAAATTGACCGTATTAATTTGGAAAAATCACTTTCTGTAGTGGACAATGGGTTAATGACTCTGTCCTCCAGAATATACTCTTTGGACAGCATTGTGTCTTCAGCAATCGACATAATATCGCAGGACTTACTGTTATTACAACACGGTCAGTCCCAATTGCGTTCTATTGTACAACTTGGCTGGACGTTACAAAATCTGCGTTCAGGCTATGTGCCTTGGCGTTTAATCAACACAACGTCACTGTTCAATATCTTTAACCTTACTGATAAACAAATCAGTATGGCACAGAAGGGTGCTGATTATACAATCCTGAGCATTGAGAAACTCGAGAGATTACCATTGACAATGTCAGAACGACCTGTCAGTGAGTGGATAATACATGGAATAATTAATATTCCAATATCTACTTTCAGGTTTCAATACTGCCAAAAATATATACAGGCTGGCATGTACGAAAAATTGGGTAAAGGGTACATTAAGTCAACATGGAACTTGCCCTATTCACATGCATGTGTCAGTAATAAAGGCCGGAAAGTGTTTCTTAGTGGCAATAATTGTGCAATGTCACTAAGCGGTACACTTCTGTGTAATGGTATTAGTTTACACGGAGCATGTGAAGGGTCCTCAAATAACCTTTCATGTCACCAGCTAGGCACACCTGCGACACAAATAGAACCATTCTTTAGGAGACTATCGAACGGGAGTTACATTATAATTGTAGACCGCAGATGTTGTAGCTTAGTGCCCGGAATAGCTTATCTCATAACTACGACTGCGAAGGTCATGTGCTGTGAACGAGTATTGTTCCCCAGCGCAATGCCAGACAGGGAGGCAAGGTTATGGCCGAATTTGAAAATTTCTTCCATTAGAGTTGATACTTTAAGCAGAATGAAAACTGTGCTCCTTCAGACGCCGACCAGGCTCACGTCATCAAAAGAAACGTATGATCTCCAAGTTGCAAGGACAACGGCAGAGATTCATTCATTGTTATCAACTAATTCCCCCATACATTTCGCAGAAATCCTGAACGAAATCTTAAATATTTCTGATACCAGTGGAGTCTCAAATGTATTTAAGACAGTGTTTTCGGGGGCTCTAACACCATTTAAAGCCATTCTAGGTATTTTTCCAGACTTTGTCCATTCCATCTTTGGTGGACTTCCTCTCCTTTTGGGACTGGTGGCAGTAATCCTATTTTTGATTCTGTTATTTCGCTATGGCAAACCGTGTCACAGACAAAACACCTGCGACAAGGGAAGAAACAATCCTAGCCATTGGATACCGGGACCGGATATCTAAAATCCTTGGACTGTCCCGACTTAGAGACCTGAACATGACTTGGTTTCTTTCATTTAGACCAATGTGGCAAAGCTGTGTTTTACCTGTATTAAGGTGCTTGCTATGCGGAGAAGAATGCGTGTTGGACACCTGTCTGACGCTACAATCGGATGCGCCAATGGATGCAGAAACTTTGTTGGGTCCGGTCACGGCTCATGCATTGTGCTGTCCCCAGCGGCTACCAATCCTGATGACGGCATTCGTGGAGACTTCACCACTACGATTGAGGGGTAGTGAGGTTCAAGATGAAAGCAGCATCGATCAGGTACAACCTTCTGTCAGCTATGCTGATCAAAACATCAATGGAGGCAATCATGCTCATGAATGCATGGTAACATCTTTTTCCGAGTTAATGGAACTTTCACAGGAAGCTGTTGACAGCTTTTTTGAGAGTCTAAATGATATGATGTTCTCACCAGAGCAGAAATAATGACTTTTGAGCAAGCTAGCACAAGGCGTTCCCAACACCCTGAATTTGGCCTTCAACTTTGATAATAAAGTATCATGAACAATTTTCTCCAGTTTACGGACAGCGGAACATAATTTTTCAGCGGCCCCAAAAATATTTAGCAATTTTCCGGGACACTGATCTTCTGCTTAAAGTAGAAACTATTCTTAGAGAACTATATTTCTATTTTAGGACCTTTAGAGTCATTAGCTGCCCTCTGGCCTGTTCATAAATATTTTATTTTGTGATGAAATGGTCTCGCACTTTTTCTTCTGTATTAAGAGCCATTTCATGTGTTATTTTCAATATTTTATTAATAATGATGTATGAATATGCGTGATTAATTTAGCATTTTTTCTACTGCTTGAGTGCATATAATGCTTATGATTATTTTTTTTCTCGTATATTACATAATTTCAAAATGCATATGGATGTATTTTGGGGTGGTACGGTATACACATACACTAATGCATATTTAATATGTCTAGATTTGTAAATATGGACATAGTCAGCGTGGAGTGGGTGTGATGTATTCCTATAGGTTCTGTATCGATTCCCCTATTCCTGACCCTGTTCTGGTTAATAATTAACTAGCAGCCAACCCACGGTGCAAAAAAACGTTATCTGATTAAGCCACACCACGGCACAGAAACGTGTTATCTGATTAGGTCATAACGCATGCCATCTAATTAGACAAGCACTATTCCTCCAGCCCCTGATAAGGCATACGGAGTTCTCAAAACAAATCAAACCTATGACAACCTGGGAAAATCCCTGCGGCCATTGTTTTGATTTCACCGAGAACTTCAGCAAAAGAATGTGCGAACAAGCCCGTTCGTATGACATCCTTATTGACGTATCTATGTCCATCCTTACGTCAATCTCGACACCTTACAGGTATAAATATTACCGACATTGCCTTAAGCAAACACACGCGGTGGTGACGAGATCGGAGCAGCGAGACGTGCTGAGGAGCCCAGCAGAGAGCGAAGCCCACACGCGTTGCCCCGCCTTCCTGACGCGCTGAGAACGAGACGCTGCTTTTCTCCTGCCGAGAAATCCAGTTCCGGCGCTTCCAAGCAGCCCTCGCAGGCAGCTGGAATATCAAGACCAGAGACGAGAGATACCAGCCCTCAACCATTCTAGATCTCAGGTACAGAACTGAACAACCCCTTACAGAGAATTCTTGAGTCAGTCACTTGGCAAAACAAACTTAACTTAAACTGCTACTTATCTACTCCCGCCCACGTATTAGGCTTAGGTCAGGTACACTGGGGTAGGCGTGGTTAGAAGCACCAGTTGAGTACGATTAGTCAATGTATATATGTATATATCTATTTTATCGATTTTAAATATCATATGGCTTAGAAACCATATCAATGCTTCTGCAGTATTATTTTATACTTCTGCTTTTATTGTATGCACTTTACTTAACCATAAGTATCGCAATAATATCGATTCATTTCTCTTGTACGAGAAAAGAGACTGATCAATAAATACCATCTTTTATTGAACACGCCCGTTTCTTCCTTTTCTCTACAATCTGTTGAAACTAAGAATGCACATACTGACTGAGTAAAATAAGTTGTCTTTTGTTTTCACACGACTCTAGAGATACACTCTTGATTAGGGGAGAGCAAAGTTGTCATGTTCTATGGTTGTCAGAAACGAAATCCCTTCTTGTCTATCCAGGGAAGTTAAACTCCTCCTTGCCTATTCGAGAAAGTTTCTAGTGAACTCTGAGCTAGCTGGCAAAACCAAAAACTTTAAGTCTAATATCGTCAGTAGAAGACCTAGTTAACCTCTGCCCTAGGTCTATACTATTGAAGATATTATTCCAATGCGCTGAGCCTATTGGGATAATAGGAACTACACTACACAAGCAGTGGGGTATCATCTTTAAAAAGGCGTAAAGTATGAGGTAATGTGGGAGAACAGTGTAAACTAATGTTAAAATGCCTGAGGCAGCAATCACAACGGTGCTATAATGTATCCGTATATTGTGATGTCAGACTATCATGTTCTCATGTATATTTGTGCTGCAATAGCAGACTATGGTGTAGCCCCCTGTATGAGAGCCTAGGATGACATTCACAGTGGCTCTCAGTGTCAGGATTGGGACTAAGCAGTCAACCAAGGTGGGGATAGGTCATATTACAGACAGAACATCTCTGGAAGAGGGTGAACATCTCTGGTGGAGGGGGAATTCATCTCGCTAGTGATGCCCAGGGTACGGAATCATTAAGACCCAGGGTGTCCAACTGTAGACGATGTATCCAACGCTGTTCGATTCTGAACAGAGCTTGGTGAGTGATGGAAGTATGGGACTCAAGAACCACCCATTTGATGTTATCGGCTTGGTGGCCATGTTGAACATAGTGTTCGTACAATCTGGTGTGGGTTATGGAGCAACAGATGTATGTTCCATAATTCTCAGTTGCATTTGTCTCATCGTCATGCCTATGTAATGTTTACCACAGGGGCAGGTCAGTAGATAGATGCATCGTGAACTATTGCAGTTCGTATGTTTGTTCAAGTGCCAGGTAAAAGTCTCAGAAAGTTTGATTTCTTTGCATTGTGTTGTTTGTTGACATACAACACAACCGCCACAAGGGTAGTGACCAACCACCGGTGGAAGCCTCCACAAGGTACCCTGGTTGGTGGTGAGCTGAGAATAGCCAAAGCATTATGCAAAAGGTTAGAAAGGGCCTGGCGAGTTAATTACCATGAATCAGACAAAGAAACACTAAAAATCAGCCTAAAGGCATATAAAGAAAGTATTAGAAAGGCCAAGACCGCCTACTATACAGACCGCATTGAGAAGGCGAAGAACTCAGCCAAAGAATTATTCGACACAGTGGTGAGTTTATCATCTCCCAAACCGGTGAAAGAGCAGGCCAATCTTGAACTGTGTGAATCTCTGGCTGATTTCTTTCGGACCAAGGTTCAAGCAATATTCACCTCGCTTGAACATCAGGTGGCCCTTAGTTTAGAGGAAGGGTTCCTCGGGACACCCGCTGCTGATCTTAGGGAGGATAAATTTCTGAGCTTCACGCCAGTAACTTCAGGAGATGTTCTAAAACTCCTAATGGCAACTAAATCTGGATCCCCTCATGATCCATGCCCCACGTCGATTGCCAAACTGGCTGCTGCCCCTATTTCGGACCATCTGTCCAATATATTTAATTTAATGTTCGAGAAAGGCGATTTTCCGAGAACGTGGAAACAGGTATCTATTCGTCCATTAATTAAGAAACCATCGCTGGACACTACAGACCCCAATAACTATAGGCCAATCGCTAGCCTACCTCTGCCGGCAAAACTAATTGAAAAAATCATGAACCACCAGCTCTCTGCCTTTCTGCGGAATTTGAGGGGTCTAGATCCGGCCCAACACGGGTTCAGGGACGGGCACAGTACCGAGACCGCCTTGATTAAGTCCACTGAGGAGGTCCGAAAGATGCTCGATGAGGGAGGCCAAGCAGTGCTGATCCTATTGGATCTGTCTGCGGCCTTCGATACGGTTCACCATGCTATGCTGGTGAACCGATTGGAGGCTTGCGGGATTCAGGGGCAAGCACTTAACACCTTGAAGGCCTTCCTGAAAGATCGGACACAAGTGGTGGCCATGGTAGATTTCGAATCAAGATCTTTCGAACTCCCTGGGGGGGTCCCTCAGGGATCCCCCCTAGCCCCACGTTGTTCAATATCTATGTATCCTCTCTTGCCCCAGTGATTCGTGCCTTCGGATTTGAGTTAACCTCTTACGCGGACGACACTCAGATCGTGGTTTCAGTGTTGCCGGGAAAAGAGCTGGGGGTAGCAGCGAGATTCCAGGATTGTATGTCCGCTGTAAGTTTATGGATGGCAAAACGCTGTTTGAAATTAAACTCCTCCAAGACCGAGGTGCTCACCTTTGGCTCTAATATAAACCTTTGGAGTTCTAATTGGTGGCCTACGGATATGGGTCCGCTACCATCCCCAGTTCAAAAGGTTAAGAATCTGGGAGTTATCATAGATAATCAGTTGACCTTTAAACCCCAGGTAACGGCGTTAACTTCCTCCATACACTGGATACTGAAAACTATCAGGAAGGTTCTTCCCTTTCTGCCAGAGGGAAGTAGGAGAACAGTGGTGACGGCGCTAGTTCTCTCGCGCCTGGACTACTGCAACAGCCTCTACTTAGAGGCTCAACAGGGGGTGCTTAACAAACTTCAGGTCCTACAGAATGCAGCTGCCCGCCTGATCGGGGGCCTGTCCAAGTTCTCATCAGTCACCAAGGAACTGGAAAGGCTGCACTGGCTCCCGATAAGGAAGAGGATTCTATTCAAGTCCCTCTGCATCGTTTTTAAGGCACTGCACGGGGTGGGACCGGCGTTTCTCCAGGAGCTTTTCCAGTGGTACAGACCAGGGAGACAACTGAGGTCTGCCACAATGGGACTGATCAAAACATCACGAATCAGGAAAGTACGCTGGGGAGGCAGGAGCTTTGTGGGAGGCGCAGCGAAAGCTTGGAATTCCCTCCCTTTGTCCCTTAAATCAAACACCAACCTGCTGGCCTTCAGAAAAAATCTTAAAACCTGGCTTTTTTCCCTCTAAACACTAACGTCTGAACCTTTAGGGAGTACCACTTCAGCGCCAGGACACCGACTAGTAATTGTGCGCTTTATAAGTGTTATAATAAATAAATAAAAAATTCGTTTTTTGGGGCGGGTGTGGATAAGGGAATCTTTTAAATTTGCCGTACGCTTGAATGCGAAGCGAGGGCGCGGTATTTCTAGATCCCCTGTGTTCAACAACCCCCAATGTTTGTTGATTGTTTTTTTCAAGGCAGTTGAATTCTGTGTGTAACATGTTACGCAAGTGATGACGTCTTCGTACTCTTTAGGGCGTGTCACCAATAAGGCCTCTCTTGGATTGTTGAGGGCTCTTTTGCGTGAATTGTTAACCAGTCTAGGGGGGTAGCCTCTGTCTTGCAATTTATTTTGAAGCATCCTAGATTCTTTCTTGTAATCAGAGGTTGAGGTACAGTTCCTTCGGATCCTCAGAAACTGTCAGAAGGGGAGGTTTTCCCATATAGATCTTGGATGATTGCTCCCAAAGAGCAATAAGCTATACCTATCCGTCTCTTTCCTATACAAGGAGGTACTCAGTCCCTCCTGATTAAGACTGATTGTGAGATCGACGAAGGGTATCTTGTTGTCTGAGATCGTGGCTGTGAATTTAACGAATTGATTTTGATGGTTAATCCACATACAGAAGGCTTCACAGCTCTCCCGGTCCCCATGCCATAGGACCAGAATATCATCAATATACCTGCGCCACATTGTGATGTTTTGGTTGTAAGGGTTGTTTGCTGAGTAGATGTGGTTGCTCTCAAAAGTGGCCATGTAGATACAGGCTAGGCTAGGGGCAAAAGTCGAACCCATAGAGGTCCCCTGGATCTGGTGGTATAGTTGAGACCCATATTGGAAAAAATTCTCAGTTAATGCAATGCTAGCACATGCCATTATGAAGGAAATGGGTGTTGGTGAGCTCCAATCCTCCAGCCGGAGGGTTTGCTCAACTGCGTCCAGGGTGGCCTGCTGTGGAATGTTCGTATATAGGGCCTCCACATCTAAAGTTAGGAGGAGGTCCACATTCTCTCTGCCCTCGATGGATTCGATGAGGCGAAGGACATCCCTAGTATCTTGGAGGAAGGATGGTATCTTCCTCACTATGGGTTGTAAGAATACATCGCAAAATTTGGACAGCGGCTCGAGAAGTGACCCTATGCCGGACACTATCGGTCTCCCGGGGGTTGGGGTGGTACCCTTATGTATTTTAGGAAGGGTATAGAAATACGGGACGACCGGGTCCTTTGTGACCAGAAACTCTGCCTCGTTTTTCGAGATCCATTCATTTGTTTCCCCTTCCATAACTAAACTAGTTATGGCGGTAGTCAGTCTAGGAGTGGGATCTGATGGTAGTGGTCTGTAATGGCTAGTGTTGGCAAGCTGGCGTTTACATTCAGAATCATAGTCTGTGATGTTTTGAATCACAGTAGCTCCACCTTTGTCTGCTTGTTTGATAACGATGGAGCAGTCATTACCCAGACTCTGTACAGCTGTCCTTTCCCTCCTGCTCAAATTGTTGAAGACTGGTAGATTAGGCTTCGTCTTCATGGATTTAAGAACTGCCTTTTCAAAAACCAGGATCTCGGGGGGAACCATGCCATCAGTAGGGTTGAACGTAGAAGGTTTACGCAACCCAGTATCCAATGAGACGTTCTCAGGTCTATCACCAAAATAGGCTCGTAAGCGTATTTTCCTAAAAAACTGTTTAATCTCACACATTTCAGTGAAACTATCAGGGGTGGGAGTGGGGACGAAGCCTAGACCTTTTTCAAGTACCACCGTCTCAGTGGGGGTCAATGGTCTACTGGAGAGGTTAACTATTAAACTCTTCTCCCTCGGGTTGTGCTCCTCGTCTCCACTGACGTCGATGCTGTTTGTTGATCTTGGAATTGTACCCCTTTCTGATTTCCTCGCCTTCGCCCTCTTCCTCTGCCCCATCCTCTGTCGTGAAAAGGGGGGTTCATGGGGAAGAACTGTGGTGGCGGACCCTGAGGATAGAACGGATATTGCCAGGGGGGTATCATTTGCGGTGGCCCTTGGAACATTTGGCTTTGATTAAAACCTTGGCTCCATCTCTGCTGCTGCTGATTCTTTTTGTTATTATATGCTGGATTGCCCCCGCTGGAATCACTACTGGAGGAGCCCCTCCGGTTATTAAATTCAGAGCTCTCGTCAGAAGAGTAGCTAGTCTTTTTATTGGAGTATCCTTCCCTTAGGTTAGGATAGACCTTTTCCTTATCAAATTTTGAAACATCCTTTTGGAGTTTAGTCATTTTTTGTTTGAGTAGAAACTCTTGGCTGTAGGAAATTTCTTGGTTGATTTCTGCCAGTCTCGTAGTGAAGGGAGTTTTAGTTAAAGTGCCCTTGATGGCAGTTTCCAAGGCCGTAATTTTAGCTAGAAGTGCATCCGCCAGTCTCTTGGCTGTTTTAACTATTAGGAACAGAAGGTCCTTGGTGCACTTCCAGGACACCTGGCACCATTCCCCCTTAAACTGACTATCCTCAAGGAAGAGTCTTGGTATGATGGTTACCAGGAGTCCTTGTGGAGCTATTTTGGCCCTTAGGTATTCAGTCATCATGATACCGTGGACAGTTATCCTTAACCATTCCTTTTTCAATCCAGTAAGTGTAGACCAGTCATCATTAGTGGAGTTGGAGGCAGTAGCCCCTCCAGCCCCAAAGGGTGGAACGGCTGATCTTAATGCCTCAGCTATAGCCTCTTCATCGAAACTCAAGCCAGGAATGTCCTCCATATTGGGAAGATCGCCACCGGTATGTGAGAATGACTACTGAGCTTGAGAAATATTTAAAAATAGAGTGAATAACAGGCGGCCTTATGAGGTAACCAGAGAATGGTTCCGCAGGCTGCTGGTCCTCTCAGTGAAAGTTATCACTGTAGGTAACCCTCAAGGTTCCATGGGTAAACCCACGCTTGGAATTTGGTACAAAATAAGGAACCAGTGGTGGATAGTGTTTAACGGGGTCCAGAGTATATGTCCAGATAACTTATAAGCAAAAAAGGATACTAAGTTCCCCGGAGACAAGAAGGAGGTATGGGAATGTGGAAACAAAAACAAAGTCAGGGAACTGGATGTTCCCTTGTTGGAACTAGGGGACCTCACACACCCAGATATTTAGGTGTCATGCTTCATCATTGGTCTCCTGCTCCTCGTCAGACTGGCGCTGCAATGTCTGACGGGCGCCGTAGGCGCTCTTTGTTGGAGATCTTTTGTTCCAGCCAATAGTTTGAGTGCGTGTGAGGGGTCTGGTGGTAGTGTAGTCGTGAGGGGAAAGTGAGGTTTAAAAGGAGGTGAGTCAGTCCACAAGGGACTTTTATTCGGGTGGCTGACTCCCTTATTAAAAGGGTGGGAGGGGAGAAAGGAACTGTTTAAATGACAGTGGACTGACTCAACCCTCTAAAAGGTCGACATGTTTCATGCCTGTCTGGCAATTCTTCAGGACCTCGATAGTTATGTACTACACAGTGAAAGTATTAATGAAAATTAGAAGTAAAAGATACAACCTCACTGGGTCAATCAGGGAGCAAGCCAACAGGTCCTACTCTAAGGGGGAACCTAGAAGAAATATGTAGAGGAAGACCACTTTAGCATTAAGTGGAGACAATTTCTACTAAACCTAGGATCCAAAAAAGTGCTCCATAACCCATGCATCAATAATCCTTGAGGTATGTACCTCCAATTACACAATAGTGGGCATGGTTTTAGTAACATGTCCACTCATGAAAATTATGGCAGTGCAATACAGGGTTAAAACCAATAACACTAGACAAAAAGAGGTTACCACAACAATAATTAATGACTGGTTTTGAGCTTACCCTAAAAAACAACCCTGAAGGGCCCCGCAGTCTGTTCCCGTGGGGCTGTTCGAGGACGTAGAATACCTGTAAAAGGAGGAACAAATACAGGAACCCCGAGGGTTTGTTAAAAAAAGGATAGTTTATCACAGTGAGGCCAGGTGGGTAACCGGACGCTCGGCCTGACTGGAAGGACTGTGAGTAAATGAAGGGAGGGACCAGAGAGAACCATCTCAGTCCCCCCTACTCCCTGACCCGCCGGCCAGCCCTGCCAGCGGATAGCCCTGCACAGCATGCAGCAGGAGGATCAGGAGTGTGACCAACCCCGCCTCCGCGCTCGGGCAGTTTGGGTCCGGAAGGGTGGTCCCCGCCCGCACACCGGCACAAAGGTGCGGAAGGTAATGCCCCTCCCGGTCCCAATGTGTGCCGCCTCTGCTGGGCACCCGACGGTCAGGTGCATGTCCACCAGACCACAGAGAAGGGATTACCGCAATGTCACTCTCACCGGTAGGGCCATTCACGTAATCGCAGTGTCCACTGCGTGCATCCCCACACACACGCAAACACGCTTACCTGGATCAGTGAACAGCAAAGGTGGAAAGACCAGCCACCATGATGTCTCTGACTAATCTCGTACTAGAATGAGTGATTGAAGCAACGTGTGCGAACTGTTATCTTAGCGGCTTCATCAGCCATGGAATTTCCTTTAACCTGAACTTTAACACATTGATTACTCAATTCATGGATACATGAGCCCGTGCTGCACTGTACAATCCCCTAGGGACTGTGTGTGTGTTTTCTCAGGACGGAGCTTAACATCATGCATGCATTCCTTTAAGATTGAGCATGCAGCGGGGTATTGGTGGCTTGTCCCTACGGCAGGCTGAGCATATCCATCAGTGTACATGGTGTAAACATATCGATCTAGAGGCATTATTTCATTCGGCATAGGATATTCGTACTTGTATTGCAGGAATGCTTGTTTTTCTAATGTACAATCAAATCTGTAATCTACATCTGTTGCAGTGAGAGATTTAGCCCATTGAATCCATTGTGGATGTAAAGCTTTAGCATTTGGAAGGCTCGCTTTTGAAAAAGACCCTAAAGTTGGAATCAGGGTTACGACAATTATGCATTTACCCTGAGCTAGTGCTTGTTTTCTCACTACAGCATTCTGTACCACTGTGAGAATTTTCTCAGTGGGTGCAAAACGCATTTTAGCGTTTGTGTATAAATGTGATTTGTATGCAATTGGTACTGTATCACCTTCATGGAAAGTGATATAGGTGTACCCAATTGGCCCAGTGACTCAGCGGATTACCAGTTTGGTTGTGTTTACACATGTGTGCAAATGTTTGGAAGCTATCATATCAGCTTGTATGGAAATTAAAATGTTTGTATGTTCCTGTGTCCAATGAATGATTGAAAATTATGGTCTAATTAAGTCATAGAATGGTTATACTCATTCTGCATAATCCAAAATGTAAGTTCTGCCAAATTTAAAAAATCCTAAAATGGATTGAAATCTTTTCTCAGTTGTTGGAGGTTGGAGCAATGCACATTTTCCTAAAAAATGCCTTCACTTGACAACTCGTATCCCAGAAACAGGACACTGAGATGGGCAATTTTTGATTCTTTTAAATTAAATTTGTAGCCCACACGAGCAAACCCTAGAATTATATGGTCTACTCTGTCCAAGTGCTCCATGAATTCATCATCTATCAGATAAATATCCTCTACGTCGGACAATGCCTCCTCATCAAAATGTTGAAGTAACTATTTTACTCTGGCTGAAAACAGCCCAGCACTATTCTTATACACTTGAGGTGTTGGCAAAATTGATGCTGTGAACCTAGCCCTGAAAATGCTGTCAAGTACCCTTTCAAGCATTATACTCTGGCAGAAGAATCCATTTGAGATGTCTGGTGTTGTTTTATATTTCTTCCGCACAATTTTATTTATTAGTGTGGCACTATGTGCATTTTGTACTGCAATTGTGCGGGTGGATGTATTTAAATGCCAGTAGTCTAACACTTTACCATATGACTTGTCCAGTTTCATTACAGGAAACAAGGTAATATTCATTGATGATGTGCAATTTTTCTATTAAACCTTGGTACTCAGGTTTTTCTAGGATTTCCCTGACTTGTTTTTTAGCTTCAGGTTTAATTGGGTACAGTCTTGTAAAATTACCATTTCCCCCAAAGGGCACTCCATAATGAACTCAGGTGTCAAATCCTTTTCAGCCAAAAGAATATCATAACCATATGTTAAGTTCTCCCAAAAGAGAGCCTTGATGTTCCTGGGTATGGCCCCCTCCATGCAGTGTTATTTTGTATAAATGATGGAGGACACCTACCCATGTATCAGTTGTTTTCACTGTGATATGCTCACTCAGTGATTCTACCGCCAGATTATCCATCAGGTTCTGGTGAGCTATTGTGACTTCTGCCGCACTGGCCAGCATCATCACTGCCCATTCCCTGTCCTCAGTAGCCTGGGCATGTGTTATTTTAAACCAAGCTACCTTCTTCTTTTTAAATTGAGGTTTAGGAGTCTTTTGTGTGTCTTCTTGTTTTAGGATGTAGTCTGAAGTGCAATGTGTTTCCCTTTTTGCCTTCACACGCTCATCTGATCTGCGCTCTGACCATCCACCTCTCTTTTACCGTGTATCGGATGAATCATGAAAGGAACGAGACCAATGTGAATCAGTATCCTGACATCTGTCAGGCTTTTTCATTTTATCACAGGTTCTCAGATTGCATTTCTTTTCAGCAGTTTCTTGTTGAGGAGAGCCACCCCGTGATTGTATCTTGTTTTTTTTCTTGTTTTTGTTTTCTGGTCCCATTTCTTTACAAGAATTGGGTGCTTGCTTAGGATTCTCCTTTTCAGAATTACTCTTAACCTGTGGTTTCTTAGGTCTGGCTCCCAAATGATCTCTAACTAGGTCAGCTCTTTGTCTCTGTCCTCCTCCAATATAACCATCATCGGCGACCTTAATATACATTTTGATGCCACGGAGTTACCAGCGGTTAGTAGTTTGCTGGACGATCTCGAAGCAGTGCAGTTATCTCAACTGGTCCGTCTTCCGACCCATGAGGGTGGCCATATCCTTGACCCGGTGTTCACTAACCTCCAATTGGTCGAGGTCTCTCCTCCTAGACCCATGGGTTGGAGTGATCACCATCTTATCGAGCTTTGTGTTACTATGGTAACACGCTTTACAGGGAAGCCTGATAAAACATCTTTCAGGCGCCCCTGGAAAAAGCTCAAACTAGAGGACCTCCACCGTCTTTTGGCCACCACTCCTCCGGTTCTTAAAGATGACGTTGCAACTGGTTACAACATCTTCTGCGCCTGGATTGTTCAAGCGCTTGATGCACTCATTCCGGCCAAATGGAGCAGAAATCGCTCTTCTCAACCTAACCCCTGGTACTCGGAGGCACTTAGGCGGATTAAAGTCACCTGCCGTCAAGCCGAAAGAGCGTGGAGGAAAAACTCTGACAGAGATCTAAAGGCACATTACCTGGCTAGGGTTAAGACGTATCATAGAGCTGTCTGCCGGGCCCGGGCTGACTACTATGCTGGAGAGTTCCAGGCTAGCTCCAACCCGTCCAAACTGGTCTTCAAGGTCTTGAAGGAGCTCACAGCGAACAGACTTCCTACTACGGAGATTTGCTCCCTTGCTCACTGTGAGTTGTTAGCTAGCTTCTTTGTGGAGAAGGTAAACACCATCTATCGCTCTTTTCCTAAAGCTGATTCTGACAGTACGACCGTTACATTGCGTACATCACAGTGCTTGGTTACGCTTCCCATACCATCGGAACTGGAGTTTAATCTCCTAGCGGCCAAGGTTAAGTCTGGTTCGCCGGATGACCCTTTGAGACCGGCCCAGTTTCTGGACTCGGCGTCTATTTGCCTCCCACCGATCCGACAACTGGTGGATCAATCCCTTACCACCGGATCAGTGCCACCTAGTTGGAAGGCGGCCTGTGTAATGCCCATCATAAAGAAGCCGGGACTGGATCCAGTGAAGCCGGAGAGTTATCAACCTATCTCCCTTCTTCCATGGGTGACAAAGATCACAGAGGCCCATGTGAATAACATCTTAACGAAACATCTGACCTCTGCACACCTACTGGATCCCACACAGAATGGTTTTAGATCTGGCCATAGTACAGAGACGGCACTCCTATATATGGTTGAACATCTCCGCTCTGTACTAGATGCAGGTCAAATGGCGGCACTGGTCTTATTAGACCTCAGTGCCGCCTTCGACACTGTATCCCATACCATTCTTGTCCGCAGGCTTGGTGAGGCTGGCATATCTGGCAAGGCGCTGGATTGGTTCCAATCGTTTCTTTCGGAACGATCCTTTCAGGTAGTAGTGCCACCGTTCAGATCAAAACCTCACGCCATTACTCAAGGAGTTCCGCAAGGTTCGGCGTTGAGCCCCACTCTTTTCAACTTATACGTCCAACCTTTGGCGGCGGTTGCGAAGAGTTGGGGTCTCACAATGGTATCTTACGCCGATGATAACCAGCTGGCAGTGGTTCTCAATGGGGACTCTGACCAATTGGCATCAAACTTTGCGGATGGTTTGAGGGCTGTTGCTGGCTGGCTTACCACCAACTGTTTACAGCTCAACGCCCTCAAAACCGAGGTGATGGTGTTAGGGAAACATCCAGATCTGTGGGGCGCGAGCTGGTGGCCTAACGAGTTGGGACCCCCCCCTAAACCGGTCGCCGAACTTAAAAATCTTGGCGTGTGGCTGGACTCCAAACTCACCTTCTCGTGTCATACTAAGAAGGTGGCATCTACATGCTTCGGCATCTTGCGTGGTTTGAGGCCTATCCTCAAATTTTTTGATGCCCCCACTCGCCAGTTGGTGATTCAAGCCAGCATTGCATCAAGGCTCGACTACGCAAGTTCACTGTTTTTGGGTGCCAATCAGGCGGAGGTCCTGCGACTCCAACGGGTGCAGAACGCGGCTGCCTGGGCTCTGGTAGGCCTGCCACGGTTCTGTTCAGCCCGCAGTACAATTTGTAAATTACATTGGCTGCCAGTAATCAGGCGCATAGAGTTTAAGACTCTGTGTTTCGCGTTCAAAATCCTCAAAACCGACACCCCTACCATTCTCCGGCATCTTTTGACCTTGTATACGCCATCTCGTAGCCTTCGCTCTGCGGGTCAAAATTTAGCACTTGTTCCGCGTTTTAAAAAATGTAGACTAGGTGGTCGTTCTTTTACTGTGTTGGCCGCCAGGCTATGGAATGCGCTTCCTGCGCACATTCGAGCCTTAGAAGATCTTTTAGTTTTTAGGAAGGCTGCTAAAACGTATCTCTTTCCCCTGTCTTATTAATATTCTTTGACCTTTTTTACTCTGTTAGTTGTGTTGCCTTTTCAGCTATAGCGCCGGGACGCCCCTTCGCTGGGGCAGCTGTGCGCTCAAAAAACTAAGTAACATAACATAACATAACTAGCTTAGCATGTGTTTCTTTGATAATTTTAGGCAATTACCACTCCTGCCAGGCAGGACTGAACTCCCTCAGGCATTGATGTGCAGCTAAAACATCTGCCTCCCCTTTTATGATACTGCAGCAAAATTACCCATCAGTTTCATCCCTAAGTCCTGGGAAGATGCTGCCCAGTACTCATTCATAAGCTGTTCCAATACGTCTGGTAAGACAGCCAGTGAAGGGGTACCTTGTGTTCTAGTGTAAACGGTACCCCAAGTAGCACAATCTTCCACTGGGGAAGTCATCACCATTGGTGTTCTGTGTTTTTCCTGCAGGCCCATGTGGGGAAAAACTGCTTCATGCTGGCCTGTTATCCAGAACGGAATTTGGTCTCGACTGGTGGGAATCTTTCCCATTACGGCATTTAGCGTTTGCGGGCTGATACCAGTGGTAGACAATTGAGGTTGTACAGCCTGAGCAGTCCGCGTAGGGTTAATTGTGAGTGTTCCATTATGAGCTATATAAGATTTCTGAATTTTTTTACTAGATCTTCAAATAGTGTTGGTGTATCTGCTGCATCTAAATTAGCAATATTAGGATGCGGTGTGTAAGCAGCTAAGAGCGGCCAAGTCGCTCCTTCTTCACTGAGCAGACCAAGTTTCACGTTTTGTATGGTGTGTGGGAGGGTGCTTTTAAACTAAGCCTGGGCAGCGAACTCTGCTCCGCCAGTGGAGTTTGCAGAGGTTTGCCAAGTCCGTGTTCCATTAGGAAGATTGAGCTCAGGCAAAACTCCGCCTCCGTGGCGGATCGGAGTTAGCCCCTTAGTCCTTAGGCCACGTCCCAAAATAAAAAAAAAACTCAGTGGAACTCCGCTCTGCTCCGCCCCAGCCACCTCAATTTTTTTTAAAAAGGGAACAAAAACACTTACCTGCTCTCTGGCTTCTCTGGGCTGCCCTCCGCCTCTCTGCGGTGTCTCCTCCTCACCACCATTAACCCCCTCAGTTGTATGTCTTGCATGGACTGCACATGCGCAGTCAATGCAAGACATAAAACCTAGGGGTTTGCGACTGACGATGAGCACTGCGGTGAGGAGGAGAGACCACGGCGAGGAAGAGGGCAGCCCAGAGACGCCAGAGTGCAGGTAAGTGTTTTTTTCCCCTTTTTGAAAAATTTGGGTGACTGGGGCGGAGCAGAGCTGAGTTCCACTGATTTTTTTTTTTATTGCCGTGGTACTCTGCAGAGTGCCACTCCGGGTGCTTCCGCCCACCCTTACTTTAAACCAATTTATGTGTTCTTAGTAAATTAATGGCATTTCTATGTCCACATATGGAAAATATTCCTCTGGTGTTTCATCTTCAATGTATTTGTGAAACACTTTTCTGCGAGCATCCGCAGCCGGGAATGTAACCCAAGAGTAGAAAATCTCTGTTCTGAGTGCTTTGTGTGCCTCAAACATGAAGGTAACGTCTCCACCCGTTGCTGGGAGACCATATTGTAGTAACTTCATAGTAAAAACGATACCCTTTTAGGCTTACAGTGACGCATAAATTATGCAAAAAAGAAGCAGAGCACTCTGGGTAGTTCTCTACTTAGGTGGAAAGGAGCTCCAGTATAGAGCGCCCTCAACACCAGCAACACTCTAAATTTGCTCACCTCAAATGTCTGCTTTTCTATCAAAGTCTTTATGCGTAGGATTAGGACAGTGCTATCCACACCGAAATAGAAAGGGATAAAGTATTTTGCCATTTTTACACCAGTTTTGAAGCATTGGACTAGCACAGTGCTATCCATGCCGAGCTGTAAAATGACAAAAGAGTTTTACCACTCCAGGCACAGTATTACAGCTTTAAATTGGTAAAATACCAACAAAACCAATCTGAATTGAATAAAAGCAAACCCTGGCACTTGTTTCACTCTCATTAGAGCTCTTCAAAGAGGTATAGCTTTTTCCAGACACAAGGGAGCATTCAGTATAAGTCAAAAGAATACCATTTCAGACTTTAAGTGACGCACAAATCATGCAAAAAAAAAGCACTTCAACACCAGCAACACTCTAAATTTGCTCACCTCAAATGTCTGCTTTTCTTTCAGTCTTTGTCCCTTTCTATCTCGGCATGGATGGTTTGCACTGTGCTAATCCTATGCCTAAAGACTTTGATATAAAAGCAGACATTTGAGGTGAGCAAATTTAGAGTGTCACTGGCGTTGTGGGTGCTCTATACTGGAGCTGCTTTCCACCTAAACTTGAGAACTACCCAGAGTTCTCTGCTTCTTTTTTGCATACCTTCATATTAAGTGGATGTCAGCAATTTCTGAATTATTTAGAGCGACTACTTCAACCCCATTTTTATCTCCGGTATCTCCATGTTCTGACATTGTTTTTTAAAGAAGAAGAACATTTCTAAATGAATGTATGGAGATCGGGTATGCACAATTTGGGAACATCCTAACCTATAAGCTTGAATAACCTACAGCCAATACATAGGGTATACCTACTCAGCTGAGGTGGATTTCTCTTCCCACCACGGATGTCTCTGGTTTGGCGGTGAGTAGGGGTCTCTGAGAAAAGCACAACTGAACTATTCAGATAGACCCTCAAATAGGAACCCGACTAACGTTGCTGGCACCATGTTGTGTGGTTCCCACTGATCTGCAGGATCTGCACATTTGTTAGATAATATAAACTTTGGGTGAGGTGTCAGAGTGATTCTATACACCTCGCAGGATATGTTGGCCTAGAGACTAGCTAGCTCACAGTGCCTTCATAAGACCCCCTAACCTTATCAGGGCACAAATAGTTTATGGCAACCACTGACAAGCCGGACACTTCAAGGATCGTGGTATCCGAATAGAACCTTTCGCTCACTCACTCGTGCTTTCTTGTGCTCAGATAAATAAACAGAGTATACACAGTGGGACATTTTCAATATATTTATGAACCAACTTTATTCTTCCATAGAATACATGTGCTGCGATAATCAGTAGACAGAAGCAGATGAAGGCAAAAGCAGATGAAAGTGATTACAAGCACCAAAAGAGTAAATAGTAGATACAGTTCTATCATGGTGCTAAAAACAGTGTGTATATGCGGGCAGATAAGCAAGGCAGTAATCAGGTGTACTCCTACTATGCAAACCCTAGTCTGCGTGTATGTAGAGTATGTGTAGGTGTGAAGCCAAGTATCCCCTCAAGGGACAACCCAACCCCATTACCTGTTCGGTGAGATTGAAGGACCCTGTCACGAACTGGACACCCCTCACAAGATGTCAGACCACGGCATAGTGACGTCTCAGCATGCAAGGACCCTCGGTGTCAGCTGAAGTGCCTCCTTTGCTAATCTTTTGGGATGCTAATTATTAATATTAGAAAGCATCCTTGTGATGTACATATAGATTAGCAATATTATGAATATGTACATAGCACTATCACCCCATAGAAGAAGATAGGACAACATTTGTATATAGTGCGTAAAGAGGCCTTGTACATGGTGTCTGAGGCACTGTGATAATGTTATGCGAAGCTAGATATGTACACAAAGTAGTTTCATAGAAACATTGTTGGACAAGCAAATATGTGCAAAATGTCACAGCAGAAATGATATTGTGCAAAATTAGGACAATGTAAGAAAATGTGGAGCTTCGTTACTTGGGTCTAACCAGGGCACCTAACACTGTCACCTCAGTGATCAGGATCTCATTCTCTTCCTCACTAAAGTCTAATTTCTTCTTCCCCAGGAAGTCTGCCTGGACATCCTGGCTCGTGCTAGAGTTGTTGGGGTTTTTGTCCTGGCTGCTGGTCTCTTCTCCCTGTTCCATTACTGCCTTCAGTAAAATCTGGTTTATTTTTTGTAATTTGCATCGTTTTTATCAATTTTTTCATATTACAAGCAGTAAAAAGTGGCGCTGAGGTTGTTTGGCTCGCGTTACGTGATGCGATTCTGCCTTGTGACACTTTTATGAGAGAAGAATCAATTTTTGCAGTGCCATAATGCCAGCTCCACCATAATTTTTATTTTCCGTACCTCGCAGCTCGATATAGTGTGCCATACCATATATATGGTGCATCCATTTTGCAAAACGAATTATGTATTTTTTCGTAGTTGCTTTTGATGCATCACTGTTGCAGCGCAGCAATCACCACTTCTTGTAAATTAGGCCCTTAATGTACTATGTATACTGCATTTCTCTTAGTCAGGAGCAAACATGAATCAGATAAACTGGCAAAGGACTCAACCAGACCTGTTACTGGTCTAGAAGAATGTAATCACTAATATTAACCAGAGTCACAAGTATTTAGTATGTCTGGTTGAAATTTAAATGATGCTGGTGTAATTCACATAATTTGGCGATTTCTGCATTACACTTTTTAAGCAAACTTCCCACAACTTAGCGTAAGTATACAGCGAATGGTGCAATTTGTGATCACACCCTAACAACAGAAAGCAAGTGATTGTTCGCGTTGTTTTAAAATGTGTCCTCCCACCAAAAATTGACGCGTTTCCTACTAAAATATAGCAGTAAAAGATAGATTTGATTTAGTATATTTATGCATAATTCCATGTACTTATGCAGAATTTCATATAATGATATAAAACCAAATTACGAAAATTTCCTTCATCCTAATATTTAAGTGACTGAGCATTCCTATACACATATAACTAAATGTGTGTCTTGTCATATTGCTTCTGTTATTTATGTAGTGTTAATGCATGACATTTTCAAATAAGTGCTCTTCTCAAGCAACCAATTAATAGCCTTCCTTTGCCATTCACAAGAAAAAACATTCCTGATTGCCATAGGAAGAGTTTCAAAGACCAGCATTGTTTGCACATTTCAAAGTAGAGTTGTCCAGATCCTTTATGGTGAAAAGGCCATATACAGTTGTTATTTTGGTCTCCAGAAATGCCAACAGCTGATGTAAGAACATGTTTCTGTTTAAATAATGAAACGTTAATAACATAAGAACTTGTTTTTGCATTGTTCTTAGTACTGCAGCTGTAGCATATTCAAATATTCCAAATTACAGGGCTTTTTTTTAGAAAGTGTAATAGTACTTCAATTATTAGCACTGGTGGGTGAAAAGCGGAGATGGTATTTCAGCTAAGGATTATACCAATATAATGCATGGAAGCCTGCAATCACAGTATAAAACTGTCTTTTATTTCCTAATTACAATCTAGTTGTGACGACTCTATACACCTGTAATAATGAATGTAGCTGCAAAACTGTAGTAACTTATTTCAGTTAAGTTGTGACGTTATAATGTCTGCTGACAGAGCTAGCAGTCAAAGTGAATTGCAGGTCACAGAGTTTCATTACAACTGATGTTTAAACAATTTTCAGTTGTTATGGCGATATTGCTAATTATAGGACAGGGAATATTGATCTACAATTTAATACTAATTCACGCTACAGCCTTTTTCCAATCTAACTTACATGAAGCTGGTACTAATATATTTTTTCAACAAGTTACTACCTGCTTTTTTGGTGAGTTTAATTTTGCGCTACAGATTTCACTTTTATTCTTCATGCCTGCAGACATAATATCTCTTTAATGTGAAGGAGCAAGACACCGAGAATTTAAGCGATTTGTAAGATGGGTGATTGTTTGACCATTTATTATAAGGAATAAAATTACTTTTTTATTTTATCCTATGTAGGTACACTTTTTTATTGTATACGATTGACCTGGAAATTCAATATACATTACCCTTTGCATAAAATCTGCAGCTTTTTACTGGCCTATGTCAAAGTGTTGAGTCCGTATTTGCATATGTATAAACCCCGCTTCCCTACACTCTCAAATGCCAGCGCTCAAATCTTCCAGTTCCGACATTTCTTATCTGCACTAAGAAGTTAACAGCTGCTAAAATATTATCACTGACATAAAGTAGAAATGTGCAAAATATCTCCATTCCAATTCATACTCCGCTCCCTAATCTTCAAACATTGTGTTTTAAACAGTTTGAGTCAGCAGTTACCGTGCCTGAAATAATGAATAGCTCATTTTGGTTCCCTCCTGATAAGCTGCAAATCTGAAATGGCATTTTCATTTGTGAATTTACATTCCGAGTCACTCAGTTTTATATTCAGTTCCTCTGACTACCAATTTTTCAGATTGCAAAATAGCCATATTTAGGTGTGGGGATACCGGCTAACCTGAATTAATGATCTGGCTTGCCAGTATCCCAACTCCTAAATACTCTTATTCTGAGTTTTTATCCGAGAATAGGCAATAACATGTCGACCTAGAATTGTCAAACCCTTTTCTGCACACAGAGTCCTTATTTTAGGCAATTCAGTTCCCATCTGACATCTGTTCTCGGCAGGTGGTAAACAGTGGTGGAGGGCTAGAGTACGATTTGAGATGGGCTATTGATGGTGTCAGCGGAGAGGGCAGGCTGTGGGCTGGCAGAGGGGAGGGTGTCATGCTCCTTCTGCACGTAATGGGGTTCGATCGGAAATAGTCATATTTCCAGGGAAGGTGTCATGCCCTGGTCACCGGGGCCCACCCTACACCTGATATAGGCAATAAGTTAATTTTGAAACACCTGCTAGGAAAAGATAACATGGCTCAGACCCAAGAGCACATATCAATAGTGCAAAATCACTTAATGCTAGTTAATGGCCATGTACTGCTTGTGCTCAGAACACATAAAATCACACAATGCATAGCTGATTAACCTACGCCGACGACACCCAGCTGATACTCTCCCTCACCAAAGACCCAGCCACCGCCAAAACCAACCTTCAGGAAGGAATGAAAGACGTCGCGGAATGGATGAAGCTCAGTCGGCTGAAATTGAACTCAGACAAGATGGAGGTCCTCATCCTCTAACAATCCCCATCTGCATGGGACGACTCCTGGTGGCCCACAGCGCTGGGCGCCGCACCGATGCCCACGGACCACACACGCAACCTGGGATTCATCCTGGACTCCTCCCTCACGATGACCAAACAAGTCAACGCCATCTCATCCTTCAACACCCTACGCATGCTCCGAAGGATCTCCCGGTGGATCCCAACCGAAACCAGAAAGACGGTCACCCAGGCCCTCGTCACCAGCCGACTGGACTACAGGAACGCCCTTTATGCAGGAACCACAGCCAAACTTCAGAAACAACTTCAGCTCATACAAAACGCCTCCGCACCACTCATCCTCGACATCCCTCGCCACAGCCACATATCTGCCCACCTGAGAAACCTGCACTGGCTCCCCGTCAGCAAGAGGATCACGTTCAGGCTCCTCACCCACACACACAAAGCACTCTATGACATGGGCCCCGAATACCTCAACAAACGCCTCTCATTCTACACTCCCACCCGCCAGCTCCGCTCCGCCAACCTCGCCTTCGCCACCGTCCCACGGATCCGCAGAACCACCACCGGAGGAATATCTTTCTCCTACCTGGCCGCCAAGACATGGAACTCCCTCCCCGCACACCTACGATGGACCCAGGACCATCTCACCTTCAGGAAACAACTCAAGACCTGGCTATTCGAGCAGTAGCAGCTGTCCCTCCCCCACCCCCTCAGCGCCTTGAGACCCTCGCGGGTGAGTAGCGTGCTCTATAAATGTATTATTGATTGACTCTGCACTTTTCCCCTTGTAACCAGTAGTAACATGCGTGTACTCTCTCCAATACACATGGTTACATTGGTTTACAGCTGAGTGGCACATTTATTTACTTCTAAGTCCCTTGTAAATGGCACTTCATATATTCAGGGCTAGTAAACGAAAAGCTAATAGTTGGCTGCAGCACCAGTGCCACTCACGAAAGTAGCAGTATGAACCATGTCTCAGGCACCCCACTTCAGCCTGTAGTACAGTTTTAAACTGCCATTTTGACCTGGAAAAATAAACCTTTTTCCAGGACTAAATCTTCCTTCTTAAATCTTTTAAGTCACTTCTACAGTGGGAAATATATGCTCATGCTCATGGGGCAGGGTGCTTGGCATTTCAGCGGTGTAACAGAACTTTAGGAGGCCTCACTGCAAAGTACAAAGGGGGGGCCTCCCTCACTCCGGCCCCAGTCAGGAGGTCTCTGCTGCCACCTGTGCACAGTGCTGGAGGGGTCCCCCAGGAGCTACAGGGACGCTCCGCACTGCAGTGCTGTGGGGGGCGATTGTTACGCCACTGATTTAAAAAGCCAGACATGTGCACATATGATTTACATGTCTTGACAGTCGAAAACACATAGGGCAAGATTTACAGACCATTTGCACTGGGTTTGCATCACAAAAGTGACACAAACCTGTGCAAAATGTTTTTGTTGGCCTTACTTTACAGCACAAAACTTGCTTTGCACTGTAAAGTTGCCTAAAAGTAATGCAAAGCACTGGTTTGCATTACTCTGGATCAGAGGGGCATTACATGGGTCGTTCATAGCTGTTCCCATGCAACCACCCATGCTTTTGAATCAAAACCCTGTCTACTAACAATAGTAGTCAGGGGTTTGCGCCAAAAAATAACACCACATCAGGCATGAAAAGGAGAACTACATGTATTGCCCCTTTAATTTCCGACTTTGCATGTGTGCTGCACTGTACAGCGCACCTACAAAGCATGAACAGTTTTATGGTTTGTTTAGGCATAGTATTTTGTACTTGAAGGGTATCCTTACAGTACAAAACCTATACTAGACTTATACAGGCACCTCTGCACTATGGTGCAAAGGTGTGTGCATGGTATTCAGCAGTCTGTTGTGATCTACAGAGATATGATGTAGAGGGCCATATCTCTGTAGATCTGGTGCTTTCCTGCTCTACCTGTCACTCAACGCAGCACAGAAATATTGGGTGCTCTGCTGTGTTGTGCGACATGGTCTTAAATCTATCCCAAAAGGTTTTTCACTTAGCAAGGCTATCTCTCCTACAGACTAATACTGGGTACCTTATTACACTTCATAATATAGAGAAAAAGTTATTCCATTCATTTCAATTTTAATTTAAAAGCATCCTTGATGGTAAAGTCAGATTTTAAGTTACTGTTCTGAAAGTGTCACTTTTAGAAAGTTAGCACATTTCTGCCTTAAGCAAATGTGTCTTTCTGACTGCACCCAGGGTCATTCTAAAGTACTACTGTGGAGTGGTGTGTATTCCTTTTATACTTGGGGACAAAAGGGTCTTGGATGTGTTTCAGGGTGTTCCTCTGCTGAGCAGAATAGCCTGGGAGTTGTACTGAGCCCTTCCTGACTTCTGAAGATGTGTGCCCCGCCACTAACAAATACACCTCACACCAGCCTGCCTGTCTCTGCCCCCATAGACAGATTAAGCCAAACCCAGAAAAGGGGGAAGGCTAGACAATGGGGGCTATCTTTACTCACATGATGGCCCTGGGTATTACAATGGCACCCTTTGAACCTCCCATCAGAACTTGCCTGGACATGTGGAAGATTCAGAAGAAGGACTGTCCTAATGTCTGACAAAGGAAAACTGGACCCGATAACCTTAATCCCATGATCCCTTAAGGACACTCCAAGGGTTAGTTGACTGACCTCCTGTTTGAGCTACAGGCACATAGCAAGCATTCAGAAGCCTTCCCTGCAACTGTTCAACTGATTGCACCAACTAGATCTGCCTGAGCCTTAATTCTGGCTTCTGCTGGAATAAGCCCTGATTCCCAAGAGGTACCCTCCAGGTCCTGGAACCTTGGCTGGCACCAATGTGTACTCCTCCAGCTTCAAAACTAAGTGGCAGGGCAAAATCCAGAAGCTTTGGGCTCTTTGTGACCATGTTAACAATGATCACTATTTCTCCCTCCAATACACAGTTCTGACATTGAACAGCTCTTCTTAACAAAGAGAGACCGGCTGCGTCCACTACCAAGGCAAAGCTCCAGCGGCAACCTGCTCCCTGCACTGACAATGGACTCCTTGCATGGCCCCTGCCAACACAAAAGTCTAACTGTGGCTCCACACATGGATTACGAATGTGAGAAGGTAATCTCTTCACTGGGGTGAACCTGGTCCCTGTAATTGCATTTGGTCGGAACGTGTGACTTTGACCTGGTCCAACATGACCACTAGCAGCACTTTGTTCTTTTTGGTGCTAGTTTGACCTAAAACTTAAAAAATTATTAACTGGTTCAACTTATCTGAATATTGTGATTTTTATGTAATTTTATTCATGAGAAGTTTGCCAACTTCTGTGCAGAGTCAACATTAAAATTTACAATGCATTTATCACCACTGTACACTATATTTTCTGCAACCTCATGAAAGCTAATATGTGAGCGACCCATTTCAATGGTTCTATTTTTGCTTAGCATGCTGGTTGACCAGCATTTTTGCATGAGCGCCACTCATGACATCATGAGCACTTGATGTTTTTTGATTTGGCTCAGTGCAATTTTTCCCCTATAGGGCAAGGCAGTACTGCTTTTTGTAGCATTTCATTGTGTGACCAATTTTACATTTGAACTTACATTGCTTCAAACCATCATCAATAGACTTTTTTATGATATGGTTCGAAATGGTTGAATTACAGAACCATGCGTACGATAAGATTGCATGCCTTCACAACACTGTCATTACTATGACAGCATCTTTACCATGCGTACCTTTACCACGCATGCCTTTACAATGAATTTCATTGTAAAGGCATGATTGGTAAAGGCACATGTGTGATAAAGATTACGCCACAGCCCCTGCCCTGAGCCCTAAAACACAGCACACAGTCCTGTGAATGACCCCACTCCCCGCCCTGATCCCTAAAACTGGCCTACAGCCCTAACAACTACTCCGATCTCAGCACCCTGCCCTGAGCCCTAAAATCGACCCCCGGCCCTAAAAACTACCCTGCCCTGAAACCTTGCCCCCAGCCCTACTTAACATGCTGCGTCCAATCCTTCCTGTCCCAATCTTTCCTGTCCCGATCCTTCGGGTTGATCCTTCCATTATCCCCACCCATCTGCTCTGAATCTAGAGAGCTGTCTGTCTTTACTATGCATATTCTTGTAAAGGCATATGTGTGCTAAAGGCAAGCGTGGTTACACTTGCAGGGTAACGGAATGGGTGGTTCGGCCTGCGTTGTAAATGCTGTTTCCCGGTTCAAAAATATTAAAGTTCATACCACTATGAGTCACGGCTATCACTTTTAGTCATTGCCGGAGGGTCAGTCAGAAATAAGGTCTAGGATGATTCCTAAGTCGACATTTTGCAATGATGATTTATTTATTTGGAATAAATCTTTATACAAAAATGTGCATTCCATAATTAGGCTATTTTTCTACTTTAAGGATTATGACAATCTGTAGAAAGTAGAATTTCTCTGGATAGCATATCCTCTTTCCTTCTTCCTTTTACGTCTACTTCTTCAGTATACTGGCCATATTGCCCTTGGGAGAAGAAAACTAAGGTAAGTGTAAAATAGGGAACAAAAATAAAAGAATATCCTGACTGTTGACTTTGTGGTAGTTTCTCGTCTACTCCGTTAAGGTCCCTCGACAAAACCTGGTTCATGTTGTTGCTTTCCTAGTGTCACCAGAGAGGAAAGTGAAGAATAGAGTATTAGTAGAGAAATGTTTGAACTAGGTTTGGAAATCTCTATAGGTATCTATATGAAAAGGAGTAGTTTTACTTTCTTCTTGCCTTATTGTTTCCATATTTCTCTCTTTTTATGAAGTTAGACCTGTAGCCTCAATTGATACTGTTTGCCACAGTTTTATTCCCACTTTCTGTGGCCCAAGTTTGGAAGAAAAAAAAAGAATCCAACTTCCTCATTTCCTTCATGTTGGCCAACCCTTTTTCTATGATGGAAATACAAACTAGGGGTGTAAATGCAAACATTGAGCCTACCAGTGTGAACATCGAACCTGACATTAAGAAGGTGGACTTAAGAGAACCGAGTGCTACAACCTGACACTGTGAGTTCATCAATATATTCTCTGATGTTCGCGAACCTGACGTTGAGGAACGCGAACAAGCAAAAAATGACCGCTGAACTACGCTACGCTGCGCTACACGTGTTCGCACTGTGCTACGTGCAGCTCACCTAGTGCGAAGTTGCGCAAACTTCACAAACTACGCGAGCGTAGCGTAGTTCTTCGCCCAGGGTTACTTTCTTCCAAACCTCTGGTTGTGATTTTTTTTAATGGACATACCGCCTCCAATAATGCAGCAAAGGTGATCTACCGTAATAGTAAAAAGGCATAATTGATTGACTACATCTTGGTTAATTTAAAACTTTGGGGAAATGTAGTTGAAATGGTAGTTGTGAAGAGGTTTGAGAGGGACCATGATCCCTTATAGTAAGTATAAAGACTATTACTAGACTTCGGTCACTAGCCTAGTAATGAGCCGTCCTCATACCTATTCATAAGAAAGGAGACTGTAGTTGTCCTTCCAACTGCTGCATTATTTCTCTTTTAGATGGAGCAGATACAGTCCTTGGGAAAATTGTGTTAAATTGACTCCAATGTTGGATCGATAAAGAAAATGTTCCAACTGAGGTGCAGGCTGGCTTCATGTCCAGGGCAGGAACAAACGATCAGTCTATAGGCTATACATGATTTGCTATAACTAACTACTATTACCTAACATTTATTGATCTAAAGTCAGCATTTGACCTTGCTTATCGAATGAGGCTATGGTAATCGCTGGCCATGCAGGGAGTAGACCGCTCTATATTATGGGTAATAATGACTCTTTATACTGACAACACAGCTAAGATTAGGTATGGATCAGCTCCAAGTGGCAATTTTTCGAGGACACTGCCAAGGTTGGGACGTTGTACCCTCTGTTTGGCATTTTATATGGAACTTGGCCTAACACCTATTTCGGATCAATTAAATCAGTGCTAAATCGGATTAAGCTGGTAAGGAACCATAAGGCCTCCATATATTTACATTTGGTGGAGGATTGCTAAGGATGTGGCAGTCTGGGTCGAGGGAATACAGGGGTGCCTATGAAGAACTTGCTAATAGAATTGCAACTGTGAGGGCCTATGGACAGACTGGAGCAAGGTTGGATGTGACACCACATCACTTGTGAAAGAAAGCTATTACAAACTTAGGTGGAAATCAAAGCTAGTTGCATTGACAAGTCAACATATTTAGTGGCTACTTTGGTAGTAGAGCACGTCCTGGCTGGAAGTCCTACCTGGACCAGATTAATCCAGAACTGAAGTGCACACTATAACGTTTAAATTGGGGGTTTTCTCTACGAAGGATGACCTCGTTAGGTATGTAAGTCTCCAGAAAGGAAGTGAATACTTTGATTGCATACATGGGGAGTAATATTTTGCAACCTTTTGGTTTTTTCACAAAATTTGCTACTGCCCATATAAGATGGCTGTTAACTCTATTTTGGCACTATGAGGTTGGCTCCATCAGTACTGTACTAGCTTTGTTTCTTAGGGTGGACGATGGAATATTTTTTCATTCTGTAGCTTCATATCTTTGAGCAGTTTGGCAACATGTAAGAGAGGTCATGGGATATTTCTGTGATGATTTGTTGACAGTATCTAATGGCATAGGTTGTGATCTGTTTGTATATGCACCTGCACCTTGATGTTCTAAGGTATATGGGATGTGCATTGCAATTAACGATAGCATGGTTGCCTGAATTTCAAATTATTATTGCCATTAATAGCACCTGCTTTGTACTGTATTTGCACAAACACTTTGCTGTTTATTTTTATATATATATCGACTAGATGTGTAGTGCGAATACATGGTAAAAATGATGAATATCATCGAAATTAGATTGCCTATATTATGCTTCTCCAAATACAATTATTGGCATACATGCACTGCAAGCAGGGTAAAAGAGCATACATTGTTTGAGGGAGTGTGCAATGTAATGATGGATGATGAAATTCCACTAACATAATTTAGATAAATTCTCTTCATGCATATAGAGAAAGGCTGATGCTACTTTAAAATGTATTTAGTTGGAATGGTGTTCGTTTGCATATAAAATCAAGATTTAATTAAAAATTATACGTTTTACAGGATGTTATTATAGATTTACTTAATGTTAATGCGCATAGTATTTTTAATGTGTGTTATTCTATGGCTTAATGCTGAAACAATAAAGAATATTGATTGTTTGAACATCCACTTTGGGAATTTCATAAAATTTGCATGCATATTTGAAATTTCTACAGCCCTAGAGCTTTCAAAAACCTGAACGACATTCATAAACAGATAACCTCTCTGCTTATCTTTTCGTCTTCCCTATTAACTCAATTATGTTATGATCCTTTAGTTCATTTACGTCTTTCACTGTTTATTCTAACCACAACATTTTTATCATTTAAAGAACCCTGCTGATCCTGTCATTAAATATCTTCTCTCTAAGCATCATAGGCCAATAAATAACTATACAAACATAATTCTTCTCCAAAACATATTTAAGTTTTATAGAAACGAAAATAGTCCAACCAATGCTAACCAAAGTAAGTTACAAATTCATTATACTTTAACTTTTTTCAAACCACTCACTAAATGCCTAATAAATCATCACCAATGAAAGGTGTACTGTTGTAAATAAAAAGACAGTAGAATGCAAATAAACCAATGGGCAGAAAGAAACATTTAACAACAGACGTGTGGCAGGCAAGGGAATGATTAAGATTTGTCAGTGCCAGGACGCATCCCTTTGCTGCAACTGAGCTGTGTCTCCTGGGATGTAAATGGATACCTTTAATTTTGTGAAATAATGAGACTCGGGAAGAGGCAATGTTGTGAGTGGTATAGGACACCTGATTTTTGATGACCACTGTAACGAACAAAATGAATCTACACATTATATAATCAGTAACAAATTGAGTTGTTTAGGCAGACGTCCACTAAACAACTTTTGGTCATATTATTAAAATGATTTATGCTTTTAAGTCAGACCAACATGTGGCTATGTCTGAATTTTTGAGTGCAGAACCAATTGTCTGATACAGGGAATTTGCCTCCCACCGCCCTCTCACCCCTTATAAATAGATGTTGTTACACAGTTGTCTCAGGGGGTAAACGTAGTCCTCTGAGTGCTTGGTGGACACAATCAAGGTTTGTGCACATACACAAACATCCACATTTGTGGGCACTCACACACTATTTTCTATACCATTCCTAAAACGCAGAGTTATACTCACTTCAAGAGTATTGCCTGGTAGGTGGTAATGAGGAATATGAGAAGTATCATAAGACATTTAGAGGGCACTGAGCCCTAATTGTAGCAACTGAAGTTTTTCGCCTTAGGTGTCCTGGAGTTCCTGTACTTGGAACTCCCTAACTGAGAACTAAGTAATCTCATGGTATTGTATTGTATTGTAATTGCTTTTTCGGCGAGTAGCCCACTACTCTGGAACCCAAGAAGGATTAGTGTTGAATTAGTATAGTGAAATATGAAAGTAATTTGAGTGGTGGATAGGTTAGTCAGTTATTTGGATTCAGAAGGATAGCGGAGGGATAGAAGAGGGAAAAAGTTTGCATTTATGTAGCGCTGGTTACCCCGGATGGGGTGTTGAAGCGCTTTTTTGGGCGAGTAGCAAGCTACTTTGGAACCCATAAAGGATTAGTGGTGAATTAGTATAGTGAAATATGAAAGTAATTTGAGTGGTGGATATTAGTCAGTTATTTGGATTGAGAGGGATAGCGGAGATATAGCAGAGGGAAAAAATGGTAGTGAGGTAGAGAAAGCCAAGGCTTAATCAGAAGAAGCGCTATAGGTTAAAGACACAGAACTTAAAAATGCTACAACCAACACATAATAAATCACTGTCCAGTTGGTGCTTTTCTTATGAAAAGGAAAAGTAAATCATTACAGACATAGCTAAAAAAACTACATTACAAATGAACAAATATGTATTAGTAGGCTGATGGTAATACATATGTTGAGACCCCTCTAATGTACCTATGTGGCACTCAACAAAAAAGGTCAAAAAGTCAAGTCTTTACCTATGGTGAACACATACCTTTCATCTGTGCAGTTGCAAGCCATAACACCTAAATGCATAATACCATCAGTGTGCCTAACACAATATCAGAATTGCATTTAAAAAGAGGAAGCCTACAGGCTTTGTTAGATAGTAATCCAAATAATCAAATTCAGGATATGAGCTCTTCAGCAAAAAAGTATTTCAACAATGAAAATATTAGTGGTATGTAAGTTGTGAATTTATGTCAATTTATGGAATGTGACTAATCACCCATGAGGGTATCCAGGTGCTTGAGCAGGTGAGTGGGCTTATGGTCCCAGTGGAGTTACTCGAAGAACCTAGTCTTCAGCTTCTTGTGGACTTCAAAAAGTGATAAGGAGGGTTTAATGTGCTGGGGGAAGTCTTTCCCTGTTTGGTTTGGGGCGATGTAGGAGAACAAGTGACCTCCAGCTCTGTTTTTGTGGTTGCAGGGGGTGCTTGAGAGTGAGGTAGAGCATAGGTGTCTGGCCGGCTGGTGAAAGTGTATGAGGCTTTTGAGGTATGTTAGCCTAATGTTGTGTAGGAATTTGAATTGGCTGCATTTGTGAATGGGGAGCTAGTGGAGCTCTTTGAGGTAGGGTGTGATGTGGGTGCAGCGTGAGAGGTCCAGTATGAATCTGGCAGCAGTGTTCTGGAAGGTTTGGAGTCTTTGAATGAGTTGTTTGGATTTTCTGGTTTAGAGTGCATTGCAGTGGTTGAATCTGCTTCCTTTAATGAGTTCTTGGGTGACAGTTTGTCTGGTGTTTTGTAGCAGCCACTTGAAGATCTTGCGTAGGATGCATAGGATGAGGTTCTTACTGCATTGACTTGCGCCATCATGGAGACTTTGTCATCTAGGATGATACCTAGGTTTCTTGTGTAGTCAATGGGAGTTGGTGTTGGTCCTAGCTCTGATGGCCACCTTGTGCACTCCCTTGGGGGGGTCTTGTTTCCGAAGATGAGAATGTCCGTCTTATCAGAGTTGAGCTTTAGGCAGTTTGTTCTCATTCAGTCTGATACCATGGTCATGCAATTTATGAGGTTGGTTCTGGAGGTGGTCCTCTTGTTCATCAGGAAGAGGATGAGTTGGGTTTCATTGGCATATGAGGTGGTGGAGATGACTTGGGTTTGGATGATGTCTGCTAGCGGGGCCGTGTAGATGTTGAACAGGGTGGGGCTGACGGATGATCCATGTGGGACTCCACAGATCAGTCTCTTGAACTCTGATGTGAATGGGGAAATTCTAGCTGTTTAGTTTCTTCCTGTGAGAAAGGAGCAAATCCTTTGGATTGCATATCCTTGGATGGATGCCTATGTCGTGAAGTCTTCTGATCAGAATAGAGTGGGAGATGGTGTTGAAGGCTGTGGACAGGTCGAGTAAGGCGAGTGCAGCTTTTTCTTGTAGTTTGGGGTGGCTGCCATGAGTGCTGTTTATGTGCTGTGATTCTTTCTGAAACATGAGGGTGTTGTTCAGTATGTGTGGAACCTCGAGAAGTGCTAACAGTTGCTTGTTGACGCCCTTCTCCATCACTGTGGCTGACAGGAGCAGGGACATTGAACAGTAGTTGCACAATTTGTTTGGGCTGACTAATGGTTTTTTGAGAAGGGTGTTGCCTTCTGCATATTTCCAGTCATCAGGGAGGTGGCAGATGCTATTGATGTGGGAGAGGCTGGTGCTAATAGGTGGTCTTCTCAGGTTGTGGAGGTGGCGTGGGCATTGGTCCTTGGAAGCCCTTGAGTGAATGGTCCTAACGATTGTCACTGTGTTGTCTCAGGTGAGGGGTATCAATTCGGTCAGTTGGTTGTCTCAGGTGGTAGAGGGTGGATTGACAATGAGGTTACTAGGGTCCTGTTGGTGTGAGAAGTTACTACAGATGTTAGTGATTTTGCTTTGGAAGAAATTTGATAGGTCGTTGCAGAGGTGTTGGGAGGGGGAGATGTTGTTGACGGTTGCGGAGGGCCTTGTGAAGTCCATTATGATCAAGAAGATCTGCTTGCTGCTGTTGGAGCTACCTTCAAAGTGTTCAGCTAGTGCACATTTCTTGGCATTCCGAAGTTGTTGGTGGTAGTGTCTGAGAGCTGTCTTGTAGGTGGATCTGTCAGAGATTTGTGGCTGATACCCCATTTCTTTTCTAGCAGTTTATAGTGTAATTTTAATTTTCAGATGCCCTCTGTTTACCAGATAGCTTGTTTGTTGGATCTTTTTTGCCTGTTAGGTTTGATGGGTGCGAGGGAGTCTGTGCTGCTCCTAATCCAGTTATTGAGGTATGCGAAATTCTTGTTAAAGTCGTTGATGGGGTGGGGTTGATCCCTGATGAGGGAGGTGAGCCTGTCAGTTTCAGTGATTTTGCCCCAGCTACAGCTGAGTATGCTGGTGCTGGTGGGTGTGTTGACTTGCAGTGTGCTGATCTAGAAGTGGAATAGGGAATTGCTGGCCCATGTTAGTGGCAGCATTGCATGTGATGCTGTTGCTGGAGGTGAAGATAGGGTCTAGTGTATGTCATGTGGTGTGTGTGGGTCCTGGGCAGAGCTGGGTGAAATCCATGTTGCCTACGCTTTCTTGGAGTGCTGTGGAGTAGAGGCTGGTTCTGTGTTCCAGGTAGAAGTTGAGGTAGCCGAGCAGTATGTAAGCTCTTTAGTGGATGATTAGTGGGGTGACAAAGTCATTAATCAGGTTGGTAAACATTGATTGTGGTGCAGGTGGCCGGCATGCGAGGGTCACGTTCAGGGGGAAAGTTAGTGGAGATTTGCAATTTGAAATGCAGGTGTTCCATGAATGGAGTGTCGTTTTCTACTGAGGTCGAACAATTGATGGATTCCTTCAAGATGGTTACAAGTCCACTTCCAGGCTTGTGGTTGTGGTCCTGTCATGTGATGTTGGAAAAGGGGGGTGGTGATGGACAGAGTTTCTGAATGATGCAGAATACTCTTACCAAGTCAAGAGATCATGGTTTTAATCCATCACCGTTTTTTAGCTCAATGCACCATCCCAGCTCAGAACCTGGCTATATGCAAATTAGTCTGTTCCTGTCCCAGTGCATGATGGGAACAGGGCAAACCAAACTACCAAGCCAATTCTTATACTGGTATGGAAACAAGCTTCCGGGGACCGGTTTCTGGCATCACAGCCTTCTTGGGCCGGCTTGCTTGAATCCTGATGGTGCAATGAGCAAGGGACTCACGTCTGAGCATACCCTCCCACACATAGTGTGGATAAACCGATTTTGGAAAAGGGGGGTGGTGATGGACAGAGTTTCTGAATGATGCAGAATACTCTTACCAAGTCAAGAGATCATGGTTTTAATCCATCACCGTTTTTTAGCTCAATGCACCATCCCAGCTCAGAACCTGGCTATATGCAAATTAGTCTGTTCCTGTCCCAGTGCATGATGGGAACAGGGCAAACCAAACTACCAAGCCAATTCTTATACTGGTATGGAAACAAGCTTCCGGGGACCGGTTTCTGGCATCACAGCCTTCTTCGGCCCGGCTTGCTTGAATCCTGATGGTGCAATGAGCAAGGGACTCACGTCTGAGCATACCCTCCCACACATAGTGTGGATAAACCGATTTTGGAAAAGGGGGGTGGTGATGGACAGAGTTTCTGAATGATGCAGAATACTCTTACCAAGTGAAGAGATCATGGTTTTAATCCATCACCGTTTTTTAGCTCAATGCACCATCCCAGCTCAGAACCTGGCTATATACAAATTAGTCTATTCCTGTCCCAGTGCATGATGGGAACAGGGCAAACCAAACTACCAAGCCAATTCTTATACTGGTATGGAAACAAGCTTCCGGGGACCGGTTTCTGGCATCACAGCCTTCTTCGGCCCGGCTTGCTTGAATCCTGATGGTGCAATGAGCAAGGGACTCACGTCTGAGCATACCCTCCCACACATAGTGTGGATAAACCGATTTTGGAAAAGGGGGGTGGTGATGGACAGAGTTTCTGAATGATGCAGAATACTCTTACCAAGTCAAGAGATCATGGTTTTAATCCATCACCGTTTTTTAGCTCAATGCACCATCCCAGCTCAGACTGGGACAGGAACAGACTAATTTGCATATAGCCAGGTTCCCTCCCAGTATAAGAATTGGCTTGGTAGTTTGGTTTGCCCTGTTCCCATCATGCACTGGGACAGGAACAGACTAATTTGCATATAGCCAGGTTCTGAGCTGGGATGGTGCAGTGAGCTAAAAAACGGTGATGGATTAAAACCATGACCTATTGACTTGGTAAGAGTATTCTGCATCATTCAGAAACTCTGTCCATCACCACCCCCCTTTTCCAAAACCTGTCATGTGATGTTGCAGCCTTGCCTTAGTGATGTCGGGTGCTGATGAGTTCAGCCACTTTTCCATAATGAGGTGATTCCATGTTTGCTGAGTAATTCTGTGTTGAGTAGCAAGCATGTGAGAGTGTTGTTGTGTGAGTTTTCTGTGATGTGTAGTGTAGTGTTGGGTAGGGGTGCAGGTGACTTGATCAGTTTATGCGAGGGATGTGTGTGAGGCTGCTGGAGAACCAACAGCAAGTGAAAGCTCCTACGGTGTTGTTTGGTGCAGTACGGTAGTAGCCTATTGAGCGGCATCCCGGATCAAGTGACTGAATGAGGGCTGTCGATTATCACTCAGGGCTGGACTAGGGTTCCTGATGGTGGAAGCAGACCAGATGCAGATGGGCGCAGATGGGTTTGACTTTGGAGCGCCAGCGGTACAGTCACACAGCCGCCACTAAGTAGGTCCTGGAAGGGGGAGGATCGCTGTACACATTTCTTTAGGAATGAGGATGTTTATCATTATCTGAGGTAGTGTGCAATTTTATATGTAAGTTGTCCACACTGTTAAATGATACAGATCTCTCTTTATGCATGGTGAATGACATTTTTTGCTTGATAAACGTTTGTGGATTGAATGTCTAAAAACAGAGGTGATAACCACCCATCTGCACAAATATCAGCTACAAATATATCACTATGGGAAGTCTTTACAGGAAAGTGTAGAGTTACTATTTTTTATTTCGTATTCTCATAATTATTCTCATAATATGTATTGTCAAGATGGGTAATAATTAAGGGTAGTAAATCAATACTTACCTAGCTAATAAATATTGTTGAGTCGATATTATTACATTTCAATAAGAAAACCTCAATATTGTAGTACCACATCATTGTATGCACACTTCCAACACTTTAGAGAGGATCACAATGTGTGTGCAATTACTAAGGCATTTTATGAGGCACGCATGCCCTTGATTCTTCAAGCTTTTATCCGCCTTGTTAGTAATTTCATGAGGAGGGGAGTCTGCTCGATCACCCCAACCATTTAGATCAAGTGTAAGTAAACATTGATCCAGCAAGGAATATGATAAGAAAACAACAAGATTTAACATTTTTGGATCGCATACTGATTAGGGATGGATTTTCAGCAGGCCACTGAGGAAAAATCAGAATGATTTTTTTGATTATGTTAACCAACTAACAGTACGCGTAGGACTTTACCCCTTAGGAGTTGTTTGCTGGACTATTTGAGAAGTACTATGGATAACAAGCATTGGTAAAACCAAAAGGCCTTGCCCTTGAGTGAGCTATATTGTCTATTGGCTTTGGCAATCTGGTGGGTGTGCCTAACGGGGTAGAAAAGAAACAGAGTGGGTGGAAGGGGGAGGAGAGACAGGGAAGAAAAACATAGAGCAGGAGGGGATAAGTAACACTGAGAGTTTCCACTGGTTTTAGTGCACCTATTTCATTGACGTACAATGCTGCTCCAACAGCGAGCCTACTTCAGCCTTTTTGACGAGTAAAGCACAGCATTTCTAATGCCTCACTATGTGTTTTTAAGCATAATAAACAGACTCATGTGCAGCCCTTTTGCTTTACAACTACTGGTGGCTGAGGGAGCATCAAAGTGTGGACACTCTTCCTAGAAGCTCTGGCTGTTATACATTCGACCTACCCCACAAGCGTACCACTGTCCATTAAAGGAACTGCCTGCCATGCAGGCACCTGCTGTTTGTAAGAAGCCACGCGCAGAGTATCCGCATGCGCAGTATGCAAGGTGTCAGCCTCGCCCTTCCTGTGACAGATACTCTCAGGCACTCTGGTGCTGTTAGTGGTTGGGCTTCAGCAGGATCAAAATAAGCAAAGGAGGTTCTTACATAACATGCCAACATTTTAACAATTTGTAACTTTTGTTGGTTTTCCTGTAGCTCTCTATTAATTTGACTTGGAATCTCTTTCTACCAAGATGGTGGTTTCTGTAGTGTCCTCTTTCATTGTTCTGAGATCAGGCACTCGAGGAGCACCAATGAAAAGTGGTGGGCGAAAGGGGGGTAGACAAACCCTCCAATAATGGTGTACACAGTTCTTTGTTAATAATCAAGGTGCATTTTGGGGATTTATGAATAGCTCAAAACAATTGACATTGTGAAAGTATTTACAGTTTGTTAGAAAATGGGGGTCTCTATTTGGCAGAGGTTAGTACCTTTGTCCAAGTAGTGACCTTTGCTTCTAGTCAGAGTGAGGGAACTACACACTTTAGATAACCCCTTCTCAACCCCTTGGTAGCTTGGCATGAGCAGACAGGCTTATCCCAAAGGCAATATGTAAAGTATTTGTACTCAAGACACACAGTAACACAGTGAACCCATCACAAATGGACACCACACAAGTTTACAAAAATAAGGTATCTTTATCTATACCACACAAGATACAAATGACAAAAATCCAATGTACAAGTAGTAAAATATGACTTTAGAACAGCTATCTGAAAATAGAACTTGTAGCAAACAAATAGCTTCACCTTGGGCTATTATCAAATAGTGAAAGGTCATAATCCAAAAAACGGAGCAGGCCGCAAGGTGTGCGGCATTGGGCATGGAGTCACATGGACCCCCAAACAACAGTACTTTGGAATAAAGTCTTTGGATGATGGATGGCGTCGTGGAGATTAGGCATCGGTGCCAAGGTTGAGGCCGTCTCTCTGGCTGCCACGAGGAGGTAATGTGTCAAGCCCAGGACAGGGGAAGTCGGTTGCGACAGTGATGAGGCATTGGTTCCGGTAAGGTGATGTACAGTTGAAGACTTGGTGTGTCACCCCCAGTGGCTATCGACTCCACGATAACCGGTTGCAGGCACTGGTGGTGACTGCGTCGGTGTGAGTGCTGGCATCAGGAAGGCCGATGGGCTTCATAGCTGCGGTGCAGGAGGGGCAGTACTTCGTGCACTTCACGAGCAGTGCTCCTGACCTCGGTGCAGGTTGTGGCATCACAGCAGCATCACTGACGGCGTCAGAAAAAGTTTTTCTTGCTTCTTTTAGGATTCTTACAGCTTCCAGGAGCAACCTGCAGATGCCCAAAACTGGAATAGGCACCACCTGGCAGGTCAGAACTCCGAGCAATGGAGTTCAGGGGAGCTGGGGATGACGTGTGTGACCATGAGACTTCAGAACAGGAGGTCAGCACACACACGCCCTTGGAGATTCTTCTTCAAGCAGGTTTCTTAGCTATGTTCCAGTCTTTGTCCTCTGCTTGGTGGATTAGGCTGCAGGCGAACTCCACAAAGCACACAGCACACAGCAAAGGTGCAGTACTCCTCACAGCTCTCCAGCTCTTACCCTTGGCAAAGGCACCTCTTGAGCCCAGAAGTGACCTAATTCTCTGGGGTTTAAGGTCCATTACTTGTACCTCATTTTGTCTTTGTTCTCTTTGTGGCAAGGGTCTCTGAGCCCAGTCCAAACCCGTTCTGTCCTCTCTAGTGCAGCATCATTACAGGAGGTGGAGACAGCATTGTGCAGAAGAGACACTGCCCATTCAGGTGTAAGTGAATCTCCTCCCACTACTCTAAATGCAGCCAAGGTTCAGTTCAGCTCTAAGTCACTCAGGAAAGGCAGGACATAACTCAACCCCTGGTGTCTCTCTACAGCCCCTGTCATTACAAAACCAGACAGTCAATACATAAACAGCAGAGGCACACAGAGTGGTTTAAACAAGAAAATGTCTACGTTCTAAAAGTGGCATTTTCAAACACACAATTTAAAAACTATTTCCCTAAAAAGACGTGTTATTAAATGCTGAATTTAGAGAACCTAAACGCAATTTCTATATCTTGTCACAATGGAAAATTGTACTTGTAAGATGTTACAAAGTAAGTAAGATAGCCTTTCAATAGTGAAAACCGAACTACACAGTATTTTACAATCAGGACATGTTACACAAACCAGTATATTTCATACCTTTCACATACACTGCACCCTGCCCAAGGGGGTACCTTGGGCCTACCTGAGGGGTGCCTTACATGTAAGAAAAGGGAAGGTTAGGACCGGGCAAGTGGGTGCACTTGCCAGGTCGACATGGCAATCAGTGCTGCAGGCCCACTGGTGGCATTTGATTTACTAGGGGCTTACCAGTGCCTACAACAATTAAGTATAATTAATAATGTGCAAAGAATGCCCAAGTGTGTTGTATTCTATTGGTGAAGCAGCCACGTGCTACATAAGCAATTAAGTCTTCACTTTCAGAGTCTCTAGAAACCACACAAGGTCAGCTCTGTGAGTGAGCATTCTTCAGTACCTAACCATAGCACACAAAGTCTATCGATACTCATCGGTAATTTAAAGACAGATAGGGAAAGGAAGAATTATGAATATAAGCAAATGCAGCTGTTCAATTCTCTTAAAGGTGATTTGAACATACACTGTTGCTTTCTGAGTCACTCCCTCACCTGAACAAATGCTACCCCTTTCCCTCTTCACTCAGAGATGAACAGAAAGCATTCTGCCTGATACTTTGCACGCTTCTCTGAGGCCCTCATCTGACATGTGAATGGAATTGCCCCTAAAATCTGGGCTAAAGAGAACCTGACCTGACTTTTAACTGGCTACACCCAAGCCCGACCAACCTTTTAAAGGCATCAACTTAAAATGCATCTGACTTTCCTCAAGCCGTATAAGTAATAGAGAGGCTTTGATCTAGCAAGGAACCTCTAGCTGTACCCCCTTTGACCTAAGCCGCAACTGACCACATCACAGTCCCATTAACCAAGTCCAGTGAACAGCTTTGAGTCATTAGGCTAATATCTTACAGATTTTGACTCTGCCCTTCCTATCTTTGTGCAACACCAACCAGATTCAAGACTTCTTCTGTGCATGACACTGACCTACTATGGTACTATTGGTGCTCCATTATGTGAATGACTGCAATAGGCATTTCAAGAGACACTGATCCAATATTTGAATAATAGGACATCTTTAGTACAGTTCTTTATGCAGCATTTATCTGCACACCACACCACACCACACAGAAGCTCCAGATGTGAGGAACCCACAATTGATCCTGGAATGCAAGGGACCCTATACCACCCTTTGGTGACCACCTGGGCTGGCCCCGAAGCGGTCGCTCCCCCACGCTCCCTGACTCAGCGCTTCGCCTCCCTGCTGCCTGTTACCTTGCTGCCTGGATTTGTGATCGCGTGAATTTACATAGCGCCTGGTATCGTAGCAAATAGTGCTCATTTGCGCAGCTTTGCCGAGTCATAATTATTGTAGCCTGCGCTTTTAAAAATTTAAATTGTACCTGCTCATTTGTAATTGTGCACATTAGCGCTGCATTGTCGTGATAGAATTATCGTAGCCTGCTAATTATTATTCATTGCTTGTCCTTCGGCTGTGCCCCGTTTCGCTTTCTGTTTATCAGCCATTTTGTTGTTGTGTCCACTCCTGGCCCGTCTCTCCTCCCCGCTCCCACCTCCCAGCTGACCCTCCCACCCACAGACAGAGACGGCTCGTCTCTTCCATTCTAACGCTGTGACCACCTGGGCTTGCCCCGAAGCCGTCGCTCCCCCACGCTCCCTGACTCAGCGCTTCGCCTCCTTGCTGCCTGTTACCTTGCTGCCTGGATTTGTGATCGCGTGAATTTACATAGCGCCTGGTATCGTAGCCTGCTCATAGCAAATAGTGCTCATTTGTGCAGCATTGCCGAGTCATAATTATCGTAGCCTGCTCTTTTAAAAATTTAAATTGTACCTGCTCATTTGTAATTGTGCACATTAGCGCTGCATTGTCGTGATAGAATTATCGTAGCCTGCTAATTATTATTCATTGCTTGTCCTTCAGCTGTGCCCCGTTACGCTTTCTGTTTATCAGCCATTTTGTTGTTGTGTCCACTCCTGGCCTGTCTCTCCTCCCCGCTCCCGCCTCCCAGCTGACCCTCCCTCGCCCCCGCCCCCTCCACTATCCATATATGACAGATGCTTTTGCGCGCAGCTTCACGCGAAGTGGGCGCGCCCCATGCGCGCCGAAGGTGCGCCAAAGGTAAGCCCGTCTACGCCCGTTCGCGCCTGGACCGCACCCAGCGCCAGAGCCCCTGGCCCCCGCAAACCGTACTCTTCCCGCATAACGTATGACGCCGCCACCCTCCTAGCCCTTAACCCCCGATGCACACCACAATGCTACGAAGCTGCCCCAGGACGTAGCCACGGTCCCTTCGCCTGCCGCTCCTGCAAGTTCGCCTGCATCAAGACCAACACCAAATCCACTAACTCCAAACACAGCTCCGACTCCAACCACCTGAAGTGCATCCTGCTGAACACCCGCTCGGTCCACAGACACGCCACTGAACTCTGGGACCTACTCGACACTGCTTCACCGGACATTGCCTTCCTTACAGAAACCTGGATGAGCGCATCATCAGCACCCGACATCGCCATAGCCATCCTGGATGCTTACAAGATCATCCGAAAAGACCGCACCAACCGAACTGGAGGAGGCATCGCCATCGTCCATTAGAACACCATCAGAATCACGACCAGTTTCGACGATAACCTTGCAACCGCCGAACACCTCCACTTCCAGATCCACACCGACCCCATGACCACACTTAGAGGCACCCTCGTCTACAGACCACCAGGAACACGTAAACAATTCAGCGAAGACATCACTGACTTCATCAGCCCCCACGCCCTCACCTCCGAAAACTACATTCTACTGGGAGACCTCAACTTCCACCTGGAAAAGGAAAACGACAGCAACACCACCACCCTTCTGGACAACCTGGCCAATCTCGGACTCAAAAAACTTGTTGACACCCCCACCCATGTAGCCGGACATACGCTCGACCCAATCTTCACCTCCAGCAAGCACATCTCCTTCGATCACACCACAGCTCTCCATTGGACGGACCACAGCTGTGTTCACTTCAACTACAAAACTACCTCGACCCACAACCCCCCACAACCTATTCCGCGAAGAAACTGGAACAAAATCAAAACCACCCAACTCCTCACATCACTCAAACAAAACCCTCCCGCCCTCACATTGGACCCAAACCAAGCTGCCACCAAACTCAAACAATGGATCACTCACAGCATTGACGAATTAGCACCCTTGAAAAACCACCAAACCAAACAGGGTAGCAAAAAGGCCCCCTGGTTCAACGATGACCTTAAGAAATCCAAGAAACTATGCCGTACTCTCGAGAAAACATGGAGAAAAAACCCAACCACTGACAACCTGACCACCTTCAAAACAGCCACCCGCAAACACCACCAATTGATCCGATCCACCAAGAAATCAGCATTCAAGGATCGACTCGACAACAACGCCCATGACAGCACGGAACTATTCAACATCGTCAAAGAATTTACCAACCCCACCGCAGCCTCAAATGACATTACTCCCTCCCAAGACCTCTGCGATTCGTTATCCTCTTTCTTCCACAACAAAATAGCCGACATACATAACAGCTTTGAGAACATTTCCAATGAACAGTTCACTCCACCCACATCCGAACCTAAACCGCCCTCCAACAACCTTAGCGCCTGGAACCCAATCACCACTGAAGACACCATCCGCCTAATGAACTCCATCCATTCAGGTTCGCCAACCGACCCCTGTCCCCACCACATCTTCAACAAAGCAGACTCCATCATCGCACCCCATCTCCGTGATGTCATCAACTGCTCCTTCAACTCCGCTACCTTCCCAGAAAGCTGGAAACACGCCGAACTCAGCGCCCTCCTGAAGAAACCCACAGCAAACCCCTCTGAACTTAAGAACTACCGCCCCATCTCCCATCTCCCTCCTCCCATTCCCTGCCAAAGTCATTGAGAAAGCCGTCAATAGCCAGCTCGCCGCCTTCCTTGAATCCAACAACTCCCTCGACACCTCACAGTCCGGCTTCCGAGCCAAACACAGCATCGAAACCGCCCTCATTGCAGCGACAGACGACATCCGAACGCTTCTGGACAACGGAGAAACAGTTGCCCTCATCCTACTCGACCTCTCCGCTGCCTTCGACACAGTCTGCCATAGCACCCTCATACAACGCCTCAGCAACATCGGCATACAAGGAAAAACCTTGGACTGGATCATCTCGTTCCTCGCCGGGAGAACCCAGAGAGTCCGACTCCCCCCATTCAAATCAGAGGCCACGAAGTCATCTGCAGAGTACCACAAGGATCATCACTCAGTCCCACCCTCTTCAACGTTTACATGAGTCCCCTCGCATCCATCGCGCAACAACACAACCTTAACATCATCTCTTACGCTGATGACACCCAGCTGATCCTTTCCCTCACCAAAGACCCTAACACCGCCAAAACCAATCTTCACGAAGGCATGAAAGAAGTAGCCGAATGGATGAAAAACAGCCGCCTAAAACTTAACTCAAACAAAACGGAAGTCCTCATCCTAGGATTATCCCCATCTGCCTGGGACGACTCATGGTGGCCATCGGCCTTGGGCACGGCACCCATACCCACAGACCACGCACGTAACCTTGGCTTCATCCTAGATTCCGCCCTCTCGATGACCAGACAAGTCAACGCCGTCTCATCCTCTTGCTTCAACGTACTTCGTATGCTCAAGAAAATCTTTCGTTGGATCCCCACCGAAAGAAGAAAGACTGTCACCCACGCACTAGTCACTAGCCGACTAGACTATGGAAACACCCTCTACGCCGGAACCACAGCCAAATTACAGAAAAAACTCCAGCGCATCCAAAACGCATCAGCCAGACTCATATTGGACATCCCTCGCCAAGCTCACATTACCAGTCACCTGAAAGACCTCCACTGGCTTCCCGTCAACAAGAGAATAACGTTCCGTCTCCTCACCCATGCACACAAGGCCCTTTACAAACTAGGACCCGAATGCCTCAACACACGACTGTCCTTCTACACACCCACCCGCCAACTAAGATCCTCCAATCAAGCCCTCGCCGCAGTTCCGCGCATCCACAGATCCACCAAGGGAGGAAGATCCTTCTCCTACTTGGCGGCCAAGACCTGGAATTCTCTCCCCACTCACCTCCGCCTTACACAGAACCACATTTCCTTCAGAAAGGAACTTAAAACCTGGCTATTTGATAAATAATGCACCCCCTCCCCCAAGCGCCTTGAGACCCTCTGGGTGAGTAGTGCGCTATAGAAATTTCTGAACTTGAACTTGAACTTTCAGAGGAACTAAAGTAGCATCACTTATGCCATCCCAAGCTCTGTAGACCTACCATGGGCCACAGGTTCTTGCATGACATCTGACTCAACAGTCTTGCACTGGGAGTCTCTTAGAGACAATATCTTGTAATGTTATCGCTGATACAAAATGGGCATCCACTGAGAGACACCTGCATTATATATGCCTCATTAAGAAGCGTATCTCCAGGGGGGAGGGGGCAAGAGGTGGAACAGCCCCCAATCCTTTTTCAGAGTCGGATAAGGAGGCCCATGTCGGATCTGTGAGGTGATGGTTGAGCCCATTCCTCTCCATCACCCTACTGAGGATAAGCATGCTTGAGAGGGTGTGCGTTTGTCAGGAGACATGTGCGTGACTGCAGGCACGGTCCAGAGTGATCTGGGATAGGTGTGCTTTTGCTTTAAAATTGTGAGCCAGCACAGAAACCCCCAGCTCTAACCCAATCTATATACAGGTCTACAGTATGACCTGCATGTAACTTACTCTGTGTGAAGGTCTACAGTGTGAACTGATGAGCAAATATTAATGGTGGCACAGGGGCTGTGTGGATTTGGGGGCTATTTTTCAGTGCAGCAGTAGCAAGTGAAGTTGAGTCTAATTTCACTTTGTACCTTTGCAACAGCTTCGGTTTCGTTGAGAAATTGGGGCGTTAACCCTGCTCAAGCAAGAGCCACAGTTCCAGTCAGGGTGAACCAAAAAAGTCATCAAATTAACCTATGCTTAACCCTCAGACAGCTAGGCACAAAAGCAGTCAAGCTTAACTTAGAGTCAATGTGTAAAGTATTATGCAGCACACAAACATGAATAAAGTTAAAACACAATAAAAATTACACACCAATTTTGAATAATAGAAATCATTTTAATGAATTACTTGACAACAAATGACAACAATCCAAATACTACAACTGAAGTTATGAAAGATCAAAGTGTCAACCATGGACATCTAGTCACGCAAGGCCTAGTCAAAGTCAAAAAATATGGCTGAATTTGATGGAGCCCAAATCAGATACAAAAAGTGCATTGGGTCTGCTCAGTGTTTCCCTTTGGACTTAGAAGACATTTGAAGAACATTTTTCTGAGAAGGTAAAGTTCAGGGAGGCAAGGATGCAGGTGTTGTCTGTGGAGGGTTCATAGTTGCCGGGAAGCCGCTGGAGAAAGTTGTCATAAAGGTTTCTTCATTCTGGATCTTTTTTGGAACTCTAAAATCTCCAGTGGGATGAGCCTGGAGGCTACTCCCAATTGGAGTTTCAGGAGGCCGGATACCCCTTTGTCAAAGGATTGCTGAACAGGATTTGCTCCTATGGAGAAGAATGTAGCGGGGGCTGCCTCAACGTCAGACCAACCGGCGATGCAACTTGGATGGATAGATGAGTTGGTTGGTCCCGGTCTTCCCTTGGTTGTCGAAGCAGTTTTTAGCCACAAAAATTCTACGTCCTAAGTTTTAGCTTTTAGCTATCTGGGTACTATTAGCACTACCACTAAGGGTCCAGGACTGGAGGGGCACAACTTGGAGAGTTAGGACTCACTCAGGCTGCGCCCAGGTGTGGGTTCAAGATGGTTTGAGCTTTTCTGACCCTGAGGCTCTTATCAGGAGGCCAGCTAACTAGCCCTTGGAGCCGCTCTGGTAGTCTTGGGTTTAAGCATTGGAACAGGGCTCCAGAAGCAGGGCAAGACACTTAGGGTTCAAAGCAGGCTCCAGACAGCACAGCAGTCCTTCTTGTTGCAGAAAAGCAGTCTTGTGGAGTACACAGCAGGTCACAGCAGCAAGCAGTCCTCTCGGAGTACTTCTGCAGGACCAGAAAGCGAACAGAAGAGTGGTACTGAGGGTGTTATTTTAATACCTGGTGCCTTATTAGAAGTAGGAGTAGTTTCTAGAGAATTCTCTTTGAAGTGCTGGAATTTCCCTGCCTCCTCTGCTCTGGCTCCAAGCTGCCTGCATAAACCATACAGAGGTTACAAGTATTTTGTGTGAAGGCAGAGCACAGCCTATTCATTTGAAAGTGGGGCAGTGTCACATGCATCTCGCCATCCTGCAAGTTGATGGCCCATCCAGGTATACTTAATCCCTCTCTTGTAGGAACCCAGATATTTCTGAAAACTAGTAACCCAGGGGAGTCAAGTGTGGTGTTCTTTGTGTAGATCTCACAAAGTTTTTATTCACAATGTCCTGCAAATCTCAAATATTTCTGTGACGTAAACCTTTGGAGTCAGCAGGAATCAACAAAATTCCTACTACCCAGCATTTCGCCACTTGTCCCGATAAAAAAGACTACCCCACATCTATGGCTGGGCATACTGCCCACAACAGGCACACTTCAAACCTTGGTCACTGGGAGTCTCGCGGACCAACTCTCATTGACCGTGGTTCGAATTGTGCCTGTCGGGGGTCACTAGGCTCAACCATACAATTGGGGTAGCATTTTTATCAGGACAGGTGGGGAAACACTGGATGGTAGGAATTTTATAGGTGCCTGACGTTCCAGAAAGATTAGCTCACAGAAATGCAGGGAAAAAGTACAATTTTGGTAGAAGTTTGTAATTTTACATAGCATTGTAGGTAAGAAAATGCTGTGGGATCCACGCAAGACACACCACCCTGGATTCCACTGGATGTCTAGTTTTCATAAATGTCTAGGTTTGGTAGGTTTTCCTGTGTGGCCACTGAGCCGTGGTACTAACAATGGTGTTACCCCTACTGCTGATTTGTTCAGGTTGCATTTTGGGGCGTTTTGTATCATAGAGGCAGGCTAGGCCCAGCCACATAAGTGGGGTAACATTTTTATCAGGACAATTGGGGAAAGGTAGAGCAGTAGGCATGTTGTGGATCTTGGTGATTTCCCAAAGTTTATGTCACTGGAATACGGTGCACTGTATGATGTCTGAATAAACCACCCCACCCCTTTTTAGGTCGAGCCTAGGCAGCGCGCATGCATTGACCTGTTGTTATCTCCTCTATGAACTTTTGGCATGTCCATGAATTGCCATTTGTTCCTTTTTGTGCCATTTAGAAATACAGGGTTTTTATTGGTGGATTGGGTCTGATTCTCCTGCCTTTGCATGCTTGGGTCACGCTCATGCGATTTCACTTATTGTTTGCTTGCGTTGGCCATCCCAATACATTCGCAGTTCCTCCTGGTGATCCAGATCTGCATTTTTATTTTATAGGCTATCAACATCGTTTTAGGCTTCCAGACCATTTCACGGAGCAATGCTCTGTTAGGCACCTGCACAGTGGCAATTTCTGTCCGGTAGCTATTGACCTATGCCAATAGCTCTAACTCCAAAGAATGGGAGACATATTGCATTTCTAATGCTTGTTTTTAAATTTTTGTGAATTTTGTACCTTTGGTGTCTAGTGGCCTTTCTGTTCCCCAGAGGAAGATTTTTGGTAAACACCCTCCATTCACCCCGGGAGAGAGGGGGGGGGGGGCACCTATTATGTAGTGGGGAAAAAAAAGGGTGTGGGAGCGGCTCACCCATGCATCATGCCTTGCTCCCATCCCAGAATAGGTGCATCATTATATCTTTTAATATTACCAAATAATAAAAAGGAAGTGGGGGCAGCTCACCCAAACATCACACCAAGCTCCTACCCCAGAATAGCTGCACACTCTTTCTGCCCCCATGGAGTGGATTGAGGCTGTTCAAGGAAAACCTTCCTCCTGGAACAGAATGCCCGTGGAGACCAGAGGAATGTTATTTTCTTGAATGAAAAAGGTGTGGGGCTGCTCAGCCTTGCATAGTGCCTTGCTCCTACTCCAGAATGGGCACAACAGTTTATCTACCCCCCGGGCAGATTTATCTACCTCCCCAGGCAGATAGTCGGTAAACACCCTCCAACCACTTTTTATATGGCACAGAATAATCTCTCTGTTGTCTAGTGGGCTTTCTGCCTCCCCCACAGTAGGGCATATTGGAGATAAAGACCTTTATCTGCCCCCTCAGAGGCAGAAAATCTGTTGGGATCAGATCATATTGGAGGTGTAGGCTATACCCAATGTGTGATTGAGCTACCCTGACATCTTCAAGCAATAAAAATCTCCCTGGAGTCTACACAGCTTTCTGCTCCCAGGGGGCAGATTGAGGTTACAGACATCTTATATGCCCCCAAAGGAGACAGAAAGACTGCTGCAGCCATTTCATGTGTTGGGGCTAGGCCCGATGCATGGGCAGGCCAACCCGATGCTGCTAGGCTCAATGCCTGGGCGGGCCACCCTCACTCATTTTTCATTAAAAAAAATCTGACCAAGTGGTCTTTCTGCCACCCTCTACATTCAGGGGCTAAACTGGAGGTAAATGCCTCTAATCTGTCCCGGGGGCAGAAAGACTTTTGGGTATGGGGAGAGGGAGCAGGTGCATTATTCCAGTAGGGCCACTCCCCCGCCTACTATACTCCTTGGTGGTCTAGTAGGCTTTCTGTCCCGGCCTGGATGCAGACTGGAGGAAAACACCTCCTTTCTGCTCCCAACGGGGGCAGAAAGACTGCTGGGGTTATTTTGGGTGGTGGGTGCTTGGCCTGATGCCTGGGTGGGCTGTTCCCACCCATTTCTGCACATAGGAAAAACCCTGGTGTCTAGAGGGCTTTCTGCCCCATCGGGGCAGATGGGAGGTAGCAACCTCCAATCTGCCCCATGGCGGCAGAAATACTTTTGAGCCTGGAGAGCAGGGAGTACTAGCCCGTTGAGAGAGGGCCTCTCCTCCATTCAAAATTCACTCCCTGGTGATCTAGTGGACTTTCTGCCCCTCGCTGGGGTCAGATTGGAGGAAAACACCTTCTATCTGAAGGGGCAGAAAGACTGATGGGGTTTGTTTCGGGGGTGGGCTAGGCTTGATGCCCCCACCCATTTTGGCATAAAAAAACGATCCCTGGTGTTAGTAGGCTTTCTCCCACCTGGAGGCAGATTGGAGATAACAACCTCCGATCGGCCCACAGGGTGCAGAAAACATTTGGCTCTGGGGGAGAACTAGCACATTGTGAGAGGGCCTCCCCCTTAAAAAAATAATACCTGATGTCTAGTGGGTGGATCCCCGCTTGGGCATCACCCTCCTGCAGCGATTCTCAAACAGTGATTCACTAGGGAAAAGTACCACTGCAAAGGGCGGGGGCTCTGCCCCTTTCCAATAATACCTCTCCTGTCCGAATTGGTGCTCAGATGCCTGAGATAGGAGACTTGACCACCAAAGCAGTAAAAGTGAAATTTAATTTTAAATTGTAATGACAGCAGCGCTCCATGCGTCAATAATCATTAAAAAAAAAATGCCTTGGGTTGCTGGGTAAGCTCTTTCCCATCAGCTCCAAGTGAAATAAAAAAGGGAAACCCCTCTGGTGCTCACACCAGAGGGATTTCCTGGATCCAGTCCGAGGACGTGGTAGAGCCGTCCTCAGCACCCAAATGCTGCTGCGCTGGACGGTTCCAGCACATCCTTAGCATAAATGCGGTTAAAATCCTACTTTACCATCAAAGATGATTTTTATTCCATTTCTCAGACATCAAAATTAAATGTTTACATGTTCCCAATCAAATGTTAGCACTTTTTAAATGTAATAAGGCAATCCAATGTTATCCTATGAAGAGTTTTTTACTATCAGGACATAGAAAACTTAAGGTAGATGTCCAACATTTTAATTAAAATGCACCCCGCCCCATGGACTACCTAGGGCCTACATTAGGAGAGAGTTATATGCAATGAAAGGGGAGTTTAAAGTTTGGCAAGTGGGTTATAGTTTAAGGTTGGAGTTTAAATGTAGATTCAGGCTGCAATGGCAGACCTAGGACATGTTTTAAGGGGCCAATTAAATGGGTGGCACAATAAGTGCTGCAGGCCCACTAATAGAATTGAATGTGCAGGCACTGGGTGCACGGAATACCACTCTAAAAGAGATTGATAAGTAAATAAAAAATGTCAATCATGTGCAAGTCATTTGTAGCATGTTTAAAGGAGAGAGCACAAGCACTTTAGCACTGGTTAGCCATGGTAAAACGCACAGAGCCTTGGACCTGACTAAAATGAATTTCAGCAAAAGGTGACGGGTACAGGCAAAAGGGTTTGGGGGAAGACCACCCTAAGGCTGATAGGTCTAACAGTTTCAGTTGCATTGGGTAAGCACATCAGGTCTGCGTTCGAGTGATCATTAATGACATCTCAGCTGGGGACATAATAAGTAAGTCCCAAAGCACTTCTGCTCTAGGTTTTCAGGCATTTTAACTGCATACCTTTCACCCATCCTGCCTGTATGTGAGGTGATGCAGAGGCTCAGCACCGCCCTGTCCCTAAATCATGTTGACCCATGCAGCTGTGACATTCTGAAGCTCTGTAAATAATGGCGATTTCTCCTGCTTTTGTCACTCAATTAGTCAATGCACTGCCTGAGTGTAATTTCCATTGAAATGTTTAAAGCTTCATAAAACAGTTTGGAGTGGTAATGTGCCTGCTACAAGTGCATTGCATAAAATGTTTGACCTGGCCATTTGAGTTGGTTCAATTGGGTAGTAATATATGTTGTGTCTCGAGTATGTAGTATTGTGTAATTATTATTATAGGTTTCCCTTTAAGCATGTTGTATCCTTTTGAATAGCATGTTCCACGTTCTATATGACTCGTGGTGTTTACCGCAGTTCAGTTTCTGTTGTCAGCTGATGTGTATTGGCGTGCCCATTTCATATGGAATAAATCTACTACTTAAACCAGCTGGATGAGTTGTGCAACAGTAATAACAAGGATTGGGAAGATGAGTTGAGGAAGACTGTTTGGGTGTATAGAATCACCAGAAATGATGCTTCTGGGTTTTCGCCGTTTGAACTTATGGAAGGACGTTATCCTCGCACAAAAGGTAATATTGGTTGGTTAAACTGTACCAAAAGGGTTACATGGTCCCCCAATGATGTGAGGAAATCACTTGTTAAGAATCAAGAACACTGGAAAGTAAAGCTCAGCAAGAATAAAAAATGTGTAGCTCTCAATGTGGGTGATGTTGTCAAAGTAAAAAAAGGAAGGATTGTTTCCAAGGGGGAGAGCAAATACTCTGCTCCTCTGAAGGTTATCAAAGTACTTTGCAATTCTGCCCTTTTAAGTGATGGGAAGGTGTGGAATGCGAATAGAATTGCATTGTTTAGGGGTAACATTAGTTCTAACATTAGTTCTCCTTCTACAAGTAAGAGTTATGATTGGATTGAAGATACGTCAGAGTCCCGGGACACTGATAAGGTTATGGATGCTTCTCCCTGCAGGAGTTCCTTGGGGTGCTCTAATTCCAGGGAGAATTCAACTGAACATGATGTATGTGTTGATGGGTTGTGTGATATTGTACATCCTAGACGTGTTTGCACAAAACCTAAAAAGTTAGATTATATTACTTGACTCTATTATTTTATTTATTTCATTTTATTTTGTTGCTGTTATAAAGGGGGAAGAAGTGTTGTGTCTCGAGCCTTGCCGTGTGGTGTCTCGAGCCAGTAGTATGCTTTCCCTGGCTCGAGCACTTCACAGCTGTGCTCATGCACTCGTGGGTTGTTGTGGTTTGAAATGGGACTGAGCATTCTCTAGGAATGTTGGTGGGTGGTAGCAGAATTGATGATAAGAGCTGACCTGCGGCTGCGTCCGCTATTCCTCTGTGACTAGGGGTTATGTCCATGAGTAAAGGATAACTTCAATTGGATTGACTACGAGTTTCCTTCACAACAATATACACCATACAGGCAGTTAATACAAGTTTCCCATTGTAGTATTTCAGGGGGCGGGATAACCCTCTGGGCACCTAGTGGATTTTCTGTGTCTCAGTACAGAATTTTACCAGGCCTGCAAATACTGGACTCAGTAATCTCATCCCCTTAGACACTGGACCCCAACCTGACAGAGGAGATATTGAGGCTGTTGGCTACTGTGGCAACTTGACCTCTTACTGCAACAATGGCGGGGCACAACATGCTCCCCAACTCTTTCCTCTTCACATGAGCTTCCCCGCCAAATAATATTCTCTCCAACTTGCACAGTGGGCCAAAACAAAGCCCCAAACCCACTTACCACCTGTTTAAACTGGTGCCAAATCGATTCAGATTGTATCCTTTTTTCGAGGGAAACACAGTCACCTAATAGATCCCGGTATTTCTAGGTCTATAAGTTATTAACAATTCTGGGAAAATTAACGTGTAATCCTCTAGTTTTTGGTGCAGGATACTGGACAGAACTGGTGATTCTGCTTCCCTGTATGCCTGCACCAAAATATGGGGAATTCAAAATAAGGGTATAAGTGCCAAAACGTCAATTTGAATTGTACTATATAAAAGGATACTGTTAGTGTATAAACACAAAAGCATAATTCTACAGGCTGACTCAGGATCCCTGCCGTGACTATCTTTGTCAATTGCATGTGGTCCCTCAATGAACTCTGTCTGACTTCTGGACTCTGGGAGCGGAGACTGATCACACTAACATGGTGTAAAATGTAGACCTGCCTCATGCTTAGCCGACCGTTGGTGCGAACAGCATGGTGGGAATCGGTAGTCTAGTTCTTATCTGACTTATCCTATGGCAGTAGCATGAATGGCTGTTTCTCCTGCTCTGAACCAGTAACCAAATTGGAGTTCCTTTCCTTACTTCTAACCTATATCTGCATTTTCCCTCTCTTTTTCAATCAAATTCAAATTCAAAGAATGCTTTATTCGGTATGTATGAATACAACCATATAGCAACACGCGAAAAAATAGCATATTCGTTATAATACATCAGACTCTAATTTCAAATACTAGCAATACTATGTAGGATAGTCGTTCTACAGCACATACACAAATTAGCATATAAAAGAGCATATTGGAACGTTTACCTAATAAAACATGTGCAAACTAGCAATAATAAAGTGCATTTGGCATGTACTGTTATATAGTGTAGTATAAAGTTCACATTTTCCAGCGTATGTGCAAATTGGCAGAGGTAAATGTATGTTAATGCAACATCCAATAATGCATGTGCAAACTAGCAATAGTGAAATACATAAATATATCCGGGCCATATCTTGAGATATACAGTTATTAAGGCATATTCATCATTAAATTACATCAAACTCTAATTCAGATGCTAGCAGTACTATATAAAATAGTCATTCTACAGCGCATGTGCAAATAAGCATGTTAAAATGCATACTGATGCATTCGCCTGATAGTACATGTGCAAGCTGGCAATGATAATAAAGTGCATTTAATATGTGCTATTATATAGTGCAGGATGGAGTTCTCAATTTCCAGCACATGTGCAAATTGGCAAGATAAAGTGCATGTTAATACAACATCTAATAGTACATGTGCAAACTAGCATTAACGGAGTGCATATATAACTGGGCCATATGTCGAGTTCATACAGTTATTGATTTTTGTGCAAAGATGCATTTTAAAATGTATATAGCCACATAAAAACATATGTCTGGGCTCTCTAAATTAAACATCAATTGCATCGCTGTTTTAGTGCTGCGCATATCATATTTTAAAAAGATGGGTTTGAGATAAAACTTTCTATAAAACATATAAAATTTACAAAACAGCATAAAATGACAGCTACTCTGCTTGGATATACCGTCACAGGGGCATAAGCATGTTCCAGGTTTATTAGTTATAGGGAATGCCACTAGGTGGTGCACAATTCCTAATCGTAGACGTGACAATACAAAACGGTGAGAGCTTTAGTAACAGTAGTGAGGTATGATTGAAAACCTTCATTGGGGCTATGTTCTATGTAAGAGGTAAACATGCTTTGTTTTACGTATTTGATCATTCTAGAACTCCTTATATGACTCAGGAAAGTGACTTTAAGTTCCTTTTTTGATAGTCCTGACCCCGCTGTTGGTTCGTCAAAAATATCACAATCATAAAGTGTCTTATACCATGTTTGAATGTGGCATAACCATGGTATATTTGAGCGGCGATCAAGCTTTAAGCAATCATTAATCACTTCCTGAATCTTTGGATCAGATTGATCGCCACAGTGCCAGTGGGCGTAGGGCAATTAAATCCTTGACGTAATTTAAGCCCACTTCCCTGTGTATTATCTCATTTGAGGCCGCGGCCGGGACACAAAGCAATCGTTTCAGGAAGGCATTCTCCTCATATTGAATTTGCTTGCCACTCTGATTATGATAACCCCATAACCCTGCCCCGTACAGGGCTGATGTTATGCACCTAGTATTGTATATGGACACCATCTCTCGGATTCTTCGACCCCCTAGTTTTGCTGCGAATCTAAAAACACCATTAATGTTCCTTACCATTTTAAAACGGACACTCTCTTGTTCGTTAACCCACCTTCCATCTCCTGAAAATGTGATACTCAGATAACAACATTTCCTTACGGTTTCTAATTTCTCCCCGTCTAGGTAGAAGGTCCTGCTCTTTCTTATTTTCCTGCCACAAAACATAGTAAAGGTTTTTCCTTTATTAATAATTAACTTTTTGCTTTCGATGAAAGTATAAAACGTATCGATTAAGCATTGCAGGCCGTTTTGGGTCCGGGATAGAAGAACCGCGCCATCCGCGTATAATAGGATTGGGATGGGATTGCCATTTATAATAGGGACATCTGCTTGGATTGTTCTTAGGGTTTGGTCTACCTGATTTATAAATAAAGAAAATAAAAGTGGGGCAAGAACGCATCCTTGACGGATGCCTCTATTAACACTAAATAAGGGTGTACATTCTCCGGCGGGTCCAAATCTAACTTTGCTTGACAGGCTTTTATATAATCTGGCAAGGAAGTGAAGAATTTCCGTCGGTGCATCCATTTCTAACAAGACTGGCCATAGGTGCGAGTGTTCAACCAGATCGAATGCCGAACTTAAATCAGCAAAACACAGGAACAAGTTTCCCTCTTTAGCTTTCGTGTACTTGCTGATAATAAGTTCCAGGTTCACGCACTGCTCCATTGTGCCAATCCCCTTTCTAAACCCGTACTGCACTGGGGATAAGATGTTCTTTTCCTCGACCCAGGCTTCCAATCTCTCTAAAAGGACTCGACTAAGAATTTTAATTGACAAGTCCAGAAGAGAGATTGGGCGGTAGTTACGTGCCTCTGACCTAGAACCTTTCTTGTAAAGGGGTACAATAATGGACTGTCCCCATGTTTGTGGAAGCCTATCTTCAATAGCAGCATTAAAGTAGCGTGTCAGTATTGGTGCCCATAGATTCATTTCATGTTTATAGAAATCCATAGGCACCCCATCTGGACCTGGGGCTTTACCCCCTTTGCTATTACTAATTGCCTCGGTAACCTCAATTAAGGTCACGGATAGCTGCATTTTTTGCCATTTAGAACTACGTGCTATATCTACACTTGGCCCATCTGAGTTCAAATCAGAGTTAAAAATCCCAGTAAAATGGGCAATCCAGGCGCGACAACTCACATGGGAAGTAATTCCGGGGATGTTATCATTCTTTAGGAGTGGGCTGTTTACAGTTTCCCAGAATAACTTGTGATTTTTGTTTCCGCCGCCATGTCTAGATTAAACCAGGCCTCGTTTTGGAGTTCTTTTTTCCTGGTTGCCAGAGAGGTTTTATAGTTTTGACGCTCCGCTTTAATTTTAGCTATGTCTCTGGGTTTGGTGTCAAGAGCTAATTTTAGTTTATTTAGTAACTGGGCACAGCGTTTGTCAAACCACACCACTTGAATTTTCCTCAGCTTTTGGCTCCTGACTGTAAGTGAGTCATCAATCGCTTTGGTTATTTTTGTAAAGTTAGCGAGAAAGTTATTTGGGGTCACTATAGGTGCCAGACAGTAACTTATTTCCCCACTACACTTTGAGAGTACATCCGTCGTGAAATGGGCAGGATTAATTCTAATCCACTTTATTCTCACGCCGTTTGATCTTTCGGCTATGATCCCTTGGACCAGTCTCCCATATGCATTAGGTTTTGGCCCCCAGCCAGATAATATAAGCGATATGCTCTTATGATCGCTCACTGGTTGCTCAACTACCCATACATTGGAGTAGGCTGAGCCGTTGGACACCAAGATGTGATCGATGTTAGAGTGGGCATCCCTCCCTCTAAATGACGGGCACTCTTTATTATCTTTGTTCCTTGTGCAATCTAGCAGCTCAAGATCTAATTTGGCTGCTAGGTTGTTCGGGGTACTTCCATAGTTAGTATGCGGGAAATGATTGTAAACAGTGCTACCTCCGCTATGGTATTCCCCTTGATGACCACAAATCCCCTTCTGTGCATAACAGCACGCTTGGATGTTTAAGTCTCCTGCCCAAATTATTACTGGGGGATCACTTGATAATTCTAATACTCCCTCTATTGCCTGCACTATATCTGGGACGATCAAACCCTGGTTAGGTCCAGTGGTATAGTTATATAAATTTACTATAACTAAGTCCCTACCCTTGCTATGCACTAAACGCAGGATTGATGCATACGGGGCCACCTCCACATATCCACCAGGACTAAACTCAGTAAGAGTAGTAGATACCACGGTCAATAGTCCACCTTTTGCTCTTCCTGCTGGTGATGCCATAGCATCCACACTATATGTTGTGTATCCCTCAACTTGTAACTGGGCTCTATGCCACGTCTCCTGGAGACAAATTATGTTGTATCCGAGTGTAATAAAACTGTTCCAGAAGGGCGTGGTTATTTTAGCAGCAATACCCGCTATGTTCCAAGTAGTGATCTTAAGGCCTTCAGCTGTGTTGTCAGATGTGATATCATGGAGTTCAACCGGTTTGGGTCTCAGTTGATTATCATCCAAGTTTATATCCAAAACAGGGATTACATCTTGCAGGACTGTTTTATCGATTTTATGCTGGTCATTACTTACTGGTCTTACTGTAATCTCCTCTACTACCCTGTTAGTACCCTGCAGCCCTTGATTAATTTCAACCATTCCCTTAGATACAATTACTTCAAGATGGGGTGTAGTAATTTGTTCCCTCAGCCAGTCATTCTCGTCTAGTGATCCAAACACTTGGAATCTATTATAAGTCGGGATTGCAAAATTGGCCCATGGATCATAAAGTGAAATGGGGTCATGAACTGTATTGTGATAATTCTGATGGGAATCTCTATGTTGGTCAGCAGCCCGGACTGTAGCATATTTTCCTGACTGGCCCCTGTAGAAATAATGTAAAGGGAGCAGAGTTGTATTGTATTCCTGATTAGACGGTACGGGTGCATTCAGGATGGAATCTCTGGCCCAGTCTGGGTTCCTAAAATTTATAACTAGGCAGTCCCCATCTATCTCCTTTTTACTGGGTCCCAGCCAACCTACTCTCTGTGTTGAGGTGATCTGATTTGCCCCACGCATTGGGAACCCACAGTTTTGAGCTAACCAGTGCAATGTTTTATTCTTGAGGGTTTGTTGGTTTTCGAATTGGGTGTGCTTAAGCTTTGGAACATTGGCGAGTATAGCTACATAAGCGCTGCTCTCCGGTGGTACATTTATCACAGCAGGTATGATGTTGTTGATGTTCCTGGCAGGTACTGCCCTGTCCGTGCTGTTGGATGCTAAGCTCCCTTTGCCCCGCTACAGTTTTCTGCCCCACTATTATATTAGGAGTATTGATAGGTAATTTAGTCGAGGCAGTGGTTGCATTTGCAATGGGCGGGGGACTAGCTACTCTCATTTCCCTCCTGGTCGAGGTGATATTAGGTTTATCCTTAGGGGCATTAGTTGTGGGCTGCCTAATCTCTGTGCTAAGTTGTTCCAGCAGATCTAAATTGGCTATTCCCAGCTTTTCTAGCTTATCTACCTTGTCCGTTAGTGTCCTTAAACTGTCTACCAATGGTGAGGTGTGGGATTTTACCAAGGGCTCTAACTGTAATATGAGGTCCTCCATGCTAATAGGGAATGTGGCTTGTTGAGCAGTGGCATGAATTTCATTTGGTTGTACATTTCTGCTCTGCTGAAGTATGTTTCCCCTCCCTGCTTGTGTCAGGGTGGTTTGAACTAGTCTCTTCTTTTTTCTCTTGTATATCCTCCCATGTTTATTTACAGTTACCAATTTCCTACTGGGTGCTGATTTATATTTGGGCCGACCAGATCCATGGTCACTCACACTGTGTGATGGACTCGTGTTGACTATCTCATCTGTTAAGTTGATGTCGTTATTATCACAGTCATCTAACTCCACTCTAACATTTGACGCATCAATCACTATAGGGGGGAGGTCTAATTAGGTTGTAAATTGGGTGTAACTGACAGCCTATTTCCCGGGCAACAAACACAGTAGGTGGTGACAGTTGTAATACATCATCATAATTCAAACCACTACCCGGTTAGTCCGCATAAGAGTGTAGTAAAATAGAGTCCTGTGACATAGCTGTTATTATAGATGTATTTGCAGGTGCATTAGCTCCCTGTGTAGGATGGGATATCAAACACATACTAGGTGGTAATGATAGGCGTCTTTCGGTATTTTCTATAGCGGTGACAACAACCCCAATAGTTTGTTTTAACATTTTGTCAATAGCAGTTAAAGTTGGAAGTGGGGTTGTTGCCTGTGCTAATTTCCTTGTCGTAGATCGGGTAGACATTGGCGCCTTTTTGACCATAATTCCACCTGTGTACTTCTATGTTGGGCTGTGGGCAACTCACACACAGTACAGGAATAATATTATATTGCTTTACCTTGCACGATACCCTACTGCAAAATCAAGGGACGTGGCCCAGACCAGACTCCTCAGGCCTCTGAGGGCCTAAGAGAGCCCGCCCTTTGCCCGGGCTTCGCCCGGCACGTCCCGCGCGCGTCCTCGCGGGACGAGGAAGCAGGCAGAGTTTTATGCGCCTCCTGGCGCTGGAGAGTGAAGGGGGCGGTGTCCTGGCGTCGAGGCTGCTGGGGCTTGTAGTTCCGACCCGACCGGCTGAGCCAAGCCCGGCCAGTCAGGGCGTGCAAGGCAGCGCAGCGGAGCCAAGCCCAGCCAGTCAGGGCGTGCAGGGAGGCACGGCGGAGCTAAGCCCGGCCGGCGCACGGGAACAGGGAACCGCGGAGACGCCTCAGCGGAGCAAGGTAGGCTCGGCCGGCGTGCAGACCCCTTCCAAAACTGCCACCAAGTCCTCGGCAGCAGGCAGAGTTTTATGCGCCTCCTGGCGCTTGAGAGTGAGGGGGGCGGTGTCCTGGCGTCGAGGCTGCTGGGGGTTGTAGTTCCGACCCGACCGGCGGATCCAAGCCCGGCCAGTCAGGGCGTGCAAGGCAGCGCAGCGGAGCCAAGCCCAGCCAGTCAGGGCGTGCAGGGAGGCACGGCTGAGATAAGCCCGGCCGCCACACGGGAACAGGGAACCGTGGAGACGCCTCAGCGGAGCAAGGTAGGCTCGGCCGGCGTGCAGACCCCTTCCAAAACTGCCACCAGGTCCTCGGCAGCAGGCAGAGTTTTATGCGCCTCCTGGCGCTGGAGAGTGAGGGGGGCAGTGTCCTGGTGTCGAGGCTGCTGGGGGTTGTAGTTCCGACCCGACCGGCGGAGCCAAGCCCGGCCAGTCAGGGCGTGCAAGGCAGCGCAGCGGAGCCAAGCCCAGCCAGTCAAGGCGTGCAGGGAGGCACGGCGGATCTAAGCCCGGCCGCCACATGGGAACAGGGAACCGTGGAGACGCCTCAGCGGAGCAAGGTAGGCTCTGCCGGCGTGCAGACCCCTTCCAAAACTGCCTCTTTTTCAGTCTACCTTGGTACCCATTATCCTGTGCTGTGTAGGAGGTGGGATCCTTGACTTAAGCTCATGTTCTCGCATCAGCTCAGTACCATTTACGCTACCTATCATTATCACCCTTCAAGGCATATTCTTGTGAGTATCAAATTAAGGCTTCCCATCAGTGTTTAAAAAGCAATTGTTCAGAGAATTAACAATCTGGGTGAAGGATTAATGGTGGCAAACTGGAGGGGTGGGGGTGGGAGGATTTAATAAAGAGGAACTGATTCAATGACAATTGATGGTCTGTCAGGACCTAATGACCTATTGATAAATTCTGCAAACTCTGTCCCTAAATACATTGACTGGGAAAATGTTGGAGCTAATTTGTTTTGCCTCACTCAATGTGTTACGACATCCAGAATATAATAATCATCCCAGCTACTGTTCCTAAAATTACTAATTAAGCTCCTATATCATTTTTGAAATGGCGAATGGCAAATACAGAAACACAAATTGAATGTACAAAGTTTTCTCAAATTGCTAGTAGTCACAAAAAGCGGAGATAACATGTGAAAATTAACACTACTCGAACCTGGTGGTAATCAGTCACAAGTCGCCCAAAATTGATCTTCACTGTGTTAGCACTGCATTCTATGCTGAGTCCAATGCACATTCTAGGAGCTCAACAGAGGAGGAGGTGAAGGGGAGGATTTTGTTTCAGCAAACTGATGAGTCATAAGGTAAGTTCAGATTTAGTAAGAAGGTGATTTTACATTTAATTTCTGAGTTGGAATCTGTTTTAGACCAGTCCACCCATTGTAGTGTGGCTATCTCTGTATGTATCCAAGTTTTATGTTGCCTTCACCTCCTTGTAACTGGTAGTTAGCGCACAGGAACACTTGCTGGGGGAATATGACAAAGTGCTCTGTGTAGAAACATTCAGGAACGTTCTAGCTGCTATGCTGCAAAGATCACCTTTCTAGTTTTTTCCCTCATTCCGCAGTTGATTTATAAGCCATAAAGATTTCATTTTATTATTTTTCCAATTGTCCAAATTTAATTAGATGTGTGGAATAAACATATATCCTCATTTGTTCACCATTCTGTTTTATGCAACTTGCTAGTTATAGGGGATTTTAGAGCTGGATCGTTGCTTGGTAAGGATACATGTTTAAGTAAATAACAAGTTAACAAACTAAAATAATGTAACTATATATTACTACATTTCTTCAGATGACATACATTGTTTTTACAACCTTAGATTCTTATACATACACCAAGAACAGCGTGAAAGAGGAAGACCAATCATGGACCTAAGAAAATTAGATCTGTTATTGAAAGGATAAGTGGTTTACTCAAAGGAGAATTTTTGTGTTTTCAAACGTCTGGTGGTGCACTGGACCCTACGATATCCTGCAAAATGATTGGTTCATGCGCAGTGTTACAAAATATCTCAATTTGTAAAGGAAAGCAATCTTAAAGAATTTCAAATTATTCAGACTATGAGGATGAATATAGGGTTAAGTCTCCAGTCCTCTAACTCAATGTTTCCAGAACTGCCAACGGTTGGACGTTTAGGTTTAAAGAACTGGACTATGCACAAAAGGGGACAGGGCAGGGATGGGAAACGGTCTTGGGACATATCCCCTAAATCAAACAAAAACATACAAAAGCTGTCAATAAATTAGGGCCTCAGTGTCAATCTGTTGTTACTATAAATTAGGACTTTGTGTTACCAGGACAAAAAGCCTTCATCCACTATCAATAGGACATGATTTGTCATTGTGTCCTGGTACTGGTCTTTAGGATCCAAGTGCAAATTTCAAACTAGGAGTAGCAGCTGAAGGGGTAGGAAAATAGTTTTTCTTCTTTTCTTCTTGGTCAGGATACTAAAAGGAAGTCCTGATATACAGTATGTGATGGGTGGACACTGAGGCTCTAGGTCTGAGATAGCTTTTGTATGTGCTTAGTTTTTTAAAAAAAACTGGACTACATTACCCATAATTCTGTCTTAATGGTCTATGTATACCTGAGATGGATTTCTGTATGAATTTTATCTTTAGGATCAAAATGCAAACTTCAACCTAGGAGTAGGGAGCTCAAGGGGTAAGAAAATAGGTTTTTTTTTCTTGTTGCCCAGGATGCTAAAAGGAAGTCCTGACATACAGAAAATAGATTTAGGTAGATTTAGGTAGATTTGTGAAGGCTCAAATCACAAAGGTAAACTCAAAGTTAAGTTTAACTTTGAACCTCAAGTCTCAGTTTAGACCTGAAGTTTAAGGGCCTCATTTATAAAGGTAAACTTAAGACTTCAGGTCTTAGTTTACCTTTGTGAATTGGGCCCTTAGACTTCAGGTCTAAGTTTTCCTTTGTGAATTGGGCCCCAAGGCCCTAGGTCTGAGACAAATGTTGTATGTGTGTAGTTTTTTAAGGCTGGTCCACTTTACCCATAATTCCTAGCTTAAGGTCTGTTTAATGGATTCTTGTATGTATTTTGTGGGAAAAACATTTGTTTATACATGTCAATAGTTTAAAGTAACATATTCTATGTAATCGTTAATAAAGTTGAAAAAAATGATATAACCTTACTTCTCAAACTTGGTACCAATTAGTCAATTATTGAAAATCCTTCTACTGCTCAGCTTGGAGAGCAGACTTGATTAATTGCTCCAAATGTGATGATGTTTCCTGTATGATGATCCTCTGCTTTGTGCAGTGGCCTCCTATCACCTGCTGGTTAGTTTCCCTTTTGTTCTCATCTTAAGGTGTTATCACCCTTTTTAGCTTTCTTCCACACTTCAATTAGTCAACCCAACAGCCCTAATTCTGTTTTTTATTTTCCAGATTTGCTCTATGTTGCTTTATGTTGCTACTGGAACTGTATGAGATGAATTGTAAAATACTCTTTCTTTTACCACAACACACTCCTCTGCTCAGATTTCCAACTAATTGACAATACATGTGTGCTATATTTTACTGGCTTTTACTTCCTGTGGATCTGTTTGTACATATTTTAGAGTAAGTTTCAAAGGGGTCATCAAGGCCATAAACAAGGGCAGGAGGCTCAAGTGGTCTCAGGTAACTCCTGTTCACATTTATGTCTTTGTATTCCTGCTGTGATAAGGAGTTTTATATATGTACAAATAACACCTTTAAAGGGGGTCAAAAGAGGGGAATATTTACCGACCTGTCATCCCATACCCCTACTTAACAACACAAATTACAAAAGGGGATACTGGGTCAAAAGTGTGTGTAGGCACAGAGACTAAGGAGAAAGAGACTATATACTATACATAAAGAGTCATATCTGGCTGAGAAATACCCATCCGACCACCCTTATTGGCGGAGTATCGTCATATGGGAGTTGATACATAATCCTGATACCGCCCAAACCATCGAACGACGGTGCGGATGTGGATTTGTAGCGACACTCTAGCCAAGATAATGCTCAAGAAGTGGAGAGAAAGAAGTGCAGTGCTCTAAGTGAAAGTGAAACTAAAATTGACTACTTAGACAAAAAATATGTTTAATTGGAATTGTCTAAGTGTCAAAATTAAAACCACGCCCTGTAGTGGAAATTAATAACTACAAAGTGGCGCTGTGCAGGACGGTCAACATGTTTCAGCCAGTTGGAAAAATTATCCGGCTTTCTTCAGGACCCAATGATGTAACAGCTACTGCAAATATATAAAGTGTAGTGAAAATGAAAAATATATATAATACTTTACAAAGGTCCCTGGACCTTGGAGCCCCAATGTGTCCCTGGAGAACTAGTTTTTCTTTTCCCAGCTTTATGTGGGGGAAGACCTCACCTCACCCGGCAACCTACTCGGGAAATGGAGGCCCCGCTCTGTCCGTCGGTACCTCTCGCAGTCATCCAATGTTCAGTTTCCTGCCGCTAAAATGAAGATAATTTTTACGAGGTTCCTGCTAATGTGCCCCTTTGTTTTTTAATGTACTCAGTTTTCTGAAAACCCTGTAAGGTTGAGAAATAGTTGTGGATAATATCACTGGTGTAAAGAAACTTGAGGGGCCTCCCTGCAAGGCACGTGAAGGGGCCCCCTCCTGGCTCAGTTCGGAGCTCTGCAGCCAGAATGCTGTGCTGAGGGCCCCTCCTGGAGTATGGCCCCCCCCCGCACTGCAGGACCTGTGTTACGACAATGAATAATATTCTATGAGATCTGCGGTGGTTATTTTTTCTTATGATGTACTGTATCTTTTATGTCTGCATATCCAGCATTGGTTTCTGGTTTTATATATTTAATGTACATTTTTACATGTATTTATTAGTGTTTAGATTTTTACTGATGTGCTATTTTATGGTGTGTTGCCACGGTGGTTTTTTTTCTCTCAAAACCGAAATAAAGCTTACTTTGATTGACTGATTGACATACTTTTTGTCTTCAAAGGTATCTGAAGACTTGTAAAGGTCTCTTCCAATTTCAAGATAGAATAAAATTGTTCTGGGACACTTCCTGGATATGTGATGTCATCATTTGCTGACACTGTGATGTTCGCAATTTGTGAATATTTATTTAAAATAATTATAGTGAATTCACTATTTGCATCTCATTTTCGTATTTGTAAATAACAATTTAGTAGATATCTTTCTGAATCACAAAAAAACCTGTTTCGTGCATCAGGCCCACTGCTTGCAATTGAAAAACATAACATTAAGGATGTAGAAGATGACATTTCTAATGGCATACAAAACAAACTTGGAGAGAATTCATGTTTTATTGCACGTGTATTTACTATTCATACCACGTGAATCCAAAACACTATTTCTTAAGGGACTTCTGACAAATTGCAGTTCGAAGTTGTTTGTTCTAACACTGAACTAGCAATGACTAATGTAAAGATGCTTTGTGGCATCAAACATTTTCCATTGAATCTTCATTCTCTAGAGCTTGTGAGCGGCACAGCAAAGTTCAGAATCCTTTCATTAGCATAGTTTGGATTATTTGCCTTTTCAAAAACTATCAATAACCATAGACATTTAAAAGTAATGATTAAAAGGGTACAGTGGACCATTAAGTAACAGAAGCAAATCTAAAAGCAAGTGAACAGGCCGGTGTAGGGAGTAAGAGGTTGCAAAAAAGAGTGAGGAAGCCAGAGTGCATACTTGAAGTTCAGCTTGTGAATTGCTATTTGCTTAATGCCAATTTTCTCCATCCATACCAGAGAGTTTTTTTTTCCAATAGCTGCATACAAGGTGGATAGCGATAACCATGATGCTTAACTGAAACAAAACAGAGGATTTTAGAAAAGAGAAAACCCTTAGCACCGTACATATTTAAAAAACAAAATTATATTCCACAAGGGCAAATATGCCTTTCAAAAGAAATGTATTAAAACAAAATTGAAAAGGATGAGTTATCTATTAGAGATTGTCAGGTTACCAGATGAATAGCTCAGAAGAGACATCATACATGTAGGAGAGAGAGCACAGACCTGCTATTTTGGTCCAAGGTTTCTAATCAACTAGATGCTGGAATTAGTGACTAATTATGACTGTCCTACAACTCCCTTACCCCTAGAAACCTGTGTTCCTTTCTATATCCTGAAATGTCATGCAGCTGGTTTGCGGAGGGGGAAACAGATATGCTGCACTTGCTTTTGAAAGAGATTTAGTAGATGATATTGGAAAGAAAGATATACTTGTATAGTTCTCGGAGGCTGCTTTATTTAGATATTAGATCATGTTCGCTAACATATTAACCTATATCATAAAGTGAACTTAAAAAAATATTTTAGAATCTTCAATTTAGAAAAAAACACTGATAATTGAAATAACATGGTCATAAATTATGTTTTAGACTGAACTCCGAATATGATTCTGCCTTGCTTAACTTTTGTGCAACATTATAGAAGAAGGGGAAACATCCTTTACAACGCAACTTTTACCACGCAGTGCCTTTACGAAGCAACTATTACAACGCATGTCATTACAACGCATAGCGCTGGGGGGCGCTCTAGGATAGGGAATAGATTTAATTTACTATCCAACACCTTCCCTACTATCCACGGGGACTGGAGTTGAAATAGTAAATTAAACTATTCACTATCCAGCACCCCTAAGCGAAATGCGTTGTAAAGGCATGCGTTGTAAAAACTGCGTTGTAAAGGCATGCGTGGTAAAAGAATGCTTTGTAATGTCATACATCCTAGAAGAAGCCAACTACTTAATGGAATCAAGACCTGTATGGAACATAATTACATTTTGTCACTCACCCAGGCTGACTTTCGCAGGAAAAATGCAACATTAGAAAAGCCCTGTCCCTCCAGTCAAGAACCTTAAACTAAATACAAAACTGACCCGTATTGGTTGAAGCAGGTATGCTGATTTGAGTCGGCCTTTTTAAGTTGTTGTTGGATGTTTTCCTCTTAGAATGGTGCACCACAGGCTTACCCTTCTGAAATGACCCAATGTTTTTTAACTGATATTTTGTCTTCATTGATCACCTCATTCTATTATTTCTAATAGAGGTACTCAATATTTTCTTGAATTTTGGACTGCTCTGTGTTAGGCATCGGGATTTGAACTTGCTTTTTTTCTGGTTATCATCCCAAATCAAATCGGCAAAAAGAGCAAACAGATCAAACTTTAGATCAAGATTCATGGTACTCCTCTAATGTATATTAGGGCTTCCTATTCAGCAATTGAGGAACTTTCCTATATCAATATAACTCGTTGTGCTTCTTTGGTTTCACTTTGTGTTTACATTTAAAAGCTTTCCCTCTCCTCATATAATTATTTTGGTGCATTGTCTACTGATAATTTGAATCGGTTACAGAAACATAGAAAACTTGTTTCTGAAAGTGTATTCAATTGTATGTTGAAAACTAAGGAATACATTAATTAATCAAGATCAAATTCTACCCTTTTGTTACAGAAATGAAGGTTTGGCTTTCTTCTTGTTTTATCCCTGTTCATACACTCCCAGTGAAATATTGACCAGAGTTTTTTCACTCCAGTTTTGTAACTCATCACAGCAATCTTGTGCCCTTTTTTGTTGAAATTTCATTGTACATGATAGATTCGTCCGAACTGAAAGCATATATTCTAAGTCCTTATCACAGGTTCTACCTGAACCTTGGACAGTTATATAATAAGGGCCACATAATAACAAGTTCAAAGATTATGAGATTCTCTGAAGTTTCAAAATTGTCTTTAATTTCCGATCCACTATAAACATTATCCTCACTCTTGAAATTATGCTTATTCAGTTAATGCTCCTTAGTTGTTTTCCCATTTTATTATTGACACACCTATAACCTCAGAGGTTGAGATTGGGTTTATACTGTTACATCTGTGCTGAGAGATTACCAGAGATGGCAAGTTTTCAGGAGTATGGTAGACTTCTACCACAGTCAGTCTGCATGTTGCTGGACTCCCCACTCAATGTGTGGTGATTGTTACATTTTACCAAGATCTGTGCTAGTGGCAGTACCAAGAGCTTACCAGAGACATCTTGAGTTCAGAGGGTGAAGAGTCATTTTACATGCTTTCCATCAGAGAACTATCAGACACAGCACACCATATAAGTTTGGGCATTGTCGCCACTGGGTCATTTTGGTGCTTCCACCCTCTCCGTAAACTGGAGACATTTTCCCCAAGTCATGTGAAGTATGAAAGGTATAGAGTGCAACAGAACTTCGGAATGCATCATGGTGTGCAGGATGTCCAACTTGGCATTCTTCTTCATTGTCAAATGAATGGCTTGAGCTCCTGTAAACGGCAAAAAAACCTATACATGCATGGATGTAGCATATCACCAAACCAGAAATTCACTTACAGAAGTACAGTTAAAGTAAAGTTAGGTAAACAGTCACTTGAATTATGCAGCAGGGAAGAAAGAAATTATTTTGCAATACAAGGCAAATAATGCAATATAATTCTACAAACTTTTTGTCAGTAGTATGTCACTATTTTGTCATTGTTACTATTTTAACATTGTCCGGGGACAGTTTTCACTTCATCAAAAGCCATTAACAAAGCACAGCTGATCTCTCAGTGTGTGGTAAAGGGCATGCCTCTCCACGGCAACATGTGTGGCATCGTTCTTAGTAATTTATTATCCATTTGAGCTAGAAATGTTTTTGTTTGTTAAAATCTGCAAATTATGCAGAATATAGTGGATTATGTGGAAAATGAAGAAAATCCATAACTAGGTTGAAAACGCTGCAGTTACAGAGTCACAAATTTCCATTGGGCCTGGTTATGGTTAGGATTGGTTATAACACTTTAAAATATATTGTAAAAGAAACTCTGAAAAATATCTAAAAACAACAGTTAAATTACAATTATGGTTATGAATTAAGAGCGAAAAGCCTCTGAAATGCACCAGTTTCAATAAACTCCACAATCCATAAGTAGCAAAAAAAGCCATGCAAACCATAAAATGCATATCACATGCAATGCATATGACCTCACAATATTTATACGAATAAGCAACAGCACCCAAATTCACATCATTAAATAACACCACATATTCAAACCATTAAATATTACTTTATTCATACTCATTTCATTGATAGTTGCAATGGTAATTAGATTTGACATGTAAGATCAATGATGACATTTGTGACTGCAGCAGTTACATCAAGAGTGAGGTCATGAATATTGCATTAGGTGTTGTGCAAGTTGGAATTGGAATGACTTTATTGCAAGTTATGGATTTCACAGCTATTTATAAGTGTTGAAATGGAATGACCACCATATGAATGTATACATGCTAGTGTTTAAGGACATACATGTTATGCATAACTTACATACCACGTCATGACTCTTGGGAAGCAACAAAATTAAAATAAAATGTAGAAAACTTTAAGCTGTACATGCCTCTAGTAACTTCAATGCCCAAGTGTTTGCCCAGCGGTGCTCTCCTACCTATGGTAATGTTTGATGCCTGTCTGTACAGTATAAGCCCATTGCAGTGCTGTGCTGGGGGGAGCAGGACTTTCGCTTGCATATATGAAGATTCGGTGTAGGGAGGATTTGGCCAACGCTAACAAAAATAAAAAATACATTTTAGGGAAGGATAAAAGCCAGCAGCAAAAAGAGTAACAGAATTTAAAAATAAACAATAGGTCTTGCATTTATGAGAGTTCAAGCTATTGGCATTGTAAATGACAATGCCTTTTACTATATTGTTGTTTTTAAAACAGACAAATAAAAGGCATTGTCTTTTACAATGCCAATCCGTGTTATAAAAATAAAAAAAAAGCATAAGGAGAGACCCTGCCCTGCCTGTAACAGCATGCGGGACAAAGCTATTTGAGAAAATAGTGCTCATATGCTATAATTAAAACCGCCCGAGCAACAACACATGTAAAAGGGGGTGCCGCCATGGGAGGTTACGAAATGAGACAAGGCGGTACTAAGGAGGGACTACTAAGCCTTTTGACCAATAAACAGCCACAGTTGACAGTGGACAATGACACAAGCCAATGGAAAATGTAGGTGGAGAGGGGCGGAGCTTCAATACAGCATGCCTCACGGAGCAGTGTGCGTGCTGCTCAAACTCGACCTAAAAAGGACAATTGAATCGGACTTAAGGCTCAGAAGGGGGTAGGGGAATAAATGACTGATGCCATGCCTAGTACTAATAGCATGTTCATGCACATCGCATGACACGCAGATTTTCTGGGTGCACTATTTGGGAATGCTGGGTACCACCTGTGCAGTACGCGAAAGTTCTTCTAATTTTCAGTGAATTCTCTGAAAAAATCTACACAACATGCATGAAGTTAAAATAAGAAACGCGTGCTGAATTGCTGTTTAACTAGAAAATGCATAAATGTTCAGTTTCTGAGGCCGAAGAGAAAATGAAAGGTTTCAATTCATCTTTAGCCTCTATTACATTGAATCTCATATTCAATCTCTTTTTGTACAATTCAATTGCAGAAAATAACCCCATTATGAAATTTGAACAACTAGTTGCAAAGTGATAAACAGCATTTATAATAGGTCGTTTTAAGGCTAACTAAAAAACCTAACTAATGCGTAGAAAGCAGCATTTTCCATGCATTTATATTTTATAAATTGCGCCAAAAGTAAACTTTCATGTAACCAAATTTGAGTTGGGCTATAACAAGAAAAAATCAATTGTTTTTTGCTATGGAGCATACTTGAACACATAATAATTCTGAGAAGGGGTAAATTGTGATCAGTGCATGTATACGGGCACAGATGGTGGTGACTTACAATGTTCTACCAAGTTAAACTTCATCCATTGTCCGAAACATTGATAAATGTTCAGGTATGCAGGAGAGCAGCTGCACATCCTGACAGTAATAAGGCATCCTCTTAAAAAAGCATGAACAGTTAAAAAAAACTGCCGAAGCAATATTCTAACCTCATCCTTGCACAAAGAGAAAGCAATTGAGGGTAAATAGGATTTTTACTGTATTATTTCACAGTGATATGCCGAACAGTTTATGCCTGCCAACTGCGTGCTTTGTCATTAAATTTTCCATCCTCATGATCAATGTTTGATGCATATACATAGATTATTCGACAGTATTTTTGCTATTTTTCTGCTGTTGAGAGGATTATTTACAATCTGTCACACATGAGGTTTTTTTATGCTTTGATATTGTTCTCTTAAATTCTTTTAAAAACTAGTGACGAGGTCTGGGATCATGTGACCTGTTGTGTTCTAGAGGAAATTCGAAAGATTCAACAGGTTCTGAGAATCAGCCACTAGAAATGGAACTCTCTTGTCTATGTATGTGATACCATAATCCAGTGCATTGCATTTCGACTATTCGCATAGCAGAGTAAAAATCTAAGCCAACTAGTTTGTCCTGTGCGAATACCACCACCTTGTTCAACATAAATGAAGAGGAAACAAAATAACTTTTTCCTGCTAGCAAGTTACGATCATCAAAGAGGCTTTTTGGGCATCATCAGAGAGCAGTTTTTGCTGCAGATAGCTATGCCTTGGAGTTTCGCTCAAAACGCTTAATAGACATTACGAAATGGAGCAGGGAGAATATGCTTAGTGCAAAATGGTGCAATGTTCAAGCGAAATGGGGTCTCCCTGCAAGAAGAAGTTGAATAGTGTTGAAAATTGTCGGCGTGTATACAATTGGGAAAATAGGCCCGTTCTCTCGTCAGGAAAGTATGTCTTATGGATAGGTCAAACTGTTCCTGCTACCTAGGAAACAGAAAATTGTATTGTAAGCTTACCTTTCTAAAAACCTTAAAGATTACAGGGTTGCAACATGAACTGCAATCTACACAGATAAAAAATACTAAAGAGAACGAGTTTTGCTGTATTTGGTGTATTTGGTACATTTCTGGAAAAGCTAGAAATCACTATTTACACTGCCATCATAAAGAGTGTGTGGGTTTAGAGGACTGTAGGGCAAATTGCATTACATACAGAAAAATGTTATCACTTTGGAGCTTTAACGCATTCATCACTTCAGATACAGCAACATCAATTCCACATCAATTCCACAAGCAGGGCTGAAAACAAAAAACATAGGCTCAAAATGAATACAACTGACACTAAAATGTAGTCCTAGTGAAAACAACCACCCACGACTAGATACATCGCTTCATGTGAGGAAACATCAGTGTGTCAATATTTAAAAAAGTTTAAAGAATTAGTTGAAAATTATGTAGCATGCAAGATTAGTCACTGATAATCCTTGCTTTGATCTAGCATCTTCGCCTGTAGTAAAGTGAGCTGCACAGTTGCAAAAGCAATAGAACTAGCTGGACCAGCTGCAGATCCAGTAATTTAACTAGAAGCCAATGACCCATGTCAAAGCACTAAAAGCCAGCTGTAAAGACAAGGAGAATCTAGCCAGAGTTGCTGGAAATTAAACAATAACTCACGAGATGAATAGGGTAACCTATATAGTTCCATTCCTTTTAAGAAGCCACCCCACACAGAAAAAGAGAAATGGAAAAATCTCATGCGAACTAAAAGTGTTCTCAGTGGAGATCAAGTGTCACTGTGCCAGACTGCATTGGCCAAATGACCAGCCACTGACAGTACCATGAAGCTAATCAAATAATCTGTAGAAAGGTCTGTGAAAAGAGCCGGGGAGCCTGTGGGCAAAGATCATTGTCCAAAAATGTTTTCTCAAACTTCAGAGGAAAAAGAAAACGTGACATAACGCAATGAATGCCGGTGGTGGTCCTTCCTCTCTTGCTGGGTGAAGTATGTTGGGCGCCACTACCTAAAAGAGATACATTTCATCATGTGCCACTGGTGGCTTCTGTGAAGATGATCATTATCTGACAGCCACTCCAGAAATTGCTTTTGATTCTACTCACAGAATATGGCACTTATAACAATATTTACGAGCACAAAAGAGCAATCTAATGAATAACACAGTGTTGTCAACATTGTTAACTCAGTTGTATCCCACAGAGAGGTGGACCAGTCATCTGGATTGGTAAAGTGGGGAGCCAGTCCAAGTAGAGCAAATGCATAGGGAAGAGAAACCCATAATGAATTTGTTTTGAGGGGTCACTCTTTGGCAGTATTCAGGAAATGATGGTCACATTGTCACTTTATGTTCCATCAAGGCTTCATTAAATAAGTTTGATGTCAATAAAACAGGGGTTGCCAAGGATCTGGGGCTGCGTCTGAAATTTGTAGGGGTGGGAGGTATTCGTGGAGTTGAACTCCATGGAATCCCATGGAGTTACATGAAAACTCTGTAAAATTCGGTGGCGTTCCAGGAACTAGTGGAAATCAGCACATCACAGTACTCACGCTCATTTTTAGCTGGAGCTCATTCTTAACTGAAAAATCTGCACAACTGGCTCAAAACAGCACATCAGAGGACGCTGCTGCTCAAGCTGATATTTCTGCTGCTTGAGTAGATTTTCTACTCGAGCGGCAGCTTATTCACTGCAAACGGTCGCCACTGCCACCATTGGGAAAATCACACTGGGTGCCCTCCTAGGTCCCGAAAATCATGCTAGGGGACACCAATTCTTGCTTGCACTCACCAACTTACCTTTGGTGAACGGCATCTGAGAAAAAACTCCGCAACACAGTGGTTGGTGGAATTTGGCTGGAAGACCCTGTTACAAGCTTAACACGGAATGGCCAAAACTCTACTAACTCTGTCGGCAGAGCAGAATGTCACCCACCCCTAGAAACTTGCCCCATAGTTCGGAGCATCCTTAATTCCTGCAGTCTTCTTTATGTCAATTAATGTCTTGGTTCTTATATTTTTGGCTTGGAGTTATCGAAACATGGTTAAACTTGAGAGTGTAAGCAATGGACTGGCGTGTAGGAAATCTATGCAGGTAAGGTATGCATGCACTCATTTCTGACAAATGTGAAGTGAGCTGTAATTTTAATTTGATGCACAGACAGGTACCCGAATATTAGTTCTTGGCCCTCATGTAAGGTGTTAAATCTCCATGGTAAGACATAATGCAACAGCTTGCATGTGCACTCTTTGTAGTCTTATGTTAAAAAGGCTTATGTACAGCATAGGGTATCACTACGACCATCCTTGAGCAGTGATGCCATCCTTATAAAATAATGGCAGTTTATCATGTGGAAAAGTAGAATGGATAACAAGGACACTAGAAACTTCCCATGCTTCAGAGTAGAGGATACCAAACTATTCAAAGATGTATTATCACAAGGAGCATTAGACGGCCCCATATAATGGAAACACCCTTTGTCTTAACTATGCCAGAAGAAGGATTGATGTGTTTTTGCTTATGAGAGATAGGCAGACAACCGTCATTCTACATTGGTCAGTCATAATGAGAAGGTAGTATTGCATCCGGTCCTAGAGATATACTAGAGATCTATTCATTTATTTATTTATTCAAAATTGTCATGTTTAATGTTCCTATAAAGTTGCTGTACAATGAGAAGTGGAAGTGCACTTTCAACTAACTATGAGACAAACAATCAAGATGAAGCATGCGTGCACATATAAAGATCACAATAATTGAATATGCAAGTAAACTTAGGAGACAACAAATCAGGGAGCTAAAGAAAGCATGACCAGTTAAGATGAAGTTGGAAAAAGTAAGTTTTAAAGAGTTTCCTGAAGGCAAGCAGATCTATTTTTTAGACTGTGAGGTCTTTACACCATGCTTTACATAATGAAGAATTTACAGCCGTGTATTACACTGGAAGAATTTACTATCTTGGAAATAGAACGAGAGAGCGAGGGGGGCAGAGAGAGCTAGAGAGACAATAAAAGCTTAATACACATCTTGCTTCTTGAATAATTTCTATCGGATTCCTCTGATAGAGGTTCTATCAGCTTTACTGCATTTCCGCTCAAGCTCTCCCTGAGACCTTATTCCCACCTCGCTTGTCAGGCAGTTTGCTACCTCAATTGCCATTGTTAACCGAGCTTCTTAACCCCTCTATTGGACCTGGCCCTTTTGGCAGGTTCACCCGAAACCTTTTGCTTTTTCCTAGCCTGTTTTTAGAGGGAGCCTACTTTCCTGCCTGTTGAAAGATGCCCACTGACTACTTATTCCGAAGCAACCTTCTCCAATTTTCATCCTATCTAACTACTACCTGTGTCTACGAAAATATTGGGGAAAGTAGTCAATATTCAATTATCTAACTATCTAGAAACCAATAAACGTTTTATTATACCCGGTCTGGTTACCTTCCACTATAGAGCATGTAGTCTACTCTTTTGTAAGAGACAGAAAACATCAGATTTGCAGTAGATAAAGGCAAATGTGTAAGTATTCTCTTTGAATTAATATGCGGATTTGGATACCATCCCCCAACAAGTGCTTTTACATTGGTTGTCAGATATTGGCATAGGGGGCCAGACAGGACTTTGGCTCAAGTCTTTCCTCGAAGTGAGATCACTAGGGCTCTGGATGGCCCCACCTGTTTCCTCAAAGAAGAGTCTCACGTGTGGTGTACCGCAGGGCTCCTCTTTGAACCTTACCCTATTTGACATTTATCTGGCCCTGTTATCGCCCCTTATTGAATCTCATTGAGTGGCTACCATTTTGTACACAGATGAAATTCAGTTGTTTTTTACTTTTGATAATTCTTCTCCATGTAAACTTCTCTCCTTCATTGCTTGTTTGAAGGATGTATTATATTAGATGCAGAGAAAACTCCTTCAATGCAATATGGACAAGACTGACGTTTTTCTTTTTCACAAAGCAAGAGAATTGTGGACCAATTTTAGGTGGCCACAAGGTATTCCTTCTCTTTCCTACCCGGTAGTCAGCTGAGAACCAGTAAGTTATAATTGATGAAAAATTATATTTTGACACCCAGATTGGGTCGGTGGTTGGGACCTGTTATGGTCTCTTACATTCCCGGAGGAAATGCGTGGATTTTCTCCCAGTCAAAGTGCAGTGGACAGTTGTCCATGCTTTGATCACCTCCAAGTTGCATTATTCTAATTGCTTTTTCATTGGGTTGCCAGAGTGAATAAGACACACAATTACTGGATGTTAGTGAGAGTGAGTAAAAATGAGTGTGTGGTGTGTTAGAAAGTGTGAGGGAATGTGTGAGAGTGGTAAAAATGAGCGAGAGTGAGTGCAACTGAGCAAGAATAAGTAAACAGGAGGTAGAATACGTGAGAATGAGACAATGAGAATAGGAATGAAATCATACCCCCGCTCAGCTTACCTCCATTCTCCCCCCTCCACCTCCCCTCCCAGCACCTTCCTTTTTCCCTGCCTCTACACCCCATGCTAACCTTTGACCCACCAACCCCTCTCTTCCACTACCCTTCCCACTTTTCTTCCTCGGGCACAGGGACTGGTACCTACTTCCCCACCCTCTCTCAATGACAAGGACAGTCACCGCTACACAAATAAAAAATGGCATATCCCCCCTCGGCAAGCAACCCCATCTCGTACATTCAGGGGCGCTAATACCCCAGGCTATACCAACTCTTGGAAACACGTTCAACCCCCTTTTTCTTCCCTTCACCACACTAAGCCCTATAGTCATTTTACCTTTTCAACCTCTCACCTATGACCAAAGTACATACTATTCCCCCTGATCTGGCATACCATAATAATTCCCCACTTCTCCTCTACCCTCTCCCCCTTCTTCCCATCACACATCCGCCACAGACAAGAGACCAGTGCTGCCTAGCTCCTCCTCCCAGGCTTAGAACCTTCTTATCGACTCCTACTGCGTAGCTCCTGGTTGAAAGGTCTTGATGTGATGCTATTAATGGTGTATATTACTCTGAACCAGAATACCACAATCAATGCTGTTAGTTTTCTTTGATATACTATTAATAAGGATGACATATATGATGTATGATGCACTCCCTCCACATCTTGCCATACCCCTCCCGCAATCCACTTCCCTTCTCCCCTCCTACCCTCCTTTTCCTACCTGATCTCCTTCTTCTCTCCTCTCCCCCATTTCACAACAGATGTTCTTATGATTGTACAATGCTCTGTGCCAACCGCACTGCTACTTATTTTCTTTCCAGTTATTCAATAAAAAATTACGACACAAAAGGAATGAATGAATGTGAGTAAGAAAGTATGAGTGGGCAAGAGTAAGAGTGAATGTGAATGGCAGTGACTGAAATGAGTGAGTCAGAGTAAATGAGAATAAGTGAGACAGTAAAAGTGTGTGTAAGAATAAAAGTGAGTACAAGTGAGTGAGAGTGAAAATGTATTAGTGAGTCTAAGTGATAATCAGTGAAAGAGTGAGTGCAAAAGAACAAGAAATGAATGACTGAGTACAGATTAGGGAAATGGACATACATCGCATGGGAGGAGGGGGATCTACCTGGTTTACCTGTATGCTATGTAGCGTTAATCCACTTCCTGCGGTGTGGGATGCCCAGGGGAGCTTTCCTGTCACATTCTGCTGCCCAGAGAGACATTGTGTCCCACATTGCACATTGCCTGGGCTCTACCTGGATTCCCCACGCCTCACGCAATATAGTACCAATCCACCACTAGCAGTGTGGGACACATGGGGGCCATGCCTGGGCATAGCCCCGGCCAAGGGTTGGCCTGTCCTGAGCCGGTCAGCAACAGGAAGAGGCAGGGCAGGGCCACTCCCAAGTCCTCTGCATCCCAATATCAAGCAGGAGCCTACCTCGAAGAGAAGGTCCTGCAAATCCTGTGAGTGGTCAAAAAATGTGATTAGAAATGGGGAAAAAGAAGACTAAGGAGATTATTAGAGGATCTGGGAAGAAGCTCAAACCAGAAAAAACACATGCCACAAGCAGATATATATTGGCCGATTTTGACAATCTAATTAAAGAGGTTGAGGAGCTACTAACTCAGGGTAATGAGTGAGTGGAGGGCAAGGGCGCTAAGTCCAAATAGTTCCTTAAAAGTGAAGAACATAACACTAGCGTTACCACCAACACTAAATTGATTCAGGGGTTGGCACCTTCAAATACCTTAGAATGTGTCAGCTTAACATCCCGCTGTGCAACCCAGTCAACTACTATTACTGAAAAATGACCTGGGGATGAGCCATTTGATAAACAACCAGCCCTCACTCCAAATACCATATGCTCAAACCACTATGCCCCATTGATTGACTTGCTATTGGAAATATTGTCACAAACTACGCAGCATGTACCATCTTCATCTAAAAGTATGCCAGTAAACAACCTGAGAGATATGATCTTGTTTATTGATACACTAAAGAAGGACTTTGCCTATATAAAGACTATCATGAAGATAATAAATCAAGGGTACTATTTATTTATTTTTATTTATGTTATTTATAGATCGCATGAATCACCCCAACCAGGGTATCTCCGCGCTATGACGGCTGTTGACAACTAAACCCAGTAATTAGAACAGCGAGGTTTTTAATTGCCTTCTGAAAGATAAGTAGTAGGGGGAGAGTCGAATGTGTATTGGGAGTTGATTCCAGAGAGATGGTGCAACATAGGAGAAGGATGCACCCCCCAGCCTGGTTTGTTTTAAGCTAAGCACAAAAAGAAGCTCTTTGGACCCGGAGCGTAGGGTTCTGGAGGGGTTGTAATGGGTCAATTTATCTGCGATATAGTTGGGTCCTAGGTTATTCAGGGCTTTGTATACCATACACCAGATCTTGAAATTGATCCTTTTCTGAATTGGTAACCAGTGTAGTTTGCAGAGTAGAGGGAGTGAGGGTGTTCTGGGGGGAGCATTGGTCACCAGTCGAGCAGCTGTGTTCTGGACCACTTGCAATCTATTAAGGGAAGATTCTTTAGCGGAAATCAGCAGAGCATTGCAGTAGTCCTAGTACTAGAGCTCTCTGACACAATTGCAAATCTCCTCAAAGAACTCAAGACCCACATATTGGGACCATATGTGTTGCAATATCTCTGACAGGAATGTGGATAAACCCCCATTTCAACAGGGACTGAAAAGCATAGGGCTCAGCCCTCCTTTAAGCATCCCAAATACCCCAAGTAAGGACCGTACCTGACTATTCTGCACGTATTGACCAACAAAGTGTGGGGGATAGGGTTAAACACCCTTGTACCTCAAGCTATATCTAGATCATCTAGAGGGTGCCATATGGTAAGGAGAGCCCTGGAAAGGAACACATGCTCATGTTTCTTAAGTTGTCTTCTCTTTTCCACACAATTACTTTTGACATAAATTTGCATGTGTGACAATGCAGAATAACATTCTCTGAATCAGCATTGCTAACATCTCCACTTCCAAGGCACAGTACCATGACACCTTGAACATCCAGTGCAAGAGATAAAGTTCACTGCGCAAATGCCATTGTTGTTATTGTCCAGTAGGTGACAAAGCTATCAAACTAGAATAAACAATTGGAGCCTGACAGGGGGTTTGACATGGGTGCGGTTTATTATACATACAAAACCACTTTCTTGTTGAACGCAGAGGAGCACCCAGCTGACACTGCGAGTTCACTGAATGCCTAAATTACTGCTCAGCTGATTCATATTTACCAACACAAGGGATTTTCAGCTCTACACCAAGACGGACAGCCTGATGACACTTAACTTCAGGTATTGGGGGGTTAGAACACCTGGCATGGATTTTGCAGATCACCCACTCTAGGCAAAACTAGGATAGGGAGCGCAAGGTAGGGATACACTCTAAACAGTATTCATATGCCGGCATATATTCACTATTCTCATAATGCTAAATACGCTAATCTATTTACTATATTGATTATCGCAGCACACGTATTTTACACAAGAATCACAATGCTTCAATAAATATTGAAACACCTTGTTGAGTATTTCTACCATATTTCTTTGGGTATGCATGAGAGTCCAAACAAAAGAGTTCTAGATCTGCTACCACGATTTCCTTGGAGTATCAGGGTTGTCATATTCCGAGTTTGCACGCACATTTATTACCCTGTAAGGTTAATGGGTGTAAATGGTGCACTGTGAGCTAGTAGGACTATAGGCCAATATATTCTGAGGGTGTGCATAGAATCAGTCTGGCACAATCCTGAAGTTTATGTTCTCCAACAAACTCATAGTGTTACTGGAGAGGTACAAGCCGTACGACAAGGGTATGTGTTCAACCAAGGGATGTATTGCTCCCTGCCATGCACCTGTGAGCCTTTTTAATCAAACAGCAGCGGTCAATAAAGTTTTTTGTCCCCCAAATTGACTACTGTAAAAGAACAGTTCTCTTCAGATCATAACATATAGGACTCCATCTATAAGCAAGCATAACACTTACTCCTTAGTATACATGTCAAATGTTCCAAGACTCATGCATGGTCACAGGGAGACCACAGAATCATGGGTAAATAAAGTGTCTCATTGGATTAGATCCAAAAGAAAGTGCCCCTCTATCGTACACTCGGACATTGTTTCTGTCCAAAGAGTAACCAATCCTATGGGTTACTGCAATGCAATTAGGCTGCAGCTGAAGGATTCTTTACTGACCAATGATTTACTGGCTTTGGAGGCATGTAAACTCTTGGGTATATTTTAGCCTGTAGCTTTTTATTTGTGTGAGCTTGGGGGTATTTTAACTGTGCACTCTGTTACAATTTAACTTGGGTTCAGGACCTGCTCTGTTGGGGGCATTTTCACTTACCGCTTTATTCATTGCTTCCTCTGGTACCGACCCCGTTCCGCCGCAGCTGCTGTGCCATTTGTTGCGGAGGGCGGTAACCATTATCCTACACAGAATCCCTACTTCCGGCAGGACGCTTTCTAGTCGTCCACAGGAAGGAAGGGTATTTAGCCACATATGCACCAAACGCGCAGCGGGCGAGCGCAGCGGGCGTGCCTAACGGAGGTGCTTATCGTTGGTAGGTCCCCCTCGGTTTGGAGCTCTGCCTGGTGGCCTCAGGCACTGGGCCCGTCACCCGTTCCGAAGGACCATGAGAAGTATCTAGGCATTTGGATTGATTCCAAAATGTCTTTTGACTATTACACTCAATGCGTTACAGGGACATGCTTTGGTATTCTTCGCAGTCTGAGAAAGACACTCGACCTGCTCCCTGTGTCAGCTAGGAGGGCCCTGGTCCATGCCTTGGTCACGTCCAGGCTGGACTATGGAAACGCCCTATACCTGGGAGCAAATGCGAGTGCCGCCAAAGACTGCAGCACAACCAGAATGCAGCCGCGTGCCTTGTGCTGCTGTTGCCCAGGAGAGCCTCCTCTAAAAAAGCCTTGGAGACATTGCATTGGCTTCCCATTAAGGAACGCATCGAGTTTAAAGCTCTCTGTGTTAGTCACTGGATCGTTCATGGGAAGGGCCCTGGCTTCCTGCGCAATTTGCTCCTCCCGTACAAACCTACCCGGCTCATGCGCTCATTGGGCGCAGGCTTGCTCTCGATCCCTAGGATCAACAGGGCGAGAATGGGCGGGAGATCTTTCCGCTCCTTGGCTGCATGTAGATGGAACACTCTCCCACTCAGGCTACGTGTGGAGCCCTCAGAGGCGGTGTTCCGGAGGGAGCTAAAAACTTTTCTGTTTCCCAGGCCTTCATTTTTCGATGCAAGGCTATTCCTGTCTGCCCAGGTGCTGCTCAGTCCACTGATAGCGCGGGGACACACTGGCAAGTGTAACCAGGCGCTTTAGAAACTCAGAAATAATATATAATAATAATAATGTAGGTATCCACAGCCAGGCTCATCAATCCAATTCAGGAGCACTCCAGGGTTTCACTTGACTGACACGATGTACCCACTACCCTGCTCCGCTGGTGTTCACTGCACATACAGTGTGTAAGTACACATGGGATAGAAGAAGTGCGAATACCAGCGGATGTAAAAAATTCTATGCAACCTGAGAAGTCTTGCCTGAATGAAATAGACTGACTGAGTGAAGAATCTATGCCCACTTACCTAATTTGAGTACCTATTGTCTCATGTTCACTGTTTACTGCTCATGCCTTTGTACTGACTGGTGATTCTTTAGATTTTAATGTTTCTGTTTTTAGCCCAAGACACCCAATTGCTCCACATAGAACAAGTGCATAAGTTGGAATCCTATCTATTGGATACCGGGACCTAGCTCAAGTGTAGGTAACTGACCCAGTTGATCAGTGTGACCGTAACAGAAAGAAAAATTTCTTTCTAGTGTCCCCTCACTCACCGGGGTTGCCCCACAGTGAAATGCTTCATCATTGGGGCCATCCCAGTTCTCTATGGAAAGGGGCGTGCTGCGACTCACGAACTACGCAGGAGCACTTAGAGGTGAAAGACTATGTGTAGTGCAAAGAAGTGGTGGAGTGGATGTGAGTGAATTAAAAATACCGTGCTTAGTGGGCGTCAACAGATTTATTTTGCTCCTAGGCAGGTATATTAAAAGTGGGGTGTGTATCACTGTAGACCAACCTTTTATGAGGATTGGTTCAGTGAAAGTAAAAGGTCAACATGTTTCATGCTACCCCTAGCATTTCTTCAGGACCATGCCGGGACCAGCCCTGCATTTGCCACTCCTATGTCCCTAGTTATGGGAACAATAGATTTTCAAGATAATACACTTAATAATCAAAGCATGCGTTCACAATGGAAATACATACGTTTGTATCTGATTGAAGGTGCTGTAAAAAGAAAGCATATCGTTAGTAGCAATCCTCCCCTCCCTGTGGGAAGGGGCACATAGTGTACTCGGTGCTATAGTTGATGGTTGCACCATATTGGTGCGTGCAGGCTGCCATGCCAAGTGTTTAACAATAAAAACTGTGCTGTGTGTTTGTGAATTCACACATAAAAACAAGACAGGACTTAATGTGACAAAGACGATAGACACATAGAACATATAATAGGTACATGCCTGCACGCACCAATATGGTGCAACCATCAACTATAGCACCAAGTGTGTGCGGTACGAAAGTACACTATGTGTAGGCTCCTGCCTAGGAGCAAAATAAATCTGCTGAGGCCCACTTAGCACGGTATTTTTAATTCACTCACATCCACTCCACCACTTCTTTGCACTACACATAGTCTTTCACCTCTAAGTGCTCCTGCGTAGTTCGTGAGTCGCAGCACACCACTTTTTGCAGAGAACTGGGAAGGCCCCAATGATGAAGCATGTCACTGTGGGGCAACCCCGGTGAGTGAGGGGACACTAGAAAGAAATTTTTCTTTCTGTTACGGTCACACTGATCAACTGGGTCAGTTACCTACACTTGAGCTCGGTCCCGGTATCCAATAGATAGGATTCCAACTTATGCAATAGGCCTTTTGGAGGACGACCTAGTCTCTAACTCCTCCTTCTCCCTCTGTTTCATATTTGTTTCCACATAGAACAAGACATGTTGGTTCCCCAAACTATTGGTGGCCCAACAGAAAGTGACCCTGCACCAAAGCGTATTAAACAAGTAAACTTAGATACCGCTCGAATATATTACAGCAGAATTACATCTTTCAAACTATTGTCCTGGAATATAGCTGGCATAAGAGATAAACTGATAGACCCAGAATGGGGCAATTTTATTAATGGGTTCAGCATAATTATACTTCAAGAAACATAGGCTCTGGATAACAAATGTTGGCAAGGGTATATGAATCATAATATAGAGGCCGTCCCCTCGAAGGCAGGAAGTCCGCCCAGTGGGCTACTAGCTTGGATAAAAAATATACCAAGTGTTACTATTAAAAGGTTAGACATCAATAGCAATGACATTCTATGTTTGTGTATAAATGTACAGAATGGGCAAAGGCTCAAAGTTTATTATATATATAATCTATCCATAAGTGGGAACAAAGACTCACCCACTTTAAAATCTACTGGTTTATCACCTTTCCGAGCATTTAGATAACTCCCCTATAGTAACTGCAGATGATTTTAATACAACTTTCAAGCTGCTAGAAGGGCTAACAGTGATTAGGGAATCTGAAGATGAAGCGAGAGGTATTCAGAAATTAGAAGCTAAACCAGTTAAGGCCAGAAGTGTAACACTTACAATTTTGGAGTCCTTAAAGGAAAACAGGTGGCATTTAAAAAAGAAAAATATAATATTTCTATTTCATTTTTTTAGAGTAGGCAGTGGTCCCTGCTCTCCAAAATTATTTTCTCATACATTGACAAAGGGGAAGGGGTCCCCTTCCCGTTTGCGTGTGGGTTACCAGTAGGTGGTAAAATGTGAGCGGTTTGCGGCCACAATTATTGCCACAAAACAATCTTACATTTGAGTGCTAGTCGCTATTAGGATGGGACGTCCTTGGCATGCCCCTTCCTAATAGCGAGTCGTAAACCCTATTTTGAGAGTCAGTAATAGGTTACCTACTCTCAAAATAGTGTTTGTACATGGGGCAGACCAATTTTGTGATGGCAAAGGGGCTGATTTCCCATTTGCAAATGCTAAAAACGGTCGTACATCTGGCCCTTCGTTCATGGTGATACGCAGCACTCCAGTTACTAACCCTCAGCATGACCACTGGTTTATGCACCTGCAAAGGCAGATTTGAATCAGATAAACTCCTTGCCCTAACTTTTGCCAGAGGGAATAGATTATCAGCCAGATGCATCATCCTTAAAACCGGTCGTAAAAGGGCAGATTCCCAGAATCTGCCCCTTTACGACCGGTATTTTTGCATTTGGGATGCATCATCCCAAATGCAAAAATCGCAATTAAGGAATCTCTAAATTGAGATTCCTTAAATTGCGATTGCATTTAAGGAATCCCAAATTGAGATTCCTTAAATGCAATGCATCAAACAAAAAGAAATAGCGATTTCGCAAATAAGAGTACCAAATTACCATGGAGTTGAACTTCATGGTAATTTGCAAAAACATTGAAAAATGCACTAAAGTGCATTTTTCAAAGTTCCATTTTACACACACACATGCCCTTAGGTCATGTGTGTGTGGAAGATGTACCCATATGCAGATTTCAGGGGTGCATCAGGGTGTCCTTTGGACACCCCTGCACCCGTGAAATTGCATTCTCAATTTGCGATTCGCTAATTGCTAATCGCAAATTGAGAATGTCTTCCCATTCATTCCTATGGGCCTCTAGGCCCATAGGAATGAATGGGGAGGTATTCCTTAATTGTGATTCGCAATTTGCGTGTCGCAATTAAGGAAAGTGTAGGAATCGCTATTTTGAAAGCGATTCCTACATGCATAGGCTTTCGCGATTCCTAAATAGCGATTCCTTAAAAATCGCTATTTAGGAATCGCAATTCCACCTGTTGATGCATCTGGCTGTATGTTCTTGATATTGACCTCTAGCATCTTGTGATTCTTTTTAAAGTTATAGTACGGGAAGATAGTGACCATAACACTCTTCAATTGACAATGAATGAAATGTTGTTTAAGACCAAGGCAATGATAGTCCCACATTCTGAAACGACCCTGACACTAACAATCAAAGCGGGTTAAATGGTCTAAGATTAGCCACAATTTAGACACACTTCTACAAATATACACTACTTTCAATGGCCTTCAGGGTCCTTTCAAAAGCATTTTACCGAATTAAATACCCTTGGGGAATATACACAATGCTTTGTTCAACACGTTATACACCTTATGCACTAAAATTATGAAAGCTTGTAAGAGAATGGTAAATCACGCAGCTCCGTGGTACTCAAGTGAGTGCCGCCACACTGAGTGGCTTTTAATCAGGGCGATGAAATTGGGTGATTGTAAATCAATCAGGCAACATCAAGCGATTCACAAATCTATTACTGCTTCTTCTGAGCAGGAATGGACTCAAGTTGGTTGGCCCTGTTTGAAGCTTCAAGAAACAAGGGCCAGAAATTATTTTGGCAGCTTTTTTCACATGGTGACTCAAGAACTTCCAGCCCTATTAATTGCCTGGTCCAACTCCAGCAGTGGGTCAAACATTTTACAGAACTTTATGCAGCAACTCGTCAGACAGCTCCTATCAGGGTTGTACATAAAATAGACTTGAATGACACGGCCAGTACAAAAGTAGATAATATCCTCTGATTTTCCCTGGATGGGACAATAATGGCCATCATTTCTCTACGCCCTGACATGGTGCCTGGTCCAGAAAAGGTTCCAGGAGATCTTTATTATTCGGAGTCTAGTGTATGAGGACCTTATATTAAATATTAATGTCCTATCCAATAAAATCATGGCTGGCAACAGTAAATCCCATCCTGGCTAGGTGCAGAAATAATTCCCATTTTCAAAAAGGATGATAGAACATCTCCTTGTAATTATAGATCAATCCATCTGATTTAGAACCTTCAGAAGGTTTCCTGTCACCAAATTTTAATTAGACTCAATGATTGGTTGGATGTGAGTAAGATCTTATCTCCATTCCAAGCAGGGTCCGTACCAAAGTGAACACCATTGATCAGGTCTTCTGTCTTAATCTTATAAGATGGAAGTATCTTGTGGTCTCCAAAGACCATCTCTACATAGCCCTTGTAGACTTGAGAGTTGCCTTTGACCTGGTCCCTAGGTGTCAATTGTTGCCCACCATGGTCAGAATGGGTGTCACACCATGCTTACTGGACATCTTTATTAGATTTCATGAAAGGAACGATGCCCATGTGAGGGGGGGAATCAAGGGGGAGCCCACAGACAGTATACCTATTTCCCATGGAGTGCGCCAGGGCTGTGTGTTTGCCCCTACCCTGTTTTCGCGTTACATTACAATCTAGTGGACTATTTTTTAAAATGCACACATGATTGCCCCAGGTTGGGGGGTTGTCAATTCTCGCCTTATTATTTGTGGACGACACCATGTTACTTTCTTGCACCCCTATTGGGCTGCAGAACCTGCACAAGAGCTCAGTTGAGTATTGTGATATTAGAGGTATGCAAGCTAATTCTTCCAAAACTAAGATTATGGCTCTTACACCTCATAAATCAGTTAATGGATGGGTCTTCATGTGCAGGGTAAAACTCCAGAAAGTAGTCCAGTTCGACTACTTATGAGTGAGGTTTGACAAAACCTCCACATGGAGGACCCAAACATTAAACTCAGTACTCTCCTTGCTCCATGGCGCAACAACAGTTGTTAAGGCAGTAAAGGAAAAACACCGAAATCAATGTCCCCAGATATTGAAATCGATAGGGCGCATGTGCAGCCAGCTGCTCATATTTGTGCAGAAGTATGGGGTGTGGAGAGTCTTAGCGGGCTGGTTACTAAGGAAAATTGCATTGTAAAATCTTTCTTCAATCCCCCATGAAGTACCCCGAGAGTCCCCTTGTTCTTTGATACCGCCCTTAAGAGAATTGGAAATCTAGCCAAGTTGAGACCTCTACTCCTTTAGGTTAGACTGTGGTACATTCTGGAACTGGCCACATACAGATTAGCTTTGGAGGAGATAGTCAACCTAGGGAATAGCATTACCATACAATGGCTCAGCCACATCAAACCCAACTGAGCTTATTAGGCTTGGGTGTGAACTGGTCTAATCCATCCCAAATTAACACCGATGAAATGTCAGTTGCTAAAGAGAGATTTTGGGCTCACACAATTGACTCGTATCACTTCAATGCAAAGACTGGAGGTTCGGATGGATGTTTACTTGTCCTTTAAAATGTACCCTCATTTGCACCATAAATGGATACTTTTGTATTACCACTAGCCCGTACCTTGCTAATTAAATTTAGAGTTGGTAAATTGCTACTGAATACATTTACATCCAAGTGGGATTCTGCTGATATGAAATTGCAGAATTGTTCATTCTATAATAACTGCATCAAGGATGTAGAACATCTACTTTTTTTGTCTGGCATATGATAAACCTAGGAGGTCCTGGCAAAGTCCAATTTGAATTACCTTGGGTACGAGACACTTCAGTGAAGCTTAATGAATTCTAAGATCTGATTAAAGCATTAAGATAGCATTAAGTCTCAGCTGTTGTCTACTGGCTTTTAGGCGTATAAGGAAATCCATAGGAACCTTACTGTAGCATTCAACTCTCCCTTTAGATTTGCACACTGCCGGCTCATGCAACTTTGCCAAACTATATGTATGCACTTTTTGCTCATACTACTGGTGCAATAAATATGGCTTTGAATGAAATGTAATGCATATAACTGTTGGTATCTACTCTGTTTTATATCCTGTATTTGCATTCTGTTTTTATACAAGTATTCTAAGAATTTGTTTAATATTTTTATTGTACCTTTTATAGGCTTGGTCCCAAAATAAACATCTAAAAGGAATGAGGTGAGCAAGAGTGAGTGAATGGTAGTGAGCATCGGTGAGAATATGGTGTAAAATTTGTGAGTATCATACTCAAAGGTTATTCTTGATTTATGTAGGCACCCATTGTAAATTGCTAGCACTGGCATATTGGAGGCAATTCTTGACTGGCAACTATGAAAAAAAACTTTGTATAAGAGTCCAGACTCACTTGATTTGCTCACTCACTACAATTTAGGGCAAGAGTTAAGCAACACCACTTTCAACGATTACTGGAAAGCCACTGCAAGAAGAGAAGGTAAACAGTGTATTGATGAATATTGGTTAGTTCCTGTAGCTACCACTGGAACTAGGACATTGCTCATGCTGTTTAACTCTTGGTGAAGGCAGTATCCTTTTACCACTATCAGGGCAGCACTTTGGGCATCCCTCCTGGTCCAACAAGACCGCAATCTGTGAGACAGGCCAATATCATGGCACATACACGTGATCTGTGATTGCCTATTACAACAAAAAACATAATTAGAGAGCCATATATTAGTACAGTTGGGCATTCAGAGCATGAGCGCATGTCCATTACAATTCAGAGAATTTTTCCTTCCCAACAGATGCCCCTCCCACACCAAGACACCCCAAACCAACTCCTAACCTGGAGAAGATTGGTGGTCAGATCAGTGAAGTCAGCAGGAAAGTTCATCAGCATATCTGTGGCTCAATCTGGCTCTCTGCACCGCTACAACAACTAACGTTTGCAACAAAATAGACCATCTCATCAACTTGGAATTCTCTCGCATAATAGCCATCAACCATTTCAGCAGCCCATAAACTTAATGTCAAACAAATAAGGGTGGAACTTACACAAGCCCCATACTATAAAAAAGTATTCCTTCTCAATTTCCGGCCCAGTACTGCTCTCTGGTTAGTAATCTCCTGTTGGGCTTGGCCCTATTTGCAGGGTCGTCCCTGAACCTTTTGCCTTCCTACTGTGTTGTTTCTGACCTATTTTTGTTGGTTTTAGGACTCTGGGCACTTTACTACTGCTGATCAGTGCTAAAGTGCATATTCTCTCTGTATAAAGTGTTATGGTAATTGGTTGTCCATGATTGGTATGTTTGCCTTACTAGTAAAGTCCCTAGTAAAGTGCACTATGTGTGCAAGGGGTGGTAATGCAAATGCTACTAGTGGGCCAGCAGCACTAATTGTGCCACCCACACAAGTAGCCCTAAAGAGAGAACTCAGGCCTGCCATGGCAGTGCCTGCACGCAGTTTGTTAAACGGCCTTGTTGTCCTGACAAGTGCACCCACTTGCCAGGCCTTACCCTTCCCATTTTATGCACATCAGATACCCCTATGGTAGGCCCAAGGTACCCCCTGTGCAGGGAGCAGTGTATGTGAAAGGTAGGACATGTACTAAGGTGTCTACCATGTCCTGACAGTGAAAAACTGCCAAATTCATTTTTCACTTTTGCGAGGCCATCTTGCCCATAGGACAGAATTAGGGAGGCTGTGTAATATGTTTCCAGCCTATCTTCCCATAGGCATAAGATGGAGAGGTAAAGTTTAGTATGCCTGAACTCACAATGTAATAACACATCTTTTTATGACAGTGTTTTTTGAATTATGTGTTTAGAAACAACGGTTTTAGAAGTGGCTGGTTTCTTTGTTCTAACAATTCTGTGTGTCTCTGCCTTGTTGTGGATTGACTGTCTGGATTTGAGTGTGATAGGATCTGGGAAATGTCTTGACCCAGGGGAGGAGGTGAGATAGCAACAGGCTGACCTGCATCTGGAGTGTAGGGGAGAGGAGTAGCCCCTGGAGGTGAAAGGGCCTGGGCTGCTGCCATAAAACAATGGCTCCATCTCCTGCTGAGTGATTGAGGATCCATACCCCCACTATCAAAATAAGAAGGTGTCAATGGCAGGGAGACACCCAGAACTGGTTTGAACAGGGGTCAGAGCTTCCCTGAATACAAAGATATCAAAGACATTAAAGGGATCTGAAACCCCTGGACTTTGGACTGATCAAGACTGAAAAGGATGAAACTACTTTGCAGTCAATAGGAACCTCGGCCAAAGGAAGAACCTGCTGAAGAGACTGAAGAGAAGGACTGACCCTTGCTGTGTGTTCTGGGACTGGCCTGCAGTTTGCTGATTTAACTAAGGAGAGGCTAAGGGACTTTTCTGTGTGATGTGTCCCCCTGCTTGAAAGGGCTTTGCTGTGTGCTGTGTCCCGAAGTAACATATCTCCAAGGCTCCCTGTTGTGTAAACTCAGGAACATAAAAGTTTCCAAGTGTGTCTCAGTGACGCTGTGTGTGTGTGCTTTTTGCAGGCTGAGACCTTCGTAAGGATTGCCCTGTGATTGTGTGCCCCCGGAGTCCAAGTGAGTCTCAGGTACGCTGTGTGCGTGTGCTTCGTGCAGCCTGAGACCTTCGTGAGGATTGCCCTGTGATTGTGTGCACCCGGAGTCCAGGTGAGTCTCAGCGACACTGTGTGCATGGGCTTTGGGCATCCTGAGACCTTCGTGAGGATTGCCCAGTGATCGTGTGCACCCGGGGCTAAAGCGAGTCTCAGCGACGCTGTGGGCCTGTGCGCTATTGCAGCCTGAGACCTTCGTGAGAAATTGTCCCATGACTGTGTGTCCCGGAGCAGTTTTGTTCTCTGCTTCGATCGACAGCGTGTCCAGAAGTGCTGCGATCGTCATTGCCATCAGCCCGGACCGGCATCCCCAGAGGAGCTGTGGGAATTCACCGCCGCCGGCCTGAGCCTGCCTCTGTCAAAGAGAGACCTCGAACCATCACAGTTGGGGGTCCGAGTTCCACTGCCCAAGATCAACGAAGTTGCTTCGGAGGCCCAAGCCGCGAGGAGAGGAGAGTGAGATCATACCCCCAGGTAACACTCAGCAAGCATGCGTGTTGCCACCTGGGACGGGTTGCGGGCAACGAGAGAAACGCTCTTGGGCTTTCCCATCTTTGCAGCACGAGCCTCCGCTTAAGTCCGTATCCAGGCCCGTACTTGCCGAGCAGTGGCCGAAGTGTGGAGCTGCACTTTGTTTTCCATCATAACAGTGTTGGGGGCATATTTTGGCAGTAGCTGACTGCTAGTCAGTAAGAGTGATATAGAGACTGTCCAGAGCACCATGATCGGTGCCAGAGCACACAAACTGACTGATTGTTGCATTACGAACTGCATTATTTTTACATTACGAAGTGCCTGATTCTGCATAGCATTGCATTAGGACTGAATCAGATCATCGAGAATTGCTCAATAATACTGCAAGGACCTACAAAGACTTGCTGGCCTAATAACCGGCAAGGTGAAATATTACAAATATACATATGTTGGACTTTTATTGTATATCTTGCATGGTTGAAAATACTTAACACATTTGCCTTGGAGATAAGCCTGGCAGCTCGTGTCAAGCTACTGAGGGGGGGAGCAGGGGCTATCTGGAAAGGTGTCCTACCTTTCCCTGACTTAGAAGCAAGGGTCCCTATTTGGGCTAAAGTACCTACCTCAGCCAACTAGAGACCCCCAGTTCTAATTCGATGATGATCAATTGCAGATATGCCGTGAAACATGCTGCAGACATCTCTGCACTCATATTAGCGCAAGACTTGGACTTACTGATTCTCACAGAAACCTGGCTCAACAAGGCCTCCTCCCTTATTCTTGACATCTTTGTCCCGCCTGATGAAGCCATTATACGGTGTGATCGGCTGGAGAAAATCGGGGGAGGGCATTGCTTTCATTCATCGCTCCAGCTTAACTATAAAAAATTCTCAGAATGTTCTGCTATCTCCCTGTGAACTACTAGTAGCAGAAATTTGGAGTAAGGGCAAGGTAGTCTGTGTGCTCCACACGATTTACCATCCACCGGGTGACAATTTGCTCTTCATAGAGGAAATCATGGAGGTTATCAGTTCTTGTTCGGATCAACCATACCATATCTTCCTCGGAGACTTCAACTTCTATTGGAATGACACCAATTATCTTTTAGTCAACTCCTTTAAGTCTTTCCTCTTGGATCTCAACTTATCTCAGTTCTGTAAGGGACCTACCCACAACAAAGGAGCAACCCTCGACCTAATTATTGCTAGAAACAATACCATCCAATTGGATAACATCCTACCTTGTGACTGGTCGGATCATCATCAAATCGCCTTCCACATCCTGACATGACCAACCTTGATGATCTTTCTGAGCACTACATTAGCACTGTCACAAATATCTTTGTCACCATTGCGCCGACACAACTTAAAACGATCCCTCTCAAACAATCCAGAACCTTGGTTTAATGGTACCCTAAATGACGAATGCTGTAAACTTAGGTCTTCAGAGAGGCCCTGGAGAAATGAGCCTTCCACTACTAGCCTCCATCAACTTCGGAAAAAAAGTAGTGCATACAACAAAAAAATCCGCATTGCTAAAATGGACCATTTTAGGAAGCAGCTGGAAGGGGCTAAAAATAGACCCAATATACTATTTGAAATCATCAAACAGCAATCAAACCACATGTCCAACCCCAACCTGGCTTCCTTGACTCCGCTTCCTACCGGGGAGGACTTCACAGTGCACTTCTCTGAAAAAATGATGAAAATTGAACAGGAGTTGCAACCTAACACTCCCAGGGTGCCACCTCTAATTTACACCACATCATCAGGGGAGCTCAGGGTCCCCTCTGTACTCTCCCTATCTTTGGGTTGTTCTCCCAAAAATTATGCCTTTTGGAATTCCTTTATCCTGCCAGATTGCATAGAACTACTACATGCTATGACAACTCTTAAACCGGCCAACCACTTCAATGATCCTCTGCCGGCAACATTTTTTAAAGACCACAACTCGGCCATTCTACCGCTTTGGTCGAGGATTATTCATAAATCGATCCTGCAAGGGAGCATCCCTGATTGTCTCAAAATTGGGCATTGGAGTTCCGCAAAGGTCTGCACTGTCGCCCACGCTCTTTAACCTCTATATGGAGCCTCTCACCTTCATTCTGAACAATTCTCAAATTTATTATCACATGTACGCGGACGACAAGCAACTGTACCTGAAGATCTCCTCTCTGGAGGACATTAAAACCTTAAATGAGGCTCTCTCGCAAACTCAACAATGGTTATCCCAGAACCATCTTTTGTTGTATGCCCTCAAAACTGAATTCCTGCTGATTGCCCCACACAACCACTCTGCGCCGATCCGCGAATGGCTAAAACAACTCACAGCCCTTAACTGCACCCCTCACATGGTTAATTCTGGATCCTTGCGTCCTGGAGGTGTGCGTCTAGAATACTGTGGCAGACAGTGTCAAAGGTGGTGGAGATGTCCAGCAGGATGAGTGCTGCGGTCTCACCGTTGTCCAGCAGGGTCCTGATGTCGTTGGTGGCGGCAATGAGGGCAGTCTCTGTGCTGTGGTTGCTGCGGAACCCTAACTGGGATGGGTCCAGGATGCTGTTTTCTTCGAGGTGTCGGGTTAGCTGTCTGTTGACGATCTTCTTGATGACCTTGGCTGGGAACGGGAGCAGGGAGATTGGCTGGAAGTTCTTGAGGTCTCTTGGCTCTGCCTTGGGTTTTTTGAGCAGGGTGTTGATCTTGGTGTGTTTCCAGCTCTCTGGGAAGGTGGCGGTCTAGAAGGAGAGGTTGATGATGTTGCGCAGGTGGGGTGCCATGGAACTGCTGGCTTTGTTGAGGATGTGGTGCGGAAAAGGGTCTGACGGAGAGCCGGAGTGGATTTTGCTCATTGTCTTGACGGTGTCATCGATGTTCATGTTGGCCCAGGCTGGCAAGGGGTCGTTGTCGATGGTGTGTGGCGAGACTGGTGTGTCAGTGTCTGTTGGGGCTGTCTGGGTGTTGACGCTGTCGTGGATGTCGGTGATCTTGCGGTGGAAGAAGGCGGCGAGGGAGTCGCACGTGGCTTGCGATGGCGGGATGTTGTTGGTGTTGGAGCTGGGGTTGGAGAGTTCCTTCACGATGTTGAAGAGCTCCTTGCTGTTGTTTGCATTGTTGTCGAGGCGGTCTTTGAAGGAGATCCTCTTTGCGGCCCTGATGAGGTGATGGTGGTTGCGGATGGCGTCTTTGTGCGCTGTGTGGCTGTCCGGTGTCTTTTCACTGTGCCATTTCATCCCTAGTTTCCGGCAGGTACGCTTGGATGCTAGGAATTCCGGGATGAACCAGCTGGCTCTCTTGAGGGTGTCTCTGTAGGTGGGTTTTTTCAGAGGGGCGAGGGTGTTGGCGCAGTCATCAATCCATCGCCTGGGTTGCAGGCAGCGTCGTCGGTGTTGGAGAGGTCGGTGGGTGGGCTGAGAGCGAGGTTTGCCTGTAACTGGTCTTCGGTGACTTTGCTCCAGCAGCGGCATGGGATCTGTTGGGTGCGGTGGTGTGTGGTGGGTTTCTGGAAGGTGAAGTGGATGCAGTGGTGGTCAGTACAGGGGAGTTCGGTGGTGTGGCTGAAGGAGACGTGGGAGCTTGAGGAGAAGACGGGGTCGAGCGTGTGGCCGGCGGAATGGGTCGGCGTTGTGATGAGCTGTCTCAGTCTGAGGATGGCAAGTCTGTCGATCAGGGTGGTCGAGTTGCTGTCGTTGTTGTTCTCCGGGTGAAAGTTCAGGTCTCCAAGGAGGATGTAGTTGGTGGAGGTTAGGGCGTGCAAGCTGATGAAGTCAGCAATGGAGTCGCTGAACTGGGGCTGGGGTCCGGGGGGTCTGTAGATGAGGGGGGTGTTGTGGTCGGTGTGGATCTGGAAGTGCATGTGTTCGGCCGTGCTGAGAGTGTTGTCGGTGCTGGTCGAGACCCTGATGGTCTTCTTGTGGATGATGGCGATTCCTCCTCCTACTCCGTTGGTGTGGTCTCTGCGGATGATCTTATAGCTGTCTGGGATGGCTGTGGCGATGTCGGGTGAGGAGGAGTTGTTCATCCAGGTCTCTGTCAGGAAGGCGACGTCTGGGGATTATGTGTCGGGCAGGTCCCAGAGCTAAATGGCATGTTTGCAAGCGGAGCGGGTATTTAGTAGGATGCATTGGAGGTGCTTGGGGTCCTTCTTGGCGGGCGCCTCGTCAGCTCTGAGGCTGGTGTAGTTGCAGTTCCGGCAGGCTAAGGCACCATGAGTGTGTTTCGGGGTGGCCTTGAAGCAGGTGTGGGTCCGTCCTGGGTTGAGAGTGTGGAGTGTGCTGGCATCGTAGCGGCAGCGATCGTCCTGGTGGGCGCAGGGGGCACGAGGACCAGGGCTTCTGGTGATGGGCGCAGTCCAGGCACGGACAGGCGCAGGTGGGCTAGCCCTAGGCGCGCCTTTGGCGCACCAGCGGCCTGCCCGCTGCGCGGGTGCGCAGCAGCCGCCATATATGGGGAGGTGGGAGGGAGGTGCAGCTGGGAGGCAGGGCCGGGGGGGATGCAGCACAAGAAACGGGAGCAGCAAGGGACACAGAACCGGGCTCAGAATCAGGGGCACACAAGGGGAAACAGAAGGCAAAACAATCGGGCGCAGGGACAGGGGGCACACAAGGGGAAACAGAAGGCAAAATCGGCTAAGAATCAGGCACACGAGGGGAACAGATGGCAGAGGGCAAAAGGGCAACAACAGGAAAAATGGGCACAGCAATGAGGAGGCAGTGGGGGACAGAGGCAAGAGCACTAACCAGCAGGGCAGCACAGGCGGAGCTGTGTGGTGGGGGTGCGACCTACCTGGCAACTTCTGCCATAATGCATACCTTAATGTGGTCAGACATTCTGTATATCCTGCCTTTACTGGGGAACTTTAAGCTGAACCAATGTCATTCACACAGACAGGTGTCTACCCTGGAGTCAGTGATAAGAGGTTGGCAAAATCTCATAACACCTCTCTACATTCGCTCTGCTGCTTAGGTGTTAACTCAGGTGCTAACTGAACCCCCTCCACAGTGCCATCCTTCATGTCACTATACAGCAAGTCAGGAAGAAGATCACGGTCTTCTTCAACTTCCTCTTCCATAGCTATGACATTCTCTCTGTGACCTCTCTGGCGGTAAGGCTTCAGCCTGTTCACATGGTAGACCCTCCCAGGTTCTCTTGTGGCACCTGCGTTCATCACGTTCTTTACCTCAGAATCTTTTTAGGCCTGGGTGGAATTTCAATGACACCAGAGTAATTGGAGTAATTTCTTTAATTGTGTAATTCAGAGTAGTTTTGGGAAAAAATCCTATTGCATGTGCACATTAGGCGAGCTGCTGCTCACTAGTTGTATTATGCGGCATTAACCGCTGTTTATTAGCACAAAACACATGCTTGTGTCCATTTTGGATGTGAGGCAGCATTTTTGCACTAAGACTACTGCTAAACACATCTCACATAATTCAAGAGTAATCTTGTGGCATATATAGGTAATTCAGAGTGATTATGGTTCACAGAATTATGAGATGTATGCCCAACCCTACTTCTGAATTACCTTGTATGGCCCTTACTATTTGTCCCCCACAGCCCTGGGTCAAATAGGCTTTAGCACCAACACCTACTGACCTTCCTGATACCCAGTCAATGTCACTATCTGGTCCATTCCTTAATGAGCTTTTGGCAGGCCTGAAGGTTTTCCTTTAACTGACTCATGTATTGCGCTATCAACTTCCTGAGGCCAATCACATAGTCCACCACATCCTTTTGTGGAGACTCTAAAGTTCTTTCCCACCCTTCTCTGACTAAGGTGACTAAGGGGAGAGGGCCCTGCACAAGGTGTCCATACAGAAGCTCAAAGGGACTGAACCTTAAACCCTTGTACAGAATCTCTCAACAGGCAAATAAGAGGCATGGTAGGAGAAGATGGCACTTCCTCAAGAGGTTTTCTGGCAGTCTTCCCATCATGCGTTCCAGGGTCTTGTCAAACCGCTCCATCAAACTGTTGGTTTGCAGGTGGTATGCTGTGGAGAAGTGGTATGTTACACCAGCTTGCTCCCACATAACATGTTAACAGATAAAGTACATTCCCCAGTCAGAAATACCCACCCTGGGAAATACAACCCTAGAAAGATCTCCAGGAAAGCTCTTGCTGCCACCCCTGCAGTCATGCTCCTCAGAGATACAGCATCTGGGTACTTGGTGGCATGATCCCCCACAACCAAGATATACCTGACTAAGATGTAGGGTCGAGTGGACCAACTATGTATTTTCTCATCCCCTCAAATGGAACCCCTTCGACTGGTAAATGTACAAACGTTGCCTAAAGCCTCCCTCCTGTCTTACCACTCATCTGGCAAGTGATACAGGTAGAACCTCTCTATGTCTCTGTGCATTCCTAGCCAGTAAAAAAGAAGGCCCAACCTATCCTGGTATTTTCAATTCCCTAAGTGTCCAGCTAAAGGCATTTCATAGGGCATTGACAACCAGTACTTTCCAGTGCATTAATATAACCACTAGTCTCTTGCTAGTTCCTGGCTCAGGATTTATCAGCTCACTATAAAGTAGGCCCTCCTCCCAGTCAACAAAATGTTTCCCAACCAGTCCTTTGCTGACCTTTTCCTGGCCTTGCTTCCAAAGTCCCACAATCGCAGGGCACTCCTCCTGTGCCTTTGAAAACAATTTCCAGCTAGCCCCCCGGGATAAGCAAGCTCTGCAGCTTTGGAATCAACTCAGACTCTAGGAACTAGTCCAATTCAGGAGCCTCTTCCTGGAGCAGAAATCATGACTTCCACAGCCATTGCCTTACTAGAGTCTGCCCTTTAATGCAAACTACATTGTCTTGGTCTCTGCAAATCAGGAGGGATCCCAGCTCCACTCTGAGACTGATGTGCAGCCTGTGCTCTGGTCAACACAGCTGATGTGGTCCAAGCCTTTAAGGTTTCTGGACCTTGCACCAAGCAAAGGTTAATGAAATCATTGGCCAAGAGACTCACAGCAGCACTTTGTTTTTCCCTTGCCCCAGAATCAATCATAGCCACCTTGCTCTTGTGCTTATTCTAAACCCTGACAAGCAGATAAAACATACCTTCTTCATTGTCTACCAAACATGTATCCTTGGTCCCAGGAAATATCTGCTCAGAATTTCGGTACTTCCTCTCAGGACAGACAGTTTTCTCCCATTGATACTAACGTCCTGCACAAATCCCATCATTTGAGGATGAATTCACTCCAGAGCATCTGAACACTCTCCCAGATGCCCCTGGCCACTAGGTTGAGTGCAACTGGCCTCCCTTCCGTTCCCTTCACCCATGTGTATTAAGCTGGCTAATAATGGTGTTTCTGGGTCAGGATATTTCACCTGACAATCACTCTTAAAGTGTCCCACCTGGTGACATTTGAAACAAGTTACAACCTTGGACTTGGAAGAACATCCCTATCCTCCCTTCTCAGGATGCTCCTTCCTGGACATTCCATTGCCATTTCCATGTTTCCTGTGCCCTCCTTGAGTACCATTAAAATGTCCCTGGCTCCTACTCTCCGGTTAAGAATCATTCTGTCGAGAGTTCTTCCCTTCGCCCCTCATATTGTTCCTGGTGAGCTAGTCTTAACTTCTCCCTCTCAAACTCTCTATCTGTCTCATCTTCTTCAGTTTAGCTTTCTGAAGAGCCAATTGCAAGCTCATAGTCTCTGCTAGACTTGACCCACCCAAGGGAATTAAATCATTGAATCAGTGACAGTGGTACCCTACAAATTTGAGGTGGTTAACACACCTGAGGTATTCTAGAAACTAAAGGTGGTGAGTGTCTTGAAAACTCTGGAAAACGAAATAGGGGACAGTCTGTGTGTGTGTCTGAGATTTATCTGTGCTAAGGGGATCATAGAACCTGAATCCACAACACTCTTTTCCTGGGTTACTACCATGGTTCCCTCCCCAGAATCAACTACTGCCTCATCCCTTTCACCCAGTAACTCAAACTAGCCACTAATTAAATTAGCAAAGCCCTCTCTGTCCTTACTCCTGGGAAATTTATAGTATATGATAAGTTGACAAACACTGAAGAACACTCCAAGATGGTCAACAATTGCCTGCACATTCATTGAGTGTGTGTGCTTCCTGTTCCTGTAGATGTGTGCAGTGTCCCAGGAGGCAAAAGTTGCATATGGATTCAGTTGATTCCCCCCAACACATGCGGAAAACCAGCATTGGCATAGAAGCCTTGCTTGTTGGCGATTTGTTCTTGCGCAGTGTTTGGAAAGCATAGATGTTGCAACGTCAGGCTGATGATGGCATTCAAGACAGTGGGGAGAAACCTGGAGAAGTATACCTGGAAGACTCTGGCCACTGTGGCAGTGGTAGGTTGGAAGGTGTCTGAGGTTATTTGCAGCACAGCAAGTAGGTTGGTCTGTGGAGGGATGTTAGTGCTGCACTGGGATGTGGCCTGCAGCCTTGGCGCTATCTGGTTAAGGAAGCGTAGAATGGAGGACCTTTTTAGCCTGTAATGTGCTAACACCTCTTCCGGACGGAGATAATTAGGGTAGCCCTGCTCTCTTCTGCGGCGCTGCCTCTGTGGTAGAGGTGGTCTTCTTGGGGCTTCAAATTGCAATAGTAGTAGCTCCATGGCGTTGTTGAGGTTGCCAATGAGGATCTGGGATTGTCTTACTTATATACAGGTGTGTTTGTACCATTTTTAAGACCAGGTAAGTAAACTACCACTAATTTGAGTTAGCTGCAGTTTTGGGGGTTATCAGCGTACTGGGATTTCCTTGTAAATGTCGCATTGTGTGTTTAGCGACAATTTTTTCATGGGAACGTCTTCTTGCATCTCACTTTTGTTAAGTCCCGCTAACAGAAGTGACCATCTTAAAAATTCACATTTACGCTGGAAAATTGCCGCCAAATGCAGTTAGCGGCAATTTTTAAATACAGCTATTAAAAAAAAGGCGTTTTAACAAAAAAAAATTGATGCTACAGCAGCTTTAGGTTCTGGTAAATATGCCCCAGGGTCTTAAGAGAGACCAAAACAGAGCCAGGGCACAACTCAAACAAATGAAATTACTGACTGTTTATGAAATTAATCATTTGCAGTCACCACATTCTGGAGAAAAATCTCTTTGAAGCCTGTTCCTTACCAGCTCGTACAAGAAATGTATGGGAAGGGTGTACAACTCATAAAATCCCAATAAAAAAAATAAAAAACGAGAAGGAAATGCCTCAAGTAAAGTAAATATCAAAATGTATCTCCTGTGGTGCAGCATAAAGCGCTATAAGTACTACGTAAAAAAAATAATAATACAAAAACAGCGACATGCATTTATTCGGTTCCTTTCTTGATTTTAACTTCAAATTCAACTTCAAAATAAATTAAAAGAATGAACTCCGGGTTCACTGCTATACTAAACAGGGACGATCGTTTTTAACGTCTGAGAGCCATGTGGAATTCGCAGAATGTGCACTTAAAATAAACCTCTGCTTCTGCTGTGTAAATCCTCTGTGGAAGCATGTCTGCTGAAAGGGAACCACTTGCTCGCTTGATTTCCATTTTCGTCTCTATGTCTGAAATGCGTAAAGGTTTTTTTCTGCTTCTCCGTGAGCGGAATACACTATCGTACTTCACAGCATTTCAGATTCCTTTTTCAGCCTGCGGAGTGCTCATTAGATGGATTCGCCCCCTTCTTCCGGGCAGACAACAGGCAGCTAACGTTAGCGGATAATCCTCTTTGCTTTCTAGGAACCCGAGCCTGTCAGTCAGCGCTACAAATCTTTCACTAGCAGGAAAGCGCTGCCCTCGCAGTCCCCTCTGCCGTGTTTGTAAACTCAGCAGACAATGTTATCCCTCTCCTTGAAAGGTCAGGGTGGAAGGCGCCGGGGCCCTAGAGGCGGATTCCATTCTCTCAGGGGATTTGCTGCTTAGGCCTGTATCAGTGTAGCATAAGAAACATGACTGGTACGCATGGCGTGCATAGGGCCTGGGCTAAATTTCGGACTGAGTGTAAAATGTAGATATAGAGACTGAGAGCCAGAGCCTGTTTTCGACCACAACCAAAGTATTGTAACATTTTATCTTATATTCACTCCTCTGGCGAATACATGTTTTTCTCTTCGGCAGGCGTTGCATACTTATTCATGTCATGTGGTTTCTAGCTACAAATGCTTATTTTTATTCCAGCATATGTGCAGTAGATGAAAAAATTACACTTTATTTTTTATATAGCCCTTCATTCCAGTTTTGCCATCTCATTAGCGCAGTAAACTACAGGTATTGCCTCAACCCAAATCATTAATGCTCAGTTTATTAACTTCAGGAGACTCGAAGGCTAATTTGGACAGTGTTTATGGAAAACTTTTACAGAAAGCAGCAGAAGGCGAAAGATAAGTAAGTACAAGTGGAAAGAACAGTTGGAAAATGTAGCAGGTAATTTTGAACGTGTTACACAGACACCAAATCATTATTTTTTTTAGCCTGCTCCCTTTTCAATATATAAATGTGTAAATTCGCAAATGTTTGAGAATGGTAGGCAATGCAACTGGTTTACCAATCAAACCTCCAGCATGTCTGCTGTGTCTTTAAATGATTTTCATGTTGCGTACATCTAAAGTCACACATTAACAGTACCCCTGAGCCAGGGAAAACTAGGATAAAGTGCAAAGCCCGTAGATATGAGAATAGAACTTACCTTACAAAGGCATAACTAAAGGTTAATATATAAATTCGCAGGAACTGGCACAACATTTCCCTTTCACACGAGTTACTGACACTCTTTGGGAAATCGGCTAGAAATCCTCAACAGTACACGTTTTAGGAAAATAACATGCAGTGATCACTGTTTCCTTTGAACTTGCCAAAGCTTTTTTACTAGATGTTCACCAAGAAATTATGCCTGCTTTCAGTAGCTGGAATCCCGACTGAAAATTGGGAAACCCATTACAAGCATGCTAGAAATGGGTTTTCTGGTTGGCTAGGGGTTGCACCTAAGCCAGGCAGAATCCACCACTCTAGTCAGGATAAAGGGGTTACATTTCCTATAACCTCTGCTGAACTCCTTATTAGCTTGGTACGAGCAGTCAGGCTTATCTCAGAAGCAGTGTGTAAAGCATTTGCACATAACAAACAGTAATACAGTGAAAACACTACAAAAGGACACCACACCAGTTTTAGAAAAATATCCAATATTTATCTTTGTAAAACAAGACCATGACAATAAAAATCCAACATTCAGTAATCTACAATACAAATAATGAAAAAATAAACTTTATATACAGTTTCTTGAAATCGATAGCTCTATCCAGGGCTATCACAAGGGTCGTGAACAAACAAATCCAACAATTCCAGCAGGTTGCGACGTCGCGGGCTGGTTATGGTGCCGAAGAGACCAGTAAAACAGTACTTTTGGAGATGTAGGGCATCGACATTGCAGTGAGCTTTGGAGGAGTGGCGTTGTCAGACAACGGTTCTAGAAGTCGGTGGAGGAGTCATCAGGCCCTTGTCACAAGCATTGTAGGTCGAACTTAGTGCATTTGAAGTCAGGAGCGCTGACATCGGTAGGTGTCGGGGCTGCGGTGTGAAGCGGAGTAGTGCGACATGCGGTGCCCTCAGGTTGCGATGCAGGCAGCGGCATTGTGATGGTCATTCAGCTGCATCGGTGAAACGAGGGATGCGGTGCAAAGCAGGGTGGTGCTGTTTGATGTGCCTTATCAGGTATTTAGGGGCTTGTACCATAAATTACATCCAAATTTGTATGTATAGATGAATGAAGTTTTTCTGCACTTCATAAATACCTTTTCTGATTATCGTTGGACTTATTAAACATTCAGTGCATAGTGGGTCAAGTATTAACCAGCATATTTGATTAATTGTTGTTAAACGAGCCCTGTATGAACCCCTGTTTCTGTTAATGCCATATTTTGCCAAGTGTAATTCCTGGCATTTTGGGTCAATTGACTGCAAGCTTATTGGGCCATTTCTAATTTTTTAACACATTTTATTAAGTTTTATCATTAGTAAACAAGAAGCAGACATGTTGTGTTCATTTCACACCTTTATACATGGCGCAACAGCTGGCACAATAAAAACATTAAAAAGACTAGAATCACGTCCGAAATCCCCCTCTCTCTATCGTGTGGTCTACTAACCATTCTGATGAGTTTCTGTTGGCCATCCTTTTCATGTGATGCATTCAAATTTTCTACAAGTACATCTTTTTGGACTAATATTTAGTACTTCTTTATGATTTTTACTTATTTGATTTTATTATTTACTCAACACAATCTACATACATTCTTTCATATGATCAACCCTTTGTGTAGTGCTGTTTCATCGTGTTTTGCCATATTAACTATTGTTCAACCTTTACCATAATCCTGAAAATATTGTTATATTGCCTTTCTGTTGTAATGCTTTTGTATTTATTCCACACCTTACAGCTGGCATATGCTGACTCTTCTGCTGCCTCTTACAGTTTCCAGCAGAGACATAGAGATGCGATACATCCCTCTATACTCCCAGCCACATTTTAAGAATGTGCCTCAGTGGTGTGCCATGTTGTTTTCAGCCATTGCTTAGCGGGGGTTTTGAAGAAGATATTTTGGATTAATTAATGGTTTCTTATAATTCTGCATGATTCTGTACACTATAGAGATGGTTTTTCCTAAATTAACCACACTAGGCCTGAGCTAGGCCTCAACTTCATGTTGAATTTCTACACAAATGTGTGTTGTTATTTTTTTCTCTCTCCACATACAATCAAAATGTGCACAAGTGAAATGCTTTGGCAGCATATGTTGTTCTTGGTGAATTCAGCCTTCCGTTCGAACGTAACAATTCAAGGTCCTTCCACTCTCTCTTACTGTGGCTCTGAGACTCCCAACTTCTTGTTGGTAAGTGCCTTTGGCATTGTTTTCCCTGCACTTATCTGGTTATGATACAATACTGAAAGTCTGAACTTCTCTTATAACTAATACTGCAAAAACATCTCTCTATTCCTACTAATTCCCACCTTTCATTATATTCTCTGATAAACTCATGCTCCACTTTATTCACTGTACACACAGGCTATTTGTTAGTGTATTCCAATTTTAAATTAAATTGTGTTATCAGTCCCAAATGAATAGAAACATGTTTCAGATCTTTAATAACAGGAATGTCACCCAAGGAAATGTTGAAGTTGTTGAGGTGATAGAAGTTCTTTATCATGGAAAATATTCACAAACACAATACATGACAATGAATAAATAAATAGGAAATTGAAACAGGAATTGGTAAAGATGTACACACATAACAGTTCCTGGCTTTCATAATATTAGAATATTCTAAAGCAAATCAGTGTAAATATTCTCCTTAACATTTCCTAAACATGTACCATATGGACTAATTTCATTTCTACTATATTATTATATCTAGCCAATAACGCATTTTGAGCTGGTGAGCTATATCAAACCTGTGAACACAGGGATAACAAAATGGCAACTAATTATCATTATTATTTTAAAAAGTACTTGTTACGTTGTGCAGCATCTTTATTTATAAATTGCCACACCTCTTTCTGTAAAAACTAAAAACAGAACAGAAGCTAAAAACCTATCTTCTAATCTTTGAGGTAGACAAATCGGATCAAACTGCAAAAATGTCAAACCTTTCCAAATTGTAAATTTAATCCAATGTGAGTTGAATTTGAACAGAGCCCTATTATGCTCAACAGGATACGCAGATTGATAAAACCCTAACTATAATTATTGTGCACATTTCGAAAGAGAGGTACTCAAATAATTAGTCGTGTGCTCCATCAAGACTCCTTACACTTTTTTTCACAACAAGTTAATGGAGGGTCTTCTTCAAAGATATATTGTCAATTTGTCAATTTGATGACATCCACATATGATTCCGCATCAGATACAGCATCAGTTTTGGCCCAATAGGACCATTCAGAAGCAATATACTTTCTGTTAGGCACTCATGCTCTTGTTGATCTTTCGGCAACTGGAGATTCACTCTCACTGTCACTTGAGTCATGTCCTTTTGGCTCTGTTACCTCTATTATTGTCTCTTTACTATGAACACGTTTCAACACTCTTCTCCTATCTCTCACAGGCTCAGGCCTCTTGTCTCTTCAATGAACATTCTAGTCTTCAGATTCACTTATGACCACAACTGCATCTTCACTTGCCACTTGGTTCACAGTTTCCTTCTTATTTGGGGATAAGCCAGTATTTTTATTTGGAATGTATTTGAGACTTGTGAGAACTAGTGGTAGTGCATTTGACCATTTCAGCGATCTCAAAGCATATACTTTAGCCAACTTTAATTTTAGAGTGCAATGGATTCGCTCAACCACTCTTGATGTTTTTTGTCTGTAACTACAAGACAATTTATGCAGAACTAGCTGTGCTGTGCATGGTAATTTGATTATTTCACTTTGAAAGTGACAGCCTTTATCTGTTTCTAAAGAAGTAGGCATATGGATGAACTTTCTCAGTAATAGTTTGGACACTGTCATGCTTTAGCATCTACTTTTTGGATAGTCAGTTGATGGAGCGAGATAGAAAACAACATTTTGTTTAAACTCGCAAAGTCACATTTCCATAACATGAATAATAATATTAATAAATTGTAATGTATCGTGTTAATACAACCTAGATTAAACTTTACACATGGGGGGGACTAACATGTGTGCTCATAAACGTGCATAAATGTTGCATCTTTTGTTCGTGCAAAATAATAAAAATAATTTGTTGTTTTCGTTCTTGTCATTACTAACTGCAGCAAAACTTAAAAGAAGCATGTGCTTATTTTGCTTTTCCTTGTCTATGTGATGTCATTTCTACTATTCTAGGTGCACATAAGTTTCATGGATTAATGAAGACTGGTAGATATAAACGCTGCTTTATTTGTTTGCATTTGCTAGGTAACATTAGACTAATCGGGAGGGTTAATTAATTAGTAAACCTAGGGTGGATACAGAATCAACATTATTTCTTTAATTAATACTTTTCTTGTTTTTGTTTATTACTAGAAAGCATAAGTTGCCTACTTTTGGGCCTAGTTTGCTCGAGTTTACTAAAGCTGAATTTTACTTCTGCACAAGTCACGAGAAGCCCATTCTGAAAAAGTGTTCGTCAAAGCTGCATTCACTAAGCAAATCTGACATGCTGTCACCATTTTGTCGGACGTGGCCAAGGTCGGAAGCAAGTGATAAAGGACAATTTTGTCAGCTTTAACTTGGCACCCGCGGAAATGAAATGAACACTGTGAGAACATTAATTTACAATTGTTGCAAACCAAGGAAGCTCCTGGTTGCATTCGGAAAAGACAATGGTCTTTAAGAAACGTGACCTAATGGAACTTTTGAAATGTGGGTGACATGTCACTTGTCACTCTCAACCAATGGGACTTCGAGGATTTATGAAAACTTTCCTTCGCTTAGTTTAGCTAGCTTAGAAAGGTATAAAAAGTCATGCCCTTAGGGATGGGCTGGCTGCTGCTTTCTGACTTTCCGATGAGGGTGAAGTGCTGCTGGACTTTGCGTGGAGCACGTAAGAATCCTCAAAGAACTTTACTTTATTTTCCATTTATTTAGCTTAGCTAGGGACTTAGGCTTTAGAAATGCTAAACTGCTAAAATCTTACTTAAACTTTGAATTTCTTACTAAATTGTATTTTTCTCATGAAGCTTTTCAAACATGCTTATTTTAATGCTAATAAAATTACAATAATAAAATTACATTTTGAAATACTATAATTTATTAAATAAAATCTTACTTTTGACAAACAAGCTGGTCTTGGTTATTCAGAAGTGCAGGTTACTATTAGCTAGATCCCATCGCCAATGGTGGTCGTTTAAATGGTTAGGATTTATTCTAATGATAATATTCCTTCCGCAGATGTATAAAATTGTATATAGTTTGTAAATAATGTGTATATAGGTTTAATCTGACCACCTGATTCAGTAGGCCCAAAATATGTCATGTTTATAAATGGGTCCATAAATTAGTGTAGAAATTTGTTTATAGGTTATGAAGTTGGGTAGCGTTGTTTATGATATATTTTCTATAGGCCGCTGGATCAATTCTCTGGTAGCAGAAATTGATGGTTGCTAAGGGTAACCAAGGTAATATGTTGGTTGCTAAGGGTTACTAAAGTGTTATGGTATGGAAATAGGATCGATGTTTTAACACATGTTGAGTTTGTTTTTCGTGCTATCTGTAAGCTATACCGGTATAGATTGTGTGGCGAGAAATTAGTCACGCAAGTCATCTGTTCTGTTTGCAGTGATATCGCCGAGTATCACAAGAGGTATCGCCGTGTACCATAGTGTTGTCGCCGTGCAGCACAGTGTTAGGGCTAGGTGTGAATCTTGTAAAGTGAGGGTTTTCTAAGAAATTAGAACAGCATGAGAATAGGGACAAAGCGCCTTCCATAAAACTCACTGTGATAAAAGTATTAGTTATATCCGAGCTTGAATGAAGGGCAGAGTAGCGTCGGTGCATGATTATCTATAAACAGGTTAGAGTCCTGTAGGGGTACATGTTTTATATCTATAAACAGGTTAGAGTCCTGTACGGATAACGTCGTTATTTTGCTAACGGTGCATGATTTTTATAAACAGGTGAGAGTCCTGTACGGATTTCATGTGTGTTTGAAATTAGGGAATTTTCCGTGTGAAAGTGCGAATGTGATTTGTAATTTATGTTCAAGTGGAACTCTTAGAACTGTCACTTCGCGGTGCGTTCAGAGGAAAACGAGTTCATAATTTTACGTGTTAGAAGGGTAGGGTAAGAGTTACTTTACCGACGATTGAAAATTATCCTTAGTGTGAATAGCGCCGACTATTCCGAAGTGTGGATACTTGAATGTATGTAAACTATCCTAAATAGTGAAACAAACAGATGAGTCCTTATTGTCATTGTTAAAGAATTAATTTACACTGAAAAGTGTCCTTAAAATGGCGCTGTGAAAAGATTTTGTGAAGGAGGGGTAAGCGCTAGGAGTGAGAAGCGAGAAACCGCAGCTGCTGTGTACGTCACAGAGCCGCGCTGGGATTGGGTGACCTACGTCACAAGCTATACTCTGATTGGCTCTTGAGTCTCTGACGACCTGTAAGCTGATTGGTCCTTCAGAAAAACTCCATTTTTATTCGTTGAGCAGGAAACTGACGTAGCTCAACTGTCATTGGCTTGTTGGTGTGTTTCGCGCACGGATTGGTTGCTTTGCGGAACATCCCGGAAATATTTTACGAACGATTTTACGAATTAAATTTAACTTTTAAAAATGAGTTATCATTTTAAACATGTTGAGAAAAAGCCAACATTATTTCAGAAACTTAAAAATTTATTTTCACCCGACAAGAAAATCGAAACGCGAGGTGGTAAATTACTTCATAAGTATAAAACACCTGCAGCGTACATGGAAGGTGAATATGGATATCATACTGTTTTATGGTTTGATAGCTGGAAACGCTATACAAAGAACGACGGTGTTTTAACTTGGCCTGATGATGGTTCATTTAATGTAAAGGTTTTGAGAAATTTACGAGAAAAAATGAATGCTCTTACTCCAAAACCGAGACCAACTCAATTTGAAGCTTTAGTTGAGTGGGAAGATGAGATGTATCAATTACAAAGAGAAGCTAGTGGAATTAAAAGACCTACTAAAACTCCACCTTGGAGAAGAGAAACTCATGAAGATAGATTGCGAATGTGGAGGCAGGGAAACATGAGTGAAGGATTGTATTTAATTCAGGAAATGGTCATGGGTACTCCTGCTGGGAAATCTATAGAAAGCGAATCTGAAAATGCAGTTATGGAAGAAATATACACTACAGCTAAAAAGAATCAACCTTTGAGACCTCCTAGATCATGGTCTACTCCGGTGGTTTCTAATGAAACTTCACCGAGTGCACCTCCAATTAATGAAACTCCAAAACTTTATCCAAATAATTGTGAAATTATTGAAACTCCAAGAAGACCAGAATTTGATAATGCTCGAAATGAAGGTAGACATTTTGCAATGACTCCAAGAGCAAGGGAAGCTCCAAAAGACTATGCAAGGGAAACAAGAAATGTTGAGGCTGTTGATTCTGCTGAATATTTTAAATCTAAAGAAGAATTAATTAAACGAATGACAAAAAACATGGAAGCTGTGACAGTTCCAGTAACGATTGGTCCTGTTCAGCCTGTATTTGACCAAAGAGAATCAAACAAAACAGGGTTAACTATTCCTTTAAATGCATAAATTCAAAAAGCTGCTGAAAAATTTTACTCAGACATATCCGAAATAAACTCTTCGAGATCGAGAATGCCAGATTTAACCTTTAATGAAGATTTATCTCCAAAAACACCAATGGGTGCTATTTCAGATGTAGGAAGTCCTGAAGTTAGGGTAACTACTCCAAAACTTGATGTGGCTAAATTAAAAGCAAATATCGAAGAATTAATAATTGGAACAATTGGTCCAGATAGTTTAAATTATTATCGAGATGATGAACTATTGTTCATTTGTAAAAGTATACAGTGGAAAACTAAAAATAAATATGATCAATTAGAAGATCTAGCAGCCGAACTTGAAATCGATGTGAGTAAACAAAAGAATTTTGCAAAACATTACAGACTAGACTTTTCAGAAAGTGACATTGAGAGTTTGAACTCAATGGGAAGAATAGTGCATATAAAAGATTTGATTGTTTATATCAAAAAGCTGGGAGAACTCAATAAATGGAGAGTAAAATGGACGAAAAAGAAGGAAGATGAAAGATTGGAAAAATTGTCAAAACAATTTCCAATGAGAGAGATTGCAGGTGGAGGATATGTTCATGTCCCTTGGTCAAGACAGGACATACTGCTATTCACAAATGATTTTCCAAAATTGAGGGAGAAACCGGTAGAGTGGTATAGACAAGTGGATAGATTTATCAAAGTGTCAAAAGTTCTGTGGATTGATTTAGATGGATTTTTCGACATTGTCGTACCATCAGATCTTTGGACAGAATGTAAAATATCAATAAGTTGGCCAAAAACAGAACCTGAACGAATCAAAGAAACAGGTGCCCCAAATCCTCTTGTAATGGATTTTTACGAAAAAGTAATCGTTTGGATGAAAAACAAAATTCCACCCAAAGAAGTTGACTGGGTTAAAATAGAAAGGACAAATCAGGAAACAAAAGAATCAGTTCATTCCTTTTATGAGAGGTTACTGTTAATTTTTAAACAATACAGTGGCTATAAAAAATTAGATGAAAAGGACATGAGTCATTTTATCTATAGATTCGTTTATGGACTAAAACCTGAAATTGCAGATATGATCAGGAATAGCATTGTAGGATGGCAATCACTTTCTGTGGATGATATTCTGAGAAAAGCTAAATATTGTAGTGATGAGTTAGAAGTGAGACAAAAGAAGCTCAAGGAGAAAGCCATGTGGGCTCAGGTAAAAGTGGCTGAGCAACAAATTGCCAGCATGGGTAATAAGAACACAAATTTTGTTCAAACTGGAAATACGAACCAGATACAAGGAAAGCTTAAAGGTAATATTTTTCCAAGAAAATTTAGCCCAAAGATTGAGGAGTTGAAACAAAGATTACCTTGTTTTAATTGTGGCGAAATTGGACATTGGAGAGACGAGTGTCCTAAACCTCCTAGAAACTTAAAGAATCCCTTATAAAATCCACAGATGCAGAATGGTGTTGACCTGCAGCAACAGCTACAGATGCAACAGGGGTTAAACGAGTTAAACATTCAGCGACAGCAACAGCAACAGGTGAATAACTGCCAGGATCAATTGCCACAACCACCATTTCCGAATTGTGGGGGAGTTCAAAAATATAATCCAAATGTGGGATTTCAGGGAAATGAACAGGTAATAAAACCGCAAAAATAGCAAAGACAACAAAGGGTGCAAATGCAAAATGCTTCACAACAATTTTTGTTAACAGAAAGCCAAGACAGTGATTCTGATGATTATTACTGACGGTGCCCGAGAGAGGAGGAAGAGTGTGTTGTTGGAGCCACTCTTGAGGTTGACCAGTCCGGTCCATTTGTAAACGGGAAAGTTAATGATGTAGACATCACTTTTCTAGTGGACACTGGTGCTACCCGTTCTACTGTTAGATCAGTGGAAATTGAAAACCTACCTCTCTCTGGGGATACCATCCAAGTTGTTGGAGTAAGCAATCAACAAATTAAAACTGATTTAACTGATCCAGTTCCAGTTGAAATTGGAAATTATAGAGACAAACACAGATTTGTGGTTTGTAATAGTAGTCCAGTAAATTTACTAGGCAGAGATATTCTGTGTAAAATGAATTGCAGAATATATTGTTCTCCTGATGGAGTTGAGTTACAAACAATGGAGGAAGATGGTTTATACAGAATGACAATGATGATGATCGAAGCAGAAGAAACAAAATTGTTTCCTGCATTTGAAAAGAAAGATTTACCTGAAGAGCTCTAGGAAACAGTGAAATCTGATATATGGGATTTTACTGGGAACGAGATGGGTCTGATGAAAAACGTAGATCCAGTAAAAATTACATTGAAACAGGGAATAGAATTTCCTAACATTCCACAGTATAAAATGAAAGCAGAAACAATTGAAGGTATTACACCTATAATTGAAAAATTAATCAAACAAGGTGTATTAAAAGAAATGGAGAGTAGTCCTTGTAATTCACCAATTATGGGAGTTAAAAAGTCAAATGGAGCATTTAGAATCGTACAAGATTTGAGAAAGGTTAATCAAATCGTTGTTCCATGTTGTCCTGTGGTTCCAAATCCAGCAGTAATTCTGTACCAGATTCCACATGATGCTGAATGGTACACTGTCATTGATCTTTGTAATGCATTCTTTACTGTTCCCTTACATCCAGACAGTTATGAAATCTTTGCTTTCAGATTCCAAGGTAAGACCCTCGGATGGTCAAGAATCCCTCAGGGCTATACAGAAAGTCCTTCAATCTTTAATGAGTTGTTAAAAAGATCTTTGGAAAACTTGGATTTACCAGGTAGGTCTACGTTAGTGCAGTATATTGACGATTTGTTGATAGCTGCAAAGACAAGAGAAAATTGTGTGACAGACACAATAATTCTGTTAAATCGCCTTGCAGAAGAGGGACATAAAGTGTCTCCAGCAAAATTACAATTTTGCAAACAAGAAGTAAAATACCTTGGTCACAGAATTGCAAAGGGAAAAAGGCAAGTAACAGTCGAGAGAATTAAAATGATTCAAGCAATGCAACCTCCAAGGACACAAAGACAGGTCAGAATGTTCTTAGGAATGGCTGGTTACTGTCGACAATGGATAAGTGGATTTTCAGTAATTGCAAAACCACTACAGAGACTGACAAAGTCTGATGTAAAAGATCCAATTATTCTCAATGAAATTGAGATGGAATCTTTTGAGAATTTGAAAAAGAGCTTATGCCAAGCTCCTGCTTTAGGTATGCCGAATTATGAGAAAGATTTTGAACTGTATTGCAGCGAGAGAGAAGGATGTGCATTGTCTGTGTTGATTCAGAGACATGGGAATTTAAAGAAACCTATTGCATACTTCTCTGCAGTACTTGATCCCATTGCAAAAGCATTACCAGGTTGTTTGAAAGCAGTTGCAGCTACAAGTGTTAGTCTTGAGCAGAGTGAAGGAATCATTATGGGATTTCATGTAAAAGTTTTTGTGCCTCATTCAGTTGAAATATTGCTGACAAGAGGTAAAACTCAGCATTTGACAAGCAGCAGATTGACAAAGTATGAGAAAATCATACTAGGAGCAGATAATGTTTCGATTTCAAGATGTTTAAATCTAAATCCTTCTACATTACTGCCTGATTCTGAGATTATTGATAACATCGAAACAGAACATGAATGTTTAGATGTTATGGAATTCTGCACGAAACCAAGACATGATATCAAAGATAGACCTCTATCTGAATCAGATTTTGTCTACTTTGTAGATGGCTCATGTTTGAGATCAAAGGGAGGTGTCTTGAAAGCCTCATATTCAGTCTGCACAGTTGCAGATGTTGAAGAAGCATCATGTCTTGAAGGAGTTCGATCAGCACAAGTGGCTGAATTGATTGCTTTAATTCGTGCTTGTGAAGTATCAAAGGATATAAGAGTTACCATCATTACTGATAGTCAGTATGGGTATGGAGTTGTACATGATTATGGACAACTCTGGTCTCAGAGAGGCTATATGACATCAGCAGGATCTCCAATTAAAAATGCAATTTTCATTAGGAGATTAATTGAAGCAATACAATTGCCGAAAGAAATCGCAATTGTCAAGTGTGCAGCGCACACAAAAGGAGTTGATTATATCTCAAAAGGCAATGCATTTGCAGATGAAACGGCAAAATACTGTGCAAGAAAAGGTTATTCATACAATCGGGAAAGAAGTAAAGAAACTGATTCAAATTCATTAATGCTAACAACAGTTGTAGAAACATGGAATGAGATTAAAGAATTACAAAATGAAGCAGATGATGAGGAAAAAGATCTGTGGTTAAGATCAGATTGTAGACCACGTGAAGAAGATGGAGTGTGGGTTTACAAAGATGGCAGAATAGTCTAACCGAATTGTTTAATTGCAGATATGGCCAGATTATATCATGGTCCAGCACATCTTGGAAGAGATTCTATGATTAGACTTTTCAGAGAAACTTGGTTCAATACTAAATTCAGAACAATTGCAGAATCTTTTTGTCAAAGGTGTTTGTCTTGCCAACAAATGAATCCAAACAGAAAATCATTGGTGGGGACAGGAATAATTGGTCGAGAGGGTGGTCCTTTTACCAGGTTACAGATGGATTTCATTGAAATGCCCTTACACAATTGCTTAAAATATGTTCTTGTAATCGTTTGTTTATTTTCAAGATGGGTAGAAGCATTTCCTACAAGACATTGTGATTCAATTACAGTAGCAAAACTACTGCTCAGAGAAATTATCCCAAGGTACGGTTTTCCAGTCACTATTGAGAGTGATGGAGGAAGCCATTTCGATAACAAACTGATGAAGTTAATTTGTGAAGCTTTGAGCATTGAGCAGAAAATACACTGTGCATACAGACCAGAGGCATCTGGGGTAGTTGAACAGATTAATGGAACAATTAAAAACAGAATTGGAAAAATGTGTCTTGAAACAGGTGTAAAGTGGACAGATGCTCTCCCACTTGTTTTGATGTCATTAAGAAGTACACCAGATAAAAAGACAGGTTTGAGTCCTCATGAAATTTTAATGGGAAGAGTTATGAGACAAGCTTTTGTACCTGTAGGTAAACTGTTGAGCATAAATGACAGTGCTATTTTGGATTACTGTAAAAGGTTATCTGATATAGTGACTTCTGTGTCTAATCAGGTGGGAACTGAAGCACAATCAAATGAGAAAGTTTTGACACATGACCTGAGACCTGGTGACTGGGTCAGAACGAAAGTACATCGGAGAAGAAATTGTCTGGCTCCTAGATGGCAGAAACCTAGGCAAATAATTTTGATCACTACTAATGCTGTAAAATGCAAAGGATTGAAACGTTGGATTCATCCTAGTCATACTATTCCAGTACCAACTCCTGAAAGTTCTGATATTGAAAGTGATACTACAGATGATTCTGATTCTGAAGCAGAAGGTGAAATAAATCCAGATCCTGAAGATCGACAAGAAGGTCGACATCTGGAACCTGTATCTGTAAATGAAAATTCAATAAGAAAAGACTTGGAAATTATTGAAATTGATTCTGAAGGTGAAGAGAATCTGTTAAAAGGAAAGATAACTGAGGATTCAGTTGTTTCTATTAAAGACAGAGAAGCGAAACAAAAAGAAGTTTCAGACCAGGAGAGTATCAAAAAGCAGAAAACAAGCTCTGAAGTAAGGAACAGAAATCCAAAATCTGGGAAGTTGGAGGTAATCGAAGAAGAAGAAGAAGAAGACGAATTACCAAGTACCAGTATTGGAAATCAGAGAAGTGTTCCTGAAGGAGTAAAACTGCCGAATAGAGAAGTTCCTGAGTCAATTGAAATTTCAGACTACGAAACTGAAGAAAGTGACGTGGATGGTGCAAGTGAAAACAGAAAGAAAAGGGCTTGGAAGTCAGAATCAAATGCTTCTGAACCAAAGAAGAAATACGTGAGAAAGGCAGACTACTGGCCTGGTGGAAGATTGAGAGTCAGGTTGATCAAGAAACCTAAAGAGCAAGTTGAAGAAATCAGTAGTCAAAAGAGTCCTGGAAAGGAAGTGGGAGTTGGAAGGAAAATTGAAGTGGTGTCAAGAAAAGGAAAAAGAATAGTGAGACCAAACCAGAAATACAAGTCTCCTGAGTGGACTTATTTAGTAATTCCACCCGTTATTGACATTTATGGTAGTAGTGAAGAAGAAAACGAAATAGAAGAAATTAGTGACAATGATTGAAGTACAGAAATTTTAATTTGGCAAAAGGCTGAAGAAATTTTGTTAGCTGACATAAGGTCGAAGAAAAACTGTTTAGTTGAAGAAATCTTATGTATGACATAAGGTCGAAGAAAACTTGTTTAGGGTTTTAAAAATAAAATTATTTTAAAAGGGGGGTATAAATAGTTTAAGTCTTAGAAATTTTAAAATTAATTTTGTTTTTAATTTTGTGGCAAAACTAACCAAAATGCCTTATGTTAAGGAGAGCACTTCAAAGTGTTCTGTTTTTAAGAGATGCTGTAAGATGACTCTGGTGTGTCTGCTCATTTTAATTCTGCTCTGGTTAGTTTTAGCTGTGATCATCCCATTAGAGATGAATAGAGAATTACACAAAGTTAACATGACAAGCAAAGCTTTGGTTAGTCAAACTAAACATAGTGCATCTGCTAAAGTTATTGATCATCAACCTAACATTCATCAAGATAAATCTATTAGTGATTTTTCAAGTAATACATTTACTAAGCTTTTGAGTGAATATGTCAAGGTAATGGATGCAAAAGACTGCTACGTCTGCGTCAAGTTACCTGCTTCTGTTTCTGAGGGAGTGACATACAATATGCTTCCTCTCACATATAGTGTAACATGTAGTGTGTTAACTAGCTTATTTTATCAAACTGGACGCTTAGAATATTACTATTCAGATTTTGACGAGATTTTTGCGAATATAAAGATTGAGGGTGCTTCAAAATAAGCACAAGAAAGCCAAACAAATGAGAGAATTTTTCCTTGTTACTAACGAACTCACTTACGAGTATGCTTACAAGAATAATCTAACATGCAAATTGAGTGCTGAGGGAAAGAAATTTTTGAATATGGTTGAGGAGAGAAGAGCAATTTACAAAAGAAACGAATTAGTCAAGCAGACTAAGTCAAAATTCTGGCAAAAAGAGGATGAGAAATTAAATGGCAAAATGCTTGAAAATGTTGCAATTCACATAGATAAACCAGTTAGTGGAAAGCTTTGCATTAGAAGAGATAATACACTTTTTGATAATTATTTTGTAGGTGCAAGTAACTGTGAAGATACTTATCAGATTTTGGGAGGTTGGGGATTCAAAGGTGGAAAAGATCCAATCTTCCCAGGGATTTATTTTGTTTGTGGTGACAAAGCCTACTACAACCTTCCAGACCATTGGTATGGAACTTGTTATGTGGGAATTGTTTTTCCTAAAGTGTTTCATGTTGATAGAGATTCAGAAGGATTGTTCAAAATTCATAATTATGTAAATAGAGCCAAAAGAGAAACTTTTACAGAAGTTCTGGGAGATATTTTTCAAGCAGTGATACCTTTTGTTGGTATAACCCTAAATGCAGGGAGAATTAGAAAATTGTCCACCATTGTTGACAGATTGTCAACAGACACAGCTGATGGATTCCAATTAGTGAATGTTGAAGTAGTTGCAATCAGATCTATGGTGATTCAAGATCGCCTTGCTTTAGACATACTCCTAGCAAAAGAGGGAGGAGTCTGTGGCATTTTACATGTACAACATTGTTGCACATATATACCTGATGAAAGTAAGAATATTGAGATGTACATTAAAAACATTACACAAATGCATTCAGAGATAATTCCTTTAGAAGAAGATGATTTTACAGGGAAACTTTCAAAAAGATTCCAAGCAATTAAAAATTGGTTTCATGATATTGGTAGTTCAATTCTTGGCAAGATTTTGGCACCTTTGATTATAATAGTATTCATTTTTATTTTGACAAAAATAGGTTGTTTGTTGCATAAGAGAAAGAAGCAGTTGAAAGAAAAGAAAAGAATCTATAAACTTAGAAAAGAAGAAGAAAGGGAGATTGAATTACAGGAGTTACATAGAGAGCGTTATGCTAATTCCAAAGATTATGCTGAAACAGATTTTTAGGATTACTGATACAAATGAATTTGAATCAATTTCTCGGAAATTTAAATTACAAAAAAAAAAATTTGGGTGTTGGTGTGGTGATTTGTTAATCACCAGATGAGGGAGTTGATGGAGCGAGATAGAAAACAACATTTTGTTTAAACTCGCAAAGTCACATTTCCATAACATGAATAATAATATTAATAAATTGTAATGTATCGTGTTAATACAATCTAGATTAAACTTTACACATGGGGGGGACTAACATGTGTGCTCATAAACGTGCATAAATGTTGCATCTTTTGTTCGTGCAAAATAATAAAAATAATTTGTTGTTTTCGTTCTTGTCATTACTAACTGCAGCAAAACTTAAAAGAAGCATGTGCTTATTTTGCTTTTCCTTGTCTATGTGATGTCATTTCTACTATTCTAGGTGCACATAAGTTTCATGGATTAATGAAGACTGGTAGATATAAACGCTGCTTTATTTGTTTGCATTTGCTAGGTAACATTAGACTAATCGGGAGGGTTAATTAATTAGTAAACCTAGGGTGGATACAGAATCAACATTATTTCTTTAATTAATACTTTTCTTGTTTTTGTTTATTACTAGAAAGCATAAGTTGCCTACTTTTGGGCCTAGTTTGCTCGAGTTTACTAAAGCTGAATTTTACTTCTGCACAAGTCACGAGAAGCCCATTCTGAAAAAGTGTTCGTCAAAGCTGCATTCACTAAGCAAATCTGACATGCTGTCACAATTTTGTCGGACGTGGCCAAGGTCGGAAGCAAGTGATAAAGGACAATTTTGTCAGCTTTAACTTGGCACCCGCGGAAATGAAATGAACACTGTGAGAACATTAATTTACAATTGTTGCAAACCAAGGAAGCTCCTGGTTGCATTCGGAAAAGACAATGGTCTTTAAGAAACGTGACCTAATGGAACTTTTGAAATGTGGGTGACATGTCACTTGTCACTCTCAACCAATGGGACTTCGAGGATTTATGAAAACTTTCCTTCGCTTAGTTTAGCTAGCTTAGAAAGGTATAAAAAGTCATGCCCTTAGGGATGGGCTGGCTGCTGCTTTCTGACTTTCCGATGAGGGTGAAGTGCTGCTGGACTTTGCGTGGAGCACGTAAGAATCCTCAAAGAACTTTACTTTATTTTCCATTTATTTAGCTTAGCTAGGGACTTAGGCTTTAGAAATGCTAAACTGCTAAAATCTTACTTAAACTTTGAATTTCTTACTAAATTGTATTTTTCTCATGAAGCTTTTCAAACATGCTTATTTTAATGCTAATAAAATTACAATAATAAAATTACATTTTGAAATACTATAATTTATTAAATAAAATCTTACTTTTGACAAACAAGCTGGTCTTGGTTATTCAGAAGTGCAGGTTACTATTAGCTAGATCCCATCGCCAATGGTGGTCGTTTAAATGGTTAGGATTTATTCTAATGATAATATTCCTTCCGCAGATGTATAAAATTGTATATAGTTTGTAAATAATGTGTATATAGGTTTAATCTGACCACCTGATTCAGTAGGCCCAAAATATGTCATGTTTATAAATGGGTCCATAAATTAGTGTAGAAATTTGTTTATAGGTTATGAAGTTGGGTAGCGTTGTTTATGATATATTTTCTATAGGCCGCTGGATCACTTCCACCCAGTTATTGAAAAGACACACAATAACCACAAAGTACATACAGTTATTATAGTCTGGCAGTTCAACAAAATCCATCTGGAGTCTCATAGAGGGACCGTACGACTTTACTATGGGACTAATTTTCACAATTTTTCAGTTCCCTGTGTTTTTCTGCAGACAGGTTGTACAATGCTGACAAAGGTGTTATGCTACTGACCTACAGTGAGTATGATACCAGTATTTGTTAAATAATCTGATCATTGCATCACAACCTTCATGTGTGGGACCATGAATCAGTCAGGACATTGGTGACAGAATAGAGGTGGGCAAAACATAATGATTTTCAGGTATCAAACAAATTTCATGATCATCTTTTACACAATCGGCTGTCTCACACATTTTCTTCTCTACATTTGGTGGAGTTCTTTAAGCTCACTCAATGTTTGTACTGGGGTCTACAACAATTCACACTTTCATTTTCAGGTGTACATCTCTGTTTTGAGTTAATAGTGTCACATTTAAGAGCCCAATAGTTTGCTGCTTAATCTGCAAGGCCGTTTCCCCGGGTTACCATATTGCTCTCATTTTCATATGCACTGCACTTCATTATAGAAATGCTTTTCAAATACTATGGGAATCAATTCAAAGCGTATGTCACTAGTTCTGCAACTCTGTTGCCCATTACTTCCAACGAAGCCTTGGTTTTTACGCCAACTGAAGTGAGGGCAGTGTTAAGGGTTATCCCGGGGGGCAAAGCACCAGGACCTGACTGCATACCAGCTGATATGTTTAAGCAGGAACAGGACCTCTGTGTCCCATACATTGTTCTTTTAGCCAATGCTTTGGCAAGGGGTGCGAAAGTCCCTGACTCGAGGTTGGGGGCGGAGATCCTCCCCATTCATAAGAAGGGTGATCGCTCAGTAACGGCTAATTATCGACCTATTAGCCTCATTGATGCTGTACAAAAGATTGTGGCTCGCCTTCTTTTGGGTAGGATCCAGAGTTGGATCTCTGATTATGATGTTTTAAGTCCTCTCCAGGCAGGTTTTCGGCAACATATGGGGGCCTTAGAGCAAGTTTTTAGATTTATGCTATTATATTGGAAGGTGGTCTATCTTGGGGGAGGATTGCTGTTTGCGGCATTTGTGGACCTTAGGTCTGCTTTCGACCTAGTGCCCAGGACAAAGCTCTGGGAAGTCTTGTTGGATTTGGGCATGCCCAAAGAGATGGTGGCGCTGCTGATCAATCTGCACTCAAACACCTATGCCAAAGTAAGATGGGGTGGTCCAGGGGAGGTCACTGACAGTTTGAAAGTTGCCAAGGGGGTTAGACAAGGGTGTGTGTTGGCCCCCACCCTTTTTTCCTTGTTTATTAATGGGGTGACTAAATATTTTTCTAACTATCCAACGGACGCCCCCTCCCTTGCTGGAAGGAAAATTCCCCTCCTCATGTTCGCGGACGACACTCTTATTATTTCTAAAATGAGGCAGGGCCTTCAGTCCGCACTGGCCCGTTTTGAGTGTTTCTGCAGCGAGCATGAGTTGGAGGTGAATGTCAACAAGACCAAATTTATGGTTCTGCGAGGCCCCAAGTCTGTGAAGGCCAAGGTGTCGATGAGCGGAGCCATTTTGGATCAAACGGAGGTTTTTACATACCTGGGTGTCACATTAAGTGAGAACTTGAGTTGGAAACCCCAATTGGATCTTATGACCCTGAAACATGCTCAACTTGGGGGAGCCTTAGTGAAGGAGCATGCAAAATCTCTCACTAAACCCCTGGCACCGTTGGTAAAAATTTATGGCTCCAAGATAATCCCTGGATTTTGGAAAAGGGGGGTGGTGATGGACAGAGTTTCTGAATGATGCAGAATACTCTTACCAAGTCAAGAGATCATGGTTTTAATCCATCACCGTTTTTTAGCTCACTGCACCATCCCAGCTCAGAACCTGGCTATATGCAAATTAGTCTGTTCCTGTCCCAGTGCATGATGGGAACAGGGCAAACCAAACTACCAAGCCAATTCTTATACTGGGAAGGAAACAAGCTTCCGGGGACCGGTTTCTGGCATCACAGCCTTCTTCGGCCCGGCTTGCTTGAATCCTGATGGTGCAATGAGCAAGGGACTCACGTCTGAGTATACCCTCCCACACATAGTGTGGATAAAACGGATTTTGGAAAAGGGTGGTGGTGATGGACAGAGTTTCTGAATGATGCAGAATACTCTTACCAAGTCAAGAGATCATGGTTTTAATCCATCACCGTTTTTTAGCTCACTGCACCATCCCAGCTCAGAACCTGGCTATATGCAAATTAGTCTGTTCCTGTCCCAGTGCATGATGGGAACAGGGCAAACCAAACTACCAAGCCAATTCTTATACTGGGAAGGAAACAAGCTTCCGGGGACCGGTTTCTGGCATCACAGCCTTCTTCGGCCCGGCTTGCTTGAATCCTGATGGTGCAATGAGCAAGGGACTCACGTCTGAGTATACCCTCCCACACATAGTGTGGATAAAACGGATTTTGGAAAAGGGGGGTGGTGATGGACAGAGTTTCTGAATGATGCAGAATACTCTTACCAAGTCAAGAGATCATGGTTTTAATCCATCACCGTTTTTTAGCTCACTGCACCATCCCAGCTCAGAACCTGGCTATATGCAAATTAGTCTGTTCCTGTCCCAGTGCATGATGGGAACAGGGCAAACCAAACTACCAAGCCAATTCTTATACTGGGAAGGAAACAAGCTTCCGGGGACCGGTTTCTGGCATCACAGCCTTCTTCGGCCCGGCTTGCTTGAATCCTGATGGTGCAATGAGCAAGGGACTCACGTCTGAGTATACCCTCCCACACATAGTGTGGATAAAACGGATTTTGGAAAAGGGGGGTGGTGATGGACAGAGTTTCTGAATGATGCAGAATACTCTTACCAAGTCAAGAGATCATGGTTTTAATCCATCACCGTTTTTTAGCTCACTGCACCATCCCAGCTCAGAACCTGGCTATATGCAAATTAGTCTGTTCCTGTCCCAGTGCATGATGGGAACAGGGCAAACCAAACTACCAAGCCAATTCTTATACTGGGAAGGAAACAAGCTTCCGGGGACCGGTTTCTGGCATCACAGCCTTCTTCGGCCCGGCTTGCTTGAATCCTGATGGTGCAATGAGCAAGGGACTCACGTCTGAGTATACCCTCCCACACATAGTGTGGATAAAACGGATTTTGGAAAAGGGGGGTGGTGATGGACAGAGTTTCTGAATGATGCAGAATACTCTTACCAAGTCAAGAGATCATGGTTTTAATCCATCACCGTTTTTTAGCTCACTGCACCATCCCAGCTCAGAACCTGGCTATATGCAAATTAGTCTGTTCCTGTCCCAGTGCATGATGGGAACAGGGCAAACCAAACTACCAAGCCAATTCTTATACTGGGAAGGAAACAAGCTTCCGGGGACCGGTTTCTGGCATCACAGCCTTCTTCGGCCCGGCTTGCTTGAATCCTGATGGTGCAATGAGCAAGGGACTCACGTCTGAGTATACCCTCCCACACATAGTGTGGATAAAACGGATTTTGGAAAAGGGGGGTGGTGATGGACAGAGTTTCTGAATGATGCAGAATACTCTTACCAAGTCAAGAGATCATGGTTTTAATCCATCACCGTTTTTTAGCTCACTGCACCATCCCAGCTCAGAACCTGGCTATATGCAAATTAGTCTGTTCCTGTCCCAGTGCATGATGGGAACAGGGCAAACCAAACTACCAAGCCAATTCTTATACTGGGAAGGAAACAAGCTTCCGGGGACCGGTTTCTGGCATCACAGCCTTCTTCGGCCCGGCTTGCTTGAATCCTGATGGTGCAATGAGCAAGGGACTCACGTCTGAGTATACCCTCCCACACATAGTGTGGATAAAACGGATTTTGGAAAAGGGGGGTGGTGATGGACAGAGTTTCTGAATGATGCAGAATACTCTTACCAAGTCAAGAGATCATGGTTTTAATCCATCACCGTTTTTTAGCTCACTGCACCATCCCAGCTCAGAACCTGGCTATATGCAAATTAGTCTGTTCCTGTCCCAGTGCATGATGGGAACAGGGCAAACCAAACTACCAAGCCAATTCTTATACTGGGAAGGAAACAAGCTTCCGGGGACCGGTTTCTGGCATCACAGCCTTCTTCGGCCCGGCTTGCTTGAATCCTGATGGTGCAATGAGCAAGGGACTCACGTCTGAGTATACCCTCCCACACATAGTGTGGATAAAACGGATTTTGGAAAAGGGGGGTGGTGATGGACAGAGTTTCTGAATGATGCAGAATACTCTTACCAAGTCAGGAGATCATGGTTTTAATCCATCACCGTTTTTTAGCTCACTGCACCATCCCAGCTCAGAACCTGGCTATATGCAAATTAGTCTGTTCCTGTCCCAGTGCATGATGGGAACAGGGCAAACCAAACTACCAAGCCAATTCTTATACTGGGAAGGAAACAAGCTTCCGGGGACCGGTTTCTGGCATCACAGCCTTCTTCGGCCCGGCTTGCTTGAATCCTGATGGTGCAATGAGCAAGGGACTCACGTCTGAGTATACCCTCCCACACATAGTGTGGATAAAACGGATTTTGGAAAAGGGGGGTGGTGATGGACAGAGTTTCTGAATGATGCAGAATACTCTTACCAAGTCAAGAGATCATGGTTTTAATCCATCACCGTTTTTTAGCTCACTGCACCATCCCAGCTCAGAACCTGGCTATATGCAAATTAGTCTGTTCCTGTCCCAGTGCATGATGGGAACAGGGCAAACCAAACTACCAAGCCGATTCTTATACTGGGAAGGAAACAAGCTTCCGGGGACCGGTTTCTGGCATCACAGCCTTCTTCGGCCCGGCTTGCTTGAATCCTGATGGTGCAATGAGCAAGGGACTCACGTCTGAGTATACCCTCCCACACATAGTGTGGATAAAACGGATTTTGGAAAAGGGGGGTGGTGATGGACAGAGTTTCTGAATGATGCAGAATACTCTTACCAAGTCAAGAGATCATGGTTTTAATCCATCACCGTTTTTTAGCTCACTGCACCATCCCAGCTCAGAACCTGGCTATATGCAAATTAGTCTGTTCCTGTCCCAGTGCATGATGGGAACAGGGCAAACCAAACTACCAAGCCAATTCTTATACTGGGAAGGAAACAAGCTTCCGGGGACCGGTTTCTGGCATCACAGCCTTCTTCGGCCCGGCTTGCTTGAATCCTGATGGTGCAATGAGCAAGGGACTCACGTCTGAGTATACCCTCCCACACATAGTGTGGATAAAACGGATTTTGGAAAAGGGGGGTGGTGATGGACAGAGTTTCTGAATGATGCAGAATACTCTTACCAAGTCAAGAGATCATGGTTTTAATCCATCACCGTTTTTTAGCTCACTGCACCATCCCAGCTCAGAACCTGGCTATATGCAAATTAGTCTGTTCCTGTCCCAGTGCATGATGGGAACAGGGCAAACCAAACTACCAAGCCAATTCTTATACTGGGAAGGAAACAAGCTTCCGGGGACCGGTTTCTGGCATCACAGCCTTCTTCGGCCCGGCTTGCTTGAATCCTGATGGTGCAATGAGCAAGGGACTCACGTCTGAGTATACCCTCCCACACATAGTGTGGATAAAACGGATTTTGGAAAAGGGGGGTGGTGATGGACAGAGTTTCTGAATGATGCAGAATACTCTTACCAAGTCAAGAGATCATGGTTTTAATCCATCACCGTTTTTTAGCTCACTGCACCATCCCAGCTCAGAACCTGGCTATATGCAAATTAGTCTGTTCCTGTCCCAGTGCATGATGGGAACAGGGCAAACCAAACTACCAAGCCAATTCTTATACTGGGAAGGAAACAAGCTTCCGGGGACCGGTTTCTGGCATCACAGCCTTCTTCGGCCCGGCTTGCTTGAATCCTGATGGTGCAATGAGCAAGGGACTCACGTCTGAGTATACCCTCCCACACATAGTGTGGATAAAACGGATTTTGGAAAAGGGGGGTGGTGATGGACAGAGTTTCTGAATGATGCAGAATACTCTTACCAAGTCAAGAGATCATGGTTTTAATCCATCACCGTTTTTTAGCTCACTGCACCATCCCAGCTCAGAACCTGGCTATATGCAAATTAGTCTGTTCCTGTCCCAGTGCATGATGGGAACAGGGCAAACCAAACTACCAAGCCAATTCTTATACTGGGAAGGAAACAAGCTTCCGGGGACCGGTTTCTGGCATCACAGCCTTCTTCGGCCCGGCTTGCTTGAATCCTGATGGTGCAATGAGCAAGGGACTCACGTCTGAGTATACCCTCCCACACATAGTGTGGATAAAACGGATTTTGGAAAAGGGGGGTGGTGATGGACAGAGTTTCTGAATGATGCAGAATACTCTTACCAAGTCAAGAGATCATGGTTTTAATCCATCACCGTTTTTTAGCTCACTGCACCATCCCAGCTCAGAACCTGGCTATATGCAAATTAGTCTGTTCCTGTCCCAGTGCATGATGGGAACAGGGCAAACCAAACTACCAAGCCAATTCTTATACTGGGAAGGAAACAAGCTTCCGGGGACCGGTTTCTGGCATCACAGCCTTCTTCGGCCCGGCTTGCTTGAATCCTGATGGTGCAATGAGCAAGGGACTCACGTCTGAGTATACCCTCCCACACATAGTGTGGATAAAACGGATTTTGGAAAAGGGGGGTGGTGATGGACAGAGTTTCTGAATGATGCAGAATACTCTTACCAAGTCAAGAGATCATGGTTTTAATCCATCACCGTTTTTTAGCTCACTGCACCATCCCAGCTCAGAACCTGGCTATATGCAAATTAGTCTGTTCCTGTCCCAGTGCATGATGGGAACAGGGCAAACCAAACTACCAAGCCGATTATTATACTGGGAAGGAAACAAGCTTCCGGGGACCGGTTTCTGGCATCACAGCCTTCTTCGGCCCGGCTTGCTTGAATCCTGATGGTGCAATGAGCAAGGGACTCACGTCTGAGTATACCCTCCCACACATAGTGTGGATAAAACGGATTTTGGAAAAGGGGGGTGGTGATGGACAGAGTTTCTGAATGATGCAGAATACTCTTACCAAGTCAAGAGATCATGGTTTTAATCCATCACCGTTTTTTAGCTCACTGCACCATCCCAGCTCAGAACCTGGCTATATGCAAATTAGTCTGTTCCTGTCCCAGTGCATGATGGGAACAGGGCAAACCAAACTACCAAGCCAATTCTTATACTGGGAAGGAAACAAGCTTCCGGGGACCGGTTTCTGGCATCACAGCCTTCTTTGGCCCGGCTTGCTTGAATCCTGATGGTGCAATGAGCAAGGGACTCACGTCTGAGTATACCCTCCCACACATAGTGTGGATAAAACGGATTTTGGAAAAGGGGGGTGGTGATGGACAGAGTTTCTGAATGATGCAGAATACTCTTACCAAGTCAAGAGATCATGGTTTTAATCCATCACCGTTTTTTAGCTCACTGCACCATCCCAGCTCAGAACCTGGCTATATGCAAATTAGTCTGTTCCTGTCCCAGTGCATGATGGGAACAGGGCAAACCAAACTACCAAGCCAATTCTTATACTGGGAAGGAAACAAGCTTCCGGGGACCGGTTTCTGGCATCACAGCCTTCTTCGGCCCGGCTTGCTTGAATCCTGATGGTGCAATGAGCAAGGGACTCACGTCTGAGTATACCCTCCCACACATATTGTGGATAAAACGGATTTTGGAAAAGGGGGGTGGTGATGGACAGAGTTTCTGAATGATGCAGAATACTCTTACCAAGTCAAGAGATCATGGTTTTAATCCATCACCGTTTTTTAGCTCACTGCACCATCCCAGCTCAGAACCTGGCTATATGCAAATTAGTCTGTTCCTGTCCCAGTGCATGATGGGAACAGGGCAAACCAAACTACCAAGCCAATTCTTATACTGGGAAGGAAACAAGCTTCCGGGGACCGGTTTCTGGCATCACAGCCTTCTTCGGCCCGGCTTGCTTGAATCCTGATGGTGCAATGAGCAAGGGACTCACGTCTGAGTATACCCTCCCACACATAGTGTGGATAAAACGGATTTTGGAAAAGGGGGGTGGTGATGGACAGAGTTTCTGAATGATGCAGAATACTCTTACCAAGTCAAGAGATCATGGTTTTAATCCATCACCGTTTTTTAGCTCACTGCACCATCCCAGCTCAGAACCTGGCTATATGCAAATTAGTCTGTTCCTGTCCCAGTGCATGATGGGAACAGGGCAAACCAAACTACCAAGCCAATTCTTATACTGGGAAGGAAACAAGCTTCCGGGGACCGGTTTCTGGCATCACAGCCTTCTTCGGCCCGGCTTGCTTGAATCCTGATGGTGCAATGAGCAAGGGACTCACGTCTGAGTATACCCTCCCACACATAGTGTGGATAAAACGGATTTTGGAAAAGGGGGGTGGTGATGGACAGAGTTTCTGAATGATGCAGAATACTCTTACCAAGTCAAGAGATCATGGTTTTAATCCATCACCGTTTTTTAGCTCACTGCACCATCCCAGCTCAGAACCTGGCTATATGCAAATTAGTCTGTTCCTGTCCCAGTGCATGATGGGAACAGGGCAAACCAAACTACCAAGCCAATTCTTATACTGGGAAGGAAACAAGCTTCCGGGGACCGGTTTCTGGCATCACAGCCTTCTTCGGCCCGGCTTGCTTGAATCCTGATGGTGCAATGAGCAAGGGACTCACGTCTGAGTATACCCTCCCACACACAGTGTGGATAAAACGGATTTTGGAAAAGGGGGGTGGTGATGGACAGAGTTTCTGAATGATGCAGAATACTCTTACCAAGTCAAGAGATCATGGTTTTAATCCATCACCGTTTTTTAGCTCACTGCACCATCCCAGCTCAGAACCTGGCTATATGCAAATTAGTCTGTTCCTGTCCCAGTGCATGATGGGAACAGGGCAAACCAAACTACCAAGCCAATTCTTATACTGGGAAGGAAACAAGCTTCCGGGGACCGGTTTCTGGCATCACAGCCTTCTTCGGCCCGGCTTGCTTGAATCCTGATGGTGCAATGAGCAAGGGACTCACGTCTGAGTATACCCTCCCACACATAGTGTGGATAAAACGGATTTTGGAAAAGGGGGGTGGTGATGGACAGAGTTTCTGAATGATGCAGAATACTCTTACCAAGTCAAGAGATCATGGTTTTAATCCATCACCGTTTTTTAGCTCACTGCACCATCCCAGCTCAGAACCTGGCTATATGCAAATTAGTCTGTTCCTGTCCCAGTGCATGATGGGAACAGGGCAAACCAAACTACCAAGCCAATTCTTATACTGGGAAGGAAACAAGCTTCCGGGGACCGGTTTCTGGCATCACAGCCTTCTTCAGCCCGGCTTGCTTGAATCCTGATGGTGCAATGAGCAAGGGACTCACGTCTGAGTATACCCTCCCACACATAGTGTGGATAAAACGGATTTTGGAAAAGGGGGGTGGTGATGGACAGAGTTTCTGAATGATGCAGAATACTCTTACCAAGTCAAGAGATCATGGTTTTAATCCATCACCGTTTTTTAGCTCACTGCACCATCCCAGCTCAGAACCTGGCTATATGCAAATTAGTCTGTTCCTGTCCCAGTGCATGATGGGAACAGGGCAAACCAAACTACCAAGCCAATTCTTATACTGGGAAGGAAACAAGCTTCCGGGGACCGGTTTCTGGCATCACAGCCTTCTTCGGCCCGGCTTGCTTGAATCCTGATGGTGCAATGAGCAAGGGACTCACGTCTGAGTATACCCTCCCACACATAGTGTGGATAAAACGGATTTTGGAAAAGGGGGGTGGTGATGGACAGAGTTTCTGAATGATGCAGAATACTCTTACCAAGTCAAGAGATCATGGTTTTAATCCATCACCGTTTTTTAGCTCACTGCACCATCCCAGCTCAGAACCTGGCTATATGCAAATTAGTCTGTTCCTGTCCCAGTGCATGATGGGAACAGGGCAAACCAAACTACCAAGCCAATTCTTATACTGGGAAGGAAACAAGCTTCCAGGGACCGGTTTCTGGCATCACAGCCTTCTTCGGCCCGGCTTGCTTGAATCCTGATGGTGCAATGAGCAAGGGACTCACGTCTGAGTATACCCTCCCACACATAGTGTGGATAAAACGGATTTTGGAAAAGGGGGGTGGTGATGGACAGAGTTTCTGAATGATGCAGAATACTCTTACCAAGTCAAGAGATCATGGTTTTAATCCATCACCGTTTTTTAGCTCACTGCACCATCCCAGCTCAGAACCTGGCTATATGCAAATTAGTCTGTTCCTGTCCCAGTGCATGATGGGAACAGGGCAAACCAAACTACCAAGCCAATTCTTATACTGGGAAGGAAACAAGCTTCCGGGGACCGGTTTCTGGCATCACAGCCTTCTTCGGCCCGGCTTGCTTGAATCCTGATGGTGCAATGAGCAAGGGATTCACGTCTGAGTATACCCTCCCACACATAGTGTGGATAAAACGGATTTTGGAAAAGGGGGGTGGTGATGGACAGAGTTTCTGAATGATGCAGAATACTCTTACCAAGTCAAGAGATCATGGTTTTAATCCATCACCGTTTTTTAGCTCACTGCACCATCCCAGCTCAGAACCTGGCTATATGCAAATTAGTCTGTTCCTGTCCCAGTGCATGATGGGAACAGGGCAAACCAAACTACCAAGCCAATTCTTATACTGGGAAGGAAACAAGCTTCCGGGGACCGGTTTCTGGCATCACAGCCTTCTTCGGCCCGGCTTGCTTGAATCCTGATGGTGCAATGAGCAAGGGACTCACGTCTGAGTATACCCTCCCACACATAGTGTGGATAAAACGGATTTTGGAAAAGGGGGGTGGTGATGGACAGAGTTTCTGAATGATGCAGAATACTCTTACCAAGTCAAGAGATCATGGTTTTAATCCATCACCGTTTTTTAGCTCACTGCACCATCCCAGCTCAGAACCTGGCTATATGCAAATTAGTCTGTTCCTGTCCCAGTGCATGATGGGAACAGGGCAAACCAAACTACCAAGCCAATTCTTATACTGGGAAGGAAACAAGCTTCCGGGGACCGGTTTCTGGCATCACAGCATTCTTCGGCCCGGCTTGCTTGAATCCTGATGGTGCAATGAGCAAGGGACTCACGTCTGAGTATACCCTCCCACACATAGTGTGGATAAAACGGATTTTGGAAAAGGGGGGTGGTGATGGACAGAGTTTCTGAATGATGCAGAATACTCTTACCAAGTCAAGAGATCATGGTTTTAATCCATCACCGTTTTTTAGCTCACTGCACCATCCCAGCTCAGAACCTGGCTATATGCAAATTAGTCTGTTCCTGTCCCAGTGCATGATGGGAACAGGGCAAACCAAACTACCAAGCCAATTCTTATACTGGGAAGGAAACAAGCTTCCGGGGACCGGTTTCTGGCATCACAGCCTTCTTCGGCCCGGCTTGCTTGAATCCTGATGGTGCAATGAGCAAGGGACTCACGTCTGAGTATACCCTCCCACACATAGTGTGGATAAAACGGATTTTGGAAAAGGGGGGTGGTGATGGACAGAGTTTCTGAATGATGCAGAATACTCTTACCAATTCAAGAGATCATGGTTTTAATCCATCACCGTTTTTTAGCTCACTGCACCATCCCAGCTCAGAACCTGGCTATATGCAAATTAGTCTGTTCCTGTCACAGTGCATGATGGGAACAGGGCAAACCAAACTACCAAGCCGATTCTTATACTGGGAAGGAAACAAGCTTCCGGGGACCGGTTTCTGGCATCACAGCCTTCTTCGGCCCGGCTTGCTTGAATCCTGATGGTGCAATGAGCAAGGGACTCACGTCTGAGTATACCCTCCCACACATAGTGTGGATAAAACGGATTTTGGAAAAGGGGGGTGGTGATGGACAGAGTTTCTGAATGATGCAGAATACTCTTACCAAGTCAAGAGATCATGGTTTTAATCCATCACCATTTTTTAGCTCACTGCACCATCCCAGCTCAGAACCTGGCTATATGCAAATTAGTCTGTTCCTGTCCCAGTGCATGATGGGAACAGGGCAAACCAAACTACCAAGCCAATTCTTATACTGGGAAGGAAACAAGCTTCCGGGGACCGGTTTCTGGCATCACAGCCTTCTTCGGCCCGGCTTGCTTGAATCCTGATGGTGCAATGAGCAAGGGACTCACGTCTGAGTATACCCTCCCACACATAGTGTGGATAAAACGGATTTTGGAAAAGGGGGGTGGTGATGGACAGAGTTTCTGAATGATGCAGAATACTCTTACCAAGTCAAGAGATCATGGTTTTAATCCATCACCGTTTTTTAGCTCACTGCACCATCCCAGCTCAGAACCTGGCTATATGCAAATTAGTCTGTTCCTGTCCCAGTGCATGATGGGAACAGGGCAAACCAAACTACCAAGCCAATTCTTATACTGGGAAGGAAACAAGCTTCCGGGGACCGGTTTCTGGCATCACAGCCTTCTTCGGCCCGGCTTGCTTGAATCCTGATGGTGCAATGAGCAAGGGACTCACGTCTGAGTATACCCTCCCACACATAGTGTGGATAAAACGGATTTTGGAAAAGGGGGGTGGTGATGGACAGAGTTTCTGAATGATGCAGAATACTCTTACCAAGTCAAGAGATCATGGTTTTAATCCATCACCGTTTTTTAGCTCACTGCACCATCCCAGCTCAGAACCTGGCTATATGCAAATTAGTCTGTTCCTGTCCCAGTGCATGATGGGAACAGGGCAAACCAAACTACCAAGCCAATTCTTATACTGGGAAGGAAACAAGCTTCCGGAGACCGGTTTCTGGCATCACAGCCTTCTTCAGCCCGGCTTGCTTGAATCCTGATGGTGCAATGAGCAAGGGACTCACGTCTGAGTATACCCTCCCACACATAGTGTGGATAAAACGGATTTTGGAAAAGGGGGGTGGTGATGGACAGAGTTTCTGAATGATGCAGAATACTCTTACCAAGTCAAGAGATCATGGTTTTAATCCATCACCGTTTTTTAGCTCACTGCACCATCCCAGCTCAGAACCTGGCTATATGCAAATTAGTCTGTTCCTGTCCCAGTGCATGATGGGAACAGGGCAAACCAAACTACCAAGCCAATTCTTATACTGGGAAGGAAACAAGCTTCCGGGGACCGGTTTCTGGCATCACAGCCTTCTTCGGCCCGGCTTGCTTGAATCCTGATGGTGCAATGAGCAAGGGACTCACGTCTGAGTATACCCTCCCACACATAGTGTGGATAAAACGGATTTTGGAAAAGGGGGGTGGTGATGGACAGAGTTTCTGAATGATGCAGAATACTCTTACCAAGTCAAGAGATCATGGTTTTAATCCATCACCGTTTTTTAGCTCACTGCACCATCCCAGCTCAGAACCTGGCTATATGCAAATTAGTCTGTTCCTGTCCCAGTGCATGATGGGAACAGGGCAAACCAAACTACCAAGCCAATTCTTATACTGGGAAGGAAACAAGCTTCCGGGGACCGGTTTCTGGCATCACAGCCTTCTTCGGCCCGGCTTGCTTGAATCCTGATGGTGCAATGAGCAAGGGACTCACGTCTGAGTATACCCTCCCACACATAGTGTGGATAAAACGGATTTTGGAAAAGGGGGGTGGTGATGGACAGAGTTTCTGAATGATGCAGAATACTCTTACCAAGTCAAGAGATCATGGTTTTAATCCATCACCGTTTTTTAGCTCACTGCACCATCCCAGCTCAGAACCTGGCTATATGCAAATTAGTCTGTTCCTGTCCCAGTGCATGATGGGAACAGGGCAAACCAAACTACCAAGCCAATTCTTATACTGGGAAGGAAACAAGCTTCCGGGGACCGGTTTCTGGCATCACAGCCTTCTTCGGCCCGGCTTGCTTGAATCCTGATGGTGCAATGAGCAAGGGACTCACGTCTGAGTATACCCTCCCACACATAGTGTGGATAAAACGGATTTTGGAAAAGGGGGGTGGTGATGGACAGAGTTTCTGAATGATGCAGAATACTCTTACCAAGTCAAGAGATCATGGTTTTAATCCATCACCGTTTTTTAGCTCACTGCACCATCCCAGCTCAGAACCTGGCTATATGCAAATTAGTCTGTTCCTGTCCCAGTGCATGATGGGAACAGGGCAAACCAAACTACCAAGCCAATTCTTATACTGGGAAGGAAACAAGCTTCCGGGGACCGGTTTCTGGCATCACAGCCTTCTTCGGCCCGGCTTGCTTGAATCCTGATGGTGCAATGAGCAAGGGACTCACGTCTGAGTATACCCTCCCACACATAGTGTGGATAAAACGGATTTTGGAAAAGGGGGGTGGTGATGGACAGAGTTTCTGAATGATGCAGAATACTCTTACCAAGTCAAGAGATCATGGTTTTAATCCATCACCGTTTTTTAGCTCACTGCACCATCCCAGCTCAGAACCTGGCTATATGCAAATTAGTCTGTTCCTGTCCCAGTGCATGATGGGAACAGGGCAAACCAAACTACCAAGCCAATTCTTATACTGGGAAGGAAACAAGCTTCCGGGGACCGGTTTCTGGCATCACAGCCTTCTTCGGCCCGGCTTGCTTGAATCCTGATGGTGCAATGAGCAAGGGACTCACGTCTGAGTATACCCTCCCACACATAGTGTGGATAAAACGGATTTTGGAAAAGGGGGGTGGTGATGGACAGAGTTTCTGAATGATGCAGAATACTCTTACCAAGTCAAGAGATCATGGTTTTAATCCATCACCGTTTTTTAGCTCACTGCACCATCCCAGCTCAGAACCTGGCTATATGCAAATTAGTCTGTTCCTGTCCCAGTGCATGATGGGAACAGGGCAAACCAAACTACCAAGCCAATTCTTATACTGGGAAGGAAACAAGCTTCCGGGGACCGGTTTCTGGCATCACAGCCTTCTTCGGCCCGGCTTGCTTGAATCCTGATGGTGCAATGAGCAAGGGACTCACGTCTGAGTATACCCTCCCACACATAGTGTGGATAAAACGGATTTTGGAAAAGGGGGGTGGTGATGGACAGAGTTTCTGAATGATGCAGAATACTCTTACCAAGTCAAGAGATCATGGTTTTAATCCATCACCGTTTTTTAGCTCACTGCACCATCCCAGCTCAGAACCTGGCTATATGCAAATTAGTCTGTTCCTGTCCCAGTGCATGATGGGAACAGGGCAAACCAAACTACCAAGCCAATTCTTATACTGGGAAGGAAACAAGCTTCCGGGGACCGGTTTCTGGCATCACAGCCTTCTTCGGCCCGGCTTGCTTGAATCCTGATGGTGCAATGAGCAAGGGACTCACGTCTGAGTATACCCTCCCACACATAGTGTGGATAAAACGGATTTTGGAAAAGGGGGGTGGTGATGGACAGAGTTTCTGAATGATGCAGAATACTCTTACCAAGTCAAGAGATCATGGTTTTAATCCATCACCGTTTTTTAGCTCACTGCACCATCCCAGCTCAGAACCTGGCTATATGCAAATTAGTCTGTTCCTGTCCCAGTGCATGATGGGAACAGGGCAAACCAAACTACCAAGCCAATTCTTATACTGGGAAGGAAACAAGCTTCCGGGGACCGGTTTCTGGCATCACAGCCTTCTTCGGCCCGGCTTGCTTGAATCCTGATGGTGCAATGAGCAAGGGACTCACGTCTGAGTATACCCTCCCACACATAGTGTGGATAAAACGGATTTTGGAAAAGGGGGGTGGTGATGGACAGAGTTTCTGAATGATGCAGAATACTCTTACCAAGTCAAGAGATCATGGTTTTAATCCATCACCGTTTTTTAGCTCACTGCACCATCCCAGCTCAGAACCTGGCTATATGCAAATTAGTCTGTTCCTGTCCCAGTGCATGATGGGAACAGGGCAAACCAAACTACCAAGCCAATTCTTATACTGGGAAGGAAACAAGCTTCCGGGGACCGGTTTCTGGCATCACAGCCTTCTTCGGCCCGGCTTGCTTGAATCCTGATGGTGCAATGAGCAAGGGACTCACGTCTGAGTATACCTTCCCACACATCAGGATTCATCAGGATTCAAGCAAACCGGGCCGAAGAAGGCTGTGATGCCAGAAACCGGTCCCCGGGAGCTTGTTTCCTTCCCAGTATAAGAATTGGCTTGGTAGTTTGGTTTGCCCTGTTCCCATCATGCACTGGGACAGGAACAAACTAATTTGCATATAGCCAGGTTCTGAGCTGGGATGGTGCAGTGAGCTAAAAAACGGTGATGGATTAAAACCATGATCTCTTGACTTGGTAAGAGTATTCTGCATCATTCAGAAACTCTGTCCATCACCACCCCCCTTTTTCAAAATCGGTTTTATCCACACTATGTGTGGGAGGGTATACTCAGACGTGAGTCCCTTGCTCATTGCACCATCAGGATTCAAGCAAACCGGGCCGAAGAAGGCTGTGATGCCAGAAACCGGTCCCCGGGAGCTTGTTTCCTTCCCAGTATAAGAATTGGCTTGGTAGTTTGGTTTGCCCTGTTCCCATCATGCACTGGGACAGGAACAGACTAATTTGCATATAGCCAGGTTCTGAGCTGGGATGGTGCAGTGAGCTAAAAAACGGTGATGGATTAAAACCATGATCTCTTGACTTGGTAAGAGTATTCTGCATCATTCAGAAACTCTGTCCATCACCACCCCCCTTTTTCAAAATCGGTTTTATCCACACTATGTGTGGGAGGGTATACTCAGACGTGAGTCCCTTGCTCATTGCACCATCAGGATTCAAGCAAACCGGGCCGAAGAAGGCTGTGATGCCAGAAACCGGTCCCCGGGAGCTTGTTTCCTTCCCAGTATAAGAATTGGCTTGGTAGTTTGGTTTGCCCTGTTCCCATCATGCACTGGGACAGGAACAGACTAATTTGCATATAGCCAGGTTCTGAGCTGGGATGGTGCAGTGAGCTAAAAAACGGTGATGGATTAAAACCATGATCTCTTGACTTGGTAAGAGTATTCTGCATCATTCAGAAACTCTGTCCATCACCACCCCCCTTTTTCAAAATCCAAGATAATCCCTGCAATTATCTATGGTGCAGAACTGTGGGGGTATAGTGATTTATCCACTCTGAGGGTGGCACAGAATAGGTTCCTCAGAATGGCAACTGGTCTCCCACAATCAACACCTTGCTTACCCCTGCAGCTTGACTTAGGTGTTAAATCTATCGAGGACGTGGTACGGTATAGACCACTGGCGTTCTGGCGTCGTCTGTGGACTACACCTGAATTAACCCTGTTTGCTGAGGCCATCGTTGAGGTGAGGGGGCTTGAAGGGTCCCATAGGGTTCCCTGGTTCTCTCATCTCAGGACGCTTTTGAAAAATCTGCGCCTGGAGGCGTTATGGGTTGATCCAGCACGTGCTACCTTTCCATCAAAAAAGGCACTTAAAGATATTTAATGGCATTGGATCGATGAGAGGAGATCCACTATGGTTGTTGGTCCTACCATGTCACTGGAATTTTTGGTTGTAAAGGATGTCCCTAAATATGAAGCCTACTGGGACTTAATTACTAAGCCAAATGATCGTAAACTGTATCATCAATTATGAGTAGGCTCGTTACCCGTGAGGGGGCTTACGCACTCCTGGTCAACTGGTGGTAGCGATAAGTGTCCTTTCTGTGTAACAGCAGTAGAGAATATTGAACACTTTTTCTTCTGCTGCCCTAAGTATTTGTTACCCAGAAAAGTTTGGCTTTTACCAGTCTGCCGCTTATTAGGTACTAGATCTGCTGTTGCAGCGACTAGGATTCTTAAAACTGATACTTCCCCCCCTATCGCCATTGGTGTAGCAGAATTCGTGAGCTGGGCTTGGTCAATCCGTATTCACAACCTTGGTAAATGAAGTTCCCATTGTATATGTTTTTATGACTTTTAGTTCCAACGTAGCATTGTTTTTATGTAGTAAGGGGTCTTCTTGTATATCATTGTCTAAAATGTAATACTTTTCTTAACATGGTTTTAAAATGTAACGTATTTATTATCTTATATGTAAAAGCGTATGAACTGGTTTTTTTTATGTAATTGTCTTTTATGATGCAAATCGAATAAAGACCTCTTGATGATGATGGAAATCAGATCTTTGGAAAGCAATACGCACATATGCAGTGCCATGAACTTCTCGCAAAGGAAACTCCGTTGGCTCCATTTCCATTTTAAGCTGCTCATTCCTGCTCCTTCCTTTCTCCGATTTTGCCTTTTTCTTCTGTGCATTGCCTCCCACTATTGTCCTTGGCCTACATTTATCTCTATTTTTCTGTAAACCTGCATTTACCAATTCTCTGATGTGTGCCCAGAGGTTTAACAAACCAATTTGATTTCATCACTCAAATCCATTCTGTGTTTTTTTCACAAATTTTTCTTTCCGGACAATTCAATGTTACATTTTCTGCTAACATCTCAAGCTTTCCATATGCTTCACTTGTGCACCCAATTGCTTCTTTAATAAAGTATCCCAATTCATCCACATTATAGATAATTAGCATTTCTGTACTCATTTTACCTTGCACAATTACCTCATGTCTAGTTTTTGTCTAAAAACATACATTTTTCCCCTTACTGGTTCACCTAATTGCACTGTAGTAACAGTAGCAATAGTAACTGCTGTGTCAACAGCAGGTGCAGTGATAACATTAGTAGGATCAATCCTCCTAGAACCTGCTACTTAATTCTCAGATGCTCGTGTAACATATGGCACTGAGTATAAAGTTGTGCCAGCTACACCAGTGTCTACTGCTCCTCTTACTTGCTCCAGAGCCCTTGGTCTCTGATGATCATCATATGGAGAAGGAATTATATCCAACAAGTCATCTAAACATGTATCCTCCTCATTTGAATTATCCTTCGTAATTTTCTCATCTTTTTCTTTTTTAATTATAGCAGTTATTTGTCTTTTTATCAATGCCATTGGCTATTGCAAAAAATACACCACACCTAACATTATCTCCTCTCTCCATGCTCTTTTCTGCTTACCCCATCTTGTTTCTAAGCAATTGCAAATAGCATTTTTAAATTAACTCTTGATTTTTTTGTTCCATTTCAATTGTAGTGCGATACCAACTATTTAATGAAGCAGACTCCATGGGCCTAGGCTGTGGTTTTCTTTCAAGCATTATTCGTCCCAGATACTCAAGCTTTCTTACATAGAATGCACCCTTCTCAATAATCTCATTTCATATTTGCCACATACACATAAGAAGTACAGAATACAGTATATTTTCATAAGCAAGGGAAACGTCTGGAGGAATTTTCTCCCCTTCCAGAATAGGAGCTGAATGTTTTTATTTTTCAACTAGCTGTACCCTGCCACGCGTTGCTGTAGCTCAGCCTGGTTAAATGGAAGAGAAAGAAAAGAGTAAGCGCATGTTTCTAATATGTTTAATTTCACAATGCTTGTGGGCACATAATATGTTTTTGTGACTATTGTCACGTTGTGTATATATAAACACGCACTAATGTTGCGAAGTGAACCAACTCCTCCCCGCTCCCTCCACCCACTTCCCTGTCTGCTATCCTGACACCAACTGTTCATCCTAATATATGTAGACTATTGTCTCTATGCGTCCTTTCTTAATGTTACAAAGTGAACCAACTCCTCCCCCTCCCTCCACCCACTTCCTGGTCTGCCATCCTGACACCAACTGTCCACCCTAATATATGTAGACTATTGTCTCTATGCGCCCCTTGTAGTTGTTGCGCAGCAACCAAATTGATAGGGTCTGTTCGGCCTTTCGATTAAAAACACTCGCGTATTGGACACGCCCGTATTCGAATCCAACGTTGTGTATATATAAACACGTGCTAATGTTGCAAAGTGAACCAACTCCTCCCCTTCCCTCCACCCACTTCCCGGTCTGCATCCTGACACCAACTGTCCATCCTAATATGTGTAGACTATTGTCTCTATGAGTCCTTTCTTAATGTTGCAAAGTGAACCACCTCCTCCCGCCTCCCTCCACCCACTTCCCGGTCTGTCATCCTGACACCAACTGTCCACCCTAATATATGTAGACTATTGTCTCTATGCGTCCCTTGTAGTTTTTGCACAGCAACCAAATCGATAGGGTCTGTTCGGCCTTTCAATTAAAAACAAGAGCATATTGGACACACAAGTATTCTAACCCCACATTGTGTATATATATATATATATATACATGCGCTTAATCGAATCCAATGTTGTGTTAAAAATTTCAAATCAATCAGTGAAGAACTTTTGGAGATTTAAGATTTTGAACAATGGAACATTGACATTTGTATGTGTCTGTTCGGGCTTTCGTTTAAAAACACACGTGTATGCAACACAAGCGTATGGGAATCCAATGTTGTGTATATAAAAACACCCCCCTATTTGAATCCAACGTTGTGTCAAAATTTCAAAGCAATCGGTGAAGAACTTTCGGAGATTTGCAATTTTGAACAAACCAACATTTACATTTTTATTTATATAGATTAGAAACCATTTTCATTAAAATCGATTCTAACCAAGCCACATAAAATTCACAACTACAATCATCCAATCACAGTACAGCATAGGTGAAGGTCAAACAAATGCAACACGACCCACAGCATCAACCAACCAATTGCAGCGCTACTCAGTGTGATACTGAACCAAGAACAACGCAGCACACTATGTACTGTCGCAGGGATTCTGATCCTACACAGAACTGTGCACAGAGACCCACGACCTTAGTGAATTGTGGTGTACCAAAAAACTCACCTTAGTGCCTAGAAGCCCTAACCAGCTAGCATCAGTGTCACATTAGCTCTTCGTCCTATAGCAAAGAAACCAATGATTAGACAACCCAAAACATGCGACTTAGGTTATACTCAGGAATTGTGGGAAGCAAGAACACTCTTTCGTTATACTCTCATACCAGTCCACAACAGGAGTAAAAAGAGACACGGGTATGGTTAAAATATTTATTTCTAACGACGTGCTCTAATAAGCAGTATCTTTGCTAACATAAGCAGACATATGATTAGGGATAATATGATCAGCATTGTTACAATTCCATAAAACACAAGGGGAGAAATCATATTACAATGATGGTGAAAATCGGTCCTATAATGCCTAGTAAATCACCCTCCCTAGCTAGGAACGATGTTTTATAAAATGTAGAAGGTCTATTAGGCTTGTGCGGGGGACCCCATACCTCTAGAATCATCAGGAATGGATCACTTCAGGATCTGCAAAAGCTCTCTGTCTCTCTGGAAAAACTCGATTCTTCCAAGAGTCTGCAATCATGCTTACAGTGCATTATTAAAGGCGCCAGAATCACAGTGGCTGAAGCTGCATATATGTTATGGCTAAAATGTGAGCCCATCAGCCCAAACAACAGCTACCTTGTTATGATAACCTTTGAGGCTTTAGAACTCAGTGTGCAGGCTAGAGTCACAATGTAAGTCTACGAATGCTGAAAACAAGCCATTCTCATGTGAAACATTTCACACAGCCTAACTTACAACAACAGTTATATGCAGTGTAGTGTGCAAAAGTGGCAAAAGGGTAAAATGGCGTTTAAGCTTCTAATAAGCCTATGCTAACTTAACAATGTGCGCAACAAGGCCCAGTCCACACAACACCCTCCCTTGATCGGAGAACGCACAATAGCGGGGGCAATTTTTTGGAACATAGAGTTCAAGTTCGAATGAGACTGAACCTGTTAAAAAATTCGCCAAACTGGATAATTGGGAGAAAAATTCAAATTAGTATACCCCAAAAGAAGAATTTTTCAAAACCCAACAGTGGTGTATAGTCAAAACACAAGCAACATGTAGAGTGTGGGGAAAAAATGAAGTGGAAAGAAAGAAAAAATATTCATCAGTCCATTATGTGTCTATGAAGCAGAAAAATCGAAACTTCAATCCAACAGCATATAGGTACAACTGCCTCCAATAGGAAGTCGTTGTTCCTGTCAGTGAACATTTCAGCCATCCAATTTAATAAAGGGAAAGAACACACATGTTCTTCAACAGCCGGAGCCTCTAGCACCATCAGAGGACAACTCGGGTGTTCTTCGAGATAACTACGTGCCAGAAAGTCATGGGCTGCAGTGCATATATTCCAATTACCCAGGACCCCATGAGCAGCTGCGCAGGCCATACTCCTGACTCCAGAATAGATCATAATCTGGGTTAGGAGACACCGTATTGCAGAGACACAAATCCAGAGCCCATTCAAAATTGCAATCCAGGCAGTAGAAAACTGGCTGCGCGCATGTAAAGTACGAAAACCGGAAAGATAAACCATACGCCACACTCAGAGTAGCTAGAGGTAGCGATCCATAGTATACAAACATCCGGTTACGAAGTTGGAGCAGCCGGAGCTGGCCGTCGTGGGGACACAGATTGTGCAACCATTTTGCAGTAAGTAAATTAACAGCAGTACACCAGCAGCCAAGGCGTGAATTAACGGAAATCGCCAAAGACGCTGGAGAAGATAGAATGAAAAATCACACCAAATATAGGGGCCGATTAGGATCGCGGTTTTCCCGCATCCTCCGGGCCGGCGGAAGCCACCGCCGACCAGGAGGATGCGGGAAAACCGCTGGGGAGGCACAAAAGACCCACCGCCAAATTAGGATGGCTGTGGGTCTCAAATTCGGTCCGCAGCTTTTCCGCCGCGGTGGCCTTCCGACCTCGGCGGAAAAGCTCTAATATGGCTGGCGGTGTCTATCAGACACCGCCAGCCATATTAGGATGGCGGAAAACAGATGCCTTTCCGCGGCGGATTCTCCGCCGTGGAAAGGCATACGGTGAATTCTTTGGGGGCCCGTTGCGGGCCCCCAGGGTGAGTGGGGGTTGGGGGTGCACATGGGGGGTACCTATGGTACCCCCCTGCATTTGCATGCACGAAGCGGCAGGCATCACGCGGTGCCTGCCGCTTTGTGCATGCAAATGCTAAGCATGCATATTTAACCTTGCGGCGGGTGCTGCTTCAAGCAGCACCCGCGGCAATGTTAAATATTGAGGATGTGACCGCCAGGCTGGCGGTCACATCCTAATTGCAATGGAGGGACCGCCGCTGCCCCTGCGGACGGTCCCTCCTCCTCTAGGGTGGCGGACGGACGCAAGTCCGTCCGCCATCCTAATGAGCCCCATAGTTTGGAATGAAGTCACAAGGCCAGAACTTACTGCTTTAAACAAGTGTGCCAAGCCTTTGGTCAGGGAGGCATTAAAGATAGTGTGAATCAATGCTCCAAAATGGAAGGGGAGATCAGTGTTAAGGAAGGCATGTACCTCAGTTCGAGTATTAGCCATGTGAAGGACGAATGTTTCAAGCGCAGATGTTAGGGCGACTTCTTTTTGAGACAAAAAGAGTCCTTATTCTACTCATCTTGTTGAACTCTGCTTCCAAGGTCGGAATGGAAGGCCAGATGGATATATCGAGCTTCCAATGCGGAGGAGAAAACAGTAAATTTTTACAACAGACTACATGTTGGGAAAGAGTCACTATGTACGGTATTCCCACCAGCATACCACAGCAATCTTCATTATTTAATAATAAATAATTACTGTTTACTAACAACGTGAAAGTCGGTGTAATAGCCGGAATGGTGTACCTTTTAATATGCAGGCCAAATTCGGTGCTTCCTGGTTGCAAGAACCGTGCAATTGTATATTCCTATAGACCAATGAGTGTGGAAGTGCAATCTTCACTTTTCAAGTAAACTTCTTTTACCTCCCTCAGACACCTATAGGTGAACGGAAGAGACCAGACCTCATGGAGACATGCGCTACCCAGTGGTTCATATCTGCCTATGGCATAGTGTTTCATGCATGCTTCAAATTTAAACAGGGAAAAGGCAGCGTTATTAACCCATGAATAAGCCAAACGGCAGAATTTGTCTCGGCCACAGAAATTGGTAAAGGTTCTAACTTTTCAATATGCAAAAGTGAAAACGTAGCATCTTTCATTGACATAAATTGTTTAACAGTAAGATTAAATGGTAAAAACAGCGAAGAAGTGTTCATATAGTCCCAAGGCACTTTCCCAGCCTTCAACGTGTGTAATGTCCATGCATACTGCATAATAGAACACAATTGATTTTGACCATGGTACAAAACTGAGATTTCATCTTGGGCAATATCAACAACAGACTAAACCATATTGTTGGACCTGTCAGCCTTAGGGTGGTCTTCCCCTACCTTTTTGCCCTTTTGCCTCCCATTTTTACCTTACCTTTGGTTGGATTTAGGACTCTGGGTGCCTCACCACTGCTAAACAGTGCTGAGGTGCAGGTGCTCTTCCCTAAAACCTTGTGAGGCTGGCATATCTGCCACAAGCCACTGCTACCGCAGTAAGGCTTAATCCTCCATAGGCTAACATTGGGAACCTCCCCTTATGGGACACTTCCGACAGGGACCTAATAAGCCTGTCATGTTTGGTCTTGTTGGACTTGGGGCGGGGAACCCTTTCCAATGATATATAGGGTTTGGGCATTACTACGCTAGGGATCCCACTTTTATAAAGGGGACCTTTTCCTGCCTACACTTAGATTAGGCTCTGCAGACTCCCCCCTCCCCTCTGCATACTGATAGCCTGCCTGGGTTGGGAGGTGGGAGTGGTGATTCACACCTTCTTCCCTGGGATGAGCTGGGATGGGCTGCCCACTGTAGCCTTAACGGCCTGTCTCTCGTCAATGTGACATCTAGGTCAGGGAAGGCAGGGAACATATCAGAACTCCCTGGACTCTTCCAGAAGCCCCTGCCCCAGACCCTTCCAGAGACTTCCACCACTTTCTAGCCCCTGGACTGTAGAATATATAAGGGAGGGTCCTGGCCTCACATTTTTGTTACACTGCTGGACCTGGAAGAATACCTGCTGGAGTGAGGATTGCTGCGCAAGAGGATTGCCACTGGGAATGAGGCTGACTGCTCCAAGGAACTGCTGCCTCACAACCTGCTGAGCTGCCCTACTGTCTGCTGATCCTGCCCTGCATGGGAGACTGCAACATCACCACCAGAGTGTCTCCACAACATCCCAAAGGAACTACTTTTCTTTGAACCACATTTTAAAGAATCTTCATCCTTTTAAAGATTGCCTTTTTGGGACTGCACCCTTTTTAAGCTAAAGGAAACAACCTGTCCTTGGACCACAGCGTTTTAAAGACTGCCCTTTGGAACAGCAACAACACTCTCAAGATTTGCCCTGCAATGCTGTGCCTGCCGTCAGCACTGCTTGCCCCGTGATCCTCCCGAGGGCTCTGTGATTGCCTCTGCTTCTGGCGCAAGCCGACTGAAACTGGCCCTCAGGTCGCCGCCACTGGGACCGGAGCGCGCTGCGTAGCACTGAGAAACGAAGCGCTGTGTGGCAGGAGGCTCCGTCGTTGACCCGGACTTGAAAGCACTGATAAGCGCTGTGCTAAAGGAGCGCTGTGTGGCCGTGACACCCACCCGTGCAGTGCCTGCTGAGCCCGAGGCCCCAGAGGGAGAGGAGCCTCGCACCCGCGCCCGCAACCACCACCCCAGGTAACGCCTCAGTGCAACCAGGCGGCTGCGAGGGGGTGGGCTGCGGGTTGGCCGGGTACCTGGAGTGTGAGCTTTGTGCTTGGCTGGGAACCGTCCTTCACTGACCGGCCTACGGGGGAATAATTACTTGGTAATTGACACTGGGGCATTTTTTAGCATCACCAGCAGCGCCTGGGCAGCCGCACTTCCTACGCTGGGAGCATCATTTCTATGAGAGGCACACTTATTACGCTACAAGGGAACTTTGGCCATCCAAGGACACTGTGAGAAAGACATTACCAGCAGGAGCCCTTGGCACACATGAGCTTTTGGTGATTTGATCAGGCCTGGGAACTGGATTCATTCTTATTGATTATTGATCTTGCTTGGAAACTGGAACCCTTTTTATTATTGATCTGGCCTGGGAACTGGATTCATTCTTATTGATTATTGATCTTGCTTGGAAACTGGAATCCTTTTTATTATTGATCTTGCCTGGAGCTGGATTTACCTGCTTTTGGTTCTCGCATAATTTTTAAATAAAGAAATTCTTATTCTTATACAAAACTGGTGTGGTGTTCCTTTAGTGAGTGTTTTTACTGTGTCATTGCCGTTGTGTGTTGCACAAATACTTTACACATTGCCTCTGGAGTTACGCCTTTGCTGGTCTGCGCCAAGCTACCAGGTCGGAAGCGGTGGTCCCTACTTGGACTAGGGTGCATACCCCTGCCAACTAGAGACCCCGGTTCTAACACATATTATCTAATGTATAAATTCGGGAAAAAAGTGTGTTAATGCTATTATCTACAACTGCAAGCACTTTTTCTAAATTAGCTTGATCAATAGCTCTTAACCTAGAAGCAGCTTCAATTTTTTGACAGTTTCCAAACTTCGTTATATAACGCATAAATCCATCTTTTGGATCTGCCTGCTGCAGAACCTTTCACAAAGTCATTCAAATCAACATCATCAGACAATTTGGACACATGCAGTTAAATTGACGCTAAAGTGGAGTGTTTGAACCAGTTCTGACATAGCTTGCCTAGAGAATATGTAGTAACAGAATGGTCACTATGAAAACGGGGATCAACTCTAACCTGTGTATAGCCAGGGGTCAAACCCAGAAAATGATGCTGGGATGAATCTGCACTTTTTTGCCATAACAGCCAACCTTGGGGATCCAAACTGGAAATGTTAAAAGACTAATTTAGTAGCAGAGTCTGTAAGTCAGTAAGGGACCTACTGATGTGATTGTTCCAATTGGGGTAATTTCCCAAATCAGGAAAAGAGGCAGCATTTATTTTTTTAGACGTAGCCAATCCAAAGCAGGTGGTTTGTGAAATAGTCGAGTTCAGAAACAACATATGGATCGGGATGAGACATGCATGATGCAAAGCCTCAGTGCCTTGCACTTGCCAATGCTTAGAACCCCAAACAGATGTAAGATCAATAGTATCTTTCCACAGCTCATAGCCTCCTATTGCCAATTGGTCGATAAAAGACTTTGAATATAATAATTTAGTGTGGGTAAGTCTAACCTTGAATGAGGACTTCTCAGTCATCGTAAAATAAAATGCATCAGGGTTGGATTGATTAAAATCAGTAAAGTAGGAAAACTTTTTCAACAGAGTTATGGAGCTGCCTTCAACAGGAGCGGGACAATGTTCCGGCTGGGTATAATTAACCCCATATCTAAACGTGTTTGCTTTGTGCAGAAAGTGATTGCCATAGTGTTGATAGCAAAACAAATCATCATAATTTGCAGAGTCTAAATACAAATCTTCAGCATCAAAGTCAGCCTAATATTTCAAATCAGAAAACAGAGCCTCTACGGCTTGGACGTCCCAATCATCTGAGCGTATATTTTGTTTAACCCCATCCCCCATTGAAACACGAAGTACATTAGCGACATTAATAACCTCGGTGGGTCTGTGTATTTCAAATTTAACAGCATCTTATACTGTCCCATCTAAGACTGTCCAAGCAGTGATATTCACAAAAGTCTGGTCCCTCTTCATTCTGTGCGATGAGGAGTGGGTTGCCAAAGTTCCATCAAATAATCTAATTGCAGTTCTTTCGTTAAAATAGTTTTAATTCACAAAACGGAAAAAATACACCACAAAACCAATGGACATGAATAAAAAAATCAAAAAAGCACCAGCCAAATGTAAGTCCAGGGTGGAATCAAAAAATGTTTTTTAAACCAAACAGCAAAAATTGAAACTTTAGAGGGTGTCTTTGATGTGTTAGAGTCAGTGTCAAATGAAAAATGTGACTGATTAGTCACACAGGTCTGCAAATCGGGCATCGATATGTCTGTGGGATAAGTGTACTCAGTATCCTCAAGAGGATTACCAGCTGGTGGATTCCACAAAGGATTTGTAACTATATCCATCTCAATGGCAACATCAAGCTTGGTGGTAGGTGCCGGAGCCAAAACAGAGTTTCGCAGCATCGCTGGATAAGAGACCGCAGGTGTCATATTAAGAAGAATCGGCCACTCTGTGTAGTTTGACATTGTCAATAGAGATGTACCTGTTTTCCTTTCGACCAGGAAGCGGAAGTAAATTGACAGTTCTTGTACCCTGCACGCCAAGCTCAGGAACTAGAGCACGATATGAGGGACCAAACTCCTTCTTGTTTGTGACCTTTTCTTGTACCAGTTCACCAACTCGGGGTAGCCAGCCAACTACAGGAATCTGTAACACAGCATCAGATGTGGAGGGCAAATGTTCCTTTGCAAGACTGTCTCGGGTCTTTTGTAGATTCTGGAAAACAGTACAATGTTCATCTACGTCAAAGGGAGCGGCAAACGCCGCTTGGTCTAGACCTTCAAGGTCCGGAACAAATATTTTAATAGCAAAGAGCATTTCATATGGGGTGCGCCCACCCTAAGACCTTCTAGGGAGATTATTTAGGGCACATTGATTGCTATTGAGGTGGGCTAGCCAGTTCCCGCCTGTACCTAATACCCTAGCTGCCAAGGATTGCTTTAAGTCACGGTTCATCTGCTCCACAACACTATTGCCCTCAGGCCAATATGGAGATGAAAATTTGACTTGGACCCCCAATGAACGCATGGAATCCTTGTATGCCTTAGAGGCAAACGCTAGACCCTGGTCCGAATGGAAGGTTCCACATGCAAAAATTCCCACACAGACACGGAAATCCCTTACAACAGTTCGAAAATCAGCACTCCTTTGCGGCCACACCCACACAAAGCGCGTGCAAGAATCAACTGCTACTAAGATGTACTTATACCCAGTATCAGAGGAGAAAGGACCGCAGTGATCTAAGTAAACACACCCAAGCGGTTTATTAGATATGTACAACTGTGTCTGGGGCGGGCATGCAGCAGTAGAAGGTTTAATCTGCTAGCAAATGTCACAATGAAGGACATAATCACACGTTTGTACAATCCCTGCCACCAGTAACGCTGTTGTAGGAGAGATACAGTAGCCGACACGATGGCATGCGCTGAGATCATGCCCTCGTGACCCGCTGTATTCAAAGACTGCTTGCGGTCCACGTTGGGAATCAACCTGTCACCAACGTCGTTAATTCTAACAAAAGGAACTTTATCAGGACTTAAATGATAAGAGTATTTTACAGTCAGTCAAGTAATCTTTATTTCGATCGTAGATCATAAAAGATACATAGTAACCATCTGAATCATTACTTAAAAACACTAGCCAATAACACTAATAAAAAATACAAGTATAAAAATGTTAAAAACTGTACAGCATTAAAAACACACAGATATACTATTCATAGATCATTTCCACATAGTAAGAATTTTTTCCACATATAAGATCTTCTCCTTCGCTACATGGCATCAATGAAGCGTGAGACGGAGAACAGTACTGGGGTAGAAGTATTACTCTTCAGTATTCTGAAGGCCTCTTTATGATGTCTAAATCCCAAGTTTTTGCAAAGTTGGATAAGCCAACGTTGCCGTATGGTTTTATACGTCGGACAAAAAAAGAAAACGTGGGACTCAGACTCTTCTTTGGCCCCACACGCTGGGCATTCTACTGATTTGATAGGCGACCATTTATTGGAGAAGACCCTGAGCGGGAGTGTTCCATAACTGAATTGTAGATAGTATTTCCTCGCTGTGGAAGGAAAAATTTCATCTAGGAATGGTTTGACTATGTAAGCATCTTTCAGATTAAAAAACTGAGCAGCAAGTGGGCCCAGAGAAGAATTACCAAGGATGGCCTCTAGTCTATTTCTGCGGTCCAGCTTAACCAATTCAGCACGCGACAACTGGGCGCAGACGACAGTAGGATTAGACCAAAGGCCAGGTGGGTCTAGTCTCACACACTCCTTTTTTATGAAGGCAAACCAAGGTAATTTCTCCAACCCAAGGAGGGCTAATACCTCTTCCAAGGCTGATCTAAAATGAATTAATTCAGGGGTCACCCAAAGCCTGCGCCAGTAGATCATAGGGCGTAGGGCACCTTCATTCTCAACGGGATGAGGCGGGTACTGGGTGGGAGAGCCAGTAGGGATCTCAAAAATTGATTTTCCGTCTTACTACTATCACCCACTGGGCGATGAACCCACAGTTCAGCTCCATATAGGATTGCTCCCCTAGCTTGAGCTTTATGAGTTTCTATAAAGGATGCAACTGGCTTGGCTGTGGACTCATGGTGCAATTTTAGAATACCTCCCGTAATCTGTGCAAGGCTAAGTTTGGCCTTTGCTAATTGGGGGGCCCAGTCCATTATGTCCGTAAGAGTAATACCCAGGTATTCAAAAACAGTGACCCTGTCCAAAGCTATGCCATTCAAAGAGGGATTGGGACATCTGGTCATAGTTGGATTACAGACCATGAATTTAGTTTTCTATGTATTAATCTCCAACCCCCTTATATGACAAAAGTTCACAAAGCTGTCCAGGGCATGTTGAATTCCCATGGGTGATTTTGACAATAGAAGAGTGTCGTCGGCAAACATTAGTGCCACCACCTGTTTGGTTCTCAGTTTTGGGGCATCGATGTATTTGACACCTTTAAGGTGGGCATTCAAAGCATTAATGAAAAGACAAAATAAAGTCGGTGCCAACACGCACCCCTGTCTAACTCCTCTATTGACTGGGATTTTAGTTGTAAGACTGCCCCATTTACCACTCCTAACTTGGGCAAAGTTATCAGAATGGAGTCTCTTAATGATGTTAAGGAGATCAGTTGGAACCCCCATATCCTCCAAACGTCCCACAACATTTTACGGGGCACCAGATCAAAGGCTGTTTTAAGGTCAACAAAAATTAAGTAGAGGCTGCCACCCTCTACTCTCACGGTCTTCCAGTAAAGACATTGGAGCCTTAATAACTGGTCGACTGTGGAGGTCTTTTCCCTAAAACCTACCTGGAAAGGGCTAAGAATCTGCCGTTCTTCCATCCAAATCTGGAGTCGATCAAGAATGATGCGTGAGAATAGTTTTTGACTCTCATCGATCAGACTGATCGGGCGGTAATTGAGCGGAAGAAGTGGAGAACCTTTTTTGAAGACTGGTATGATCTCTGCTCCTGTCCATGTAACAGGTAATTTGGCACCCTGTAGAATAGCATTGAACAGAAAATAAAGATATGGGACCCGGATCCCAATTTGTCTTTATAAAGGTCGCCTGAGATTTTGTCAAGGCCAGGCGCCTTGCCAACTGGGAGCCTATTTATAGCTAACTCAAGCTCCTTCATAGTTATTTTGGGCTCCATACATTCGTTGGTAGAAAAAGCCAAGGTGGGAGAGTCCTGATAGCTGTTTGAGAGCAAGTTCTGAGATGGTAGCTTATCGGGAGGATCTACTAGAAGAGTTACTTCAGCCGGCGCAGCATATAAGTTCTGATAGTGATCCACCCAAGTCTCCGGTGCGATATTTGGAACAATAGCATTTTGACCTTCCTTGCTACCAGAGCGAACTAGAGACCAAAATTCTCTCATGTACCTACAGCCAAGTGCATTTTTTATAGCCTCCCATTTCAGTGTTCTCCCACGTCTGTTTGGCATCAGAATGCACTTTCTTATACTCAAGCCTCTTGGTTTTTATTAATTATCTATTTGAGGCTTTGCTTGCAGCCAAGAGTGCCCCCTTAGCTATCCTAGAGTTGGAATCATACCATGTATTGGTCTTCTTATTGTTCCTAGGTTTTCCCATTGGTGGATTAAATAGAAAGGTGAGGGTTGTAACTAGCCCCGTGTGGAAATTAAAGATTTGGTCTATAGACAGGTCCTGCCCCTGGTCTAATAGGTCACTTAAATCATCAGGCGCCCAAAGGACAGTTCGGTAGAGGGAACTCATTAATTCAGGAGAACCCTTTGCTATTGACCATTTTAGCCTTCTTCTATCATTGGATAATACTAATGTCTCCGGATTTTCCTCTCTTATACCCATATTTCAACTCATCACGGGAAGACCTAATTCAAGAACCAGGGCGTTATGGTCACTATCATGGCGTGGTAGGACCACAACATCAATGACCTTAGACCAGATACTAGCCTCAACCAAAATATAATCAATATGGGAGGACTGCCCTGGGCGATTAAAAGTATTCTTACCCTCCAAATCAGATTTTGTACAGCCATTGCATGCTCTGGGAATGTGCCAAAGTAATGGAATTCAGTTGGAGAGCTATTGGTGACCATGCCCTTATCGGAGATATTTTCAAATCAGGAATGGGCCACAAAGAGTCCTCAATACTAGAGATAGGTTCAATCAGAGTGGCTCATACAGACAATTGAAATCTCCTGCAACAATCAAAGGGCTCGCCCCCTTAACCGTAGAATTAAGGTTGTCAAGGGAATCCAATGTTGAAGATTCTTTACCCAGCTTAATGGATCTAGAATAAACATTGATAAGGGTCACACTAAATTTTGACCTAAAAGAAAGTCTAATGCATTGGAGATCAGGCGAAGGGCAATTTAATTGGGTCACTATACATCCCAAATGGGAGCCAATAAGAATAGTCAGGCCCCCAAACAGTCTTCCCCTCATACCAATCAACGCCAAATTATTAACTGAGAGGTAACCCGGCCTGTAGAAATTTTCCCTAGACCACGTCTCCTGAAAAAGACAAATATCAAACTTATCTATGAAGAGTCCCCAATCAGGGCTAGCCAGTTTGTTGGCGAGCCCTGCCACATTCCAAGACAAGATGGACATTTTAACATCACATATCTTAAGCCTGCCACAGTTTTCAATTGGGATCCTGTTGCCCAAAACTAGCCCATCAGAGGGATTATCACTCTTATCGGGTTCACAATTGATGGTTCCCTTCTCCATAGTTTGCAAAATAGAAAAAACATAGGGTGTCGGACAGTGGCCTTCAGTGATACCAAGCTCTGATTCATCCGAATTATTATTTTTTGGGGTGTCCCAATTGTGAAAGTTGTTATCTAACCCATAGTTTTACAGGGATTGAACACTGGGTAGAGGGTTTTTCTATAGGCCTGAGTGGGATTTGAGCAATATTTAAAACAACCCTCCCTGCCAGTCAGTCAACGTCCTCCAATGGGGCAAACCGGTTAGATACAGGAATGCTGAAGAGCGATGGATCTGGATATGGAGTAGTGGATGTATTGTAACAAGGCTTGGCCCATCTATCAAGGTCAACTAGGGGGCGAGGGAAACCTGCCCTCCATGGTCCTGGATGGAAGAAATCTAAGGTAAGGGCTCTAATAGGCATGGAGTGATTAATAGGAAATGAGGATTGTGCCACTAACGTTTAGATGGTTTCTGGGTGCCTAAAGTTGATGATCACACAATCTCCAACAATAGACTTCTGAGTAGGGCCCACCCAAGCAACCCTCCTTACCAGCAAAATTTCACCTGCCTTATCATATGTAAACTGCTTATTTTTCACCAGCCAGAACAGAATCTTATTACGAAGTTCAAGCTGGGATTCTTTATGGCCTTCCTTAAGTTCTCGGATTGTTGCCAGAATAATTACGTAAGGAACAGCCTCGGGGGAGGTTAATTATAGGAAGAGAAGATTTCTGAATCACACCGCTTCCATCCCCTGTGTTCTCCTCAACAGAAGGCAAAACACTTGTATCACCATCAGTTGGATTTTTACTAGATGGGGTATGATGGGCAGTCGGCGGCTTTGGCAGTTTGGAATAATTCCCCTGTACACCATGGGAGACTGGTAAACGTGCAGGTCCTTGGCCAGAAAATGACGACCCTCTATCACCAATTACATTTCTAACTTCAGAAATGGGAGGAACCTGATTTTGGGGCACTTTACCAGCTTTGGGTAACTTAGATTTTAGACTCGGGAGTGGGACCGGGGTAATAGAAGGCCCATCATTAAATATACTAACAATCGGGTTAATAGTGGCTTCATTATTATGATGTATTTGTAATGCATTTTTTGGAAGTGCAAGATTTTGTAGGTGCTGAAGAATGGGAGCAATTTCTTCCCTTACCATCATTCTACACTGGGACAACAAGTCTTCCACTAGAGCTTTGGCCCAGAGGGGGTAGGTCTGATCTACTGGGGACTTACTAGCGTCGACTAGAGAGGTACCACTTTTTTTTGTCTTTTCAAGACCTCTACCAGGCCCACCCCTGGATTTTTTCCCTTTAGGACTGCGGTTGCTACCCAATGTCCTTTTCCTTTGCAGACGGGCAGTGGACGGAGGGCCCTCAGATCTAGGCTCAGTACTTGGTATAATGATATGTTCATTACTGTCTGAAACCATATTTGGACTCCCAATGAGTTCAAGTATGTTCATTGAATCAGTAGGGAGAGGCGAGGTCGATGGAAAACAATCAGGCGTAATTGAGAGACGTCTTTTGGTCAATTCAATTTCAGAGGTGACCACTCCTATCGCCTTTTGAAGCATTAGGTCAATTGCTGTGGGGACTAGAGGTGACGGAAGATTATCCTTGGGAACAGAGCGCTTCACTAGACAAGCGCGTTTCCCCTGCGCACGAGTAGGGGGAATTGGTGGAGCCATCGCAAAAATATTAGTACTTGCAGCAACAAACATACCTATAAGGGATTTTAAAAGGGCTCCCAGTACCTTCAGATCCACATGATAAGACAAAGCCCCAGGACTCCAAAAGTTAGAGGGGTGGCCCAGCCCAGTCTCCTCCGGTCGATGACGGGCAAGGAAGGGCCTGCCCTTGGCCCGGGCTTTGCTCGCGCGCCGCCCGTGCGCGTCCTGCGCTGTGGGGGCGCTCAGCGGTTTTCTAGCGCCTTCGGGTGCAGGCTGGAGCATCAAGAGTGCGCCTGGGGCCCCCGGGGCTGCTGGGAATTGTAGTTTCCCCAGTCACGCTGGCCGTTGCCCTCACGGAACGGAAGAAAGAAGTGGAGCGCCTAGCCGTTGCTCTCACGGCTCCCGATCTACTGTTGCCGGTGAGTTGCTGGTTTCCCACGCTGCGGGGGCGCTTAGCGGTTTTTTAGCACCTCCGGGCACAGGCTGGAGCATCACAAGTGCGCCTGGGGCCCCCGGGGCTGCTGAGAATTGTAGTTTCCCCACCCACATTGGCTGTTGCCCTCACGGCGTGGAAGAGAGAAGTGGAGCGCTTAGCCGTTGCCCTCACGGCTCCCGATGTACTGCTACTGGTGAGTTTCTGGTTTCCCGCGCTGCGGGGGTGCTCAGAGGTTTTCTAGCGCCTTTCGGGCACAGGCTGGAGAATCACGAGTGCGCCTGGGGCCCCCGGGGCTGCTGGGAATTGTAGTTTCCCCACTCACACTGGCCGTTGCCCTTACGGCATGGAAGAGAGAAGTGGAGCGCCTAGCCGTTGCCCTCATGGCTCCCGATCTACTCTGCCGGTGAGTTGCTGGTTTCCCACGCTGCGGAGGGTCCCTGGGGTTGCTGGGAATTGTAGTTTCCCCAGTCGTGCTGGCCGTTGCCCTCACGGCATGGAAGAGAGAAGTGGAGCGCCTAGCCATTGCCCTCACGGCTCCTGATCTACTGCTGCCGGTGAGTTGCTTGTTTCCAATTAATGTCTCTTTTTCTCTCTCATTCCTCTGCCCACTCTTTTGATAACAATAAAACACACCAAAAATATGGTTAAGAATACGCACGAGTCTCTAAGGGTGACACTGCCTGCGCCCCTTTTTAGCGAGCGGTGGAAAATGTTTTGGAAGAGTATTTAGAAGGGAATCCTTTTGGGTAATTACCTCCCTTCTCTGTTGCGACAATAGCTGCCAAGATGTCATCATCAATCTTACTTTTGAAATGTGTAACTGCTACACCTGAGTATGCTGCAACTGCTGTCTTGGCCGCTTCATCGGCCAGACTGTTGCCAACAGTGTGAACTCCAACACGCTGGTGACCAAGAGTATAAATTAAAAACATGAGTGGGAGCTGTTCTTTAAGTTCAGCCACTTGAACCCAGATCATTTTATGTTTTATTGTGCAACCTTTGGAGTCACGATAGTCATTTTGAGTCCAAAAGAATAAATTGTCATTGTATGATTGAACACAGTAGTAAGAGTCACTTACGACAAGAGTAGTCACACTAGGATCTGCGTACTCCAATGCAAGCATCAGAGCACGAAGCTCTGCCAATTGGGCGGTACAGTCCCCTAATGTGTGTGCCCGATTCACAGAGCTAACTTAAGACAAAATCCTCAACTTACTACCATTTTGGTATTCACGAAAGGCACTTACTCATTTCGGTATTCACAGAAGTTAGGAGTCCTAACTTTAGCACTCCTAAATGCCTTCTGTGAACACCGAAAGTCTTAAAGCTAGGATTTTTCTCAGTTTAGCAGTAGTAAAGTTAATTTCTCAGTTTAGGAGTAGTAAAGTTAGGAATTCAAACTTTAAGACTTTCGGTATTCAAAGAAGGCATTTAGGAGTCCTAAAGTTAGGAGTCCTAACTTTACTACTCCTAAAATAAGAAAAATCATAACTTTAAGACTTTTGGTATTCACAGAAGGCATTTAGGAGTCCTAAAGTTAGGACTTACTTCTGTGAATACCAAAATGAGTAAGTGCCTTCTGTGAATACCAAAATGGTAGTAAGTTTAGGATTTTGTCTTAAGTTAGTTCTGTGAATCGGGCCCACAGTATGCACGACATCGGACTTGAATTCACCATCCACCATCGTACCAACCACTATTGCGCAGGTAGAAGAATAGGCTTGCCTCGAATCCATAGCAGGTTGCGCTGAACCGTCAGTGTAAATGATACAATGGAAATCCGCTAATGGCTGCATGGTCAGAGGAGCAAGATGAACAAATTTATACTGTAAAAACTCCTGAGTCTGCAAAGAGGCATCAAAAATTAACGTGATATCCGGAGATGTCAAGGACGTGGCCCATTGTATCCACCTCGGGTGCAAAGCCTTTCAATTTGGTACACTGGTTTTCGTTACTGCCTCCAAAGCAGGATACGGAGTAACAACCAAAATGCGTTTTCCCTGCAACAGTGCACGTTCTTTGAGAATCGCCATTTGCACCGCTGTCAAAACTTTTTCCACAGTGGAAAACCACAACTCAGCCGAAGTGTACAAGTGTGACTTGTAAGCGATGGGGACTGTGTCACCCTCATTAAAAGTCCGGTATGTGAAACCCACCGCCCCAGGTACGATTCTTATCACCAGGTTGATGTGGTTATCACGAGTCAAGAAGAATTTAGATTCAAGTAGATCAGCCTGCAAAGATTACAAGATGGCTGAATGTGCAGGTAACCAGCAAGATTTGAAGAAAGTAGGTTGTACCCAAGCGTAAACGCCTAAAATTAAAAAAGCCCAGTAAAGACTGTAGATTTTTTAGTGTTGAGGGAGCGCGCAGCTGTGCGCATATCTCCAGGAAGTGAGGTTCCAAACATCGACCTTCATTGTTGAGCTCGTAGCCCAGGAACAACACTGTTTACTCTGCAATGTGACTTTTCGCAAAGTTGAATTTATAGCCAAAATCCGCAAAATGGCAAATTATGCGGTCAACACGACACAGATGCGGCCATAATTCATCGTCTGTGAGATAAATGTCATCCACATACGAACATGCATCTGCGTCGAGTCCCTCCAAAAGAGAGATTATGCGGGTGGCAAAGACGCCTGGACTGTTCTTATAGCCCATAGCCAAATGTCGGAATTGGCACTGTTTGCCACCACTTGTAGAAGCTGTCCATTAACTACTAATAGAGGACAGGTTGTGGTCGAAAAACCAATTGGATATGTCAAGTGTGGTCTTAAACCTTTTGCGCACAAGACTATCCACCAGAGCAAAACTGTGAGTATTTTGTACCGCACGCGTACGACAGTGGGAGATTAAGTGCCGGTAATCCAATACCAAACGGTACGAGCCATCAGGCTTGGTCACAGTAAAAAGAGGGTTATTCATCAGAGACACACACGTTTCGATCACACCCTGATATTCCAATTGTTCAAGGATCTTAGCCATGGGAGCTTTTGCTTCACGTCGCATGGGGTATTGGGGTTGAGTCTGTGGCATAGACCATAAGGGAATCTCATGTCTGGGGGAAAACTTGTCCCAACCACAGTGAATACAGTACAAAGCAGGCGCAAGCGCCTTAGCCCAATCCTCTGCAAAATGCAAAGCCTGCTCCTTCGGCACTGTGTGTGCGAAACTAGGGAGGATTACCTCCTCCCCTTGCAGAGCTGCTAAAACAAAAGGTGGGAGCCAGTCGACCTCCGCCAATAAAATGTCATAGGTAGTAGTTAGATTCTCCCCCCAAAAAACTTTTACAGTACGTTGTATGTCACCTTCAATTAAAAGGACAATTTCAAAAAGCCTTTCAGGGGTGCCTCCCTAGTGTCAGCTGTCTCAACTACAACAAATGTGTCAGGCTCTGTCACCTTCAATAATGGACGCAGCGTCTCTTGCACTATGGTAATCTCCGCCGCGCTGTCCAACAGCGTCAGTGCCCATGTCAGATTCCGAAGCTGCTTTCTCACAATCCGTGGCATATATCGCTGTTAAAGCAGAAACTTTCTTTTTCTGAAACTGGGGCCTCTGACGTGGAGAGTCGTCCTGCTTGTCTTTACCGTCTGTCTTGCGAGGTTGCTCTTGTTTCGCACCCGTCCTCTGCCGCCTTCTCCTCCACCGGTGGGTGAGACGATGAATCCTGCAAAGAGAGAGGAGAACATTGATCAGGAACCTGAAAACGATCAGGTGACTTAATCGTAGCGCGGTCGCTCAACTCATAAGTGCGCTCAGTAGACACAGGTATTGGTGAGGTGGGATGGGACCCCTGTTTTTTTTTCTTATTCCAAGTCTGTTTAGGACCTGAGGGGTGAACATCTTTGTCAGACTTCGCCACCTGTGTTTGCTTTTGTGCTGCTTTGGCAAAAGGCTAAACACCTAAACTATTACGGCCAATGGTCGTATAAGCCGCAGTAATAATTTTTGGCAACTGACAGGGTTTCTCTGCATCGAGGACATCGCGCAAAGCATTAGACACCTGGAAGCTTATTGCATCTCCCTTAACATTAGCAAGGACAAGATCGGAAACTATGTCAAACACTCCGATGAGTCTCATTCCAAATTCAACAGCCAGCCTCCGGCCCGTGCTCATCCTGAACACATTTAATGATGGAGGGTAGGACAGACATTGACGGTGTGCCTAAGCACCTAGTATAGACTGCCGCAAAAATCATACCCCATGTGGCACAGTCAGTTACTTCAGGTACTAAGACTTTCTGCAAACTAGTCGTAAGAATCCTGTGTTTCTCCACAGGAGTAGTATTAGGAAATACTGCTTCCAGTTGGTCAAATTTCTCGGTAAACCAAAAAGGCATTCCATCCTTATCTTGGGGACGCTTGCCCATAACCGGATTAACCATAACGGGACTAAGCTTCAACCCGTTTGGCCCAACTGGATGCGCCTCAACACCAGGGGCACCTCCCTGCATGTTGCATGAAAGGTAATGAACTAAGGCCCTTATAACCGCTACAGCAAAGTTTTAAAGGGTCCTCACTTCACCAGCAGGAGCCGTTCCGGTTCGGGGTGCAGTGTAAATCCAGCCAAAACAGGCCAAGAAGCGCCTGGGATGGACAAAGGACCTATTCTCACCACTGTTATAGCGTGGGGAAGGGAGCCATTAAACCAAATACGGTACTGCCAAGCAGAAATTGGAATCTCCTGTGTCCTATAAGGAGTGTACTCCATGGACACGACAGTGTGAGTGTAAACATGAAACAAATTGGTATCAGCATTGACTGCAGGAAACATAACCCATGAGTAGAAAAGCTCAAACGGGTAAGCTGAGTCAGCACTCACAACAAAAACGACTGCAATGCCTTCCAAGGGGACGTTAAAATACTGCAAATGATTGCGAACAGCCAATCGACTCTGCTGCGGGATATAAACATCACCCATTCTGACACCGAAGCGCAAAATACAATACAAAGTAATGTAGCACAACTAGGTAGTAATCCACTAGAAACCGTTTTAAATTATCAAACTTGAAAAGACCTATTTAACCATAGGTAGGTATATCCGTCACCACTGTCAACCGGAAACAATAGTGAGGAAGTCGTGGACTGATATAAGCACTACTCGAGAGTCTCACAATAAGACCACGTTAGGTGCGCCATGTTGCAGGGATTCTGCTCCTACACAGAACTCTGCACAGAGACTCAGGACCTCAGTGAATTGTGGTGTACCAAAAAACTCACTTTAGTGCCTAGAAACCCTAACCAGCTAGCATCAGTGTCACATTAGCTCTTCGTCCTATAACAAAGGAACCAATAATTAAACAACCCAGAACATGCAACTTAGGTTATACTCAGGAATGGTGGGAAGCAAGAACACTCTTTCGTTATACTCTCATACCAGTCTACAACAGGAATAAAAAGAGACACGGGTATGGTTAAAATATTTATTTTAATGACGTGCTCTAAGATGCAGTATCTATGCTAACATAAGCAGACATATGATTAGAAAAATATAATCAGCATTGTTACAATTCCATAAAACAAAAAGGGAGAAATCATATTACATTGATGGTGAAAATAGGTCCTATAGTGCCTAGTAAATCACCCTCCCGAGCTAGGAACAATGTTTTATAAAATATAGAAGGTCTCTTTGGTTTGTGCGGGGTACCCCGTATCTCTAGAATCAGCAGGAATGGATCACATCAGGATCTGCAAAAGCTCTTTGTCTCTCTGGAAAAACGGGATTCTTCCAAGTGTCCTCAATCATGCTTACAGTGCATTATTAAAGGCGCCAGAATCACGTTGGCTGCAGCTGCATATATGTTATGGCTAAAATGTGAGCCTAGCAAAGGAGGCGTGAGTAACACGGAAGCGAGATAAGTACACCGCTTATTGTTTTAACTACTTTATGACCCATTTTTCTTCTTTTCCTTTTGAATTCATAGGTTGTGCCATTTCGCTATCCACCCTCCCCCCCCCGTGACCCATGGCGCTCAGAATTGTAGCGCCCAATGTAAGAGCGTGTTTCGAGTGTTTGGGAGTGCTTTACATATTAATTCAGACTGATTATGAGCATTTCTTAGCAGCCCAAGTATGCACTGAGAACTAGATAGTTTGTACTATACCACTCGTAAGATCTATATTTAGGGGCATTTTCACTATCTTTTTCGTCCGTGTTTTATTTTTATCACGTTATGAGACATGAGGAACATTTGTCCCTGTGTCTCCACAAGTTCGCTGTTACCACTTATGAGCACAAGTTCACTATACCCTCACTCGTACTCTATATATGGCTAAGTTGTCACGATGGTAACACCCCAAGCAAGTGTGTGTACTTACAGATGACAGTGAACATGACTTTTAATTATGATTTCTTCTCTCCTTTTTTCTATTTATGTTATGTTTATCAATCAGAATAAACTCGGTTCCACTCCAATACTTTGGAATCTTCGAAACTTTTGAAATTAATTTTTTTATTTTTTACACTAGCAACCCTTGGTTAGGGTGGGCCTTAGCGCGCTCATACCGCCAGGGTTCAGACACTACTATAATCACTTACACCTGGTCCTGACGAATGCCTGAGTAATTACATCACATAGGCTGAAACATGTTGACCTAAATCACTACACTCAGGGGTAAATCTGGACTTATAATCTTGGTCCTTTACCCTCCACTGTTTTACTGTCCAATTGGCAAACTAATAAAATTCTTTTTTTGACCTAATTGTGATATTTTAAACTTTTCACTTCACTTTCACGAACCAGCTCCGCAGTATTTCTGGCGTTGTAGCACACTGGGGTGGCATTCGGCCACTCCCGGTGGGGCCCAATGATGAAGCATGTCACCAACTAGTGGTGATTAAGGGCCTTCTATAGGAACCTACATGGTTCCTTCTGTACCAGTACACTTGCTGACAAACTAACCTTGCTTTGTCCTACAGTCACTACAATTGTGACGCTCCTTTGTTGTTTATGTATGATTATGGCAGGGGTATAGGAGCATCTCCTTTCCTTCCCTGACTCTCTTGTTGGTACAAGTAAAATGTGAGCCGATCAGCCCGAACAACAGCTACCTTGTTATGATAACCTTGGAGGCTTTAGAACTCAGTGTGCAGACTAGAGTCACGATGTAAGTCTAGGGATGCTGAAAACAAGCCATTCTCATGTGAAGCATCTCACGCAGGCTTACTTACAACAACAGTTATATGCAGTGTTGTGTGCAAAAGCGGCAAAAGGGTAAAATGGCATTTAAACTTCTAATAAGCCTATGCTAAATTAACAATGGGTGCAACAAGGCCCAGCCCACACTACAGAACCAATACTATCAGCAATCGCAAGCAAAAAAATGGACAACAGTTCCACATAACCAATTTCTTCTCTGTTTTAAATAATGTAAACATAACGATAACAATCTCTTGTTAGAGCATTATCAGCCCCACTAAGGCAGATTCTCGACCTGCAGCAACCCATCTTAATCAGTGAATCCATACAGATACATCAAAAAATAAACAATCACCAATCTGAATTAGAGCACACTCACTTGAGTTTTAGTAACTAGGGAAAATATCCTATAATTGTGTAAATGTGGTGTCTCACAATACACACCTCCACTCAGCCGACAAGATTAACAAATTAATATACATTGAGATCTTGACATTTAATGAATCTGTTTAACAAAGCTCCATCAATAATCACAACAATGTAACATTTCGGACACATCCCAATTTCAGCCATAACAACACCTAAAAAGTCGCAATATTAACACCATCAGGCTAGCTCACAATCATGAAAGTTCATTGAAATCACAGTAACCAAACCATGTAAAAACCAACAAATTGGAATTGCAAATCCCCAAAGGTACACAGATAATGACATTTATGACAAATGTTCTCAAACTACAAGTACCATGAGCACAAGCCAATGCAATACATCCTCCCTTTTAATACTCTCTCTCCTTTTGCTTAGGAACTCATGAACACTGGAGCAGAAGACAAAAATGAGCTAGTCTCAACACAGGCAAAATCATAATAGGGATAAGCATAAGGCTCGGTAAAATGCAACAAGAGGTCTGACATAGAATCAGTTTCAAAGAAAATATCAAAATTATTGTAAGTCCCAACCATGAGATAGATTGATAAGAGTCTGTTCTCTAAAAGGTGGGCCAGCAACTCTTTACTCACTTTCAGGGTGAGTCTTTTTTATAATAAAATCCATAGCAACACAGCAAGTTGCTTGCTGTGCTACATTGTATGAAATGTTTGTCAATGTGCCCCAAAGTTGGTATATTTAGCTTGATTCATGGGAGAGCATAAGTACAGCAAATAGTAGTATGGATGACTAATGGTCTTATTTGAAGCAATAGAATGCAGCGACAAAAAGGATGGATTAGGAGCAAAACGGACAACGTCACAGTCAAGCGTATCTCTTTGTCTTTCAAGCGTATCTCTTTGTCTTTCTAGAAATAAAAAGCAATTTTGAAAAGCTCCGGCCTTCCCATTAAAATCATAATTTCGATTTTTGCATATTTATTTGCTTTTGAATTAACGAAAATATTTCTTATGCATTACTTTTATGTAAGCTTGTTTTCTGTAGTTTTCATGTACTTTTCTGTATTTTCATGGGGTTCAATTTTCAGATCTTGCTTAGACGGGTCCCCGGCTTCCAGTGATGCTTCACTTGGTGTCCACAGAAGTTAGAATCTTCGGAAGCACTGACATAGGCTGTAATGCCCTTGTAATGCCATGTTTGTGATGGAGTACAGTCATGCAGCTTTACAACATGCTAAAAATAAAATTGACAAAGTCAAAAAGGTCTAATGTTTGGCTTTTCCATGTTTTTAAGCCTTTCTGTACAGCTGTGTGGCTGCTGTTCACCATGGTTAAAAGTGAAAAAAAGCACTATGATGCGCCCAGCATTAGCTGCATCATGGCGCTTTTTTCACACTTTCAGCCATGCTGCCCAGCAGTTTTGCTGCTTTAGAACATGGCCTAGAAACATTGACTAAACCAATAGATCGTGCAAAGATGAGACCTATTGACTTTGCCAGTGCTTACTTCCCAACCTGATGCAGTCTTAACAAGCAAAATGGAGAAGGAGTTGATGAGAGGGAGATGAAGATGTGGCGCTATGGCCAGAGCTGGCAACTTTGGAACAGGGGAACCAGGTTTGAGTCTCAGCGCCGGCTTAACATCCTGATGGTCGAGCGAGCATCTAACCGCCATTGCTGCGGTAACGGGACAGGCCAACAGGTCCCGCAAACCAAATTATGATCCTTCCACTGTGTAGGCGGTCGGAAATATGCCTCTTGCCATTGAGGCTTGGGCTGCGGCCTAGATAAGCACAACTGCAAATGGCAAAAGGCATGTTTACAAACATCCCTGCACCGTGTACCAGGCATCACATGATCTATTGTCGTATTCCTGTTGCTACGTGAGGCTACGAGAACAAAAACCAAGAGACTAACACCCAGGGATAATTCAATAATCCTGAAAGAATAAGGAGGGTGATGAAAGATTCCTGTTACCAGTAAACAAAGCATCTAGTATCAAGAGCAGGAAAACACGTGGTGATAGGCAAATAAACCAAACGAGCACAAAAGGAACTACGCCGGATGTGTATAACATGAGTGTCTGCAAATCCTGAGATTGAATCTCAATAGAGCAGGATACACAAAAACACTGTCAAGTATACTACGGCTTCCCAAGATTCTATGCAGGGAAAAGATATAGCTTCTTTTAAGAATATACTGTGTTTTTAATCAATTGTCCTGAGGAAGGTGGTGCATAAAAGGCAGGATCCACTGAAACGCGTCGACGCATGAAAAATCCCTTTGGGTCTCTATATTGGACAGACATATAAGACTGTGTTTTAAATGTACTTCGGAAATTGTGTTCTGATTGTGATATATCAGTGTTGGATTATGTAAGACAGATGGACTCCACATTGACTGTTTTTATGAGCTAAGGATAAAACTTAATACTAGTTTTAATAAACAAGATTGTAAACTCAATTAATATTGTCAGGTTAAATTTTGTACATTGTGTAAACATTTATTTCCTTTTTGGTTCTACTTTCGACTAGGCGGGCGGTAACAGTAAGGTCCTTTGAGTGTGAATTTGTTGCCTAAGGGAGATTGAGCAATAGTGAATGAGAGGGAGATAACTCCTTTGATATTTTGAGCATCATATGTATCACACCGGGGGAACAATCTTTGTTTAAATATAACATGATTTCTGACACATGTGGCATGGATGTCTGTGGGGGCACCACAGGTGCCCCCCACAGGTGCCCCCCAGGCCACATGACAGACCGTCCCTTTCCGACAGCCTTTCTATGGCTGTTGGACCACCATGGAAATGCTGTCAGAAAGGGACATCTTAATCCCTATGGAGGTGCCTGAACAGGCACTGCCCCTATTATAGGGGCTACGATCCGACTGATGGTCCTTGAGTCTGTCGGAAGCATCAGTCAGTTCTTCCGACAGATGTTGTCTGCCAAACGCATCATAATGCGGCGGTCGGACTGCTCTGCTGGATGTCAGTAGGACTGCCACCTAAGGTCTGTCGGTGACGGTCCGACCGACATCATAATCAGCCCATTAATCTCCCCTGCCAAAAAAGAAATGAATGCAAACTTGTGTAATCAAACTGGAGCTCATGTAAAACGCTCCAATGCCTTCAAGTCAGGTCGAGTTTAAGCTATACAATTATGAAAACTTATTGCTCTGAGAAAATCACTCAATCTCCTCTGCCTAAAAAAACATAAATGTGAACTTGTGTTATATAAGTGGTGCTCGTGTTGAGTGCTCTAAAACATTCGGGTATGGCCGAGTTTGCACTATAGAAAAACTCCAAAAAAGAAGAAATAGAAATAGAAGAAATAATACCTCAATCATAGTACGAGCAGCTGACGAACACTAATTACCAGAAAGCAATGGGTACTTGGTTCATGCTCCACACAAAGAAAGGAAGTGATGAAAAAAGTGATGCCTTGCACATGCTCAGGGACTTGGAACGCAGCAAAGAAGAGTAATAATGATGCCAACGAATGGTAAGCAATAAATGAGCTAAACGCCCCCATTTTCTTTTGTTTCTTTTTTAGATTCAGGTGACTGTTGCCAAGCGAAAACAGAGCATGTGCGCTGCCTGCAGGTGAGAATTTAAAAGGTGCAGCTGACGGCCTTCAGCCACAACGGAGCAGCAGTCATCTGTTTTTTTTATGCTGAAATCAAGAAGGGCAGTGAAAGATAAAATTAATCGTGACATATTGTGAGTCATTCCGGCAGGAGATCAGATAATGACAAGACAAGGGAAATCACATTGTAACTTTAGCCAAACCTGGTCCATTTAATTTTTCACAGGAAAGCAGTTTCAGATGGTCTTTGTCAGCTGATAAGTGGTGCAATGTGAATCATGAAATGTTCGTGCACTGACTATTTATAAAATATTCATACATTAGATTGTGAGCCATACGCAGTTATTATTGTTAGATAGTAAACAGGCTCCTGCTGCTGACCTCCTGCATAATGAATGTTGTTCCGTTCTAGGCAGGTACAATGATTCTTTTAAACCAATGAGTCACTCAAATGTGTTCAGCTTAGATACGTTTGGGGGCAGAAATGGAAAGAGTAGTTTTCCATAGTGTTGTTGTAGAATTTGGGATACGAGAGATTTGCAATTCGTTAATCTGCATATTTAATTCGAATGGTAAACTAACCAGTTGATATTATACCTTGCCTTCTTTTTGTATGGTTATTAGGAATAATTATGGCAGTTGCATATCTGACCCTGACTGAAGACCAAAATATACGCAGAGGCAGCATGGTGTCAGATTTCAGTCAACAGCTCAAGGTTTCTAGGGTAACCACGCTGAGCTCGTGTCACGTGGCCAGCTGCGGCTGCCCCAGCTGCGCGAGCGCAACGTTGTCACATGGAATTTTGTTTTCCTGCCGCGTCTGTCGAAGTAATTATGTGTACGTGAGTGAGCATAACCTCGGGTCTGTGATATTTTGATATGGCAAGTACACGTGCATGCAAGCACTCTGCTGCCATAAATGGAAACAGTAAAGAAGAGGAAAATAAATCAGTGTTTCATGGTGATGCACATGATGCATGATGCTTATGGGGGGTGCGGGTTGTGTACTCAGCGATAGCACTGCTGTCCATACACAATTAACCTCTGCCTCATCTTATGGAATGCTGCATACAGCGTTGAGGGTGTTGGTATTAAATCATGGAAGATTGACTTTAAATGTTTGAAACATATTTTCAATATGTGAAATGCTCAATGCAATTAGAATTCTTTACACTAAATTACTCGATAATTTCATACCAGTGACCAACGAGCCTACTCATGACCTCTTCAAAATAACTTGTTTTTTTATGATCTGTTGTTTCTAAGCTCAGCAAATGACCTGTTACTATCCCAATTAAGCGCTACTCACTTCAATGAACTCAGAAGGATGTGGTGGGCCGAGTATGCCTTAGTGACATTTGACCTCTAGGTCACTACAATTGTCAGCAGAGATCGTTATCTCACTGTAGTATATTGCTGGATAAAAAGGTTGTGACACGTGGTAGAGACTTGCATCTCTCTCTCAGACAGTCTTCCACCTTGACGGCATCTTCTTATGAGAACAGAATACTGAATCTATTTGTAGTTAAGCAAGGTAATAATATTATAATTCCTCATTAAACCCTTGATTGCCATAAACAAGGCGACACTTAAACATTGCTATTTCACACATACACGTTAGTATTCCCAGTGGGTCTTCAACCATAGGATTCAGCAGTGATGACTCCTGAATCCTCTTGGCCTGAAGAACCACTTGTCCTGAGAAAGATCTGGAAAGCAATGACATAGCATAACACAGAATATGGCCTAATATAATCTAACCAAACCTAACATAACATGGGTGTTCATTTGTTTTCGTTCAATTATTTTCTATTGTGTTCGCTTATTTATATTTCCCAGTTTACATGAACAGCGAAGGTGTTCACTGCCTTATGGAAATCCTGTAAATGCTTTAATTTCACTTTCTCCCCCTGCGAAGTTCACTGCTGCATAGTTCTTTTTTAGGTCTCGCCTGAGCCAGCACATGCGATGCCTGGCGAGACACTAAGGGGTCGAATCCGATCCGGTAAAAAGCGCTCTGAATCGTCGTAAGGAGCATTTTTTTCGGTACGATTCGTACCCGTAACCGTCCCCGTACGAACGACGTAGTACGATCCACACCCAATGCAGCTATCCGTACGAATCGTACCAGGGACCGTACGAATAGATTTCCCGTACGAATCGCCCTCGGAACCCGCTGTACGTGACGTTTGTACGGTTCGCGGCTGCTTTTTACGACCCGGCAAGTACGATCCGTGTTGGGTACGCTCCGTACGACCCTTTTTCTACGGGAGCTGGAAACTGCCGTAAAAGCAGAGTTCGCCCCGAAACAGGTACGGAACAGCCCCCCCCCCCGGGTATGGCGCGTACACCCCATGATTGCGGTGGTACGCGCCGTACCCCTGCGATCATGGGGGGTACGTGCCGTACACCCAGCGTGCATGGGGTTCGCACCGTACCCCATGTACGCTGGGTCTACGGTGCGTACCCCATGCACGCTGGGTGTACGGCACGTACCCCCCATGATCGCAGGGGTACGGCGCGTACCCCCCCGATCATGGGGTGTACGCGCCGTACGGTGTGTATGTGATTCTGCGCTTTTCCGTACGAATCGCCCTTTTACCCCGGTCGGGATCGTACTCGTCGGGTCGTACGGTGTCTGTACGAGTCATACGGAAACGGCTCCGGATGCGAGTCGTTCGGACGGTAATTTTACCGGATCGGAATCGGCCCCTAAGTGAGTGGGCTTTAAAAAGCCTACCACAGCTTTTTGTCTGGCATACTGCGTGGGGTTACGCGCACAGGCACGAACAGAGGCGACATCTGGCTTTCCTCTCACTCTCCCAAGCGTGCGCGTCTCGCTCCGCCTCTCGGTCTTCCTCGCCCCTCCCCCACCACTGAGCGCTTCTCGCGGCCAGGCGGCTAGTGCTTGAAATTTCTTGACTGGTTCGGCTTGTCCTAGACTTCCCTCTTCGTTTTAGAATATTGGTATCCTTCTGCTGCCTACCCGGGGCTAAACGATGAGCCCTCGGTCCCTGACTCCTCACCACCTGTTAATTAGAATTTTTTCCCTCAGCCCTGGAGATCACAATAGGTTGTTTAATCCAGTACAATCCAGTACATTCATCGATAACTCTTTCCTTTCCGGCGGTCGTGAGCCCTGGGATTTTCCCCTAAGCTGTTCACCCACTAGACCGTCATCTGACATCAAAATCTTGTTTCCGAGCATATCCGCTCCTTCCATCTGCAACATTGTATCTACGGACGTGGTTTGTACAAGTCCCACCCATCACTTCCTTTTGCGCAGGTGCTGAGGAAGCATTCTCCAACTTAGACTAACCAGAGGCAGCCTTTCGTTCCTACGGCAACTGATGAGAAAGTTCCTACTATCAGTGACTGCTTAGAGGCGCCAGGATCCGTGCTGGTTCTCCGATGTTTCCCCTGAGTTTCTCTCTCCGATTCCTTCTCTGCTGTAGCAGCGGATTCCTCCTGCTTCTCGGCTGAGACACCTCGGTGGTGTTGGCTCCAGGTCCGTCCCGCTACTGATCCTGCCGCGTCCTTCACAGCCTTTTTGCTTTTCTGAGCCATTTCCATTAAGAGAAGCCCAAGCCTCCTCCGCAGGGTGCGGACCACCGACTTGATCACCCACAGAGCTGCGACAATCGCGCTATGTGTTCCTCGAGATTGGACACCACTGCAGAGCCACGATGGGTCAGCGATGTATGTATCTTCCAGCATACTAAAACATCAATTTTGTTTTCTTGGGGCCAAAGCGCTAGAGAACCTCTCGCAGTGGTCAAGCAGCCGCCATCTTGCTCCTCAAGAAGTTCCCTCCCACTTCTGTTGTGGTAGGCACCTGTATGCAGTAAATTCTAACATTTTCACTTTATTTACTGCTTTTAGAACTTCATACATAGTGATCTGCTTTCTTATTGAGGTTCAGCTATATCTTACAGACATTACCTTATGTTGTTCAGGTGATCTTAGTGTATTCACTGCATTTTTGTTTACCTCCCAGTTGTTAGGAGTGGCAGCTCTACTAAGAATAGTGCATGGTCTGACTCTGTCATTGACTCTATTCTAATTCCGCCATATGGACAAACAATCTCTAGTACAGACCCAGGAATTCTTCACTGTGACTTATGAACATGGCAAAAGAGGCTATCGCTAATGTACAACAGCCTTTCTTTACCAGGCCTTCGCCTTAGCTCTCCTGGGACAACTTTCGAACTGCCCCAAGTCCTTTTTAATCTGTCTAAATTTAAATCGTTAACTAGAGCCAGCTCCACCTGCCCTTAAGAACTGAAACATGCTGTTTTTTTGTATTATTCATCAAGCAGCTCCTGTCCATGGCTCTGTGTGTATATTGATCCTAATCTTAATTTCTCTGTACTTTTGTGCCATTCAGAAGAATGCACCCCCTGTGCTTCTCCATAAACCTTTCATTGAGTCTCGATTCTGTAGTTTTTAACTTTTGAGAAATGTTGTAAGGAATTTAAAAGGTACGTTGTACAAATAGTAGAAAAAAATCAATGTTCACATTAAGTAGTGGATTAAATTATACATTTACGACACTGGTGAGGATGACTATAATGATTGAAACATACCTATTACATGCATATCTTTGGAGAGAAAACCTTTCAGTATCTGTATTTAATTTGGTGTACAGAGAGGTATGAGAATGATATGCATATGCGTATGAGTATTAGAATCTTCATGTTGCAACATGTGCCCATGTATACATGTGACCATCTTTACTTTGTGGGAGGTTCATACAGAGCGAACTAGACCCAAAGGTATCAGAGCGCTTTACATGAGCACCAATTACGTTACAGACGGACACATTTATTTTTGTTAGGCACGGGGAGATGAAGTGATTCGCCCAGAATCACAGAATTTTTAGTGTTCCTGCTGAGACTCGTACCCGGTTTCCCAGCTCTGTGGTCAACAGCCCTACCCGTTAGGCCTCATTCTCTCCCCCATCTCAGGCAAAGCATATGCAATCTGAGGACGGTACTCTCTGCATTCCATCCTTCTGAAGTCGGTAAATTCAGTAACATTAAATTACTTACATATATCACCAACATACACACCAGCAAAACACACTACACACACCCCACCAACATACAAATCACAACTCACCATGACATTCCACACCATGCCACTGCCCTTACGTCATTACACTAAGCACATGTAGGGCAAATAAAGTTCTCAAAGCACTTTACATAAGTACTAGTTCCATTACAGAAATCTGCCCGGTGGGTGATAATGTGCTGCATGGCTAAACACTTTTAAGGTCCCAAAGGCGAGACCTATTGGCTATGCCAATGCTTGTTTTTATTTCATTTGTGGCACATGTTTCGCTCTGATTGCCGCCTTAAGCTAACTCCTACCATTTTTAAACATCAAAAATGTATTCATTAAACTTGCCAAACAGTCTCTTCTAATACTTCTCATATGTTGTTGAATCATGCTGTTTTCAATTTCAAAATGTATATGATTTCTCATTCCATCCAGTCTAATCTTCTTCAAGGAGGACGTGGAACAAAGTTACACCGTCTTCCCTTTGTTCAGCCCTTCAGTGTCAAGGGTCTGTCAGAAAACATGTGAACTAAATCCTGTGCATCACGCAGAATGGCCACTGATCAGTATTTGCATATCTTTCTGGAAGTTTTCTATTACTGCATCCTGACATATCACACAACCAAAAATTTGCCTCAAACAGGCAAGAAATATTGTTTTTTCCAATGCTTGTTAGCAGTAGCAGATACATAAGTGGCAATCATGATTTTGTTATGAATTTCTAAAATGAAAAATGTTTCAATTGTGAATATATATTAGAGTGTCTATTAATCATTTCAAAAGGTCTGAGTGAGAGCGAGTGTCCTTTACAGTGTCTCAGTCACTCCTGTTCTTCCAAGCACACTATTTTGCTCTGCAACTACTCTGTTAGACACGTATGCCCCTTTTAGTCACACATCCTTCTGAAATCCTCCATCTGAATTGCTGAGGTCCTCTCCTCGTTATTCATAACTGTACTTTCACTCAGTTCTTCTGCATGTACGTCTTTCATTAGCCTACTTTTCACCATGGCCCTTCTCTCTCATACACACATACTGTCTCTCCACACATATAAACACTGAATTTTATTTTCCTTTTGCGCCATCAACATTTCAACAGCTGTGTATACCTCCTTCACCCACTTTCATTAAATGGACAATGGTCATTAAAGTTGGCATATATGTGACCATCTCTGTAGAGAGGCCAAAGATTTGATGAGCTTGTAGTTTGAGCACCTTTATGACCCTCTCATAGGCACTTACAGAAGCTCACGCTGTCTTCAAATTCAACTAAAGAGCTCTTAGTCATGCCCCACTATGAGCACCCATGTACAACCTGAAGTCACCCAGACACTTAGGAACTCATTACCAGTCACGCGGAGTGATAGTCCAGCAAGGGACACCACTTTATACAAATGTACATTTTGCAGTGTCTCCATGCCCATATTTATCGATTCCTCAAACTCCAGACCCGACAATTACTGACCCAGAAACACCAGTCCCAGAATCATCAGCAGTGCTGTGGGAAGTGCAGGCAGCTGTGGTGTCCGACCCCTGCCCTCTCATATATTTCAGCATGGGTGGAGGAAAAAAGGCTCCCCCTGCTAAATAAAAAGAATATCCTCCTTCCTGCCGTTCCCTGACACCCTTCTGCCCGCGAAAGGGCAAGAGAAAAAACCCCAGAACAATAACCACCTGTTCTAAGCGGATTGTACATTTTAGCAGAATTGGATTCAATATAACTAGGTGCGCATGTTATACACTAATCCTTGGAAACAATTTGTACTCCCTGTTAACTCATGGGGTGACACTGGCCGGAATCGTTAATTCTAGTCCCTGTATCTCACTGCACTGTTGACGAGGAACTCGGAATGGAGGCACTACTCGCGACTCTGCTCAGAGTATGAACCATACAATAGTCATATGTTGCATGAAAAGGCTACAGTAGCACACCTGGAAAAAGGAATTATTTTAGGGAATGCAAGGTGAAGCAAAACCTGAGAATTTAAACGGGGAGTGCGTCGCTAACATGGATTATTTAAATGAATTTTACAGTCATTGTTCCAATCCGATCAGTTTTTTTGATTAAAAGGTTGAGGACATGAATATAGAGCTTTGTAGGAACCAGTTTTAAAATTAATTTGTAATGACTGCTGCCTCTAAGACCTGTCAGGACAGCTACTGGCCAGCCTAAGAAGAACCAACAGCCCTGGTCTTTGGATTTCTGCAGTGTACGGTCATTTTCTCCCATCCTGCTACTCTCTTGTCTTAGTGCGGCATGCCTGAGAGACAGAACACCACAGTGGTTTATTCTCACATAGAAGACCACAAACACGCAGTGGCTCTTTCTTCCAAAGGGTCTACTTCTCAGACTGTCCCCAGTCCCCTAAGCAGTTCTGGAAAGCTATTATCTCAACACTACGTTCCTTAATTTGTACTTCTGCATCTCTGACCTGTTTTATTGGATAACACGTGGTAAGCTTGTATAGAAATCCAATGGCACACAATTATTGTTCTCTATTCTTTCCACCACTCTTCTTTCACACCAGTCTGACCAGAAACAGCAGTGTCCCTCTAATATATGTCCTTCAATAGGTTAAAATCAACCTAAAACTGAAGCTTGAAAAAACACAAAATGTTGTATATGGATAAAGTCTGTCAACCACCCTGTTGAAATGTTTTGTAGCCTCCTGGAATGAGTTCCATTCCCACACTGGCCCGTCAACTCTAGGACAAACTTACTTTATCGCCGAGGTCTCTAAGCCTGTTTCCACCTGCTTTCTTGTTTTGAAACGTCTCAAGAAAACTATTTTCTATCTTCCTCTGAGCTCCTGTAAACCTGTAGTTCTATCCTCATGCATTCCAGACTTGACTACTGTAACACAGTTTACATTAGTCTTCTAAGCTACATGATTATCCAACTTCAACTCATTCAAAATATGTCAGCACTCTTGATTCGTGGGCTTTCTTGAGCTAACAGGTTTTCTACATTTCTGATATCTTTTTACTGACTGTTAATAAACATATTGATATATTTCAAGATGCTGTGTAACTGTCATGGTAATGTATCCATTTTTATTTTTTGCCACTGTACTTCCTCACACAGCTTTCGTTCTTGGGGTTCCAGTCTGGATAATTTCTGCATTTGATTCAGGACACCACTCATTCTGATATTGGGCACCTAATCCCTGAAACTCCTGTACTCTTTCATTTCAGAATGTAATTGCTAATTCTGTTTTCCATAAAGGTGCGAGTTATAGTTACTTGACATGACTACAATTGATGCATTTCAGTGGTTTTGTTAATTTAAAATGCTATGTTTTAATTGACATTTTCACCTAACTATAAAATTAGATTAACCGTTGGTTTTTTTCAGTGAATTTCTATGTTTTTATTTTAATGTAAAGTAAGATATAATTACAATTGCTAACTATAACAACCCTTTAACCTTTGATTTTTTCCAGTGAATTGTTAGGTTTTTTAAATGTAAAATGCCAACCCCCGTAGCAAGGCCCTGCGTCCAGGACCTTCATCAAACCACCTGGTAGCCAAACCCAAGCCGCATGCGCCCTTCATCCATGCATGGCAGGTGCTTGGATGCACGCCCTGGCCACAATCAACCATACAGGGTCTAGGAGGAAGTCAAGGGGCCCATTGGCCCCATTGGCTCCCCTGCCAACACCCATTCTGGGTGTAACCTCTTCTCCCCAAGATTTTAGTGTCTAGGTAGCCCATCCACTGGGGCCATATCGTTTCTTTAGGGGGAGTGGGGCATATGGCCCTCTACCCCAAGCTTTTACAAGCCTTGGGGACCCCATGCCTCAGGGCCATATTGTTTTTTTTATGGTAGGGGTGCACAGACCCCATCTCAAACCTTTAGGGCTCAATAGAGCCTAGCCCTGGGGCCATTGTATTTTTATGGGGAGTGGAGTGCCTAACCGGGTAATGCGGCCCCCAGGGCATTTTAAGGCTTGGGATGTGGGCAGTGCATCTCATCCCCTCTATTATTATGTTGGCCCTGGGTGATGGGTCCCAGGGGCCTCCCAGAGGCTTGAGGAGGTGGGCCACGCTCCTCGTACCTTGGATATTAGATCCCACTTCCCTGCCAGGCCCTGATTCATTGAGCTTTTTTACCCAATTTTGCCACAGGTTTGAAGATCCTCCATGAATTTGTTGCAACATTTAAAAAACACATTTGGACCCAAGAGGGGTCTCATTGGGAACCTTCCAACAGGCCTAGGGGGGCACAGTATCCCTATCCTGACCCCTTATAACTATTTGTTACATGCTGTCGGTTCCACAAATATTAAAAGCTTGCAATATACAATTCTTATCAGCCTTAATTGCTCAAAAACTATTGAATGAATTTGCACGCAATCACAAAAAGCACACTTTCTTTACCAGCAGTCAAACATGAGTCTGCATCAAATGTGAGTCACTTACTGCTTCTGGTTGATGTGAAACGATGTGAAAATGCAGGCACAAGGAGCAAAAGAGAGAAAAATGGAAGGGCAGCCATTGTCTCCGTGCCTGCACCCTCCCCTCCCATGTATCCCGGTCCCCTTTGTGGAGGCTATTTGCTTCTATGATGCTCCTGTTGAGGACCATGTAGCCGCCCCTGCGGATGCTTTTGCTCCTGCACAGAAATTGCAAGGCGAAGTTAGGGGACGCAGCCTCCCCCTCACTATGAGCCTCCAGCCCGCAATTCCAGTTCTTACTGTGGTGCAGTCATCCGTAAGCCGTGAATGTGGACATGGTGCAGCATAGACAAGTGCGGCTCCTGATAGTTGGCGGCTGCGGAGTTAGTGCCTCAGGAGAACCGCAAAGGTGTCCCGACTAGGCTTGGGTGCGGCCTACGGTTCCTGCCTAGTAGGCCCCACTCACCACAGGCTCAGCATCAGGATCAGCACCCGGCTGAGCACCAAAGTCAGCACCAGGACAACAGGGGCAACAGGGGCCTCAAGCCTTACCACAGGAACTCTCAGGATTCCTAAGACTGGAGTATTAACCATCTGCATCATCTGCACAGGAACTTAGGGGCCGGGAGGTGAGAGGATTCTCTGCTTAACAATTATTGCTGAACAAGCACTGCATTCTCCCACCCCAGACCCCTATCCGGCCCCCAATGTTCTTGGCCCCTCGTTTGGGCTTTTAGCCCTGTCATACCCCACACTATACATCGTGGATCAACACTCATTGGCCCGACATCAGCTTGAGATTGGCTACAAGTAAGCAGGGACAGAGGGCCTGCAGTAGCTATAGTGGCCGCACCCTGAGAGAAAAGTTTTGTCCGCCATTTTGTAAATTTGGATACAGTTCCTGGGGGGTGGAATCAAAGTGTAAATAGGATATAAGAGGTCACGATAGAGGTATCCTGACTCCATGGGACTGATGGGTGGGTCTGTGAGGGTCCCCTCATGGGCAAGAAGTTATGCCAAAAAGGTTATTTTAGGTGCATGAGGATCCGCGGATTCACCTCAGCACTCAGCACGGCCCCCATGTTAATCTGCAATGGATCCGCAGTCTACATCCCAATAAAAAAATACACCAACACACAGACCCACACATACACCCACTTACATACCCACACAACCACTCACAAACCGACTCACACTCCCATACAGCAACTCACACACCTACTCAGAGACCCAGAGAACCACTCACACACCAAGTGACAGACCCACACAGGCACTCACACACCCATTCACACACCCATTTACACACCTATGCAACCACTCCCACACCTACTCACACACCTATACAGCCACTCACAGTCCCACCCGGAGACCCTTAAAGCCCCTCACACACTCATATAACCACTCACACACTCACTCAGAGACCCAGCAAACAGTTCACACACCAACATATAAAGCCACTCATACATCCACTAAGAGACCCAGAGAACTACTCACACACCCATTTACTGACACACAGAGGCACTCCCACACTTCCAAACTCACACATCCACATACACATCCCTGCAGCCACTCACTCACCTACTCACACAGCCACTAACACATCCACTCACAGACCCACACAGCCAGTCACATATGCACTGACATACCCACCACACACTCACCTAAACACCCACATAACCACCCGCGCACCCACTCACACACCCAGATTGCAGGAACTTTATAGTTAGGAAATAGCCTTAAAAACCATAGAAATTCACTTAAATAAATGAAGGTTACAGGGACGTTATACTTAGGAAATAGCATTAAAAAACATACAAATTCACTGAAGAGGAAATGGAGGTTAAGGGCTGTTATAGTTAGGAAACAGAATTAATTTTGTTTTAGAAATTCACGAAAAAAGCAAGGTTTACAGGGACTTAGCTATAACTTGTCCCTAAGGTAACTATAACTCGCTTCCTCGCCATGCATTGCTAATTACCCCACATATTACTTTACTCATGACATCTTCTATGACATCATTGATAATATAATTCCAACATTTGAAATTAATTTAAATTATGGATGAGAAAACTGTGCATAACAAGGACGTGAGTTTCAGTTGCCTTAGGGCACGAGTTATAGGTACATGAGATAACTATAACTGCTACATTTCTGAGGCTTTGTATGTATAAAATCTGAACCTAAGTAGTTATACTCATTACCAACTTTTCCCACAGACAAAGCATTTTTTGTTTTGCTAATAACTTTTCTGATGTTTGACAAATCCTCACAAAAGTTTCAAACCTAGTGTCCCAGTTAGACTAGCTGCTGTTTGCAGAATTTTCGGGTGATTGGCCAAGTGGGGGCCGAGAAAAATGGGGTCCCCAAAATGCATTTCCCCATGCAATAACTATGGGGATTTTGCTTATTTTTAACACAACTACATCGCGAACCGCCTAACGAAATTACACCAAATTTGGCAGGGAGCAAGATCCATGTCCAAAAACAGTGCTTTTTGTAATTTGTTGTAAATCTGTTGAGTAGTTTGGGAGTAATTAAAGAAAGACAAAAATAGATATAGAGGAGACATAATTACTGGCAGTTTCTCTTCCTGCGTCAAACCCATCTTCAAGGTTTGCACTAGAGTGTTGGGGAGGCCCAGTTGGAGTAGGACTTCATCCCCCAGCATTCCCCTGTCCTAAGGAAGGGCCTGCCACTGACATTGACATTACTAAGGTGCTGCTCCTTTCAAGCAGTGTAGGATGCCCTTATCAGCGGTTTCACTGTCCGCATCAAGCCCATCTGCAAAGTCTGCATCAGAGTGTTGGGAGGCCCTGCTAGGATGGGACTTTGTCCCCCAGCATTCCCCTGTCCTAAGGAGTGGCATGACACTGATGCTACTAAAGCTCTGCTCATTGCACACAGCATGGGACATGCCCAGGCTAGTGCCTGGGCGAAGACTGGGCCAAGAGTGGGCAGTCTGTGTCTGTTCATGGTCGGATGAGGCTGGGCTGGGCCACACCTCTAATGTGGGCAACCATTAGGACTACACTAACTGGACACTGCAGCTGAGCGCTTTAACCTAGTGCTTCACCACTATGGGAAAACATAAAGCTACCCACTGCTCCACACTGCCACAAAGACCCACAAGCATTGGTACCATGCTAGAGACAGCTATAGGGCACATAGGCAATGAAATAGCATTAACCAAACACAGACTATCTATGGGGCATGGGAGCGAAGTGGGTGAAATAACTGGGCATAGGCCCACCCACAGCTGAGCCACAGAACCCAAGGGCTGAAGCAGCTAGCAAGGACAATGGAGGAATATATGCCTTTCGATGTACAACTAGCGCGCATAATGCCGCACATAAAAATGCCAATTCTTGTAAGTGCCTGGTTCCTCTAAGCATCAATAGCTCTAACCCGCGCCTGGAAGCAGTTGTTAAACATTAAAACACCAGCAACGAGCCTCCCACTTGAAACATAAAATAAACCAAGAAACTGCTGGGAAGAGGCTGGGCCCAACGCCCTCAGAAGATACTAATGCTGATAACCTAAGCAACTATTTTCAAAGATCTTAGAAAGTCAATTGAGGCTAATAATGGATTGCTTGGCATCAATCAACGCTCATCAAGCTCCTCTGCTCAAGCCCCACACCCCCTCCAACTGGCAGCTCAATTCACTGCAGGCCGTGTTAATCTTGCCTCCCATTGCAAACCCATGGTGGGGATATCAGGTCAATCTCTCTCTAACATGTCATTGCACCAGAATGCGGGCACCCTAGTACCTGTTTTGCAGACTGAATCTGAAAGTAGTGCTGCAGCCTTTCCCACTATGCTACAATATACTATATGAGCTATGGCAAGGGGGGTGCTGGCATCCGTCCACCCAGAACTTTTCCCTGTCTCAGCAGACATGCAGAATGACCTGGCCATGATTCATGAGGTGATATGGTAACAATGGGGCGACCCTGTGTCCCTCAGAACCTGGGTGCGTATATAATAAGCTACAATGGTTCTGTCGGGGAGGAACCCAATTGTTTTGGAAACAATGTGTTTTGCTTTGATCTGTATTCCTAGCCAATTGATATGCCTTCTAGAATCAATTGATATGCGTTTCATGACTTTACTAAAGTAATTGTTATAATTTTCATACTTGTTTAATAGTTAATAAGCAAGATTACATGTTTGTTTTCAATTTAATTTCCTCCAAAGCAATTGGGTTCCTCCCAGACAGAACCATCGTAGCTTATTACATGTTTCATGAGGAGCTCAGAGCTAGGTACAACAAGCCCAGTACAATCACCCTAAACGTACCTCAGACTCCTGCGCATATGCTCCGATGATGTCAGGAGTACCTTCCTTTAAATGTAACCAAACTGAGACTTGGCAACAGGCACGAAATAAGGTCATTAATTTGCTCGGGTTGAACATGAATTTTAACGTTGTGGAAAGAAAGGAGATTTCAATGGTTTGGCGGGTAAGCGGGATCGGTTACACACCAAAACACATAACTAGAGCCTGTATGATTGTCAACTTTAGGCACACAAGCAGTGTGGGAAGAATATTAGGTACAAATGTAGGTAGGATACTAAGAAGATCCGGTATTGTTACTTTGCCATTGGGTTATTTCTATAAGCCTTCCAATCCAGTAAAATGACCCAGCACCACTCAATTACAAGCTGTGGCCATTTTGGGGCCTGATTTGCATCAACAGATATGCAACCCTATCAGACTGTAATTAGATTGATTGACAGGATGTGTCCAAACCAACATCAGAGGTAGCCGTCTAGGAACCGCACATGATCTCTGTACTGTAAATCTAATGCCTCAGTGCCAGATCCATGTTGATTCACCTAATCCAGGAGCGTTGACTGAGCCTAAATGCCTAGCTATGACTTTTAAGCCCGGTGCCCAAAAAATAGGGTACCAATGGACCCCACAGAAGTTAAACACCACCTGCTGAGAATAATGAGCAAGGATATTGCTGGGCTGAGCACCAAGATAGTACTATCAGACTGGCTATTGCTCATAAGATTTTATGACATTCTGCTAACATAAGAAAACTGAGAAGTTAATCACGTAGAATTTATAGGATTACTATGCCTCAGCATACAGTCGTTGGATCCCGCTCGGGGCTCAGGTTGTGGATCAGGAGGACTAACTATTCCAACCAACTTTCTGCTAGGTGCCCGGGAATAACTTCCAATTGGTTCTGTTTGAGGGGTCCCTGCACTTATACCGCCTCAATGTCTTTAACAATGGCTTCCTTAAACTTGCCTAATCTAAGATTCTCAGTCCTGTTTAATTAAATCACCATTACTGCGGAACGAAAAAACAATGAGGGACTGCAAATGTCTTTATGCATGGCTAGACATTTTGATGCTAAGCTGCCTAATGCACACAATTGTAGTGCCTTTGATACTGGTGAGGGTGGGGATGTGGGAGGTAAAGAGCTTGAGGGTTCTCTCTCCTCTTAAGACCTGTTTAATGTGCTGTTTAATCAGCTAGAAACGTAAGGAACTAACAACCAGTAAATGCCCACTTTTAGGGGAAGGAACTGTTCCTCATTTTCTTTTACCACAATTTAAATAATTTCTTGTCATACAGCACCATTATTTACACAAACTTTGGATCAGGTGGCACTGGCTGTCCCATCTCGAAAGGATTTCCAAACCGCAGTGGGTCTCAGCAACCTGTCTGTGTCTGCAGACAACCTTAGACTTTATTGGAAATTATTTCTAGAACAAATAATAACAGAGAATACTGAGCTAGTTATGGGTAGCCTGGCAGAGGCCATTGGCCAAGGAGTGATAATCAACTCCTTTGTCGCCCTCTGTAGTAAGATTAGACAGTCCTTTTGTAAACCTTATAGACCAGTTCTACAGGTCCCACAGTAGTTTGATCATGGGCGTTCTCTGTCTTACCGTCTTTTACTTAGAGCCCTGAACAGGAAGCTAAGAGACCAAATTGCTGTAGCCACCTTGCGAAAGCAGCATTAAATAGTAACAGTGCCTAGACAGAATGAAGTAATCACTCAGCAGTAGGATGTACTGACACACACATGCGTCCCGCTCAAAAGAGTGCATCTTTCTGAAAAGCTGTTTCCAGCATGCGTTCCTTTGATCAGATAAGCACCCCTATCAGCTGCGACATAAATTGCCTTGGGTGACTCATTTTTCCCAGATTTATTCAGCCACTGACCCAAACTCCATAATGCCAGCCTGTGAGGCTCTGCCCTCATTTATACAGGTCTCCATACAGCAAGTCACTGTAGCCATCCGGTAAAGCTCGAGGGGGTAAATTCCAGGGACCAGGTGACGTCCCTATAGATTTTTTTTACTCAAGTGCTGTGTACTGATTTTTCAAAAATATTACAGGATAATTGCAGTTGAAAGAAGAAAGGCCTTCATTAGACAGTTAAATAGCGGTAGCAGTATACTTAGGATCTTATACAAGTATTCCAATACAATTGTGCAAGACTCCTGGAAAGGAGGGAGTTTAAGGTATACGTAAGTACTCCAATTAAGAAGCTTAGATAAGCCTGAGCACAGGCCTGTGAAACACAGTCTCTTGATGATACATTTCTATTTGTAGGTTGAGGCTAATGAACAGATACATACTGGGCAAGGGGGAAGATAAAAGGGTCCCCAGTTGGTCTCTCATGTTCATAAAAGTGTGAGAAATTAAGAAGGGAAAACACCACTTGTAGTGTGAGAGTGCGCTAGCAAGCCCCAAATGAGGCATCAAGGAGGGCAGTATTTGTATACCCCGAGCGAGCAGCAGTCTGGGAGGCTGGAAGTAGAAATGTTCCAAGCAGGACATATATTCAATGAGAGGTGTCCAGAGGCCTAGGAGTCTCTTATCAGTGTGCAACAGTTTGTGTGTCATCTGTTCCATAGCAATGGTGTGTGTGTGCCAGAGTTGTGTAAACCATGATGCAGCTGCGGTGGATCGTCTGGCCGGGTTATAAGCTGTTTACCAGCCATGTGGCACACCAGATACCAGTCTGCCTGGATCATGGAAGTCATGGATGTGGGACAGGTGCCCGAGATTAGTACATAGCAGTCATCTGGTATTGTCTAGCCCAGAGTGCCATTAATATGACTAAGGATCTCCTTTCAAAAGAATTTTAAGAAAGATCACGCCCACCATATATGATGGAAGTCGCACACCTGTCCTTCACAACACCAGCATACAGCAGAAGCCATGGAGAACTTGTTGCAGAGACGAGCCTGGGTAGAATGCCAGTGAAGCATGGCCTTATAGGCTGCTTCTTGCTGGGAGATGCTACTATATGGTCATGGGATTTCTCGCCAGTGCAGTTCCCACTGTTTCTGGGTGATGTCGGGCATTATCTTGAGACCATTTCCATAAGTAGGTATGACTGAAAAGTAGGCATGACTGTTGCAGGACATCATATGTCTTAGAGGCCAAACCTAGAGTGCCTTCGAAGCTGTGGACAAGTTACTCAAAGAGTGTAAGGGGGCAGATGGCGCCTTCTGCATTAGAGGGTAGCAGGCCCAATGTCCGAGCGGGAAATATTGATGATGGGCAGATTCTGGGAGGCTAAATTCGTTATTACACTGGTCGAAATGTTTAATTATCTTGCCCTGGAACAGATCCTGAAAAAACCTGCATTCACCCTTAAACCACTCCAGGAAGGTTTACCAGGGAGAGCAGGAGAGAAGTTGGGGTTATGTGTATTGGAATATTTGGAGAGGCGAATATGATAAGCCCCCTTCTGACAGCAAGTCTATCCCATATCTCCAGCACTGTGCATGTCGGGTGGCAATGTAGGCACTGGGTGAGCGTTATTGTCTAGACAACCAAGTGAGGTCCCAGACACTCTGACAAGCAATAGCGCTTTCCATTCGCACCCAATGTCTCTCTCTCTCTCATGCACTACCCACACAGAAATGTAGCATAGGTGAGCAGCCCAGTGAAAGTCCTGGAGGTTAAGACAGCCAAGTCCCCCTCGGTTTCTTGGGAGCTTAAGAAGCGCTGGGGAGATGCCGGGGTGCTTCTCTTGGTATATGAAGGAGCTACGGTCTGCCTGCAGTCGGTTACTGTCTTAGGAGGAAATGGAGGTGGGCACGGATCGAATAAGATACAGAAGCCATGGAAGGACATTCATTTTCACTACATTGATGAGGCCCAACCAGGAGATGTAAAGCGGTTCCCACTGCCAAAGGTCTCCAGTATGGCCTTCAAGTAACGTGGCCAGTTCACCCACGTCCAAGTAGCTGAAGAGTTTGTGATTGTGAGGCCTACGTACTGTATAGAGTGGGAGGTCCACTGAAAGGGAGACATCATCTGTAAGTGGTAGAAGCGCTGCGGCGGGAGGGTGAGGTTAAGTGCCTGTGATTTGGCTAGGTTGATCTTGTATTGTATTGTATTGTATTTTATACTTATATAGCGTAAAGCTGTCACCCTACGGGTATCCTGGCGCTCAACCTTGATGGTAAACAGCACGTTAACAGCCTAACGTTGGTGGTGGGAGGACTAGTCTTCCATCCTAGGAAACAGCCAAGTTTTCAGCTCCTTTCTAAAGCAGGTCAACGAATGGGCCTGTCTAATAGTCTGGGGTAGATCATTCCATTGTCGTGTGGCTGCCACACCAAAGGCTCTGCCCCCCATTCTGGTTTTCTTAAATCTGGTGGTCTTAATCAGAGTTACATTAGAGGAGCCGAGCTGCCTGTTTGGATTATACCATACAAATCTCTCCTGTAGTGGAATAGGACCCACATTATGTACTGCTTTATACACAATGCACAGGGATTTGAAACAGACTCAATCTTTGATGGGCAGCCAATGTAGGTCTCTTAGGGCTAGAGTTGTAGAGGACCTACGTTGCCAATTCAGCGCCAGTTTTGCTGTCATAGCCTGGACTCTCTGCGAGCTCCGTAAGATGTACTGTGGAGCTTCCAGATACAGAGCATTGGAGTAGTCCAGTCTACTAAGGATTACACTCCTTACTACCAGCGGCCGGGTATCTTTAGGCAAAAGCGGGAGAATGTGTCGCAACATCCGCATCAGGGAGAAACAGACACTAGCAGTTTTATTCAAGTCAAGTCAAGTCAAAAAGCTTTATTATCGGTTAAAAACCATAAAAGCACATGTACACACATTTTAGATAAGAACAATTAATATAAAACAATCATAAAACAGCCCAAATTCATATAATATTAAAAAAGAGCACAATGATAAAAACATAACAAAGAACTGTACAAGTTAAAAACGAGATAGTCATTCACAGTCCCTGGGCTGTCTTTTATTTATAAAACACAGGTACTAAATACAGTATTTGTTGTGCAACAGAAACAGTGGTTTGACAATTTTTCATTTAAGTTTGGCACCTCTTATGCACCACATGGACAGGAGGAATCTAGCTGTTGCAAAGATAATCAGCGGAGTGGTGTCATATTTTAGGATTCTAAATACCTCCCTATAATCCTTAAGGCCCCTAGATTTACAGACTTGAATGATCCATTTGGCTCTAGCCCTAGAGTAGGAGGGGCAGAAGAGCAGAAAGTGCAGATCGTCTCTTCGCTGGCCTCACACCCTGGGCAAGAACTCAAAGACTGGGGAGCATTGGACCACTTATGTGTTACAGCCCTTAGTGGCAGAGTTCCATGTCTAAACTGGACGTATAGTTTCTTAGCCAGTAGGGGCTGAATATCATCTAAGAATTTCTCGAAGTGGGGAACAACCTTAATATCTAGGAAGGTGTTGGTCAACTTTCCCAGGACAGTGTTTGCTAACATGGTTTCTGTTCGATATTGCTTGAGTAACAAACTCATTGAACTCTTGGAAATCAGGGCGCAGGCTTCTTTGGGGGAAGACCACAAATCACCCTTGCCAAGGGCGTAGCAAAGCTGTTTGATGTATTTCAGCCAGGGGATTCTTCCCACGCCCACTCTGGACAGGAGGTCCCTTAGGTCCTCCCTGTAGCTCGAGAGCTCAGGGGTGGACCACAGTCGCCTCCAGTACAGCAGGGGACGATTTGGAACAATCTCCTAGATCGGGAGTAGACCTAAATCTAGCCATAGGGGTGTCAGAGGGGAACTCTTGGGTAGTTTCAGAAGGCGCCTGATGAAGCTATTCTCAGTAAGGGATAGAGCGGTGGCGCAGCGATGACCCCACAATTCTGCGCCGTATAAAGCTCCTCCTCTCGCTTGGGCTTTGTAAATCTCCACAGGTGGTCCCAACGGCTTAAAATAACTCTCATTGTAAACCTTTAGGATACCGCCGGAGGATTGGGCCAGCTTCAGGTTCACCTGCGCCCTATGAGACCCCCAATCCATTCTATCGTTTAGAGTTACCCCCAGGTAATCAAAGATTGACACTCGTTCCAACCCCCGACCATCCAAATGGGGATGGGGACAGTTGGATGATCTGGCATTATAGACCATAAATTTGGTTTTGGAGAGGTTAATCTCCAGATTCCTCACTCTGCAGAAGGAGCAAAATGCCTCCTGTGTTCGCTGAATGCCCATCGAAGATTTTGATAGTAAAAGGGTATCATCAGCGAACATCAGGGCTGGTATCTTAAGGCCTGCTAGAGTAGGTGAGTCAAGGTCCCTCGCTCCCACTAGATGTTCAATCAACCCATTAAGGAAGAGGGAGAAGAGTGTGGGGGCCAGAACGCACCCCTGCTTCACTCCCTTTTCCACTGGGAATGGAGCCGAGAGCTCCCCGTTCCTCCCAAACCTCACCCTAGCGTAGGTACCTTGGTGTAAGCATTTGAATAGATGGCACAAATAGACCGGCACACCCATCTCTTGTAAAATTACCCAGAGCTTGTCCCTCTGGACCAGGTCAAATGCGGAGCATAAGTTCACAAAAATCAAGTACAAACTACCCGCCCCCAGGAATACTGTCTTCCAGTATACCAGCTGTAATCTGAACAGTTGGTCGATGGTGGAAACCTTCGCTCGGAAGCCTGCTTGCAGGGTGGTTAGGATGTGATGCTCATCCATCCAGCTCTGCAACCTTGATAGTAAGAGGCGGGCGAATAATTTCTGGAGGACATCAATAAGACTAACAGGGCGGTAGTTGGCCGGGTCGAGAGGGGAAGCTTTTTTGTGAATGGGTATAATTTCTGCACCTAACCAGGTATGTGGGATCTCCATACCCTGTAGAATGACATTAAAATATCAACAAAGATAGGGGGCCCAAACCTTCTGTTCGTTTACATATAGGTCACCAGGGATCCTGTCTAGCCCTGGTGCTTTCCCAGTAGTTAAACTTTTTAGGGCCGCCTGAATTTCAAGCAGAGTTCAGGGTGGGTAATTAAGGCCCAATGCGAGCGGCAGGGGTGAGTCAGGGCTGTTCTTTGGTGGGGCTATCTCTTCTACCGCTGTGCTCTCAGAGAGAGAATAGAGGGGCCTAAAAGGAGTGAGCCAAACCTCTTCACTGAACTTAGGCATTATCACTGTTGACCCCTCAGCGGAACCTGATCTAACTAGGTTCCAGAAGGCCTGTAGTCTCTTACATCCAAGGCTACTTTTATACTTTCCCACCTTGACGCCTCCCACTCCGACCTAGCGTCCGTGGTCATTCTTTTGTAGTTCTGCCTAGCTGATCTAATGCTCGATAGAGACCTTTATAAGGGTGTTTTTGTCCGCCCTACAGTTTTTGTTAAACCAGTGCGCCTGGTCTTTAGCCCGTGGCCTCCTATTGTCAGTGTTGTAGAAATAACCTGATAAGCTGGAAAAGAGCTTATGAATATATTGTAGGTCCTGGAAGTAGGGCAAATCGTGGTTAGCACCCACGAGGTTACCTACCTCTGATAGGGAACAAGCAACATGATGATATATCTCCGCTAGTTTGTCAGGGGCCAGCGCAACCTTTGTCCACCTAATACGTCTGCCTCCCGCCGCTGTAACTAAATTCAGGTCGGTAATAGACTCCAAAACCCCCGGATCATTACGGTGACCCAAAGTATAGTTCAACTCTAGTGATAGGAGGTTATGGACACTATCTACCCTTGGGATAATAGTAAAGGCTCTCACTTGGGCCCAGAAATCCACATTGACCAAAATATAGTCAATGGATGTACTTTTTCCTGATCTATTATATGTACTTGTGCCAGGTACATCAGGAGATATCCTGCCATTACAGGCCCTGGGGGAGTGAGTTACTGTCAGTTTATTGATCTCCAGGGCTAAAGGCGATATACGCTTAACCGGATACATAATGCACTCCGGGATAAGCCAGTTGGAGTCCTCATCCGCCGTTACAGGGGGGATCCCAGCAAGCGGCTCAAAATGGGAATTAAAGCCGCCCCCGATAATTTGAAAGGACGAAGGAGGGAACATAAGGAGAAGTTCCTCAAGCGCCTCCAATAGGGATAAGCCCAATCGGAGTGGAGTGGGCCGATATATATTGATCACTGCCAGTGTCAGACGTCCAAGAATTTAAGTAAGATACAACAAGTCTATTAACTTAACCGAACACCCCAAATGAGAGGCAACCCAGATTCACAACCCCCCGAAGGTCTTCCCCTGGGGCCCTGCACTGCCGGTGTGTAGAATGTTGTGTAGCCCACCCTGGCAGGGGCTGACACTGCCCAGGTCTCTTGGAACAAACACAGAGCATGCCTATCCACCAACTCTCCCCAATCTGGATCATCCAACTTAGCCCCTATCCCTGCTACATTCCATGACCCAATCAATGATCCACAGGTTTCTGCTCGGGCCGGTAGAACTGTTGTCAATTGGGGGACAAAGGGGGGAGGGATTCTATGTGGGTGTGAATGGTCAATTCCCCACTGGCTCCAACGGGGCTGTTATTTAAGGGTGAATGGCAACTCGCCATACCATCCGCCCTAAACCCAGATCCCAACTCAGATGACCCTGAATCGTCACTCACACCCACCTCCCCTTTCTCCTAGCTTCGTTAATTCCCAGAACAATAGGACCCGAAGAAGGAGATAGTCAGTCCACGTTGTTCAAAACACTGTAGCTATTAGCAACAGGAATATTGTATTCTAGGTCATATCCTCCATGGAAAAAATAGGATAGAGCAGGGCCACCCTGTGGTTGAGCTCGTGAGTAAAAATACCCCAGATGTAGAGTATTGATTGGGTCCAGATTAGATGGGCCACCATGATCCAAGATGTGGTTAACCACTCCTGGATCCCTGAAGTTGACGATTACACAGTCCCCCGGAATGTCCTTTGGTCTGGTCCCTAGCCAGCCAACTCTTCGGGCGAATAAAATTTCCCCCTGGCCTGCCCCCGTAAGGCGTCTATGATTGTTGAGCCAGAAGATAATTTTATTCTTCTGCTCGAGGAATGTTTCACCTCTCTTGCCTACCAGTGGGGGCACTCCGGTTAAAACCACTACGTATGGAGATGCTTCAGTTGGTAGCTGGGGGCAAGGAGGGGTTTTATATGATTCCTTCTCAGAATTTTTCGTAGTGGGATTGGCTTGAACTCTATCCGGTTCTGGCCGCTCCATTCCAATAGCTTTTCGGGTAGGAAAGGAGTCACATGGGATCAGACTAGTTGTATTTGGGAGCCCCTTAGATGTAGTTGGTGGGCCAGACTCTAACATAACAGTGTTACTTGTCTGCCTATTTGGAGAAGCGGGAACCTGTACAGGGTTGTCAAGCGAATACCTATGCTTGGATTATGGCTTTTATTGGCCGTCTTAGTTATACCCGATGCCGCTTTCGCGGCATTGTGCCCAATTATAGTCACTGGCTGAACACCGTTTGGGCTTTTATTATTTATCAAGGTAACTAGTTTATCAATCCTGCAAGATAAAGATTTAAAATGCAAATTGATAAGCTGTTCCATTTGGGCATAAAGATCAATAAGTAGATGGGTGGCCCAGACGGGAGGTGCCTGAGTCGAAAAGGAGGGACCTGGAACCGACTGAGGAGAATCAGGCATGGATTCAATTCTCCTAGCGGCTTTTTTAGCAGGTTTCTCCTTCTTGCCTCTGGGGTGGGGTTTAGGTGCCTTTATCCTATTCTGGGGAGCTGGAGACAGAACAAGGTCAATGGGGACACTATCGTCCGGGGCGAGCTGTGTGCATGGTAACTCCACGAAGGAGGGCATCAGTGTTGACGTTAATTCTGGGGAGTTAACTATAGCTAGGGAAAAGTCCTCAGTAGATAAGGGGGGGCATGGCAGGAGTAATAGAGAGTCGTCTTTCAGTGTTTTCTATAGCCGATGCCACCACCCCTATTGTTTTTTGGAGCATTTTATCAATCGCTGTTAAGCTCGGCAGTGGTTGGCTCGTTGCAGCCTTTTGCCTAGTTAAGGGGCGAGAAGTAGAGGGGTTTGGCTTGCCCATAATGATCACCAAGGATTCTTAGTAAATGGTGTTATGTTATGTTATGTTAATTTTGATTTATATAGCGCCAAATCACCGACAGGTCTCTTAGCGCTTGCTTTGGGAACCCGTCCTGGCTTTCCCTGTGAGATTACCCCCACTGGGCATCCCCAAGGTGAAGACCAGGCATCCCGCCGCGGGGGGGCCGTAGTGGAGATTAAGCAAGCTATTGCCCAGAGCTGCAGAGTGTGAACCCATGATTCGAGTAGGCACCGAGGCGAGAATTATCAAGTCCGTGGACATTTGGACTCAAGACCCTGCCGCGTCGGGAATTGAACCCTGGTCCCGGGTCTGACCTCTGCATCAGGGTCTGCCTCCTCTAACCAGTGAGCCACACTTCTCCAGGTGTTTCCCAGGGACTCGAACTAATGCAAAAAGATTTATATGAAAATATAAAACATCTATAAAAGATAATAAGGCCCAGCAACAAATTTCTAGAACACAATACTAGAAACAAACCGCTGTATGGCAAACAGCCTTGACTGAATGAATTGATTAAAATACCACATCAAGAAGAGGAAGTCCCAGACGTGCAGTTGCAGTAGGGGTTAGAAGGGTGGCCCAGCCCGGCCTCCTTTGGCCCCTGACGGCCACAGATGGTCCCGCCCTTATCCCAGGCTTCTCCCGGGCGAGCCCGCGCGCGTCCCGCGGTGCGTGATCCCGTGTTTGATTTAAAGGTCCCGGCGGGCGGGGCAACTGCTTGGCGCCTCTCGCAAGACCGCGCTGCCCCCTGGATGTTTTGGTCAGGGCAGAGCGCGGTCCGCGGGTCTAACTGGGTGCTATGAGCAGGCGAGCACCCTCACACGCTGGCAAGAACAATCCCCCAAAGGTGGCCAAGAGGGGCGGCAGCCAGGCAAAGAGCAAGCAGGTTTATGGCTCCAAAGATCCAAGGAAGCGTCCCGCGGTGCGTGATCCCACGTTTGATTTAAAGGTTCCAGGTGGCGGGGCAACTGCTCGGCGTCTCTCGCAAGACTGCGCTGCACCCTGGATGTTGTGGTCGGGGCAGAGAGTGGTCCGCGGGTCTCACTGGGCACAATGAGCAGGCAAGCACCCCCACACGCTGGCAAGAACAATCCCCCAAAGGTGGCCAAGAGGGGCGGCAGCCAGGCAAAGAGCTGGTAAGTTTATGGCTCCAAAGATCCAAGGAAGCATCCTGCGGTGCGTGATCCCGCATTTGATTTAAAGGTCCCGGGGGACGGGGCAACTGCTCGGCGCCTCTGGCAAGACCGCGCTGCCCCCTGGATGTTGTGGCCGGGGCAGAGCGCGGTCCGCGGGTCTCACTGGGCACAATGAGCAGGCGAGCACCCCCACACGCTGGCAAGAACAATCCCCCAAAGGTGGCCAAGAGGGGCGGCAGCCAGGCAAAGAGCAAATAGGTTTATGGCTCCAAAGATCCTAGCAGTTTTATTTGCTTGAGACTCCATTTGAAGACTACCATCCACTAGTACCCTCAAATTACGCACTGCTTGGCAGGGAACAGGGGATCGTCTTCCGGGGTAAGCCTAAAATCCATTTTTGTATGTAGCTGCGGACTGATGGGTGGGCAGAATATCACTTCTGTTTTCCCCCCCCATTAAATTGTAAGGAATTTTGTCTGAGCCAGCCTACTGTCTGGCGCATACATTCCTGAAAAGTGTCCATGGACACCGCCTGTTTCCCTTCCAGGGAGAACACCAATTGGGTGTCGTCCGCGTAGTTAACCAAATTGACTCCGTAAGACTTAATTAGGGAAAGAAGAGGACGCAGGTAGATGTTGAAAAGAATGGGCTTATTGCCGACCCCTGCGGAACCCCATGATGTACTGGGGATTTACTGGACTCAAATGATGACATGGTCAAAGCCTGTTGCCTCCCTGATAGATAAGATTGCAACCGCTGCAGGGCACATCCTTTAACCCCCAAGCGTCTTAATCTTTCCACCAATATTGTGTGGCTCACCGTATCAAATGCGGCCGACATGTCTAGTAACACTAGAACAGAAGAATCTCCATTATCGGCACGCATCTGTAGGTTGTCCATTACTGTGACCAAAGCAATCTCTGTACTGTGGCCCGGACGAAAGCCAAATTGATCTCTGTCTAATAGGTGATTGTCTTCTAGGTAGCAAGACAGAGTCCTGCTAACTAACTTCTCAAGAATTTTGATTGGATGTGGTAATAAAGAAATTGGTCTGAAACTAGCTGGGGCCATGGGGTCTAAGGAGGGTTTCTTGAGCAGAGGGGTGATTACTGCTTGTTTCAAAGCCTCCGGAACGACTCCTTCTTCCAGAGACTGGTTACAAATTAGTCCAAGCCACAGAAGGCATTCCTGCCCAGATGTTTTCCAGATTCTATGTGGGAGAGGGTCCTGTGGAGAGCCTAAGGTAATACTATGGGCTACAGTGTTAAAGAGATCCTCCGCGGGGGTTTGAAAATGTTCCAGGCAGGTGTCTATCCCAGATCCTTCCCCTGGCCTACCTTGTACCCTGATATTGGCTCGTAAGTCTGAGGGCCTGGACTACTGTGGGAAGGGAGGTGTCTGACTCTGTTAGGGCATGGAGAAGGTCATCTGCATATAATAATAGAATATTATGGTCCTAACCCCAAAGAAAAGACCCTTGATTTCAACTGAGAGTAGCAAGTCCATGGCAAACAGTTTTACTACAATGGCAAATAGAAGGGGGACAGGGGGCAATCCTGTTAGGTGCCTCATTGTTATAGATGTTTTTTAAATGCAGTATAAACCTCTAGGCTCTCCTGCTGACCAATGCTTTTAATAGCTTGAGTCACTGTACCACACCTGGCTCCTGGGTAAGCTCAGCTATCATCCCAATCTTTAAAAAAGGCGCCCATTTGAAACCTCACTGTTATTGACTAATCTCATTGATTGATATTCCAGCAAAAAGTCTTGGGCTGACCCTTTACGATAGGATATAATATTGGGTCAAGGACAGTAACATCTTTAATGCCTGTCTGTACAGTTTTCGTACTGGCATCTGCATGGTAGAGCAATGTTTAAATCTGAACATAGTCATTGGAAAATATGGAGTGGCAAAGCAGGCTTCACTACACTTAGCATTTATGGACTTGCCCATGGCTTTTGCCTGCTTCAATCGGTCTAAGCTGTGACAACCCCTCCTTGAGATGGAACTGGATTTGGCACTTGTGCATTCATTGGCTTTACTGCACACAAGCACAAAAGCCAGGGTCAGGTTCGGTCAGAATGGTGAGATGTCGGATGAAATCAGCATTGGGTGAGGAGTCCACCAGGGTTGCGTGCTTGTCCCATTGCTATTTGTTCTGTACATTAATAATCTTAGCACACAGTTAATTCTAGTACTTCTTATGTCTCCAAGATAAGTTGCGTCCTCTTCCCAGCATTACTCTATGAGGACGACACCACTTTAGTGGCTCATACACCCATACATCGTTGCGTCAGGCATGGAGTCACCCGGACGCCAAACAACAGTAGCTTGGAAATTAAGTCTATGACGGTACACTGTGTCATGGAGGGCTCTGTGCCGAGGTGGAGGCTGGCTCCCTGGCTTCCTCAGGGGAGGCGAGGTGTCGTTTCTGTGAGGAGGTGATGTGTCATGTCCAGGACAGGGGAAGACGGTTTCATTTTTGTGAGGCATTGGTTCCGGTGACAATGCGAAGTTGGCGAGCTCGTGGAATCACCCTCGGAGGTTATTGGCACCGCAATAACAGGATGCAGGCGCTGGCAGAATGTATGACGTTACAACGCATACATTTACAACACATGCCTTTACAACGCTGTTTTAACACCGCAACATCCCTTTCAACGCATATATTTACATTGCATGCCATTACAACAAATTTTTTAAAACTACATTTACTACGCATTCCATTACATCGCATTATACCTTTACAACTCATACCATTACACTGCATTTAAGATAAGTGTTGGATAGTGTAGGGGTAAAAATGACTATACCAACTCCAGGGGGTGCAACAGTAGGGTAATTGTTGGATAGTGTAGGGGTAAAAATTACTATTTTAACTCCAGGGGGTGCAACAGTAGGGTAAGTGTTGGATAGTGTAGGGGTACTATGCGTTGTAATGGTACACGTTGCAAGGACATGCAATGCAATGGCTGCATTGTAGTGTCATGCGTTGTAATGTCATGCGTTGTAGTGACATGCAATGTAATGGTTGCTTTGTAGTGACATGCGTTGTAAAGGATGTTGCGATGTAATAACTGTGTTGTAAATGTAGTACGATGTGATGACTGTGTTGTAAAGGTTGTTTCCCATGCTGGCGATGACAGAGACGGTGCGGCGCTGGCATCAGGCACGGCCGATAACTGCAGGCATTGGCAGGCATCGATGGGCATCAGAGTTGTGGTACAGGCTGGGTGGTGCGTCGTGCACTTCACAAGCAGTGCCCCTGGCCTCGGGCCTCGGGGCAGGTCGCGTTGTCACAGCGGCATCGCTGATGGCATCTGAGACATGTTTTATTGCTTCTTTGAGGTTTCTTCCAGCTGCCAACAGCAGGAACAACCTCCAGAGGCCCAAAACTGGAATGTGCAAATCTTGGCAGATCAAAACTCTCATCAATATAGTTCAGATGAGCTGGGGTGAAGTCTTTGTGTCCCTGAGACTTCAGAATAGGAGGCCAGCACAAACAGGCCCTTGGAGATTTTTCTTCAAGCAGGTTCACATTAAAGTTCCAGTCTTTGTTCTTTCCTTTGCAGAAGCAGCAACTGCAGACTAACCCCACTCTGCACACAGGAAAGGGACAGTAATCCCTTTCACAGCTCTGCAGCTTTTCTCCTTGGCAATGGTTCCTCTTGAGTCCAGAAGTGATCTAAAGTCTTGGGGTTTAAGGTCCACTACTTATACCCCATTTTGTCTGTGTCCTTCTTTGTGCAAGGGTCTCTGAGCCCAGTCCACACCAGTTCTGTCCTCACTGGTGCAGTATGACCACAGAGGGTGGATACAGCATTCTGCAAGGGAGACATGTCCAATTCAGGTACAAGGAAAACTCCTCCCACTACTCTAAATACAGCCAAGCCCCATTCAGCTCAGCTCTGAGTCATACAGGAAGGGCCAGGCACACTTCAAACCCCCCAGGGACTGTCTACAGTGAATGCACATCCCAGCCCCAGTCACTCCAAAACCAGACTGTCAATCCACAAAAAGCCAGAGGCACACAGAATGGTTAAACAATAAAATTCCTATTTTCTAAACGTTTATATATTCTGTATATTATTGATTTCTATGTCTATGTATTATATATGATCGTTGTCTTGTTGATATGTTTTTGAAAAAATTGACATATATATATATATATATATATATATATATATATATATATATATATATATATATATACATATATATATATATCCAATCCATGCAGGTAGCACACAAACGAGGAAAAACGCTGGAAGCTTAATACGGTGCTTTAATTATTTCGAACTCTTGCTAGCAGCAGCCCAACAGGAAACCGGCATTCTTAACAATTCAAGCCAGACGCGTTTCAGGTCCTGTTGGGCTGCTGCTAGCAAAAGTTTGAAATAATTAAAGCACCGTATTAAGCTTCCAGCGTTTTTCCTCGTTTGTGTGCTACCTGCATGGATTGGATTTATAAACGGCGAGCACTGCCGTTGAGGAAAAACCACTGCTGCACGGCGGGCCAGTCTTGGCCATACACAGCGCCGGGATTGATCGGGAGGAAGATGCAGACCCCATGTCAGGGTGGAGTCTGCAAGAGGGCATTTCGTTTTCTGCAAAGCAAGGCAGGGGCAAAACAAGAAAGGCTGCATTCACCCACTGCGGAGTCATTTTTACTATTGAAATTCATTTAAAGACTGTAAGGAAGCACCCACTTGGGAATATTGAAGCACACAGCCTACAAGCACCAGAAGGCTTAGGAGTGCCACGCCCACTGAGGCAGGTGTGAGTTTTAAATGACAGTGTTGTGTTGCAGCGCGAACTTCCAGTCTTTGCTGCCACTGAAGAAAGGTCTTACGTACCTGAAACGCGTCTGGCTAGAATTGTTAAGAATGCCAGTTTCCTGTTGGGCTGCTGCTAGCAAGAGTTCGAAATATTTAAAGCACCGTATTAAGCTTCCAGCGTTTTTCCTCGTTTGTGTGCTACCTGCATGGATTGGATATATATATATATATATATATATATATATATATATATATATATATATATATAAAATTGGATGTATAGAGATATACATCGGACTTACAGCCTTGTGTGAGTGCCTCTATAAAAAAGATAAACGTTTTTGTAAGAGAATACTTTCTCACTGATGGATTAATTCAGGTCTCCATCAGATTTATAAATTGTTGATCATATCTATTATGCCACATCAACCTTTTTTCCTTGATATTTTCTAAAAGTGAAATTTTCAAACACATAATTTAAAAACCATTTTATTAAAAGAGTTGTTATTATATTCTGAGTTCAGAGAGCCTAAACTTTATTTCTCTAAATTGTCACAAGGTGAAGTTATACTTGTAAGATGTTACAAATTACCTCCCGTTCTATTGTATGGGACAGTACACCAGTGACATTTATTTCTGATTTCCTTATAATGGAAGAACTGTCACTGTGTATTTCCCTCCATTTTACCACTTCCGCCACAAATTAGAGGATTTTAACCTACCAACCAACTTCAAAGAAGACTAATTTAATAAACTCTATATCAGTTTGCATTATTGAAGTTACATCACTGATATTTACTAGGATTGCTTTTAGTTTAAGAAGCACTTTAACATAAACTACTTTTCTTAATGTGGAATTGTTTTGGAATTTGTCAGATCCAGACCTTTTGGTACACAAAAACTTTGAAGCAATTTTCTGTGTCTAAGAGTACCTCCAATGGATCAGGGGAAGCCAGACAACCAATATGCTGATTCCAATTCCTTTAGAAATTTGTAAGAAGGACCTTCCAAGAGCTAAACAACATACATTTCCACAAATAAATGAAATGAAAAGGTTGTGGAACCTGTAAGACAAATACATCTCGGGCCATTCAGCATTGGAATCTCCTCATTGACTGACCAATTAAAAGTTATTACAGGGTGACATGTGCTCCACCCATGCAGAGATCACTGGTGGAAATCACTGGAGATGCAATAGGTATAAAAAAAACATATCAGCTCTTTTAAAACTAATGAAGACTCGAGATATCCTTCCCATGCTCAACAGCATGCAAAGGGTTTTTGTATTGGTGCATCCTTCCTTCTTCTACAAGCAACCGTCAGGAACAGCTTTAGAAGATACTATGATTCGACAGGGAAAATTGAGACACAAATTAATTATTTTAACAGATATATGTTATAGTATGACAAATAATCTATAATGAGCATTTATGAAAAAATATGGATGCATATGTATGTGGTATACATTTCATTTCACATAGCACTCATTGCAAGGCCCTCAAGAGACAGGCCTTTTCTACATTGGGACATCATAGCTTGTTATGAGAAAGCTCATGACCTTTCGTTCCTTTTCCCTTCCTCTAAATGTCATCCACACATTTGTTAGAAGCTTGGAAAGTATATGCACAGAAGATGCCCATGCCCTACATAAATAATCCTAACTGGTCTTGGCCCAAGGAAGCAATCAGGGAACATTCTAAGGAATAATTTGCTCCAAGGGTCTTCTGTTTTATCTCAGAAGATCCAGATCTTGAACACAAATAGTGGAGTAAGTTGCACAAATCTTCATGAGATGAAAGAAATAGTAGCATCCTAGATGCCAAGCTCTAATAAGATGGCCAGTAGGCAGAAGGTCTGGCAAACTGAAGAAATATTTCATAGATCCTGTGAATATTTGTAAGATCTGCAGGTACTAGTGTGAGTTAGTACTTTTAATGATAGGACAATATATCTCTTGGGCCGGGTTCACAAAGTTGAACTTTTTTGTATTCACAAACTTACTAGAAGTAAAGTTTCGGCTCGTACAATTACTAGTAATACAATTAGTAGTAAGTTACCTTTGTAAATACCAAAAATCAGTATTCTTAGACTTCAGTCTAAGTTTGCCTTTGTGAATCGGGCCCCAAGTTTCTACTGCGCAAAGCTTTAATAGAGTCGACAGATGCTGCACAGAATCCATAAGTACTGCTCATGCATGTAACTGACCTCTGGCTGAAAAAATGACATATTGCACTTCGGTAGCATGACATAGGAAAGTAACTGAAACAAGAAAACTTGTAATGACACAAGAAGAGTTTGTGCAGAAAAATATTTGAAAGGAAACAATTTGACTAAGAATCTAAATAAAGCTTGCCCTGGTAAATCTAAGAACACTGATTTATTTTTCTGAATATTTGGCATGGTACCAGAAGGTCAAGTTTTTAATATAATGTTATCATAATATAATAGAAAAAATTACCTGAATATCAAGGAAGTTAGCATGTATAGGTAAGCATAGGTTTACTGTACGAAACTCTGTATATATGCACTTTGGTAATGTACATGTTGTCAAGGTATGTAGATGTGAAGTTAAGAATAGTAAATCTATATTTACCTATCTAATCTTACCTTCTTGACATTTTGCTCATCACTATTGACCATCACTATTTTTGGTATGATTTGGTATGATTTAATGGGAGCACAGTATTTAAAAGAAGATATTCTGACATATATTAGTGCAGTTATATGTCAACTCTTAAAAAAACATATATCTTAGATATTTTGTGTGTCCTTTTTCTATTAATTGCATAAAAGATACTTAAAATGTGATCTACGTTTGTACTTTCAGCCATTCTTTCTTCTATAAAACCAGTTTCAGTTAATTCAGAATTTCAGCAATTCTCTACATCTATCCAACAACTAATACCACATGATTTGCCTTTTGCATGAATGACTATTGTTTTACTCATGTACTATCAATATACTGATTTCCCTAACTGAGAGCTTCCTATGGTTGTGAATGCAAAATTGACTCACTATAAAATCACATACCATGTAACTACTTTCAATAATGTTCCTGCTGCTTAAAAATAGCCAAATCAAACATAACTGGTGCAGAAACAAATAAGCCCTGTAGTTAATGCAGAACGTCCTTCAAATACTGCATCCTATTACACACCCATTAAAATAAAAGTGTTCTATTCCGGTCCAAAAAGAAACAATATGGGGTTTACATGCATTATAAATGTTATTAATCAATTAATCGATCAACATTGCTTACCCCGTCCCAACAACAGGGCCACCACTCCAGATAAATCCATTTATCTCAATGTCAGAAAGGTGAACTGAGAAAGTGCCTTTTTGCAACATTTGCTTCTTTATTTATGTAATCATCACAAATCAAACAAGCAGGTACTTGCAGATTACAACATGAGTGGTTAACCCAGAAATAAATAAAGATAAAAAGAATAAGTGTCTCAGGTACCACATTTAGTAACATTGTTGATTATCCGCACCCTCCTCGACCAAGGAAATACTGCCGCCCAGATCCTACTCGACCTCTCCGCAGAATTCAACTTCGTCTCCCATCGCACACTCACTGCCAGGCTCCATGACGCTGGCATACGGGGAACAACACTCGACTGGCTCCGCTCCTTCCTGACAGGCAGAACCCAAATGATCAGACTGCCACCCTCCCTCTCCGAACCCACAGAAATCAACTGTGGAGTTCCCCTAAGGATCGTCTCTCAGCCCCAAGCTATTCAACATCTACATGGCCCCCCTCACGCCATCATCAGAAAGCACAGACTCAGCATAGTATCCTAAGCCGATGACACCCAACTCAACCTCTCCCTCACCAAGGACCCCGTCACAACCAGACTTAATTTCCAGGAAGGAATGAAGGACGATGCATCCTGGATGAGCAGAAGCTGCCTGAAGCTCAACTCAGAAAAGACAGAGGTTCTCGTCATCTGACGCTCCCCCTCTGCATCTGACAACAACTGGTGGCCCACTGCCCTCAGTAGCCCTCCCACCCCCTTGGACCACGTCTGAAATTTCAGCATCTTACTCGACTCTTCCCTCTCCATGACCCGACAGGTTAACGCCATCGCCTCCAGCTGCATCAATACCCTCCACATCCTCCGAAAGACCTTCAAATGGATCCCCCAGAATCAAGAAAGAACGTTACCCACACACTCATAACCAGCAGATTGGACTATGGAAACGCCCTCTATGCTGGAATCAACAAGTCCCTGCTCCACAAACTCTAGACCATACAGAACACCACAGCCAGACTCGTCCTAAGCATCCCTCGACATGAACACATCACCCAACACCTGCAGAACCTCCACTGGCTCCCCGTTGAGAAGAGATTTACCTTCAAGATACTCACCCACGCCTGCAAGTGACTCCACAACACCAGACCCAAATACCTCAATGAGAGATTCACATTCCATGTACCCAAAAGAAATGTCTAATCCACTGACCTCGCCCTCGCCAAAACCCCATGCATCCGCGAGCCAGAACAGGTGGAAGAGCCTTTTCCTACATCATGGGCAAGACCTGGAACGAGCTCCCGATCGGCGTCAGATGTGCCCCATCCCTGAACATCTTCAGGAAGTCACTCAAGACCTGGCTCTTTGACTCAGCGGACCTGCTTTTACCCCCTGCCAGTGCCTTGAGACCCTCACGGTGTGGAAAAGTCAGCCCATATCGCACCCGATGCCCAGGCTGCTGGTGCAGGGCGACTCTTAGTTCCCATCTTGAATAATTACCAAATGAAGAGACGGGCGCTGAAGGCAGGAAAACAAGAACAGAGTTTATTTCTCATGAGGAGAGCATGTCATTTCGGACACTCTCATAGTGTCTTCAGGAGGTGCTCTAACAAGTTTCTCTGAGGCTTCGTCTTTTATACACAGGTTTGTGGCACACATGCATCCTTTATTACAATCAAGACATTGTGAAGTACGAAGATATTCCAACACGTGGCTACAGTAGGGGCCCTTATCCTCCATACAATAGGAGGGGGCTGTCACGCAGCTGAGTGTTCTGCTGATTCTTTTGGAATGTGTGCTCCTGATCGAATCTCAGGGGGTGGGGAAGTCATGATCAATAGTAGCTCTTTTCAAAAGAGGCGAGTGCATTCAGTAGTGGGCAATAAACTGTATCCTCAGGCTAAGGGATGACCAGCGGTCCATGTAGACAATTAGGTTCAGAGTAAGAGGTCATCAAAGGAGGGGTATTCATGGAGGGAAAGGAGGTGTTGGTCAGGCGCGGGGTGCGATTCTCAGAGACAGAGTCATGCGGGAGGGGAGGGCTCATGACTTGTGCATGTGAGAGCGGGGGCGATCAGGGTGCATGGGGGAAGCTTGCAGGGTCAGGGAAGGGAGCTGGTGATCGAAAACAGAGTGACCACGGTACCTAAAATGGCTGTTGTATATATGCGTGTATGGGTCTATGCTGGCGGGATAACACAGTCTGTGATCTGCAATGTCCATTCTGCTTACGACAAGTGGTACAGTGAACACAAATGAACGCCGCTTATGTACATACACATTGCTATTTTCAACAGTCGCCGCTTTTTAACGTAAGCTAGTTCTTTTGTGTTTATACTAACTGACGGGGTGTACGTATAGTCATGCGTGGCAAAATGAAATAACGTTCGTCAAATGCTAGTAAATTGCGTGTAACCATATGCAGTCGATAAAATTGGCAGAATGCGGTACATATGAGTTTACAGTCGTTGCGTTATTCATACAAATCTAGAGATCGGCATAACACTTTGTCGGGGTCAATCAAGGAATCAGGTTCTGACTTTTTCTCCGATGACATCAACATACAGTAAAAAGTGCTATATGAGACTTTTGGACCTGAGTGATCGATGAAACATTTTTAAAAGCAATAAAAATAGTTGAGGGAGAAATTCAGTTCGATGTAAGCAACTTGTCAAGGGGTGGGTAGAAAGTTCAGGAAGGGGGTGTTTAGCGAAAATGTCTTTTCAACGACGAGCCACCACTGGTAGACTCGGGTAGTCCGTTTTCTTTTCGTTGGCGCTTTTGAGCACCGGCGGTGGAGCTATAAGTCCAGCTCTGAATCATCCTTACGCGTTGCAGGGTGCGATCAGTCCTCTGCTGTTAGATCACAGTCCTGTTTCCTAACTGATCTTCTTAGGGGTGCCTTATGCTGGGCACCTGCGTGTCTTTCTTCTTCAGTGGCAAAACCTAATTCTATAGTCAAAGTTTGTGCAAGAAAAGGGTGAGTTTGTTGGATAATCAAGGGAAGATAGGGCGGAGTGGGGCCAGATCTTTGAACACACCAAGGGACCAAGGGAGCAAAGGATAACGAGCAGGCAGGCCCATCAGTCGGACTCAAAAAGGGGACGGGGACTTCAGGCACGAGTGGGGCAGCAAATCGAGGGCTTCAAGGTAGCCCTTTATTCCTTAATCTGCCGAGTTTGGGAGTGGTGCCTCGTCCCGCGTCTCGTTGCTTGGTGGCTCCACCCTTGGTCGCGGTCACACGTGCTCCATGATCTGTGGCCAGGCTGTGCGTCACGTCCAGCTCCTCTCCTCCGGCGATTGTATCTTTAAATGAGTACAAAAAGCAAGTTTTAGAAAACTGGTAGGAGAAGATATTTATACATTTCAATTCCGTCCCCAATCCTATGTAGGTGGAGAAAAGTTCATCGGTCACAGTCAGAAGTCGTCACTTAAGGAGTCTGTAGGAGGGCATTACCATTGAATTCATAAAACCTGTTTGGCGTTCATTCGTGAGTATGTGGAGACAAATTTGACCTTTATACACAGTGCATTACATCAAAACTCAAAATCGAGTCCTTATGTAGAGACTCGTCCTTCCCTTTAACCCAAGTATCGACAATCTTACATTTCCCTTCGGGGGTCGGCTAACTCTTGTAAGCAGGGGCGTTATCGTCATGAAGAAGGGGGAGGGGGCAGATGTAAAACATGCTTTTCTTGGGGAGTGGCCGTTAATCAAGGTCCTCAATTTCGCTTTCGAGGGCGGCTGACATGAAGCTGGGGTTAATCGGGGGAAGCGTGGGCGCTTTGGACAGGGAGCTGGGGTCGATCGGGAGAAGTGGGGTATTCTGGGCATCCGCACTTAAGTGCAGAGGGGTGAAGTGGTCGGTGCATTGGGAATTGCATTTCTAGCGAACCGAGAAACAGAAGGCCATTGACGTTATAGTCCCCCCATAAAAGGCCAGATTAGGGGACGTTAGTCGTCTGACCCGTCCTTTCTTTCATGACCAACTCGGGTCCTATTGTTTTGCAGAAAGGAGAGGTAGTAATATGGCAAGTCACAGTCGTTTTAGTTCCTATCAATTTTTCCAAACACCTTTGTGTTCGAGGAGACCCAATTAGGTGTTATCATACGAGGAAAGAGGGAACAGGGGGGGCTTTAGAGAGTGAGAGAGAGAGAGAGAGAGAGAGAGAGAGAGATTGCACTCTAAATGGTCCATTCTGTACACGCATGACATGGAGCGAGAGAGAGAGGGAGAGAGAGAGAGAGAGAGAGAGAGAGAGAGACGTGTACAATAATGGGCCATTCAGCGCACACACAACACAAAACAACAGGGATTAAGTACTACGGAAACACAGGCAGAGGGATGACGTAGATCCATGCATCACGTATACACAAACTTAGACGGGGAAGACAGTACATGTATTATGTACAAAAAATCCAAGACAAAACATAGAACAGTTATTGGCCAAAATTATCTTTTCCTGTATGCTGCGCATTCTCAGTATCCTAAGCTCTCTTTACTTTTTCTTTTCCTTTTATTGTCGGCTGCCTTTACTGGAGGTTGTGGTTGCACACACTTACGTCTCTGCCACTTGGTCATGAACTAACCTGGTCGGGCTAATGCTCACGGTGGTATTTTCGAGTCATTTTAGCGAATGTGTTTCCAGGCTGAGACAACAGTTGGTGTCAGTTGGAGAACAATGGGGCAGCTTGGAGTTACATGTCTATTAGGATGCGAAAAAGGAGGTAGTAGGTGTTTAAATATTGGCAATATTCCTAGTCCTCTCGGCGGAGGATACTTGTGTAAACCTTACCTCGGAATATTCCTTAAACTTTCCCTATTTAGTTAAACGTAGGAATGTATTCATTATTGTACGTCATTTTTGGTTGCAATATTCGGGGTTTGTCGTGGTTAGGTACCATAATCAAACGCCTTTTTCCCGTCTCTTCGTCCGTTAGATCACCATTTCCATACATTAATCGACATTCCGATGTGACCTGCAGAGAGAGGGAAAAAGAAGGGGGCAGGGGCTACATTGATAGACACATTAACGTGCATAAACCCAGAAAGGCTTTTACTTACTGCATACTCGGCCTATCTCCACGGGATGCAGTCCCTGCCAACTGGGCGTTCAAGCCCAGGTGGACCGTTAGTGTGACTCCTCTTATACAGGTAGCATATAAAGTATAGGCTAAATACCAGGATCTTTAGCGGTTGCTTTTGGCTGTACAAAAAGGAAAAATACACAACTAAAACTTGGACTCTCCATATCTGCAATATCTCTATATATTATACCTTTTAACCCTTATCTAATCGAGCTGAGTCATTTCATCTGTATTTTAGTTATATCGGAAATAGTGGTCATTTATTTGAAACTTATTAATGTACGCGTGACAACTACATTAGCTTTTTCCCCCCCAAAAAAAATGTTTAATAAGAATGTCGGTGCACAAATACGGGCCTACAACCCCGTGGGCCGGCCACGGAGCAGGCTGGAACTGTAGATGCAGGGATACTTTATTAGTGGAAAACCTAATGGAGTCGGTGGTCGTTAATTTCATAGAAAGTGCGCCAAGTGCAATAAAAATCATATCGAATCTTTTAGTGCGAGCGAGTATCATAAGCATTGAAATTTCGAACTTTCAATAATCATGATGCGCTAAAACTTAACAACAATTCATTGTCCGAAATGCTCAATCGGTACCCATCTCATGTCAATTCATTGTCTTTCATTTTCCGAACACATAATCAGTACCCATCTCATATCAATTCATTGTCCGAACTGACAGTATACATCCTATATCAATCCATTGTCCGAACATATAATCAGTACACATCCTATATCAATCCATATGTTTAAAAACTACATACATATCTCATAACACCAAGGCTGAGCAATTGGGGTACAATAAGGAGTTGAAAGTTTCATTTGCATCGGCGCCATTTTGGGTGCAGTCAGGCAGATCCAGGCATAGTCTAAATCTCCACTAACTCGTGGTTGGCCTAGAGCTTCCTTTTGGCAGTCCAAAAAGTTCCGTTAAAGGGCAAAAGAAAGGATCGGTGGTCTGAACCATCAGTCAAAAAGGGGAGGGAGGCAACACTTTTCCTACCGGGTCGTACTGGGGTTTTCGCCGGAACTGTTCCGAACTGCAGTCTGCAGGATCTTAGTCATTCAAACTGAGGCTGGCGACAGCATGGGAGCGCCGACGTCCTGCGGCTACATCTCCATCGTTTCGTGGGCAATCATGGCAGTCATTCCCCATCGGGGGTATCTGCGGGAGTCGGGGACTCCCGCGGCTCCTCTAGAATCCTCAAGGTCGAGGAGAACTTTTATGATGGTGGAATCAGCAAGCAACCGGGCCATTCCTTCATGATGGGCCCGCTCTTGCAAGTTTGACCGCCATTTTGAGAATTCAGCAGCTACCGGCAATCGTGGGGTCAAATGAGCGGACGGGCTCCAACCTGCCGGGTGAGGTGTTGCAGCATTGCCACAGTGGATGAACCCTTTTGCTGGGTGTGAGGAGCGTTGGGGGTGCAGCTGGGGAACCTCCACCTGGGGAGGTGGGAGAGGCTCGTTCGCGCCGCCTCTCCCTCCCGGTGCACCCCACGGCGTCTCGCTTGACATTTGTTATGGCCGGAGCAGGCGATGAGGACATGGGGGGGGGTCGGAGGCATGTGCAAGACATCCCCCCCCCAGTGTTGTCGCAGCCATTATAGAAGAAGTGGCGCCTAGCACGTTTCGGGCCGGGCCTCCGGTTGATGGCGATCGGACGCTCTTCGCTCTGGCCCCAGGAACGGGTCCCTTGGTTCATCCGGTGGGGCAGACCTTGGCGCGTGGTGCCGCCTTCGGGCTATTTGCGCAGTGGCCTCTCCACCCCCAGGCCTCTTAGGGAAGCTGGTCCAGACTGTCTGAGAGAGGGGGGGTCGGGGGCATGGACATTCCCCCCCCTGCAACTCTCCAGGGTTGTCGTAGCCATTATCGCGGCCGGATCCCGTCGGCCCCAGCCTCTCCTCAGGCCCACCTCATGCGATGACCTCCGGCCGACGGCTGGCAGCAGGACCCGCCCTACATGTGTTGCTTCCGCCTGGGCGGAGCCGCAAACCTGTTGCACTTTGGGAGTTTCCAGAATGGGGCGGATGTCTGCTGACTTGTATCTTTTCCAGGTTGCCGTTATTTGGGGCGTGGCAGGCGGTGGGACAGATATGTTTGGAGCAGTGAGGGGCGATGAAGCTTCGTTGCCTCGTGGCCGTCGCAATGTCAAGCTTGGCTTCTCTTATCATTTTCAGGTTTCTTATTACGGGCTTATTTCTAACGTTTCTTGTTTCTAGGACAATCATATGTTTCATTGTTAAGTATTGTTATCGTTTTCTAATTCGTTATTTAATAAAAATTCCATCAGTGGCCTACTGATTTCGTTTTCCTATTTCTTTCTTTTCTAGCTTGTTTTGTGTTAAAGTTTCTGTTAACAGGATATAGTGATCACTTCATTATTATTGCATATGTCCTTTTCACTAGGGTGCTCTCTGGTCGGGCCAGATGACCTACCTCTAGTAAATGGTCCGGGTGGAACTGGTTTATCAATCAATGGGGAGTAGATAGGCATGACAGATTACAACGGGGGACAAAGGTCCGCATTACCTACCCTTCACTACTTGCAAAGACTAGACAGAGCATTTTCTCTATGTTATTTGCAAACAGAGAATACCTCCAAAAAGAACCGATTCCGAACAATCAATGTTCGGACAAACAATCAATCAATGAGGAATGAAATAGGCACGACGGATTACAATGGGGGCAAAAACCTGTGTTACCTACCCTTCACTATCTGCAAAGGGAGAGAGAATATTCCTATTCTTCCCCGTTTGTAGGCAGAGAAGATCCTTGAGAGAACCAACTTCGAGCAATTCAATGCTCGATCAAACAATCAATCAATGGGGAGAAAAAAATAGGTATGACGGATTACAATGGGGACAAAAGTCTGCATTACCTATCTTTCACTATCTGCAAAGGGAGACAGAATATTCCTATTCGTCCCCGTTTGTAGACAGGGAATATCTCAAAAAGCAATAATCGATAAAAACCGATTAACAAACAATCAATGGGGAGAAAAGATAGGCATGACGGATTACAATGGGGACAAAAGTCTGCATTACCTATCCTTCACTATCTGCAAAGGGAGACAGACGTTCCTATCTGTCGCTGTTTGCAGACAGAGAATGTCTCCAAGAGAACCAATACTTCAAGTAGCACCCAAAGCTAAATGAACCAATCAATGAACAATACCAGTATCTAAATACCGTTTCCAATATCAACAATCAATCAATCAATCAGACGGATAAAGCCATCCTACCAATCAGACGTAAAGACGTCCTACTTAACCTTACCCGGACCGGACCGTGTGGACAGTTCTTCGCCTTCCTTTTTCCAGCGCCCGATGGTTCTCTTTTCTCCATGTTTTTACCGCAGCAGTCCTGTGGGATTCCAGTCAGGACAATAGGTCACTTGAGAGAGGTCCGTTCAGAATCGGTGAAGTTCATTCAATCGGCAGCCGGACGAGGGCCCTCTCAAGGCAGGTATACTCCAATTATTTAGATGTTCACCCCATCGTCTGGACCTCTCTTACCGGACCTTATGTCGCTGATGGACCCCGCGTTGGGACGCCAATTGTGGAAAAGTCAGCCCATATCGCACCCGATGCCCAGGCTGCTGGTGCAGGGCGACTCTTAGTTCCCATCTTGAATAATTACCAAATGAAGAGACGGGCGCTGAAGGCAGGAAAACAAGAACAGAGTTTATTTCTCATGAGGAGAGCATGTCATTTCGGACACTCTCATAGTGTCTTCAGGAGGTGCTCTAACAAGTTTCTCTGAGGCTTCGTCTTTTATACACAGGTTTGTGGCACACATGCATCCTTTATTACAATCAAGACATTGTGAAGTACGAAGATATTCCAACACGTGGCTACAGTAGGGGCCCTTATCCTCCATACAATAGGAGGGGGCTGTCACGCAGCTGAGTGTTCTGCTGATTCTTTTGGAATGTGTGCTCCTGATCGAATCTCAGGGGGTGGGGAAGTCATGATCAATAGTAGCTCTTTTCAAGAGAGGCGAGTGCATACAGTAGTGGGCAATAAACTGTATCCTCAGGCTAAGGGATGACCAGCGGTCCATGTAGACAATTAGGTTCAGAGGAAGAGGTCATCAAAGGAGGGGTATTCATGGAGGGAAAGGAGGTGTTGGTCAGGCGCGGGGTGCGAGTCTCAGAGACAGAGTCATGCGGGAGGGGAGGGCTCATGACTTGTGCATGTGAGAGCGGGGGCGATCAGGGTGCATGGGGGAAGCTTGCAGGGTCAGGGAAGGGAGCTGGTGATCGAAAACAGAGTGACCACGGTACCTAAAATGGCTGTTGTATATATGCGTGTATGGGTCTATGCTGGCGGGATAACACAGTCTGTGATCTGCAATGTCCATTCTGCTTACGACAAGTGGTACAGTGAACACAAATGAACGCCGCTTATGTACATACACGTTGCTATTTTCAACAACGGGTGAGTAGCACGCCTACAATTTCCCTTGGTTAATTGATTGATTGATAATAACAATGCTAATGTTCGTCATACATTTACACTCTAGAAGGGGCAACAGGTCTTCTGGGATAGCAAAGAATAGGGTACTGCAAGGGGTGAACAAGGAGTAGGGAAGAAGACTTTGTGGTGTCAGGCAGTGTAGCGTTCATATGGGTGAGCGGGACCAGGAATAGGGTAGAGTAATATCTCAGAGGATCATTCAAATTCATCAAGAGCATTGATGTCATGGGATAGCCCTCTATTTCCAGAAAGAGGGATGAACTGCTGATGGCCTCAAAATGGGACCATCTCAATCTGTCATCAGAAAGGGTCCCTGTACTGCATTGAAGGACTCAATTTGTCATTTAGTATGTATGTGGTGTACTTATGGCTAGCCACTCTATGAAGCGTTATCTACAACTCATTCAATCTGGGTTTGGTGAGCTTTCTCCCATATTGGAGAATACATAGTTTTGCGATGGCAAGGGAAGTGGCTATCCATCAGTGCTCCTGCATCGTCAGTTCTGGTAGGTCAGAGATATCATGTAGGATGGTAAGCTTGCGATTGGGGGATATGAAGAAGCTGCTGTGATGGTGGAGCTGGGACCAGACATGTGTCCAGTAACTGGTGGCATCGGACACTACCAGAGAATGTGATATAGGATACAGTGATCCATGTCCTAGTTACGGGGCAGTAGTTTGGCCCTTTTGCATTTTCATTGTAACCAGTTCCAGTCATTGGGTATTTTAAAGTAGAGGAACTTTAGTCTGGACTCCCTGATAACTCTATCATAATCTGCTTTAAAAGTCACTGACTCTTTTACTCACTAGCAGTTGCCTTCCTAATTTTATCACATTGCTGGATGGACCAGTGTGTAAGGATTTAATGAGTAGTCCATACAATCTAGAGACTACATCCCCAAGACACGTTGGTATTGAAGAGTAGGTGAGATGGGGAACTCCACTCGCAGTGCTCCAAATATAACCTCGCAGGCAGTGGGTTAATTTGTGAAATGGCTACTGGTCCATGGACTGAAGTTCAAATTCCATCTGTAAAGCCGGGATCGATTTAAGCAGTCCACTGTCATACATTTGATCTTTCCATCTGAGTTTTTTTGCATACCAGGGCACCCAAAATAATGATTTCCCTACAATGCAGAGAGCTGCATTGTGCCACAGCAGTGCTTTATGGTGCCACAAAGATGGAATAGCTACAAGGTGAGCCTCTTTTCAAGATGCCACCGTTGCTGCTAGGATTAGATTTAAGGCCACCATAAAGTTTGAGGTCATTCTAGGCATGGTTATGGGGGGACTCTGTGTGCTGCCAGTTGTGATAAATGAAAGGCTAGGCTACATGATTTCATGTGGGGTAGTTGCAAGCCTCCAGCTGCCATATCAGTACATATGTAGGGCGCTAGGAGTCTCAGTTTACTTCTGCTCCAAATGTAATAGCTGTCATCCGCCTCTATGCCTGCCAGGAATTTTCTAGGGACTCAAAGAGAAATCATGCCAAAGAGATAGTAGACTTGGAGAGCAACCGTTAATATCATAGTCTGCACTTTCCTAAAAAGGGAGAGGTTGAGGTGTGACCATCTCAGGAATCCCGCATTATGCATTCTAACAATGGGAGAAGGTTTTCCTCCACCATATTGGAAAGACCTCTGTTTATTTTGATGGCCAGATAGTGGAGCCCCGCAGATACCGATCACATGTTATAAATATGAAATCATACATTATTAGTATGTGTGACCATTGGGAGCACCTTAACCCTTTGCGTGCATCGGACGTTCCCCGGCCGTCCGACGTCACGGTGGGCGTGTGCGGAGGACGGCCGGGGGTTGTCCTGACCACACCCAGTCATAAATCACCCGCACCGTGGCAGAATTCGCGCCAAGGTCAACGGGTTAAACTTCTTCCATTTGATGTTGTAACCTGATAACCAGGAGAAATCCTCAATGATAAACACATTTGCAGCTATCGAGGTGCGGGATGCAACAAGAGCAGCAAAATGTAATCTGCGTAATGTAGGGCTGTTTACCTCCCTTGCTTCGCTGGGGACGCTATCTTATGGGTATTTGCTTTCTTTGAGAGTAATGGTATCTATTGCTCTGAAGGAGCCTCTAGCTCCAAATTCTTGAATTGCACAGGTCAAATGAGGTACTAGAGTGTCATACCCCCTTGTAGTAGTCCCTAGGGGCTTACTTATTGGGAGGGCAGAGATGCCTTGGTCACTTCTTCCTCTGTGAATGCCCTGTTAATTGGGATCAGCGCTCTTTTGATAATACAGGTAGGTGCAATGGAGTCAGAAAAGTGCTGACCTATGTGGAGATGGCCCCAGTTCCACACTACAAGGTTCCCTTTTGAGTCACGGATCCTTTAGATTGCCAGATGGGCCTCTCAATGATTTAAATGGGTAGCTAATAGTCTACCTGTTTTCCCCATAATCATATTAAAATAATTTCAGCATAACAAGAGTTTTTTCAGCTTCCTTTGTAAAGTACTAATTTAGGCATTTTTTTGGCAAGGTCCAGTTGTATCTGAAGAGCTTGTGAAGAGGGTGCTGTGTACTGTGCTTGTAGGGTGCAAACACTTGCTTCTAGAAGATGGAGATCTAAAGGGTCTTTTTTATTTTGCCATCATGGAATCTGTGATCATTTTGCCTCATAAGTTTCCTTTAGTGGCAGCCCATAATACCCTTTGAGAGTCTACCAAGTCCTTGTTGTCAGAAAGATATGACCGAATGTGACTGAGTAGTTGTCCTTTACTCTTATGTAACCTGTAGGCAAATGCCTTCATTTGCCACCATCTTGGGGGTGGCATTATTCATCCTATATCAGTGCCCAGTAAACCTGCCAGTGATCGGCTAGGCCCGCGTTCAGGATATCACAGTGGGTAATGTGTGGTAGTAGCTGTCTGTGAATTAAGTAACAATCTATATATGTTTGGGTTCCATGAGGACAAAAGAAAAATGTATATTCCTTATCCATCGGGTGTAGCAAGCACCAGATGCCCACAAATGTGTGGCCCTCTATGAGGTCTCTAGGTAGAGCCCTGGCATTTTGGTTGTGCGCATCTCCTTGCCCTGTCCTATCTAGAATAAGGTTCAGTGCCAAATTCCAATCCCCACCTAACAGCACATGTATCTTACCAAGGGGGTATAGAAGTCTAGAGAGTTGCATCAGAAAGTGAGTTTTATCTTTAGCAGGTGTGTATATGGAGCCCATGATTATGGGTCTGTTCCAAGATTCTTAAATTAGCCAGTACCCAAAGACCCTTCTCATCTGTCCATGCTTTAATAGATTTTTATGTGAGACCCTTGTCTATAAAGATAGCTACTCTACATTTTTTTCAAACCGTAAAGGGGTAGGACTCACATTGATCATTGACTGACCTGCTACTGCTGATGACAGTGCCCACATGTTCCTGTTTTAGTTGTAATGATTCCACCTGAGATAAATGGGTCGCCTACAATAAGGCTATACCTGCACATTTCATATGGATGTAATACAGGATCATTTGTTTGATATAGTGAGACGCTCATGGAAATCAGGGTCAATAGTGTGGGTGGCATGTGATTGTATCTGATGAATTCTAGAGATGATTAGTGAGGAGGCAGGATATAGGAAGCAGATTACCCACTGGGGAAAGGGAAAAGGAAAGAAGCATGCATCAACAAGACATGAGAGGATGTACCTGTTGCTACTGTTGGTGCCTTCCCTGATGAGTATAATGTTCAGTTTCCACCCATGTGAAAGGTGGCGTACTGAAATGCTACTACGGGGAAGGGAGTGAAAGCACAAGCCATTTGGGGGGACGGGGGGTACCTACTGGATTTGAGTGGGGTATGGACCTGCAGAGAACAGCATTGTCTAAACTTTAGGTTTGGACCCGTTCCTGCACCGGTGGTGCTGGATTGCTACCCCTATCAGGGGTGATGACATGAATTATGGGTACGAAGTGGGGCTCACAGCCACCTACCACCGTGGGTCCCTGAGGGTAAACATAGTGTGTGACTCAGCATAGGGACCACATAAGGGTATCAGTCAATTTAGGGCTCAAGCTCAGACTCGCAGGACAGACATTGGACATGTCAAGTCGCCTACCTCTCAGTCATGAGATAACTCTGTCTGGAGTGTCTGTTGTACACCAATTATCTACTGGGGGATGTATAGAGATCCTATGGGATATAAAAGGAAAGTGTAAAACAGATCTCCGGATGGAGGTGCACAGGACAAAGAGGTGAGGTGCCACAAACAGAATGTAATTAGGAGAGAGAACCATATCTGAGAAACAACAATCATTACAAAATGAACAGCAATAGACTGCCAGTAAAGGATATGTTTGTGTTTCTCCTCTGTTTCCAACATCAACCATTTCCTGCTTTAGGGGCAACCTTGTTTTGTCTCTGACTTTGTCCTTGTGTAACCCTTACACCACTTCATATAGACCAGCTTCATAAGATTCTGTCCTCTGTGCTCCTCCCAGATGCTGAGTTAATATCTAGCTGGTTCCACGGGTAGAAGAACCTCCTGATGTGGGAGTGCAGATGCACCATTGATGTCCATGTTGAAGAATCCTCTACAGCGGCAAGGAACAGCTCGAGGTCCCCAAGATCAGAAAACATCCATGTTTACCTTCTACAGTCCCCACCACCCTTGCGGTTTCTATTAAGCTGTACTTAATATCTTTGCATTTAAGATGACTCTAGAGGGCTTGAAAACGCTTGTGCTTGGCATTGGTAGCTTGAAAGAAGTACACAAAGAAAGTGATTCAGCTTCCAACAATACGCAAAGGTTCAGTCAGGTTCTTGGATGCTAAAAAGATGGCTCTACTTTGTTGATAGCATAGTGCACAATCTAAGATTGGTCACTGAGTTCAATGGCACCTGACTTTGTGGGCTCTCTGAAGTTCCAGAGGGTCAGACAGTTGGAAGTTGAGGAGTTCTGGAATTGCTGATTCTAAGTATCCCATGTTGTCATTCTTTTCTGCTCCTTTTGGGACTCCATATATCCAGAAGTTATTGTTCTGCATGTCCTGTACATATGGAAGACATCTCTAGCTGCATGGATTTGAACTCTAATGTAAGGTCTGTCATTTTTGTGTCTACGGTGCAGGAAGTGGTGCCAATGGCCGAAATCACCTTGAGAAGTGCTTCCATGTTATTGGTGAAGGAAACCATGTGGTTTCTTTCAGTGATGGTTCAGAGCACTGCACAGGCTCAGAAAAAAGATGGTGACAGGCTGGCTGCTTCTGGGAAGATGTGCGGGGCCTTCATATACACTCTTATTTTGGCAGTTTATACCTGCTTCCCCAGATACCCTAGGGCTACTTCAAGGATGTCTGGGAAACAAGAGGAAGGCCCGGCTGTTGTTCCCATCAAGGGTGATAGGAGAGATAGTCAGTGTAAATAAGGATTCTGTTGCTCCCTCCAGGTCTGTGCCCAAACAAAGTGTTGCTGCTTTCTGCAGGCAGGGTTGCACCTGTGAAAGCCTTTTCATAACTAGGTTTGATATCCTAGCAATGCAAACTGGAGTACCCACCCCGTACCATCTCCTGGGAAGCAAAGCCCCAATTTCCTGATGGAAGGAAGCACAGCTCAGTAGATTGCCAGATTATCAATAAGTACCCTTGGCCCCACAGCCAGTTTCTTCAAGGTCAGATAGTAAAGGAGCCACCTGTTAAGTAAGGTATGTGAGGGCAACAATATATGAGCCCCCATTGATTAGGGAGTCAGGGTGTGTGCTCAGGGGGGCCTATGACTTTGAACCTGCTCTCCATAGGTCTCAGTGACGTAATCCCTTGGTGTAAGTCGAGTCAGGGTCCCATGATGCAGGATTCCACTCAGTGGGTGACAAAGTCCTTGGCCCTCTTGCTTCAATTGCCTGCATCCACAGTGCCTCTCCAGTGCCTGTGGTGTGCCCAAAAACTGAAACTATTGGTCAAATAGATCCACTTGATGGGTCTGCAAGTGAAGCACCAAGTAAGCCCTGGAGCGGTTTCAGATGGACACTGTATGGTGTCATCAGAAGAAAGTTGCTTGGAGTAGGCTGCAGACCAGTGTGGTTGCTGTGTTACCATAAGCGGTGATGAAACCAGTCTCCTCAGGTTGGAGGAGTGGTCAACTCATGTCCCTGGGGTGAATTCAACATCTGTGAATCCTACAAGCACCCGGATGGGTGGTGGAGACGAGGGTCCGGCATCTTCACAGAGCTCTGACAGGGAGCAGCCATCTTTCTCTTCAGAAAAGTGCCTTTGAAATGTGATTTATGTCTCCTTTATAAATACCTTAAAATCTATGAAGAATTTGCAATTGGGTTCTAGAAAAGCAATAAGTTGTGTAAGAGCTGTAATCTCATTAAAACATTGTATTGCACAGCATTATTCTGTATCATTTCAAAAATATTATTGTTACTAACATTTCAGAGATTTTGGATTTTTGAATCATAAAAAAACTCACCTCAAAATATTTGGGTTATGGTTTCCTAAAAAGAAAAAACGCTATTACTTTAGGTTTCACTAGATAGATATTGCTGGTACCTTCATGTATTATGTTTTGGCTGTATACCAAAGGGTAACCCTATATTCAGGTATTGCATACTATACCGTCTTCTTAACTGTGCATAGGACTTTATAAAGCTAAAATATTTTTATTGGTTTTAGAAATGTTTAACTGAAATAAAGCAGGGTAAATCAGGAGACCAAAGTATAGGTAATAATACCATTGCAGAAATAAAGCAATCCATTCAAGTACATGAATTAGAAATGTAATTGTCTACAGTTAACATTCTAGTTAATATTACGTGAGTTAGTCGGATGACTAGTCCCATAGCATGCCAGAAAAGAGGAAGGTTATTTCATATATAAAGGTGCAAGTTAAAAATGTCATAGATAATTTAGATTAAAAAATATATATATATAACACCACTATGAGTCTTTCGCTATCTTGTAACACTTCTTACTGCACTACCTTAATGGGATGCAAAACGCGCAATTCACATGGTCACAATACCCATGCCTGCCATAAACATCACTGCTTCGTTGCCAGACACTGCCATTCTGGGCACCATACAAATCATCAAAATAAATGATTAACTTAGGCAATAAGAGAGCCTCTGGAATCAACTTACTTGGTATATGATATAAGAGAGAGCCTTTTGTAGTAAAATGGTTGCCAGACACAACATCTATTTAATCTTTATTGAAAGTACAGGTATTCTGCAGACATAATAACTGTTGACTGTTGACTAACTCAATGTCTTTAGAGCTGTTTTCATTTAATTAACCAAAGAGTGTGAAGCACTCTCATCTAAAGTGAGTATCAATAATAATACTCTAAAGAAGCTGGTGTGGCTGTTCAGTAATGTTATAACAGTTATGTAGCAAGCATTGTAAATGCAATAGGTCTCGCAAGTGCTTAAGTTAGAGCTATTGATATTGTAAATGGCAATGTCTTTTACCCATGTGTTATGGAGTGTATGTAGGTGGTGTGTGGTAGAAATATGTAGATTTGACTGGAATTGTTTGTTGTGGAATTGTGCGTGGTGTGGAACTGTGTGTTGAGTGGACTTTTGTGTTACAATTTAGTAAAGTGGAGTGTTTTACAGTGTCGATTAGTTGTGTTGAGTATGTTGTGGCAGTGTATTGTGTTGTAGAGTACAGTGGTGTAGAGCGGGGTATATTGTTATATAGCGTAGGAGTATAGTGTTTTATAATGTAGTGGAGTAAAATTATATCTAGTGTATATATGAAGTTGCATAGAGTGTTGTATAGTGTATAATAGTGGGGTTGTGCTGTTGAATGGCAGATAGTGAACTATAGTGCTATAAAGTGTAGTGGTATATAATGGATTAGCATGTTACTGGACTATAGTTTAATGTAGTGTAGTATTATAAAGTTTAGTATTGTAGAGTGTAGTTTTGTTTAGTGTAGTAGATTGTAGTAGTGTGGCTTAGAGGTAAGTGGCTTAAAAGTACAGTGGTGCAGAATATATTGCTCTACAGTGTTTTGTTGTACAGAGCATTTGTTTTGAGTAAAGCAGTGTATTGGTGTTTTTATGGAGTGAAGTAGAGTAGAGTGCTGTGGTATAGAGTATAGTGGTGTAAATTACATTGTACTTGTATATAGTTCAATGGTGTATAGTGGAGTGTGGTATAGCAAATTATAGTGTAATATCTTGCAGTGGTGCAGGGTAGAGTGGAGTATAGTTGTTACATTGTAGTGGTGTAGAGTTTAGTGGTGTTGAGTGCAGTAGAGTTGAGAGTTGTTGAGTGCAGTAATATAGAGCCAAGTGGTATACAGTATAGTTATGCAGAATTGAGTATTATAGTGTATGTTTGTATAGTGCTGTGTTGCATAACAGTGTAAAGTATAATGATGGAGAGAGGAGTGAGGTTGAATACTCTGGTGCACAGTAGAATAGAGTAGTATGTAGAGCAGTTTGTTAAAGTTTTAATGACATATAGGGCCTCATTACGATGCACTTCGGACAACAACCTTCTAAACCGTATTTACTGCTGTGGTTCGACAAACGCAATACATGGCATGCGGGCGGAGGCAGAAGTCAGAGGGACCGACCAAGAGCTTCCGACGGGCTCATGGAGCCCGTCAGTCGGTCGGAAATTCCTTATAATCCCTTAATGATGGTGTTTCCACCGTTGGGATTATGATGTCACTTTCTGACAGCCTTTCCATGTTGGCCTTTCTGACATGGAAAGGCTGTTGGAAAGCGACGTTAGGGGCCCTTGGCAGGGCCCCCTTCATCCCTGGGCCTCCGAATCTGGGTCATAAGTGCCCCCCAGAAAATCCCTGAACCATGTGGAAGTCAGCTTGCACAGGGATGTTCATAAACTCCCATTTCCCAATAGGAGCTTGTGCCGCAGCCGGTTTCCATCCGCCGCCCAAGTTCCCATTGAGAAAGGGGAGTTTACTACTGCACTGTGTGCAGTCAGATCTTAATCCAGTGTACGAAACCACAAACCTATAGTCAAACGGTTTGTCCACCTAAACAGTGTTGGTCGGAGGCAGCTCCAACTGACCACGTAATAAGGGCCATAGTGTAATGCCACAGAGTAACGTAGTGTGTAGTTGTGTAGAGTGCTGTGGTATAATGTTGTTTTTTCTATGGTGATCTGAAGTGCAGTGGAGCAAAGTAGTTGTTGTAGGTGTAGTGTAGAGTGTATTAGTTTTCAGTAATGTGGTGTTGAGTATATTAGTATTGAGTGCAGTTTTAGACTGCAGCAGCATAGCGTAGTGTTTTGAGGCATTGGGTGACATAGCATATAGTGTAGTGGCATAGAGTTCCATGTTTTGTAGTGGAATGGAATGCAGTCATGTATAGAAGATTGTTTTAGAGGATAGGGAAGTAGTATAAAGTGTAGTGATTTTGAGTGCAATGGTGTATAGTGACGTAGGTTGTGGTGGTATATAGAAGAATGTTGGAGTGTCTGTTGGTATAAAGTTTAGTGGTGCAAAATAGTTGGTGTAGGTATAGTGGGGTAGAGTGCATTTGTTTTGAGTAAAGTGGTGTAGAGAGAATTTTTGTAGAGTGTAGTGGTTTTTCAGTAGAGTGGTGTAGCGTAGGGTGCAGTGGTAAATAGTCGAGCAATGTCGAGTACAGTGGTATATAGTGGTGCATAGTCTGGTGTGGAGTGGTGGTGAGTATTATTTTATAGTGAAGTGGTGTATAATGCTTTTGTATAGAGCATTTGAGTTTCATGTGATGTAGTGTGCAGTGGATTAAAGTGATATTTCGTACATTAGTGTAGATTGTAGTGGGGTACAGTGGCGCTGAGTTAAGTGTTTTTAGAGTGTAATGCTGTACAGTATAGTAGTGTAGTGTGCAATGGTATAGATTAGAGTATAGTGGAGTACAGTTCAGTGGTGCACAGTTCAGTGGTGCTTAGTAGTTTTGCATTGATAGATGAGATTTTGGTGTTGTTTTTTTTATTTTTTCCTTTCATTTATTTTGCACACCTAATTAGTTTCTATACTTTACGTACCTGTGTACATGGCATGCTCTACAGCCATAAGACTTGGACAAAAGTTGTTTTCTGTATCATAAAGGCTCACCAGTAGATGTGTTTTGCACACATAATGCTGATCCAGACTACTTGTCGAGCATCCATGCAGGGCTTTAAGTGGGAGAAAAAAACTGCATGTGCTCTAAAAGAGGAGGGGTAAACCTCTTAAAGGAGTGTGGCGTATCCCCTCCGATTATCCTACCTTCAGAAAACACACTCTTTAAACGATTTCCCTTCCTCCTACAATGCAGCTCACCTAGCATGACGTCTCCACTTTTCAGTAGTGAGCAAAATGAGCATGCGATGTTCATGCTCTCGCTGCAGTCCAACAACAAAAAAGAAAATGGACTACCTTTGTGAGGCCCGAAAATAGAGCCCGATAGAGACCTGTTTCGAGGCCCCCTGAAAATAACTGCATGTGCTTAGACCCGGCCCACTTAAAACCCTGCATCCATCCAACCATCTTTCAATCCATCTATACATTCCTACCTACATACATACATACATCTGTCCCTGAACCTATTCTAAGCATCTATCAGCCCACCCGTCTATCCTAAGTCCTGGTCCATTCATCCATTCATCCTTTGTATTGTATTGTATTGTATTGCGATTTGTAGAGCGCGATTGCTGCCCAATGGGCGTCCAAGCGCTAAGGCATAAAAAACAGAACTGATGAGTGGTGGAAAACGAGCTTAGGTGGATCTAGCAAACAAGTAAGTTTTCAGCTGCTTTCGGAATGAGAGTAAATTGGGATTGGACCTAATTTGTAGCGGAAGTGTGTTCCACATCTTTGCGGCGTTTAGGGAGAACATCCTTCCTCCGGTCCTGGCTCTCCGCACTCTTGGGACTACGGCTATCCATCCATCCATCCATCCATTCATCCACCCATCCATTCTTCCAGCCAGCAACCCATTAATTCATTAATACATCCATCCATCCATTCATCCATCCATCCATACATACATACATACGTGTCCCTGAACCTATCCTAAACATCTATCAGTCCACCCGCCTATCCTAAGCACTGTGCCATTCATCCATCCATACGCCCATACATCCATACATACATCTGTCCCAGAACCTATCCTAAACATCTATCAGCCCACCCACCTATCCTAAGTACTGGTCCATTCATTCATTCATCCTTCCATCCATCCATCCATTCATACACCCATCCATTCATCCAGCCAGCAAACCATTCATTCATCTATCCAGCCATCTATACATACATACGTGTCCCTGGACCTATCCTAAGCATCTATCAGCCCAACCGCCTATCGTAAGCACTGTGCCATCCATCCAACCATACGTCCATACATCCATACATACATCTGTCCCAGAACCTATCCTAAGCATCTATCAGCCCACCCGCCTATTCTAAGTACTGGTCCATGCATCCATTCATCCTTCCATTCATCCATACATTCTTCCATCCATCCAAATAGGTATCCATTCATCCATCTGGCCATTCATCCACTCGCTCTTTATTCACATATCTGTCCTTTTTTCCGTGCACCCTCCGCCCCTGATCCTAAACACCCCGTATTATACTCATCCACCCAGCCTCCTAATGGGCCGAAAAGGCTGGTGATAACCATTGACAGGCAGATGTTTCTGATAAAGAACAAGAAAGCTTTCAGCTGCTCTTTGTGGACTAAAGTTCACCACCCTTCTCTGGTGGTGTTTTAAACAAAGGTTGATCCAGCGAAAGAAATGTAAACCAGCGTTTTAGTGTAAGACGCTAATTCAGAAACATAACCTTTGGTCCATGTCTATATAGGAACACTGCTTTAAATTGGCTGTGACTGACAGATACTGAATACCTGTAGTTCTTATATATTAGATAGTATACCAAACAGCTAATTTGGGGTGGTGAGAACCTGCCCTTCTATATGAAGCACAGTATAGGAATATAAAGGTAATTCCATCACTACTATCTTTATATTAAAGAGGGGGGTGAGAACTAAGTGAGCCAGGCAAAGCGTGTAATCCCTGATTGCCCTCGGGATTGGGTTCGAACCTGTCCTTAACCTGAGGCATGCCTGCGCCAAAAGAAAGCAGACTGACTCAAATGGTTTTAGTATGATGGTTTTTTATGAGCATACAAAACAAACTCCTACGTAGTGAAAGGTATACGCCAGAAGTCTTGTTAGGGTTAACTACACCCTAGGTGCTCGATTCTCCTTTAGACCGTCCTCCGCATGAATGTCAGTCCAGACACTCGCCAACGGAGGGCACTGTGCTATGTAATGGCCGACAATGCCACTCGACCTTCTTGCACCTTGCCCCAAACCGTCCCCCGCAAGAATGCCGGTCCCGGCACTCCCCAACGAGGGGTACAGTACTTTGGTTAACCCCACCAAAGTGTACAGGACACAATTCTGATGCTCGTGTAACCCTATGTCCACAACACCTGGGCGAGCAGTTACGTCACTGTCTCCCCAAGGAATAGTTAGGCAGTGGAGCAGGTATAGTCCGGACCGCTTCCCCTGAATGTTTGGTGTCCGAGCACCAACTAGACGCCGAGTTAGCTTTCCTCAGCCCAGGGAGGTCTATACTTCACGAGTTCGCCGTGCGCATGAGAGTGCGCCGAACTCCAAACTAGGCGGCTGTCAAACAACGGCTTGGCGCTTCCCCTGGTTAGAACTGAGAGACAAGCGCAGGAGATCGCAGTCTCTTACCTTGTGGAGATTCTTCCGTGGAACAGCAGCAAGAAGCGACGGTGTCCGCGGGCGCCGCCATCGTTTAAATACTGTTTGCTGTAGTGCGCATGAGCCGCGCCGTGCCTCCTGGGAATTGTAGTTCCTTCCGGTGTCGCGAACCCGGAAGTGTAGTCCCCGGCTTTCGCGATGTTGTGTTTTCCCGACGCTGTTCTTCTCGCCCCCGGGAAAGGTAGGACAAAGCGTGTGTTTTCGTAGCACTAAAACAACACACTGTGAAAGGTCAGACCAGGGTCGTGCTGGAGTTGGCTGCCTGTGGTCGTCTCCAGAGGCGCAACTAGAGCCAAATTTTGGGGGAGGCTAATTCTTCCAGCAATAGGCAGAGTGGGGATGCTGGGGCTCTAAGAAGGGGTGAAAAACAACAGAGCCTCATTTACAAGCAAATGGTCTTTTAAAGACCTGTGAAGTACTCGGGTGCGGCTGTGTGTGTGCCCGGGAAGCTGTCTCAGCCCGCGGCAATGGGTGTTGCGTGCTTGGTCGTCTCTCTCCTAATCATCCCACCATGATGTTGCTTCTGCAGTGCAAAAAGAGAATGGAAATCCTGAGAGAAAATGGCACTCTTTAAAGGATTTCCCTTCCCCTACAATGCAGCTCACCTGGCATGACGTCTCCACTTCTTAGTAGTGAGCGATGTGCATGCTCTCACTGCAGTCCAATTAAAAAAAAGAAAACGGACTACCTTTGCGAAGCCCGAAAACAGAGCCCGATAAAGACCTGTTTTGAGGTCCCCTGAAAATAGCTGCCGGTGCTCAAACCCGGACAGACCCGGCCCACTTAAAGCCCTGCATCCATGCTGCTTAGCTCCAAGGAGTGTATTGGGCACAGGACAAGCTGTGCATTGCCGAGGCTTGGTGACAAGTCCCACCTGTGGTCAGGTACCAAGCATGTCTTCAACTAAGCAGCAGAGGCACTGTCATAACTACAGGAAATGATATTCCTACTTCTGGTTAGTGAGAAGGATTAACTTTAAAGAAATGCGCTGTCCCAGGTCTGGTCTACATCACTCAATTGGATTGCAATGATACAGTACACTATGTTTCCCAGGTGATTCTAAGTAACCTTCATGGATGAGAAAAAATGTTATGTACCGGGTTTTTTTATCACACAGAGGGCACTTTAACCCTCGGAGAAGACAGTGTCTAGAAACACTTATGCCTACAAACCATAAAGGGCAACACAATCATACTTTGCATTAAAAAAGGTTCGCCTTCAGATTAGAGGAGAGGTCCAATGCCCGGCATACATTTCCTAGAAGGCCATGTGAAGTGACATGTTCTACTCTAGAGAAGAAGCTTTCTAACCATTTACCTATATAGCTGTATACCACAGGATAGCACGGGTGTGACAGGTCTCTAGTCAGAGACAACAGTATGTAACGGTATACAGATCATTATACCGGTGTATATACATTGCCCAGAGAATGATCAGGTTACACACCGTCTTCTGTTATGGTTCTGCTCAAGGTTAGACTACAATTTCTAGAGAGCTGATATACGTCTTTGCATTTTGTGGTAAAGGGACGTGATAAAAATGGAGAAACTGCAATTTGTGGCATGCCTCAGCTGCAAACAAGCTGTGAAGAGTATTTCTCACCACAGAAGAGGAGTAAACGAACAGTTTGTCCATAAACATACAAGAAAACCAAGAACTGCATGGACACAGCTAATGGATGGACAGAATACGCCATGGAAGAATTTAACAAGAGATGTATTTTGTGGGTCTTAAATAAACCAAATTTAATGTTCTGACTGGACGGTATTATCGAGGCTTTGGAAAGTTGGGTTACAGTGTTGCCTATTTATCTTATGCAACTAACAACCATTAACAAAGCCAATAGTCCTGCACTGTTGTAGGTGTAATGTTAGTTGTTGTATTGTATATGTGGATGCAATGACAGAAATACCAGTCGGCGGCACACTATGGTAAGCACAGATTTTAGCGTAGCTGTTTAAGCCATGTTCTTAAGTGCATCAGTCACGCCCCTTTGAGAGACTCCACCCACCAGTGTTTTAATCTCACTTAAAACCCTGCATTCATCTTTTACAGCGGAAAGGTATCTTGTGCATTTATACCCACAGATGCATTTTACTACCACAGAAAATACACAATAAGAAGAGATTATCAGAGGTTTAGAATTACCAGTGAAAACACTGATATTCTCAAGGGATGGCTTAACAATTTGTCCCCAAGAGGCAGGAGGTGCAGCAGGAACGTTTACCAGAATGCCATTTTTTTAAACTGGTTATGCCATGGCAATTGGCCTGTAGAAAAGGGCCTGGATGTTCCCCCTCTTTAAAATAATGACATTGATGGTCATATCATTGCAGTTGTTTTTAGCACTCAAAAATCATGAAACTCGCATCTGTGTCCAGGAGCAGGGCTCGAGTAGGGGTACCACATGGGTGGACGGCGTCCCCCCACTTATTTTACTGGTGGGATGCCATCCCCCCTGCCAAACAGCTGGACTTAACTCTTTGGCCTCTCTGGGATGAGGAGCTCGGCACCTTTCGTGACGTCACTTCCTGTCGTGACGTCACTTCCGGTGACAGAGTCCCCCACTTCTTTTTTTACGACTTGTGCCCAGTCCAGGAGGAACCATGAACAGGATGTGATGGTCGACCGGAAACATAAATAACAATGTATCTTCTGTGGGCTGATGTTTCACTGTGCAGTGTTTATTTTACAGATGCAGCAGTGCTGTAATGAGCATTGAAGGGTGCAGTAAGTGCTCAGCCGTTGAAGCACATCTCCGTGGAGATGTGTGATGTTTTTAAAAGAAACATGAAACAGTCTATCTCATGCCTGCGAAGTCTTAGTCCCGGGAACCAGTATGCTGCTCTCTGCCACACCTATGCCTACTGTGGCTCTGAAAAGGACACTTTTCATTTGCATAAAAAATTGTTGTGCTCGCAGAGCCTGTGAGGCAGCAAAGCAGCGGGAGGTGAATAGAGGAAAATAATGCACCAAACCACATAAATGCTGATAAGGGGCGGGCCACACGTAATCGGGGCAGTCGCTATGAGAGGGCACAAACCACCACAAGGAGGGACAAATAAAACAGATGCACCTATTACAGGTATTGATTTATGCTCAGCAGGAAAAGGAGCCAATCAAAAGGGATGGGAGTGGTTGAAGCCCCTAGAGCAGATTACAGCATGTCGAGAGACAGCACATGCAATGCCTAGGGTTGACCTAGAAATGGGGATATCACCAAAGTTTATTGAGAGAAACGTATAAATTGTGGTACAAAGTTTACTGGAAAAGTATATAAGAGTTGTTTTCAACCTGTACTGTTTCTTTCAGAGTAGCAAGCAGAGATGTGCAGTTGTAATAACCCTGTTGCATGTAAACGCTTTTAGCGCCTATCACGTTTTCTGCTGCCTATGGTTTTAGCACTGGTGGCACCTGGTGTGACAATCTTTTTCAGCGCCCCCTCATGACTGTCTTCTCCATGGATTCCCTCATTGCTACTCTCCAACAGTGCCCCTCATTCTTCCATAGCCCCTCTCTCACATGCATTTCACTTGTGTTATAGCACTACTTATACCAGTTTAGTGCATCTGAGTACTTTACATCACTCACACATTATACAGGGGCAATGAATCATATGTGTGTAAATCAGTCTATAGGACATTTTATATAAAGTAATGAGGATTACAATGTGTAGGAATCACATGTCATCCAGACTAGTAGGAAGTACATTTTAAGAGTGTTTGGCCTGGAGAAGCACAAACTAGGATTTAGAACATACCACAGTTGTTGGGGTTGGCATTACTAATGACACTGTATTTCTACCAAAACTAACCATTTTTAGCAACATTAGGATAGTGGAAGACTAGGGAAAAGTTTGCATGCAGCTCTTTAATGACTTCATAGGTCACTATGCTATAATAGGATTGTAACATAACTCGCAAGTAACAAAAGGTTCTCTGTGACAATAGCAGTAACCCACTGTGCTAACAACATAAAATTTAGTTCTGTGATCTGCATGGTGCATGTTCTTTGACAGCAGGCATATTAACCCTCTGTGCTACTTTATTAAAAGTCAAAACTGCCACTCGACACAACTCCAATCTCTACAGCAGCAACACTACTCACTAGTGTTATCCTGACATTTTTATTGTTGTCTGGAAATTCTTGAACACACAAGAAACTCTGCAGCATGGGCTTTTGAACCCATAAATTATTTCTAAACACAGCGCCCACCCTCCCCCGAACTCAGCACCAGGTGCACCTGCACCAGTCGCACTACCCTAAAGCCAGCCCTGCCGTCTACCGACGGTACAAGGTCTCACGTTAATTGACACCTATTGATCTTCTAATTTTGAAAAAAGCTATAAAACATACCAACTTCATTTAAACATCGAGCCAGATAATCTGAATACGAGTTACGTGTACTGGTGGGCAGTTAAGCACATACTCAAGTTATGAATTATATCGAAGATAAAATGTTGCTAGATGATGCATTGAAAATATTGCCCAAGAATTGTTACATTGCTAGTAAGGGTGATGCATCAGCTCTGTTTAACTACCAGTGCTATAGCAATCAAATGCATCAAAATCTGATTTTAAATCTGCAGTAGTCGTGTTGTTCAGTAATTTCTTTCAAAACCTACATGGAAATGTTGATCGCTCCTTAAAACACAACCATGGGGACTCGAGATCGTGTCTGCCTGTCTGCCCTCAAATGGTGCTGTTAAAGAGCAGCTTTGTGTGACTCTTCTTTAGCCTCTCGTATTTATTTTAGGGATCCACCTGCCAAATGGCTGCAGACTTATTTTTTCCCGGTCGAGGCGAGTTTTACTGGAAATGAACAGCGTGCTAGTATACATATGATAATCGCCTAGGTGTGATGCTGCAGAAGACTGAAACAGATGGTGTTATTTGTAATGCTCTGTACTGTTCTAGGCATTAGTGCAAAATTAACAGCCCTACATTATTCATTCCAAATGATGAAAATGTCTGAATGGCTCAGTAGGCAAACAACGGAACTATTTAGATCATACATCATTAAAGACTAAATAGAGTTGATTTTTTCTTTTACTGCACAGTATTGTTTACACTGTGTCCTCTAATGTGACAATTTGCACATATTGGAGCCCCTTGCCAGCTTCTTGATCGATAACTGGAATGACAAGCATGTATGTTTCCTATCCGATCACAATTTATTTATTTTATTTATTTATTTATAGCATTTGTAAAGCGCTCTGTAACCCTACGGGCATCCTGGCGCTGAGTACCTATAGCTAAAAGCTCAGTGTGGACAGGAGAGGACAGTGGACATGGTGCTGATCCAAATAGATTTTTTTATTTTTTTTATTTTGGTGAGTTTTTTTGGGATTTTTTGGGAAAGAGCCATGTCTTCACCATTTTACGAAAGGTCATAAGTTCGTTTGTTTTTCTGATGTCGATGGGGAGGCTGTTCCATAGGTGGGCTGCGGCTATACTGAAGGCTCGTCCCCCACAGGTGGCTTTCTTGATCCTGGGAATGCTAATGAGGTTTGAAGATGCGGATCGAAGGGACCGGGTGGGCTCATACCACTTGAATTTGTTCTGGAGTGGTCGGGGGCCTAGCCCGTGAGCTGCCCTGAAAACAATACATAGGGATTTGAAACAGATCCTCTGATGTATAGGCAGCCAGTGTAGGTCGGCCAGGGAAAGAGTGGTAGAGGATCTTCGCTCACGAGAGAGGGCCAGTTTGGCTGCTGCCGCCTGGACACTTTGAAGTCTGGAACTAAGATAGGCAGGGGATTCCAGCAAAAGGGCATTACAGTAATCCAGGCGGCTGAGGATGGTACTCCTGACTATGTCGGCTCTGGTCTGTGGGGGCAGGAGAGGTAGCAGCTTTCGGAGTCCTCTCAGTAGAGCAAAGCAGCAGCTAACCTGCTTGTTGACATTAGTTTCTAGGTTCAGTTTGTTGTTAATTGTGACTCCAAGATTTTTTACTGAGTTCACTGGGTTGGGCGAGTCCCCCAACAGCTGAGGCCAAAAGTCTAGAGGTAAACTTGTGGGGATTTTTCCTACTGTACAGTGCAGTATTTCAGTTTTCTCAATGTTGAATTGTAGTGAATTCTGGTTGAGCCAGAGTGACATTTCCAACATACAGGTGTGGAAAGTTCCCAGTGAGTTTGCATGGGCTCCATCAAGCGAGATTATCAGCTGAGTGTCATCTGCGTAATTTGTCACGCTGATGCCATGGCTTTTGATAATCCGCATCAGGGGTTGCATATAAATATTAAAAAGTATGGGGCTAATAGCAGACCCCTGTGGGACCCCATGCGGGACTTTGATGAACTCTGATTGGTATGGAGGGATAGCTACTGCCTGCCATCTGTCCGTCAGATAGGAGCGAAACCAGTCGAGCGCAACACCTCCGACTCCGATGTTCTTTAATCTTTCTATCAGGATGCCGTGGTTCACCGTATCGAAAGCGGCGGACAGGTCAAGCAGAATCAGGATTGCTGATTCTCCCCTGTCCGCCCTCATTCGTAGGTCATCCATGACTGTCAGCAGAGCTGACTCCGTTCCATGAACTGGTCTGAAACCGAACTGCTCCTCTTCCAGAATGTTGTTGGTTTCTAGGAAGAGGGCTAGGGATCTACTGACCCATCTCTCTATGATCTTTATTGGATATGGTAAAAGGGATATCGGTCGGTAGCTCTTTTTGCAGTTTGGGTCCAGATTTGTTTTTTTTAGTAGCGGAGTGACAAACGCCAGTTTCCAGTTTTTTGGTACGGAGCCTGTGCAAAGAGACTGATTACAGAGAAGATGCAGCGCTGGAAGAATGTCATCTTCGAATTTCTTGGCTATTCTATGGGGGAGAGGATCTACAGGGGAGCCTGAAGACGTATCAAGAGCTGTTTTTAGAAATTCTTGTTCTGAAGGGGCCACAAGGTTTTCCATAATGACGTTTGAGGGGGGGTTTCTAACATTTTCCACCTTCCTCTCTTTGTTCACTTGATTGCTGTTGTCCTGCATTGTGGAGATAGGTTTGCTATTCATTTCCTCTACGATTTTGCTGATCTTTTCTTGAAAGAACACTGCTAGGCCATCACAGAGTTCTTGTGAGGGCCTGATTTGGCTATCATCACAGGCAGGATGGGAAAGCTCTCTAATGAGCCTGAAGGTGTCGCGGGATTTATTGGAGCTTTTGAGGATTACGTCTGCGAAATGGCTTGTTTTGGCTAAAATTATTTCCTTCTTATATTGTGCAATGGTGAGTCTCCATTGCACTTTCTCCTGGTCTGAATAATTTTTCCTCCAGAGTTTCTCCGCCTTTTTGCAGGTATTTTTCAGTACTTTCAGTTTGTCCGTGTACCGGGGTGCGGAGGGTTTTCCCCTTTTCTTGATTGTCTTCAGTGGAATTATGGCGTCGAGTTTCTTGGTGATCTCATTACAAAAAGAGAGGTAGTTTGTAGTAATGTCATTCTCTATTTTGAATGAGGTCCCAACCTGGCGGAGATCGAGTTTTCCTTCCTCTTTCCTCTTCATCAGGTTCTTTCAGTCACGACCTATAAAGGTTTTGGTCTGTGACCTCATGGATCCTGTGTGGGTCGGGATGTGGGTGTGAAATCTGAGGAGATGATGATCTGTCCAGCCTACTGGAAGAATAGTGTCTAAGGTCAGTAGGTCTTCTGCTGCAAATATTAAATCTAGTGTGTTTCCAAGTATGTGTGTGGGAGTATTTATCCACTGTTTCAGCCCTAGATTGTGGCAGGATTGAGTGATATTGTACAAGGCTGTGCGTAATTGGTCATTGTCCTATATATTAAAATCGCCCAATATCAGCAACCTGCTGTGAGAGATTGAAATATTATTCATGATCGTGATCAGTTCCTGCTGTTGTAAGGCATTGAAATGCCCCGGTGACCTATAGCATATTAAGGCTGTGAGGCAATATTCAGAGTCAAGTTTTATGGAAATCCCAAGGATTTCAACACAGGAAACGGTATCAATGTCCAAGGTAGTGATGTTTAGTTCCTCCTTGAAGATGATCCCCAGGCCTCCTCCTCGTCCTGTATGTCTGGGTTTATGAATGATCTTATAGCCTTCTGGGCAAGCTGGGTCTAGCTCTGATTCTGTTCCTTCGGCCATCCATGTCTCGGTTAGGAACAGGATGTCTAGGTTATTGGCCTCGATCAGAAGCTGTATTTCGGTAGTATGTTTCGGAAGGGATCGGACATTTAAAAGTCCATTGATTAGTTTTCCCTTGGTGCTAGGCTTGGTTCCTGCTTGGGCTGGTAGGGAATAGGTCTTGATTTTGTCAGAAGTTGGTATAGGCTTCAGAATAGATTTGGGGAGGAGGGGATTAATGTATGGTAACCGTTCTTGGCAGTTGGAGCATACATTTTCGCCCATATGTACTATGCAGGGGGCTAGGCGTGGGCAATCAGTTTTGTCTGCCCGTGGGTTCAGTAGCATGAGTGTATCCCTACTGTATCTGAGCACGTCGAGGGGAGATGTAAGATGGAAAGGGGGGGTGCCCTAGGCCCGGCCTCGGTGCAGACGAGCGCAGACGAGCTTGCCTTAAGCGCGCCTTCGGCGCGCAATCGTCGCGCCCGCTGCGCTCGTCCGCTGCGCTTCTGGTAGGGACACATGCTTTGTAGCAATGTGGGATGGAAAAAAGGGGGCGTGGCTACGAAAGTGGGCGTGTCTCTGGCGACCGGCCAATCCCGTCGGTGCAGCTGGGAGTCCCTGCCTACGTCAGCAAGCAATCTGCTGGTCAGGGAAAGTGGAACATAAGCGGCGCTTTAAAACAAGATGATTTTAGCTATTCAGTGCAGTTTAAAACAATCAGTTCCCTGCTCCCGGCTGTGCCTCAAGAGCTTTAACTAAACAAACGCTGCGCTCGTGATCAGCGCGCGTTATGAACAAAAGGGGGCGTGGCTACGAAAGTGGGCGTGTCTCTGGCGACCGGCCAATCCCGTCGGTGCAGCTGGGAGTCCCTGCCTACGTCAGCAAGCAATCTGCTGGTCAGGGAAAGTGGAACATAAGCGGCACTTTAAAACAAGGTGATTTTAGCTATTCAGTGCAGTTTAAAACAATCAGTTCCCTGCTCCCGGCTGTGCCTCAAGAGCTTTAACTAAACAAACGCTACGCTCGTGATCAGCGCGCGTTATGAACAAAAGGGAGCGTGGCTACGAAAGTGGGCGTGTCTCTGGCGACCGGCCAATCCCGTCGGTGCAGCTGGGAGTCCCTGCCTACGTCAGCAAGCAATCTGCTGGTCAGGGAAAGTGGAACATAAGCGGCGCTTTAAAACAAGGTGATTTTAGCTATTCAGTGCAGTTTAAAACAATCAGTTCCCTGCTCCCGGCTGTGCCTCAAGAGCTTTAACTAGCATGGTGGCTGATGAAAAACATTACAAAATGGAATTATTATGTATCCCTTGTATTTTTTTCTAATGCACTAGTGTTATTTGTTTGTGAAAATGATGACAGAAGTGTTAAAAATATGGTTAAAAAATGTTGTACCTTCAGGTGAATAGATTAACAGCATCATTTTAGAATTTGGCAAATCGGTACCCCACCACAAATGTGGTTAAGTCACATGCTCTGCCAGATTAGTGGTTCCCGTTCCCCTGCCTCATTTAGAGTCACAGAAAACACCATGGGCCATATGTAAAAGGAAGGGGCGGAGTGAGGCGTTAACCGCCATGGCTTCAGAAATGCAAGGCTGCACCATGGATATGGTGCAGCCTTGCGTTTTCCCCTGCACTGTCGCTACACTTAGCAGTGTAGCACCAACGCAGGCACCCGTGCACTATAGTGCAAGGGTGTCTGCGTGAAGGGGAAGATTGTTTATGTGCAGGAAGGTGCCCCTTCTGACCTAGACACAGCTTTAGCTGTCGTGCCTGTTTCGTGTAAAAAAGAAAAATACATGTATACATGCATAGAGGGTCTATAGATGAGTCCTGCTCATGCATTTAGCTGTTCAACTGTCATCCACATTTTCTTTCCTCTTACCATATACAATGTGGCAGTGGGTCAGTCCACTTCAGCCATTGGCTTTCTTTTGCCAAGAGTAGCTTTTTTGTCTGATCATGTGTGCACCTCTGCCCAAAAAGAAGCGCATTTCAGAGCCAGGACTTGTGGGACAATACATTTCCTTAAAAATTCTTTTTTTCTGCATTATTTATCCTTTTTATTTCATATTTGTTTTTTTATATTTTTAACTACATCTTGCAGCTACCAAATTCAAAGCCAATATAGTACATTTTCTTTGCACCAATAAGAATCATAATTTGTTGTGATGTACATTAAAATTAAAAGAAAACCATATATGATATTATTTATTATTTTATCATTTACAATTGTTATTGCAAGCATATTGCAGCCATGTTTCTATGTTTTTTCTTCTTTATATTTTTGTACCATATGCTTACAATGAAATATAAAAACTGTATGACACCTGCTTGCCAAGGTGAGATCTTTTGACTGTGACAATGCTTTTTTACAACTTGCCAGAGGCTATATTATGCACATCAATCTAACGTATGTGTATTTCGACTTATATTGGTGAGCTTTTTCATTTTCCATGCATGATTAACATCAACTCTTTTTTTCTAGAGCTGGGGCATTCCAAAATATCTTTCATGTAAAAATATGTATTCTTCATGAGACTGTTCCTTCTTCTTAGGTTATCCATTGCTCATGAAGAGACTTAACCCGTCCAATCAAATATAGTCTGGATATGTACATATAAGTAGTATACAGAGGTAGTCCAACTCCATCCTTTTGAATATGGTCTGAGTATCTGGCAACATCAAGCACAGTGGCTGGCTTGGGCCTGGTCTAAGGGGAGTGTGCATGGGTTACCTAGGGACCCTTATGCACTTCTGCACACTAACATGGATTTTAATAAGACCCAACAGTGCTCCTCAGTCAAAGAAGTAGACCAGCAACATTGCAAGTCTAATTCGGGACAATATGCATCCTTTTTCTTCTAGCTTCATAATAACAAACTGGAATTCACAGCTTGTTGGTTAAGGATCTGGAATATGTTTGAAAGAGCACGCTCAATAAAGATGTGTTCCCACCTGTATGACAAGGTAAATTCTGCCAGCTGCCAAAGGTTCCCACTCTCGTCTGTGGCAGAAGCTAATACAGTTGAGTTGGGCATTTCATAAGGGGGCAATGGTGCAGCAAAATGGTAACCATTTGCACAATTCAATGGTTACCATTATGTATTTAGCATTTGACCCAAAGGCCTTCAATCAAGTGTGATGAAGGAGGCACTGTCTTTGCTTGTTTAGCCACAGCTGGTCTACAATATTTAGTAAGTTGTGCTAAGTCGTGATTTTTTCTTACCCAGAGTGCACCTTCTTCAGCAAAAGATACTTGTGAAGTATCTGCTGTTCCCAGGAGGACTAGTGGGTAATAGTTGCATTTTATGAAGTCAGACCCCCAGGAGTATGGCTTGTCCTCAGATAGTGCAAACAAAATGTCCCTGACATGCCGAGAACTATTGTTAGGCACATGGGGCATTCTAACAAAGTTCAAGTATAGCGCTGCTATGGTGTGCACCACTGAGCTATACTGCACCAGGGGCGTCATGACCCCCCCCCCTCCCGCCCCCCTGCTTTAGTAGCTAAAGCGGGGATGGTGTTCTATTATTTAGGCCTCTTCTGTCTGCAATTCGGCAGACAAAAGCTCCTCATTAATGGAAAAACGTGACTGGGTAAATAGGGTGGGAAAGAACCAAGGAATATTGGCAGGGAGGGTGAAAAGAAGGTTGGGTGGATGAATTAGAATGTGAATGAGTGAGTAAAAGGATACGTGAATGATAGGTTAGTGGATAGACAGGTGGAAGGATGACAAAGTTAAGGAATGGGTAAATGGAGGAGTGAGTGAATGGATTGGTGGATTGAGAGGTGAAAGGATGACAGAGTAAAGCGATGAATGGATGGATGGATGGATGGATGGGGAGATGGCTGGATGGATGGATAGATGGATGGGTGAGCGAATGGATAGTTGGATGAACAGGTGAACGAATGACAGTGTAAAGGGATGGATGGATAGGTGGATGGACAAGAGAAAGGATGGCAGAGTGTATGGATGGATGGATTAGTGCTGAAAAGATGAGTAAATGGTTGGCAGAGTGGCTGGATGGATGATAAATGGATAGCAGAGTGGAAGGGTGAGCGCATGGATAGTTGGATGAACAGGTGAAAGGATGATAGAGTGAAGGAATGGATGGCCAGATGAAAGGATGGCAAAGTAAAAGAATGGTTGAATGGACGAGTAAGTGAATGGATAGGTGGATGGAGAGGTGAAAGGATGGCAGAGCAAAACGAAGGATGGATGGTTGAATGGATGGATGGCGAGATGGCTGAATGGATGAATAGATGGATATATGAGCGAATGGATAGTTGGATGAACAGGTGAAAGGATGACAGTGTAAAAGGATGGATGGATAGGTGGATCGACAAGAGAAAGGATGGCAGAGTGGAGGGATGGATGGATTAGTGCTGAAAAGATGAGTGGATGGCAGAGTGGCTGGATGAATGATGGATGGATAGCAGAATGGATGGATGACTGGGTGGTAGAGTGGATGGATGGCTGGATGGCAGAGTGGATGGATAAATGGCAGCTTTGATGAATGGATGGATGGCAGAGTGGAATGATAAAGGTTGGATGATTGGATGGACAAATGGATGGCTGAGTGGATGGATGGATGGCAGAGTGGATGAGCGGATGGCAGAGTGAATGGATGGATGGCAGTATGGGTGGATGGATGGATTGTAGAGTGGATTGATGGGTGGCAGAGTGGATGGATGGTTGGATGGATGGAGGGAAGAATGGGTGGATGGATGGATGGCAGAGTGTAGGGATGGATGGACTTTGGAGTGTCAAAATAGATAGATCACTGAGTGGGTGGATGAATCGATGGATGGATGAATGGATGGCAGATTGGGTAGATGGATGGCAGAGTGAATGAAAAGATGAGTGGCAGAGTGGTTTGATATATGGCAGAGTGGATGGATATCAGATTGAATAGAATAATGGCGGGTGTCATATTGAATGACTGGATAGACTGGACGGGTGGATGGATGGATGAATGGAGGAATGGGGAAAGATTGAAAGATGAATGCAAGAATTAATGGATGACAGAATGTAATGGTGAAATAGTGGATATCAGCAGGTGGCTGGAAACCGTGAAAGACTGAATGGATAGATGCATGAATGAAAGTGGCAAGGAAGACGTTCTAGAAAGGGTTCGGTTCACTTGCTTTGCTTGCTTGGTGGCATCAGTGCTTCAGTTCAAAGTGGGGGCTATTTACATTTTCTGGCTACTTCTTGTTCTTCACTATGGAGCAATGGTCATAGGCAGGAAAAAAAATGGGTGGACATGCCCTCAAATGGTTCTTCCTAAGTAAGGCACGACTTCCAATTCTATGTCAGTCGGTGTGTGCAGAGTTAACATTCTTTTTCAATGGACACTATATGAGAGCAATTCCCTTACTCCAAAGTTCCTTCATTGAATATGCCCCTCCACCACTTGTGCACATCCTGCTGAATCTCAGCTTTAATGGCGTATTGCCCATGAAAACCACATGCTCATTGTTTGTGCCCTCCAACCATTACTATTTAATTGGCAACTACCCCATTACTATAGTGTACTATTGCAGTGTGCAATCCATGAATTTGCCTAATTATTCATCTCTAGTATTCCTAAATATTCTACAATTACCCACTTTATTTGATGTGAAACCCCCATGTTGGCTCCAGCACCTTTCCCATCTCTGAGACTGGTGCACAGCTACTGAAGTGAGCAGTTGCTGTATTACACCCTCTTTAGAATGCACAGGGCACTGAATTGCTTTGGTTGGATAATAGACATTAGTTTTACCCAACTCAGACAAAAACAGTCTTTCATTCCTTGTAAAGTATTATTTCTAGTAGCCGAGGCAGGCTTAAGTGTTACACATGAAATCCAATGGCTTGGCAGACAATGCTTGAACTGGAATCACTGATGAGAAAGGGGCTGATGTAACTAATATTTATTTTCCCAACTTAGTTGTGCGCATTTAATCATACTCATACGCTTGAAAGGAATAGTCAGCACTCTTCAAAGAGTTGTTGAACTCAATGAGATGTCTTGCAGGGGGGGAATGAACGCTGCCATAAAGTCTGAGGGTTCCAAATAGCCTCATGTCAAGTGTACCACATCAACTTGCAGTCTATGCACAGTACTATTCGTTAAGCAGCAAGTATAGGTGACGGGTAACTTGCATTAGATTGAAGAAGTTGGTAAGTACAGCATGCCCGGTGACCTAGGTTGGCAGACGGAATTAGGAAAATAGTTTATTCTCAGAACAGAAGCATGAAAACCTTAGTCAATCCTATTCAGTCGGTGTTCAGCCCAGTGACTGGCTGTGTACTCCAACTGATTGCATGGTGTTTTCACTCATTGTGGGCTATCTAGCCAACAATGTCTTACATTGTAGTCAAGTGCTGTTGGGTAAGAGTCCAAGATGAACTAATGGTACTGCAGACAATTATGGTGCACTTGGCTGTTACAGCATGCACAGAAGCTGTATTCGTATAACAGAAATTACCACCACCCAACTAATGAGGTCATGTTTATTTCGGTTCTGGATTCATTGGTATTGTGACAGATTTATTACAATTTAGAGTTGGAAGACTGTAGGAAATGGTGTTATTTGTTGAAGGGAGTGATGACCCACGTCAAAAAATAATCACAGGGTGACACACACATGTCAATAAATAAACCTGCGCTTTACTCTCTGATTGCCAAACACAAAGCAGTTAGGCTTAACATAGAGGAAATGTGTGAAACACATTTTTGCTACACTTAAGCAGTAACAAGTGAAAACCCAACATAAGAACAATCCCAAATCAAACTAGATAGAGTACATTTAATAAATACAATTGCACCAAACGACAAATAAATCCAATCAGAGGGAACTGACATATGAGTTTTAGAAATGTTAAGGTAAAAGTAGCGCCAAGAGGCATGGACCTCAAACTGTAAGTATCTGGTTATGCTAGACTGGGACAAGGTCACATGTTGAGGGCCAGCCACGATGCAATGTGGACCAGATACAGGACTTAGCCTATTCTGCTAGGGGTTATTCCTTCTGACTCTGGTGTGGGTTTTTTTGTGGCGTTGCTTCACAGAGCTCTGCAATGCGCAGTGTTGGTTTCAGTGAATCTTTCAGTCACGAGCTGCACAGTGTGGCTCTGCAGGGCTCTGCATCGCTGAACGTTGGTCTGCAGGGGCTGCCTGGGTCTGCAGGGTTTGATATTGCTCTGTGTTGGATCTTTTGAAGTTTTCAGTATGATCTGTGCAGCGTTGCTCTGCAGGGTTCAGTGTCATTTGATGTCAGATCAGGTGAGGTCCTTGTTTAGAAGCTGTACAGCTCTGTGAGGCTCTATGTTGCCCCAGCCAAGTGATCAGGACCTTGAGGACAGCACTTGGAGGTCAGGACCCACTGAAGGCTTTTCTCCCAAGACACCACTAGACAGCCAATAATCTGAAGTTGGACCCGCTTGGAGCTTTTTGCTACTTGAAAGACTTCCACAGACACTTGCAGCATGGATATCAAGCTTAGGGCTGACCTGCCTTGGGAGGTTTATGAGCTCCAAAAAAGAGACTAAGGGCCTTATTAAGAGTTTGGTGAATCGGACACTGCATCACAAATGTGGTGGCTATCGTGTCTGCCATATTGCAAGTGCATTATAGCCTAAGGGTAAATAAGTATCAGTGACACAATATTGTGGTAAACAATATTGTTGACATAATATTGTCTCAGAAATATTGTTTACTATAATGCTGTGCTCCTTTTCTTATAGCTGCAAGGGTACACATATTGGTGAGGAGCCCGTCAAATACAGAAAACACTCTCTAGGCAAGAGATGCACCTTCCATTGCAAATAATCCAAAAGGCTTAAATCAGTTCAATACAGCATAGTTTATTGCCCTGCAATAATAAAGCAAACAAACATCCAACGTATTTTGGCATTACACATGCTGTCGACCAACTGTCATCTGTTACATATACAAGTATACAGACTGATTCAAGCCATTAAGTTACATACAGACAAACAATATTTCTTTGATTTCATTTTGGGCTTCCTGATGTAGGTATTGGTTTATTGGGACAAATGGAAGGCTAGCCCACTGGGGCAATATAATATATGGCCAACCCACTAGTGCAACAAACCTTGATGGGGCAAAGTATATGCAGGGAGTCCCCACTCACTCCGGACTCTGTCTGAAGCTCTTAGGCCAGGGACCTGCCAGTGCTGAAGGGGGCCCAAAGAGCTCAGGAGCCCCCTCTGCACCGCAGGGGCTGTTGGGGCTTCTGTTAACCCACTGGCTCAATTTATGTACAAGTTTATTGCAGCTCATATTGAATGCTATATCATACACTGACCATCCTGCGCATCACACCTTTCATTTATATATTTAATTGTTCAAGTTTTATATGACACTCCACATGTTCTTTCTGAATCCTGTCATTACTTGAATCACACTTGGGTTTATACTTATGCCTGCTACCTCCCAAAATAATTCCGTGATGACTTGTTGCAGGATTTTTTGGGACATTTCTAGCCATACCCTATGGAGAAAGTAAAATAATTGTTTTTTACTGCACACACTTTACCCATTGTTACAAGATTGGATATATTGCCCCCACCATGCCCAGTTTTCTCATCAACAATTTCACTGCAAATGTTGCAGTGATATTATCAATGATGTCATAGAAGATGTCATGAGTGATGTAATATGTGGGGTAATTAGCAGTGCATGGTGAGGGCATGATTTTAAGTTACCTTAGGGCATGAGGTATAGTTACTTGAGATAACTATAACTCTTACTGGCTAATTTCTATGGTTTTGTGTATGTAAAATCTGAACCTAACCAAAACGTCCCTGTAACCCTTGTTTGTGATTTTTTGTGATTTTTGATGCTATTTCCTAAAAATAGAGTCCCTGCAACCTGTGTGTGAGTGGGGGTGTAAGTGGGGGTGTGAGTATATGGTAGGTGTGTTACGTGGGACTGGCTGTGTGGGTCTGGGAGTGGCTGTGTGGGTGGCTATGTGTGGGGTGTGAGTGGGTGTGTGAGTGGCTCTATGGGTGTATGTGTCCCTTTGTGAGTGGGTGTGTAAGTGGTACTCTGGGTCTCTAAATGGGTATGTGAGTGGCTGTATGGGTGAGAAAGTGGTTGTGTGAGTGCTTTTCCCGGTCCCTGAGTTATTGTCTGAGTGGCTATATGGGTCTCTGAGTGGGTGTGTGGGTGGCTGTACAGGTGTGTGAGTGGGTGTGTGAGTGGTTGCATGGGAGTGTGTGTGTGGGGGGGTGAGTGCCTGTGTGGGTCTGTGAGTGGGTGTGTGAGTGGTCCTTTGTGTTTTTGAGTGGGTGTGTGAGTGGCTGCATAGGTTTGTGAGTGGGTGTGCTAGTGGTGTTCTGGATCTGTGTGGGTATGTTAGTGGCAGTATGAATATGTAAGTGAGCTTGTGAGTGAGTGTGTTAATGGGTCTGTGAGTGGGTATATTTTTTAAAAATTGTAGTCTGGATCCGGGGATCCATTGCAGATTCACACATAGGGCCGCACAGAGCACAGCGGTGTATCCTCGTGTGTCCCCCAAAACATTTTTGGACAATGTCTTACCCAGGACAGGTGACTCACAGACCCCTCTATCCTGACCCCTTATATCCCATTTACACTTTATCACCACACCCCGAGAAACGTGAACCAATTGACAAAGTGGCAGCCCTAACTTTTTCCTCAGGTTATGGCCAGCCAATCATTGCATTGCTGTTGGTGCTTAGATCTGTGGATCCACTTTGGTGGATTTGCTGTGGATCTGCATCTCCAGATATACATAAATCTTTTTTTCTTTAATAATTTCAAAACTGTTGAACAGTTTTACACCAAGGGCCACATATACAACAGTTTTAACAGTCACAAATGGAGATCCGACCCGTTTGTGACCACTAAAAAGTGTTTTAGCATGTATCAACCCTATTTTGTGAGTCAGTAAACTGTAATCAGCTCACAAAATAATATTTGCGAGTCGCAATTAAGAAGGGGCATGTCAAGGGTGTCCCTTTCAAATACCGATTCACAGGGGTATGTACGATTGTTATGTGGGCGGAATGCAGTCGCAAAACAATTGCAGTTTGCCACCTACTTCAAGTAGTTCGTAAGCCACTCGCAAAAGAGAAGGGGTCCCCAGGGGACCCCTTTCCATTTGTGATTGGCAGCAATCTTTTTTTTAAGAGCATGCAGTGGTCTGTAGAAAAGTTTCATTTTTGTTTTTTGAAATGCATTCAGTTTTCTTTTAAGGAAAATGGGCTGCATTTCAACAAAAAAATCCTTTATTTAAAAATGCAAACACAGACATGGGGGTCTTCTGTCCCCAGCAGGCCACCATCCCTGTGTTATTTCCCATTCCTATGAATTGCATATTGCGACCTGCCTCATGAATATTGGTGAGGCAGGTCATTTGTGACACCATTGGGAATCGCAAAATGTGTCGGAGAAACATTATTACAGTTCCTAATTTGCGAGTCGCTAGAATTAGAAAATCTACCCGCATTACAAAAAAGCCCTCTTTCTGGACCAAGATCTAGCTTTCTGCCAAATCTCGTGTAATTACATTCAGAGGTTCAGACTGTTGTCATGCTAAAATACCTATGGGAAATTGCAAGGGGGAAAATCCTTTTGGGACCCCCCCTTTTTCTATGCCACCCCGCTTGGCAAACTTTCCAGACAGCAGCTGAAGTGAGTGTCAAATTACTACTAATATATATATATATATATATATATATATTCAAACACAAATGTTCCAATATTGATGGCACTCCACTCGGGGATAGTTTTGCAAGATTATTTATTTCAACAATTGAGATCGCCTACGCGTTTCGAACTTCAGCGTTCTTGATCACGGCATTGTTTTAAGAGCTCCCCCTGCGACAAGGCAAAGTGTGTGAGAATATATATATATATATATATATATATTCCTTGAATCCTCTCGCCTCCTTGTGTTCTCTTGGCTGAAGTCACGGCACAGCAAACAGGTAAGTTCTTTTTTCAAATTATTTCAACACACCATGTGCAGAGTTACGTGCAAAAAATCGGACGGCCTACGCGTTTCGGCTACTCCTAGCCTTCCACTGGACCATAGAGTCTGTGTTGTCTAGACCATTTTTAAAGTGCATAGTGCAGATACCATTTTCTATTTCTACTACTCCTCTAGACAATCAACCTTGTTCTCAGTTTATGGCCAAAAGAGGGTCGCCATTGTTTCAAAATAATTTTACTTGAATTAAAATCAACTTAATCTTAATTAAACATCACAGTAAAGTACAAGTGAGTGTTAAATAATTCAGGTAATTGCAATTCATTCCCTGCGGCATAGCATTATCTCTGAAACGGTTTATCTCAATCACAGTAAAGTACTAGAAATCAACAAAATCAAACTTGTCATATTTTCTTTTCCTTCAGATTGGATTAGTGTCTTAGAGAGTCTCAATTTTCTACAACTATATACATTATATACAGTTTTATGTTGTAACAGTAGTCCATATTTGACGCACTTGCTTTTTCATTGTCCAATTCTTTATATCTTGTGAAGTACTCTATTCCTATTTTAAATTGATTTTTATGCGTCAATGCACTCCTATGTGAGATCTACTCATTTTCACATCCAATTTATATAGCCTCACAGTTGAATTTGCTCATATTTTCTTCGGAGATATTATGCCGCTTGCCCATTTTTTCATTTGATTCAAGTCTAAAGAGCGGCCCTACCACTACTCATCATGATATTTACACCTATATACAAAAAAGCCAATCGGAATTGGAGTTCAGAAGCTCGCCCGGATTTGTTCTTTTCATCGTCTATTTACAGATGTACAAATAGTTCAGCGTCTTGATTATGTCCATACGGATACTCAGTCCCCATCCCCAAAATCATTCTGGACACTAGTTTCCTTAATTGCATAGTGTGATCCCCTCCAACTCTCTCTGAGGGTTTGCTGATCTTAATCCCTGAGTATTTCAGTAAATTGGGGTTACTGTGAAGGAATTCCTCAAAGTGTTTAGCCATGGGGTAATTGGGGTCCTTGTTCTTGATCGCACGTAGATGTTGGAGTATCCTCAATTTTAGTTTGTTTATGGTGCTCCCTATGTAGGATTTCCCACATGGGCACAAAAGTCTGTATACCACATATTTTGATTCGCATGTTATGTGATCCCTGATTTTTTCGGATCGTCCATTCTGTAATTTGTAGTCTGTAATATTTACACCATGTTCACAGGCCTTACACTTGGAACACTTCCAAAAGCCAGGTGTGGTTAACCATGAGATCTTCATCGGTTGCCTGATTTGCAGATGACTCTGAGTGAGGATATCCCGTAAGGAAGATGTCTTTCTATAGGTGACACTTGGAGACGGTGTTAGATTTTCCTTCAGGGTTTCATCTAACAGTAGGATGTTCCAATTTCTCTTTAGCGCCCCTTTGAGCTCATCACTCTGATTGTTAAAATCCATGATTAAGCGAGTTATGCTATTTGTCTCTCCTGGAACAACGTTCATCTCATTTGTTTTGCCAGTTGCTGGTACTAGGAGGTCCGTTCTCTTTTTCACATTCATTCTGGATTTTGCTGTTTCGATCACTTCTATCGGGTAGCCCCTTTCCTGGAATCGATCGCTCATTCTTTCAACTTCTTGTTCTAGGTCCTCTGGTTAAGAGCAGTTTCTTTTCACTCTTAACATCTGGCCATAAGGTATACTCCACTTTAACTTCGCTGGATGCCCGCTGTTCGCATGAAGTATGCTGTTACACGAGGTAGGTTTCCTGTGTATCTTGGTACATAGGCGGTTGTTCTTCACAAAAACTTCTACGTCCAGGAACACGAGGCTGGTTTCACTTATAGCTGATGTAAAGTGGAGATTGTAGTTGTTGTCTTCCAGTGAATCAATAACATTTTGAAGTTCTTTATTCCCGTCCCATACGACAAACAAGTCATCTATGAAACGACACCAGGTTACAATTTTTGAGTGTTTTTATTTCTCGAGTTCAATGACCTCATTCTCCCAGATGGCCATCAGGAGGTTCGCATATGTTGGCGCAAAATATGTCCCCATTGCGGTCCCCTGCTTCTGCAGGTACAGGTTGCCCAAGAAAAGAATGACGTTGTGCGTCAGGCAATAAGTTAGCATGTCAATCAACATTACAGAGTGTTCTAGATGACTCACAGATCGTGCCCCCAAGACCTTTTTGATAGCACTAATTCCATCCTCATGACGTATCGAGGTGTACAGGGATGATACGTCGATTGTTGCCATCAGGTAGCTTGTTTTCCATTCAATCCCTGACATCTTATTCAAGAAGTCCATTGTATCTCTTAGATACGAAGGTAATGAGATTACATAATTCATTAGGAATATATCAATGAATCTTAAGGTTGTTTCCAACAGTGATCCTATGGAGTTCACTATTGGTCTACCAGGTGGTCTCTTCATTGCCTTATGCACTTTTGGTAAGAAGTAGATGGTGGCTGTAATGGGGTTATCCGTTTTCAAATAAGAATACTCATCAACATCAATCAAGCCTTTGTCTTTCCAACCCAATAGTAGAGCATGATATTCCTCTGTCCATTCTTCCATGGGGTTGTTCTTTAGTTGTTCATAGTGATCCTGATTTTTCAATTGCCGTTCTGCTTCAGTGATGTAGTCCGTGAAATTTTGCACCACAATATTTCCCCCCTTATCCGAGGATTTTATTATTATGTTCGGATCATTTTTAAGTTCTGACATCGCCTGATATTCTTTTGACGAGAGATTGTGTAGTCTTCCATTTCCCACCTTATTTTTGTCGTTGATGGGTTTTCCTGAGATCCTTGTTATTTCTTCCATCATTATCTCTTGGAATAGGTCGACCTTATTCCCTGTTGGTAGTTGCGGGCAGAACCGTGATTGTCTTTTCAGTCCACTTTCCCCTCCACTGTTCGTGGGTATTCCAGACTTGTTACAAAATTCAATGTCAGATTGAAATTAATTTTCACCTTCTTCTCTCATTGAGAGTATGCTCTCTTCAATTGATGTCATTGCCCTCATACTTTTGAGCAATAGAGGACAGGTTCCTATTTTCCACTGGATGGTCTTGCTTCCCATGTTTTTTTTCAGAGAAGTATTTCTTCAATTTGACTTTCCGACAAAATTTGTAAAGGTCAATACGTGCGTTTGATACATCCATATTCTTGTTTGGGCAATAGGATAATCCCCTATTTATATATATATATTAGTAGTCTATGAATATTAAATATGCTATTTCCACTCCAGTCTAAGCAACAGTAGGGAAAGGGTTGGATTTTGAAGGAGTGAACTTCACTATTCCCACTCCAATCTACACAGCATTAGGGAAGTGTTGGACTTAGGAGAGGTTAAATTTACTCTTCCCCTTCTAAACAACACAACAGTAGGTAAAGCATTGGATTTCAGAGTGGTAACATTAACTGGTCACACTCAAGTTTGTGCAACAGTAAGGAAAGCATCGGATTGCGAAGGGGTAATATTTACTATTCCCACCCCAGTCAGCACAACAGTAGGAAAAGTAAAAGTCATTGCAGGGGTAACATTTACTATTCTCACTCCAGTCTCTGCAACAACAGGAGGGAAAGCGTTACATTTCGGAGGGGTGAAACTTACCAGTATGGAAAGTGTTGAACTGAGAAGACCTTAACTTTACTATTCTACTGCAATCTAATCATGAGTAGGGAGAATTCTTCACTTCAAACACATTACATATATGAGTAGCCCAATGAATGTAGAAAAAATATTAAACTCAAAATAAAAGAAATAAAAATTAACATACAAAATGTATATATGTGTTTAAAAAACTAAAAACTATGACTCAATTTACACAATTACTGTTCAATAAAAATAATCATCAATAAATAAATAATTGCTGCTCAATTACTAGCCTACAAACCTAGCAGTCCACACCTAAAATATAACTAAAAACAATAACTATTCCATAACTTACATATTTACATAAAATTAAACAAATAATTAATAATTCATCATTAATTAGGAAATACTACATTAGCTTCCCACTCTAGACCTCTACAAACCCAGCAATCTGTAACTAAAATAAAATTTAATTAAAGAATTACTCTGCAATTTACATATTTAAAATGCAATCAAATAATTCATTTACAAATAATAATTAATAGTTAATTAATTATTACTTAATTACCTTTCTATCCTAACCCTTACAAACCCACCATCCTGCAACTAAAATATAATGAAATAAATCAATATTTTACATAATCAAAAATCAATTCAATAACGAATGATCAATTAATAATTAATTGTTAATTAATTATTACTTAACTGGTTTCTCACCCAATACCCCTAACACCCTAACTACCTACAACTAACATATGAACAAAATGTATCAGGATTACATACATTACATAATAAATATCCATCATAAAATTAAATTAAATATATTGAATAAGTCCTAATTATTTATTATCTAATTAACTATCTACCCTATCTCGCTAAGAGTCCAACAACCCATTATGACACTAATAATTACTATTACAAATTAAAAAGTATTCTAAATCACTTAAAATTGCAAGATGTTTTTTTAAAAACAACTAACAACATTTATATAAACAATAGTAAAATATAAAATGTATATGTATATATTAACTAACGGAGGCCGTAGAGACGACAAGAGGTTCAACGCAGACACTGACCGAAAGTTTTGGTCCACTCCTCTGCCGGACTACTCAATGGGGCTAATTTGGCAACAAGCCAACTAATGCTCTAAGAGGGAATCCCCCTCACACATGTAAAGCACCTCAGCGAGTGCTACACATTTTCAAAATGACACAATCACTTAAAATTAAGTAATCTGCACCTACACACTTTGGTCCTGAGGAAAGCCAGTTTTAATCATCAAGGCCTGGCTGAAACATATAGACCACACCTGGATATAGGAGACCCTAATTAGTACTCCTATAACACACAACAGCCTTTTTTTTAATGCTAACAGTGACCCAGTTATTAAAATATAATTTACCCTTGGGTACTGGGATCCCTGTATAGCTTTTAAACTTTCACCTTCACGTCACTACACTGCACACTCAGAAACATACCTGCTCCGCTGTATTCAGGCGTCGAAGCACACCCGGGACACACCTGGTGTCACTGGGTGGGCCCGATAATGAAGCATGCCACCAACCAGGTTGGTGGGTGAGGGCTTCTTGAACAAACAAAAGGGTTTGTACCCTGTCGTACAGTCTTAAGTCTATGTAAATTCACAAATAGGCTAGTCCTTATTGATTTCACATATATTAACTAAAACACATTCCAATAATTAAAACATTGTATTTTGAATCATTACATTAGTGGAAACAATATTACGTACTGTGTATATAATATTCTTGGCAACAATATTTCTGCATCATGTTATTTATGTATCATGATATTTAATTTCTGATATTTCTGTCTCCTGACATTTTTAAATCAATATTTGTCCAAACATTGAAAAGAAGGTTCTTAGTCCCAACACAGAAATCTTGACATGGGAAAAGCACAAAAGTATACAACCAATGAGAGTGGTTGGACAGCTGCAAAATGAAAACATTTCTGCTCTGAGCTTTTTTTGCTAAAACCAGCATCTAGAACCGGACCTCAACCAATTACCTTATTGCATACAGCCTTCAACTTTGCCCCCTAGGGGACATCCACTTCTAAAAACTAGATTAAGCAAGAGTGGTCCAAACCCTGACCAGAATTTTCCGCTTGGTGTTTCCAACCACTGCTCCATAGTGGTAGGTCTGAAATCATAGCTTGGTCCTGGTCAACAGTCAGCAGTGACTTTTGATTGAGACCTTACATTTTTCTTGCACTTTATTGGTCTAAAGCATTTAAAACACTATTAAATGTATCCTGATGTGTATTTTTCTTTTGTGTTTGGTACAGGGGTTCACTCCAGGTGTATTTATTGAACTTGTGTGTTTGACCTGTCGAGAATTTGGAATTATTACAGAGGAAGTACTAACATCCTCCCCAAGTAATAACTCATTTTCTTACATACCACTTATCTTGTGCCTTATTTATATGTATAAAGAACAATTGATGGACAAAATGCAGAACAATGTCATACATTCACCCCAGTACAGAGATCTGGGCCTAAATCTGTCATTTTTTTGCTCCCCATGCTATTCCAGTTTGAACCCAGCGATATGCAAATCAGTCTTAACCCTGTGCTCAATGGGAACAGCCCAGCCTGAACTGAAAGGCCAAGTCCTCCCTGGACTAGAAACAAGCATCCTAGGACTGGTTTCGGGGTTTCACCCCTCATCAGTTGTGTGTCTTTTGCTTCCTCCGCCTAAGTGCGCTGGCTATGCCCAGACGTGGGTCCCTGGCTCTCTGTGCCACTGCATTCAAGCTATTATGGCTGATGAGGGGTGAATCCCCTAAAAAGGTCCTAGGGTGCTTGTTTTCGGTCCAGGGAGGACCTGTTATGTTATGTTCTGGTATTTTATTTTTTCTTACTGAGTGCACGGTTACACTGGGGTGTCCTGGTGCTAAGTACTGGTTACCTGGAAGGGTTGATAATGTGCTGCTGAGAAAGGAGCCATGTCTTCAAGCCCTTAAGGAAAGAAAGAAGGTCCGGGGCATTTCTAAGCTGAAAAGGGAGCTCGTTCCAATCTCTAGATGCACAAAGAATAAAGCTTCTACCTCCCCAATTGTTTTTTTTTAATGAGGCAACTTCCACTTGTGTAGCACCAGTTGATCGTAGCATCCTGCCTGGAACATACCATTGGAGTTCACGTCTGAGAAACTCAGGAACTGTTCCATTAACAGCCTTAAATGCAATACACAAAGCCTTAAAGTGTGTTCTTACCTTTACTGGGAGCCAGTGAAGTTTTTTCAGTTCTCTCTTGACAGAAACGAACTTCGGTGTTCCAGACAGCATTCTAGCCGCTGCGTTCTGGACTACTTGAAGTCTATTCAAATGTTGTTTTTGAACATTAAGGTATAAGCTACTACAATAGTCCAGACGCGACATTATAAAGGTTGTCACCACTGTCTTAAGATTGCTCTCACTAAGGAAGATCTTAATTTTCCTGATTATTCTGAGAACCATAAAGAAGGCTGAGGTTACCATACTTCCTTGGTCCCCCATAGTAAGTTTGTTATCCACCAGAATTCCCAGGTTTTTGGCTTTTCTTGAGGGTACTGGACAAAGACCAAGGTCCTCTGCCCCCCACTCCGGTGTCCACACCCGAGGATTATTGCCAAATCTTAGGACCTCGGTCTTGGAGGAGTTGAGTTTTAAACAATTGGAGGACATCTAGACCAAAATGGCGCTCATGCAGTCATGAAAGCGATCCCCGGCCTTCTTTTCAGCTCCCTCTGTCAGCGATAACACAATTTGTGTGTCATCTGCGTAAGAGTTGAGCTGGAAGCCAAAGGACCTAATGACTCCAGTCAATGGTGCCACATATATATGTTAAATAGGTTTGGGCTAAGAGACGAGCCCTGCGGCACCCCACAAGGGAGTGAGAAAGGTTCATCAATATTTTATGATGGACCATGTCAAAGGCCGCGGATAGGTCCAATAGACGGCCTCTATAATTTCCTCCGTGGATTTTAACGAAGGCAGCTCAGTACTATGATAGGCTCTGAACCACAATTGCGATGAGTCCAGAGAATTATTAAGATGGACAAAAGCACTGAGTTGGTTGTTCATTACCTTTACCAATATTTTAGCGGGAAAAGGAAGCCTAGAGATCGGTCTGTAGCTATTAGGATCTTTGGGGTCCAGAGTATGCTTCTTCAATAAAGGAAGAACAGATGCTTTATTCCACACATTAGGAAATACACCAGATGACAGAACGGCATTCAGCAAAGGGGTCAGTGCTGTTCCAATTGTTTCAGGGATTTGTTTAATGATCCGTACTGGGCAAGGGTCATTAGGAGCTCCTGATTTAATTGCATTCAGCACTTTGAGCGTATCTGACCTCTCCAAGGGTGTGAAATGGTCAAATGACAATGAGGAGCCGGACTCTTCCACTTCCTTCGTGGTGGAACTAATCTGATCCTTTATAGACATACTGGTGAATGAAGAAAATATGACCTGGCTTAACAGTTCAGGCTAGACTGTTCCCTTGAGGCACAGGGTCAAGACTGATTTGCATATGGCCAGGTCTAAACTGTGGTGGCATGGTGAGCAAAAGAATGATGGATTTAACCCAGATCTCTTGACTGGGGGTGAATGTATTAATTTGTTCTGCATTCCGTCCATCAATTGTGTCTTTTGCTTATTTATATGTATATCATATGTATGGCAAGTAAGATCGTAAGGGTGCTATGTTGCCACTCGGTGGCCTTTGGAGATGTGGTGTTTGTAGTTCATGCAACAAGAGCATGCAGTGGTAGGTTTCAGACACGGAGTTTACTACAATATGAATTCATAGCACAGCAAAATGCAAAAAGAAGTGTCATAAAAGTGATTAATATGACATTTTGCTAGCGTGGGTGCTTTTTAGGTCTCGCCTACGCAGCGCACATACGCTGATTAGGAGGACCTTTAGCCGTTGCTGTGCTGTTTTTGGAAGCACATACTCGTGCTTGTGGGGGCATTCACCTTGCGGAAGCGAGCAGCGGCGCTCATGCTAATTGGCTGGTGCTCGCTTCCGCAAGGCGGATGGTGCCATAAGCACAAGTGTGCTTAAAAACAGCTGCTGCTTCTAGTGCGATCACTTTCACGGCCGCTTTGCTTTCACACCGCGCAGCCAATGCTTGTTCTCTTTCTGATTCATTCTCTCTCCTGTAGTTTACCATTTCGGGCGCTCCATTCTTCTCAATTGCTTCTCCCCTCCCTCCTTTCATCGTCTCCACATCCCTCTTCTCTTTCCCGTTCAGTTTCTCTGACCACCCATTACTCCATCTCGCCTCCAGTTCCTGACATATCTCTTCCCTTCCCACTTTTCTCCATTTCCACACTCTGCCTCTCCCCCCTTATTTTTTTTTTAATTTCTTTTTATTGAATTTTCATAAAGAAAATTGCTCAAATACAAGTAACAGTTCAGACCATTACACTACCGCATTCATCATCCAAGTGTATTGAGTTAAAAAATAACAGAGATTCTTCCACCTTACATCTAGCACATACAGAACAAGCAAGACACGATCAGACAATACAATTAGACAGTTGGATTCGCATTTAAATAGTTTGTTAAATACTTCCAGTACTCTTTAGGACGGGATTGAACAGGCAATTCTTCTTCATACGTGTGTAGCGTATCTCGACAGTAAGACATGTCATATATCCATTATTTGAGGTTGGGTGCAGTCTTACTCTCCCAACACAAGGAGACCCGTCGTCTAGCAAGCAAGAGCACCACCACACAGAATTTGCGCTTCATAGCGTGTACATTCCACATTATCCCCAGTAAACAGGTGCGCATATTACAAACAATATCAGTCTCCACCATTTCTGCTAACATGGAGGTTACCGCCACCCAGTAATCCTGTACCCTTAAACAGTGCCATGCAAGGTGGACAAAGTCTGCCATATCAAAGCCGCAATGTTTGCAGCGCGCCTCCGGGCGGAGACCATTCTTATACAGTTTCACAGGCGTATAGCATGTTTGATGTAAATATTTAAAATGGAGAATCCGTAAATTGCCGTGGGGCGTTAACATTTGAGTGAGGGTACAAGCAGCCTGCCATTCCACCTCGGTAAGTGGGACATCAAGTACTGCATCCCTACTCTCCCGTGCCTTGTCTGTAGTGTAGGCAATTTCGCTCTGTGCCATAGTGTACAAGCGTGATACTAAATGCGTGGTGTTCGGTGAGGACAAAATGAGCTGTAAGGTATCTAACTGTGGTGGTTCAGTGGGATAGCTGGAGTATAACTTCCTAATCGCCCCATCGAGCCTATGATAGGTGAAGAAAAACATTTGTGTCTGATTTTTGATATACGATAAATCTTGCGTCGTTTTGAACTTCTCATTGTGATAGAGGTCTCCTAATGCGTCTATGCCAACCTGATGCAGTAAGTTCATACCAACCTCTTCATTTGTAACAGAAAGCTCAGGATGGTAATGTAGCGGTAGGGCTGGGGCATAGAGAGGTAACTTATTTTCTAGCTGTCCTAGTCCATGCGTTGCCTTGTTGGTGGTGTCAATCGTGTTAATATCTTTAGCATGCAGTGGAGGTCGGTGATGCGTGATAATAGCTGTGAAAGGTGTTGGTAAGGCATCCCCTTCTTCTATGGCAGTGTGCGTCAGGCACGGATTCTTGTGATACCAATAGGTGGCGTATTGTGCCTGAGCATAATAAAGATAAAATAGGAGAAAATCAGGCACGCACAAACCGCACCTGAAGTATGGTAAGGAAAGAGTTCGCAATTCAACACGTGCCTGTCTACCTGCCCAGATCAATTTGAGCACTACTGATGTTATAAGTTTGAATACTTCTCTGGGGGGGGGGGTCGGGATATTATTAAAAAGATAAAGTAGTTTGGGTAGAATGACCATTTTTACAATTGCAATTCGATCTGCTAGCCAGAGCGGTAACTGTATCCAGCAACTAATTTTATCATCCAATGAGTATAGCACTCTCCCATAGTGGGTTCTGATAACAATCTCCAGATCTTTATGATACCAGACACCGAGGTATTTTATGGGGTCCGTTTGCCATTCTAGGGGGAATTCCATGGTATGTGGGAGGGTGGTATCTGTCAGTGGAATAATAGAGGATTTCAACCAAATAATTTGGAGCCCAGAGTGCCTCCCGAATTTAATATACTCTCGCAACAATGGAGCTAAGTTTTGTTCGGGGTCACGTACATATAGTAACATATCATCTGCATACAGTGAGATATGTAAAGGCCTACTCGGGAACTGTAAGGCAGAGGATCGATGATTCTGTCGGACTTTACACGCTAGCGGCTCAAGGGCTAAGGCAAATAACAAAGGGGACAGAGGACACCCCTGCCTCGTCCCACACGCTATATTTATCGGGTCAGAGACAAAGCCGTTCACTCGAACTTCAGCCACCGGTCGCGTATACAATAATTGCACCAATTGAAGAAACACCAGAGGAAAACCCATCCTTCTAAGAACCGTCAATAGATATGACCATTCAATGGAATCGAAAGCCTTGGCGGCATCTCACATGACCGCCACTGCTTTAATGCTAGGTACCAAATAATGAGAAAGTACGAATAGTGTCCGGGTATTATGCGTGGTAGCCCCGGATGGAATAAAACCAGACTGGTCTGGGAGGACCAGGTTGGGCATAAGGGGTTCCAGTCTCGTTGCAAGCAGCTTGGCTAAAATTTTGGAGTCGACATTAATTAATGATAGAGGCCTGTATGAGTCACAGAGCTCAGGGTCTTTTGCAGATTTCAGGAGAGCTATCACCACTGCTTCCCGTAATGTTGGCGGGAGTATGTTCTTCTCAAAAGTATCCCCATACATCTCAACCAGGTAGGGGGCAAGTAGTTCAGCATAGGTCTTATGAAATTCAAAAGTGAACCCGTCCGGGCCTGGGGCTTTACCATTTGGTAACGATTTAATGACCTCTGTGACTTCCTCTACCGTGATTGGCAGCGAGAGATAGGCCCTTTGCGCGTCCGACAGCCACGCAATGGCCACATCTTCTAAATACTCTAAAACTTCCGCAGGTGATGCCGTGCATATAGTGCGCTATAGGTTTGTACAAACCCTTGCAGGATACCAGTCGTATCTGCACAGGTGGAGCCATCCTCACCCCTTATCTGCAGCACTGTTTGGGAACTACGACTTTCGCATATTTTTGACGCTAACACTGTGCCCGGTCTGCCTCCCTCTCCAAAAGCCCAAGCTGCAGGGCGCTTGTGGATATATTTAAGTTCATCAGTAGCGAAGGATTGATATTCAGTTAAAACTTGCCTCAGTTCCCCTAATAAGGACTGGTTGTGTGTGCTTGCAGATTGATTTTCAAGTTACTTCAGCCGTGCCTCGCAACGTGTTAGCTGCCCTTGGATATCTCGTAATATCCCTACTGTGGTACTTATGCACACTCCTCTTAAGGTGGCTTTAAAAGCCTCCCAAAGAAGGCACGAGTCCTGTGTGGAGGGTGCATTCAGTTAAAAATAATCTTTGATAGCCCTGGCTATAGTGTCCGCATAAACCGAATCAATGAGTGCCTGAGCCTTAAATCTCCAGCTATATGGGGGTGGTGTATAGTGCGGTTTCTGAAGGGACAAGAGGATGGGATTATGATCAGAAAGTGTTTTAGGCATATGTTTGACCTCCGTGGTCCAAAGTAAAGCTTTGTCTGATCCAAGCCAATAATCAATGCGGGACCTGCTACCATATGCTGCACATGTGTGTGTTGTCTCTTTGGACCCCGGAATCCGCACCCTCCAAATGTTGTGTAATTGCATTTCAACCATGACATCTAGAACCTTAGCTCGCGTCTTCCTATGTGGCTCTATGTTAGGCCCCGAGCGGTCTAAATAATCATTTAGAGCAAGGTTTAGGTCCCCTCCCCAAATCAACAGTCTGTTTAGTTCATCGTGCAAATGCTGCCAAACCTCGTGGTAGAAATCAGGTGCGTCAATGTTTGGCCCATAGGTGTTGAGGATTGCTACCCGCTGCCCTCGCAACATCCCTGCTAGTATGAGATTTCTACCTTGACTGTCCACTATCGTGCGCTCAAGTTTGTGCCTTTTTTCGCCAAAATCGTGACTCCTCTGGAGTATGAAGAATATGTGGAATTATGAGTCGATTCAGCCCACCTACTGCCTATACTACTGTGTGCATATGGAGCAATGTGAGTTTCCTGTAATAACGCAATGTCTATCTGCCATCTATCAAAACATGCAAACACTTGTCTAATTTTCTTTGGATTCGTAAATCCACGTATATTCCATGTGAGCAAATTTAGTTGTACCCGTCCCGTTGCAGTGTTAGGTCTAACTGTCATGGACATTGGAGTAATAGCCATGTAAAATCGTGCTTGTTGTCTCCTCCCCTTGCGCGGGAACTGTAGCGTGCTAGAGCAAGAATCTCATCACAATAAGTGCTGACATCTTGGACCTCAGCAATGCATCTTAAGTGGTCTGGTCCTGTAAACTTAGCTAACCCCAAAATCAAACTTCCCCCACCCACTTCAGCAACCCAATCTTGCTGAAGTCATACCCCAGATTGATCACCATTTGGAACCATGAACGGTATGGGGAACACCCATGTGGAGGCCAGCCCAGGGTACACAACACCATCCAAACTAATGGATGTGGACAGACCATAATTATTAATTCAGACTAAATCATCCTGAATATTTTGATTAGTATTGACAACATCGCAAATAATACAAGCCACAGCATATCAGAATCCCATTCGTTTGACAGCTGTCGACCAGGAGACACATTTCATATGCCGTAAGACCACCTCTTCTCAACATAAGCATCAGGGAAATGTGCGCTAAATACAACGAAAAGCAGGGGGGTGTAACTGCAACTAGGACACACATAATCATATTATTTACAGCCCCTCCAGTACTGTAGATGCAGGTAAGAATTATCTAGCAGCTATACCCAAAAGTCTTGGATCTTAATATCCCCCAGCAGAAATCGCCAGGTGGTCGACTTAGAACCATAAGTTTGCACAGCCATTGTACATCCACTGTTCAGTAAATCGGGGATCAAACCCAAACAGCACATGTACCATTGCTGAAAGTACCAACCCTGATACCGCTCATGAGGGAGCCAGGAACAGTGCCACCAGGAAAATCTCAGTCAAAAACTTAATGCACGATATTTAGGGACTCGAATGTACATGCACTCCCGTCATCTACACTTCAGTCTTATGGCTACATGTCCCATTTTCCAGCCCACAGTGGGTCTCCTCCTCGATCATCCAGCCATGACCATGCTGCACAGTTCTATAGCGCCCAAATGTTATATATTGTGTTGAAAGCAGGCACTTACCAACCAAGAGTCATACAGTGCTCTACCAGTGTGGCGTGCCCAGATCAGTAAAGTCAAGGACATTTGGTATGACATCCACAAAAGTGAAGACAATGGCCGTAGAGGGGTCTACATACGTTGTTTGATTAGTTGGAATCCTGCTGTTGATCAGCACGTTTCTGTTCCTTACGCTTACCAGCAATTTTTTTGACGAAGTCCTGGGCCGCCTTAGGAGTGGGAAGTATGGTTGGTTTACCTTCCCAGGTTACCTTCAGACGTGCTGGGTAAAACATGGCGTATTCCACCTGCATATTCCTTAGCCTCATCTTAACATTAGCGAATCCCTGCGGGCTTGCTGAACAGCTACAGTGTAATCCCGGTAAAATGCTAGTTGATTACCTTCATAGGTTACTTGCCGCTTCTCCCGCGCCATCCGCAGTATGTTGTCGCGGTCCCAATAATTTTAAATTCGAGCCACTATTGGTCTAGGTGGAGCACCTGGTGGAGGACGTGGCGCTAGCGACCTGTGCGCTCGCTCGACTATAAAAAGTGGAGATAGTTGTTCCACTCCAAAGATCGCTCGACATAGCTCCTCTACATATGTCTCCATGCGGCCTGTGTTTGTTGTTTCCGGGACACCTGCTATTCGGACGTTCTTTCGGCGCAATCTGGCCTCTAAATCTTCCGCCTTGGCTTTGATCACTTCCAACACCTTTTCCATACCTCCACATTTGGTAGCAGTAGTATGCGCCTCATCCTCTACCGCCAATATACGGGTTTCAGCCGCATCTAGACGTTCCTCCTGCTTGTCCAATTTTGCCGCCATGTTATCCACTCGGCAGGTAAGATGGTCAAGCTTCCCGTTAATGTCCTGCAAGTTGGATTGTATCGCCTTTAGAATAGATTCCATACTGCTTTCCGTGGCAATGTCCCCATCTGTTTCTGTATCGGAGTGCGCAGTTGGTCCACGAGCCCTCCTGGGTGATTCAAAATTAAGATTTGGTTGCTGTTTGTCTGGCTTCCCCATCTTGGGTAGGCAAGTCGTCACCTTGGGACGTGGTCCGGCGAGCAGCACTCTATAATGAACAGGGCTCTTCAGTGCAGATCAATGTCAGCACGGTCTGTCACGGGAGGGGCACTTATGATCCTTCTATTGTCTCCCAATGACTTTCACCCTCTCCTCCACCACCTATTATAGCCAAGGACGATCAAAGGGTAGAGGCGCAGAAACATTCAGACGACAAAGGCAGTTATTGGAGGAGGAAGCACACCGAGCCAGTATGGAAATGCCAGCATCAGAAGGCGATGCCAAGGCAGTGTTATCAGTCAGGGCCATGTAGCAGGAGCTCCCACTTTCGTCTACCAGATGACTCCATTCCCGGAATGTCTGCTCAGTGAATCCGCACTGATAATGCAATTAGTTTCAGCTCAGGCCCCTTACTTCAGCTCCCTGCGTGGCGTAGGCTAGCGTTTGCTATCATTGGCCACAAAATGGCTGGCTCCCGGAACCTTTCAGACCATTCTCGCCAATCACCGTGCAAAGCAGCCCGCACTCCACACACTCAGTGCACTGGGCAAACTAATGAGCATAGTCCTACATGCGCCACCTCCATTACGCCATGTTAGACAGACAGGGCAGGCGCTGAGGATTCACGCTGTCTGCCATGCATGTCCAATGTGGTCGCAGCAAACATTAAACACTTCTAGCCCCCTCAGGGCGCACATCACGTAGCTTATGGGGGCGGGCAGCAGCAGTCAAATGTAAACCAGGTCAGGATCTTCAGGCCTACCCGTCCTCCGGGTGCCAGAGCTGCCTCACGGTACTCACTCCACTGCCTCTAGCAGTTAACACTCGATCAGAGCTAGCGTGTCCCCGCATCCATTGTCATCCGTGGCATGGGCATAACATAAGGGGCAGGGGCAGCAAAGATGACGAGGAGGAGCCCTCCTACCTGACCCAGGGGACTTCCCTGGACTGCTCCATGGAGGCCGCCATCTTAGATCGGTGGTGGCACCGTCGATAGCAGCGCCCAGATCAGTTCCCAGCGGGCGCAAAGGGCCACAAGCGACCGCACCTCAGGCTGCAATCGCAGGCGGCCCCGACCACGATCCCGGGATTCCGTTCGCTTCACTCTCCTGCGCGGCCTCGATCAGCCGACCGCTCAGCTCTCCAGCCGTCCATCAGTCGCCATTTTGTAGAGTGAGGGCAGCCGCGCACCAGAGCTGCAAATGCTCTCTAGAACCTCATCCCGGCCACCAAAGTTCGTCAAAAGTGCTCCTCTGCTTCTAGACACGTTCCGCTGCCTATCGCTGCCAATTTACAGCGGCATATCGTCTGGTTTAATGGCGAAAATACGCAGGGCCGAGGTCTGTCCGGCGGAGCTGTCACTTCAGGCAGCCATTGCGCAGTGTGCCCTCTAGCGCCCCACCTCCCCTCCCTTATTTCCCACCATTTCTCCACTCTGCTTTTTCACTTCCCTTTTTCTTAGTTCCTTTCTTCTCTCCCATGACTGCATTTAAGCCGTTCTCGCCTCTTTTCCTTCATTTGCTTCCATGCTCCCTACACCTTGAACTTACTTTCTCTGTTTCTCCATCCCTGTTTTGCCCCTCCACTTTCTTATTACGCCTTCATCTTACTTCTCCCACTGCTCTTTATTTCTTAACTTCCTTGCTTCACTAAACTTCTGTGCGGCACTGGAGTATTTAGGCAGGCTTCAGAGACGGGAATTTAATCTAGAAAATACATTTGCAATCAGGAAAGAAATGTCTCTGCAGAACTCAGAAACGGTGAGTAAAGTGTTCAGAAGAGAATAGAGATTGTCGGAGGTCTGTCAAGGTGCGGAAGATTTAGTCATCAATTCAAAGACGTGAGTTTTGAGAATGCAATTTGTGACATTTCTCTTAAAAGTAATTTACTTTAATGTCTGCAGTAACAGTCTACAATAAGATTACTGTCTTTCTATTTTGAAGATGTGTTTAAGGGGCTCGGGAGCATGTTAAATTGAGAATTAAGAAGTAGCATAAAAAATGGTTATGCATCCCACATAGAGACACACTTCAGATTTGGCGGTATTGCTAGAAACTAATTTAATTGCTTGCAAAAGACAGTCGTTCCCTCCCCACTTTTCTCCCTTTCTACACTCTGCTTTTTCCCCCTTATTTTCCACCATCTCTCCACTCTGCTTTTCCACTTCTCTCTTTCTTAGTTCCTTTCTTCTCTCCCATGACTGCATTTAAGCAGTTCTCGCCTCTCTTCCTTCGTTTGCATCCATGCTCCCTACTCCTTGAACTTACTTCATCTGTTTCTCCATGCCTCTTATTACGCCTTCATCTTACTTTTCCCACTGCGCTTTGATCATTATCTTCCTTACTTCACTAAACTTCTGTGCTTCTCTCAGCTCCCTGCTCCTCACACCTTCTTCCCTCTTCACTTCTATGCATCGCCCTTTGCATTTTAGCCTCCTTATCCTGCTCCCCCTTTCAAACATGACCACCCCTTCTTTCCTACCTGGTCCTGATGGAGCGAGATAGAAAACAAAATTTTGTTTAAACTCGCGAAGTCACATTTCCATAACATGAATAATAATATTAATGATTTGTGATATGTCGTGCTAATACAACTTAGATTAAACTTTACACATGGGGGGACTAACATGTGTGCTCATAAAACGTGCATAATTGTTGCATCTTTTGTTCGTGCAAAATAATAAAATAATTTATTGTTTTCGTTTTTGTCATTACTAACTGCTGCAAACTTAAAAGAAGCATGTGCTTATTTTGCTTTTCCTTGTCTATGTGATGTCATTTCTACTATTCTAGGTGCACATAAGTCTCATGGATTATTGAAGACTGGTAGATATAAACGCTGCTTTATTTGTTTGCAATTGCTAGGTAACATTTGACTAATCGGGTGGGTTAATTAATTAGTAAATCCTGGGGTGGATACAGAATCTACATTATTTCTTACATTAATACTTTTCTTGTGTTTGTTTTATATTAGAAAGCTTAAATTGCCTGCTTTTGGGCCTAGTTTGCTTGAGTTGCAAAAAGCTGAAATTTACTTCTGCAAAAGTCACGAGACGCCCATTCTGAAGTAAAGTGTTCGTCAAAAGCTGCATTCACAAAGTAAAAACTGACGTGCTATCATCATTCTGTCAGACGTGGCCAAGGTCGAAAAAGAACATTTTGTCAGCCTTAACTTGGCATCCGCGGAAGTCAAATGGACGCAGCGAGAACATTATTGTACATTTGTTGCAAACCTAGGAAGCTCCTGGTTGCACTCGGAAAAGACAATGGTCCTTAAGAAAAGTGACCTAATGGAAGATTTGAAATGTGGGTGACATGTCACTTGTCACTCTCAGCCAATGGGACGTCGAAGATTTCTGAAAACTTTCCTTTGCGTAGTTTAGTTAGCGTAGAAAGGTATAAAAAGTCATGCCCCTAGGGATGGGCTGGCTGCTGCTTTCTGACTTTCCGATGAGGGTGAAGTGCTGTCGGACATTGCGTGGAGCACGTAAAAATCCTCAAAGAAACTTTACTTTAATTTCTATCTATTTAGCTTAGCTAGGGACTTAAGATTTAGAAATGCTAAACTTTTAAATTCTTACTTAAACTTTGATTCAATTACTTAAATTGTATTTTTTCTTATGACTCTTTACAATCATGCTTGCTTCAATGCTAATAAATTAAATTTATAAAACTATCAATTTATATACCATAATTTAGTAATAAAATCTTACTTTTGACAAACAAGCTGGTCTTGATTATTCAGAAGTGTAGGTTACTATTAGCTAGATCACGTCGCCAATGGTGGTCGTTTAAATAGTGAGGTTATGTTTTTATGACAATATTCTTTCCGCTAATGTATAATATTGTATATAGTTTGTAGATTAGGTGTATATAGATTTATTCCGACCACTTGATTCAGTAGGCCCAAAATATGTCTGGTTTATAAATGGGTCCATGATTTAGTATAGAATTTTGTTATAGGTTATGAAGTTGGGTAGCGTTGTTTATGATATATTTTCTATAGGCCGCTGGATCAATTCTCTGGTAGCAGAAATTGATGGTTGCTAAGGGTAACCAAGGTAATATGTTGGTTGCTAAGGGTTACTAAGGTGTTATGGTATGGAAATAGGATCGATGTTTTAACACATGTTGAGTTTGTTATTCGTGCTATCTGTAAGCTATACCGGTATAGATTGTGTGGCGAGAAATTAGTCACGCAAGTCATCTGTTCTGTTTGTAGTGATATCGCCGAGTATCACATGAGGTATCGCCGTGTACCATAGTGTTGTCGCCGAGCAGCACAGTTTTAGGGCTAGGTGTGAATCTTGTATAGTGAGGGTTTTCTAAGAAATTAGAGCAGCATGAGAATAGGGACAAAGCGCCTTCCATAAAACTCACTGTGATAAGAGTATTAGTTATATCTGAGCTTGAGTGAAGGGTAAAGTAGCGTCGGTGCATGATTATCTATAAACAGGTTAGAGTCCTGTACGGGTACATGTTTCATATCTATAAACAGGTGAGAACCCTGTACGGATAACGTCGTTATTTTACTAACGGTGCATGATTTCTATAAACAGGTGAGAGTCCTGTACGGATTTCATGTGTGTTCGAAATTAGGGAATTTTCCGTGTGAAAGTGCGAGTTTGATTTGTATTTTATGTCCAAGTGGAACTCTTAGAACTGTCACTTCGCGGTGCGTTCAGAGCAAAGCGAGTTCATAATTATACGTGTTAGAAGGGTGGGGTAAGAGTTACTCTACTGACAATTGAAAATTATCCATAGTGTGAATAGCGCCGTCTATTCCGAAGTGTGGATACTTGAATGTATGTAAACTATCCTAAATAGTGAAACAAACAGATGAGTCCTTATTGTCATTGTTAAGAATTAATTTACACTGAAAAGTGTTTTTAAAATGGCGCTGTGAAAAGATTTTGTGAAGGAGGGGTAAGCGCCAGGAGTGAGAAACGAGAAACCGCAGCTACTGTGTACGTCACAGAGCCGCGCTGGGATTGGGTGACCTACGTCACAAACTGTACTCTGATTGGCTCTTGAGTCTCTGACGGTCCGTAAGCTAATTGGTTCTTTAGGAAAACTCCATTTTTATTGGTTGAGCTGAAAGTGACGTAGCTCAACTGTCATTGGCTTGTCGGTGTGTTTCGCGCACGGATTGGTTGTTTTGCGGAACATCCCGGAAATATTTTACGAACGATTTTGTGAATTAGATTTAACTCTTAAAAATGAGTTATCATTTTAAACATGTTGAGAAAAAGCCAACATTATTTCAGAAGTTTAAGAATTTATTTTCGCCTGACAAGAAAATCGAAACGCGAGGTGGTAAATTACTTCATAAGTATAAAACACCTGCAGCGTACATGGAAGGTGAATATGGATATCATACTGTCTTATGGTTTGATAGTTGGAAACGCTATACTAAGAACGACGGTGTTTTAACTTGGCCTGATGATGGTTCATTTAATGTAAAAGTCTTGAGAAATTTACGAGAGAAAATGAATGCTCTTATTCCAAAACCGAGACCAACTCAATTTGAAGCATTAGTTGAGTGGGAAGATGAAATGTATCAGTTACAAAGAGAAGCTAGTGGAATTAAAAGACCTTCTAAAAATCCACCTTGGAGAAGGGAAACTCATGAAGATAGGTTGCGAATGTGGAGACAGGGAAACATGAGTGAAGGATTGTATTTAATTCAGGAAATGGTAATGGGTACTCCTACAGGGAAATCTATGGAAAGTGAATCTGAAGATGCAGTTATGGAAGAAATATATACTACAGCTAGAAAGAATCAGCCTTTGAGACCTCCTAGATCATGGTCTACTCCGGTGGTTTCTACTGAAACTTCACCGAGTGCACCTCCAATTAATGAAGCTCCTAAACTTTATCCAAATAATTGTGAAATCATTGAAACTCCTAGAAGACCAGAATTTGATAATGCTCGAAATGAAGGTAGACATTTTACAATGGCTCCAAGGGCAAGAGAAGCTCCAAAAGATTATAACAGAGAGGCAAGAAATGTTGAAGATGCCGATTTTACTGAATATTTAAGATCTAAAGAAGAATTAATTAGAAGAATGACAAAAGGCATGGAAGCTGTGACAGTTCCAGTAACGATTGGTCCTGTTCAACCTGTATTTGACCAAAAAGAATCAAGCAAAACAGGTTTAACTATTCCTTTAAATACAGAAATTCAAAGGGTTGCTGAAAAATTTTATTCAGACTTATCTGAAATAAACTCTTCTAGATCAAGAATGCCTGATTTAACCTTTAATGAGGATTTATCTCCAAAAACACCAATGGGTGCTATATCAGATGTAGGGAGTCCTGAAGTCAGGGTAACCACACCAAAACTTGATGTGGCTAAATTAAAAGCAAATATTGAAGAATTAATAATCGGAACAATTGGTCCAGATAGTTTAAATTACTATCGAGATGATGAACTACTGTTCATTTGCAAAAGCATTCAGTGGAAAACAAAAAACAAATATGATCAACTAGAGGATCTAGCAGCGGAACTTGAAATTGATGTGAGCAAACAAAAGAATTTTGCAAAGCATTATAGATTAGACTTTTCAGAAAGTGACATTGAGAGTTTGAACTCAATGGGAAGAATACTACATATAAAAGATTTGATCGTTTACATCAAAAAGCTAGGAGAACTCAATAAGTGGAGAGTGAAATGGACGAAAAAGAAGGAAGATGAAAGATTGGAAAAATTGTCAAAACAATTTCCAATGAGAGAGATTGCAGGTGGAGGATATGTTCATGTCCCTTGGTCGAGACAGGACATTCTGTTGTTTACAAATGACTTTCCAAAATTGAGGGAAAAACCAGTTGAGTGGTACAGACAAGTGGATAGATTTATCAAAGTGTCAAAAGTTCTGTGGATTGATTTAGATGGATTCTTTGACATTGTCGTTCCATCAGATCTTTGGACAGAATGCAAAATATCAATTAGTTGGCCAAAAACAGAACCTGAGCGAATCAAAGAAACAGGTGCTCCAAATCCACTTGTAATGGATTTTTACGAAAAAGTAATTGTTTGGATGAAAAACAAAATTCCACCCAAAGAAGTTGATTGGGTTAAAATAGAAAGGACAGAACAGGAAACAAAAGAATCAGTTCATTCTTTTTATGAAAGACTACTGTTAATTTTTAAACAATACAGTGGTTATGAAAAACTAGATGAAAAAGATATGAGTCATTTTGTCTATAGATTTGTTTATGGACTAAAACCTGAAATTGGAGACATGATCAGAAATAGCATTGTAGGATGGCAATCACTTTCTGTGGATGATATTCTGAGAAAAGCTAAGTATTGCAGCGATGAATTAGAAGTGAGACAGAAGAAGCTCAAGGAAAAAGCGATGTGGGCTCAGGTAAAAGTGGCTGAGCAACAGATTGCCAGTATGGGTAATAAGAACACTAATTTTGTTCAAACTGGAAATACAAACCAGATACAAGGAAAGTTTAAAGGTAATAATTTCCCAAAGAAATTTAGCCCAAAGATTGAGGAGTTGAAACAAAGATTACCTTGTTTTAATTGTGGCGAAATTGGACATTGGAGAGACGAGTGTCCTCATCCTCCTAAAAACTTAAAGAATCCCTTATTAAATCCACAGATGCAGAATGGTGTTGACCTGCAGCGACAGCTACAGATGCAACAGGGGTTAAACGAGTTAAACATTCAGCGACAGTTGCAGCAACAGCAACAGCAACAGGTGAATAATCGTCAGGATCAATTGCCACAACCACCTTTTCCGAATTGTGGGGGAGTTCAAAAATATAATCCAAACGTGGGTTTTCAGGGAAATGAACAGGTAATAAAACCACAAAAACAGCAAAAACAACAAAGAATTCAAACGCAAAATGTTTCACAACAGTTTTTATTAACAGAAAGTCAAGACAGTGATTCTGATGATTATTGCTGACGGTGCCCGAGAGAGGAGGAAGAGTGTGTTGTTGGAGCCACTCTTGAGGTTGACCAGTCTGGTCCTTTTGTAAACGGGAAAGTTAATGATGTAGACATCACTTTTCTAGTGGACACTGGTGCTACCCGTTCTACTGTTAGATCAGTGGAAATTGAAAACCTACCTCTCTCTGGGGATACCATCCAAGTTGTCGGAGTAAGTAATCAGCAAATTAAAACTGACTTAACTGATCCAGTTCCAGTTGAAATTGGAAATTACAGAGACAAACACAGATTTGTAGTTTGTAATAGTAGTCCAGTGAATTTATTGGGCAGAGACATCCTATGTAAAATGAATTGCAGAATATATTGTTCTCTTTGATGGAGTTGAGTTACAAACAATGGAGGAAGATGGTTTGTACAGAATGACAATGATGATGATGGAAGCAGAAGGAACAAAATTATTTCCTGCAATGGAAAAGAAAGATTTGCCTGAAGAGCTCAGAGAAACAGTGAAATCTGAAATATGGGATTTTACTGGGAAAGAAATGGGTCTAATGAGAAACATAGATCCAGTAAAAATTACTTTAAAACAGGGAATAGAATTTCCAAACATTCCACAGTATAAAATGAAAGCAGAAACAATTGAAGGGATTACACCAATTATTGAAAATTTCATTAAACAAGGTGTATTAAAAGAAATGGAGAGTAGTCCTTGTAATTCACCAATTATGGGAGTTAAAAAGGCAAATGGAACATTTAGAATCGTACAGGATTTGAGAAAGGTTAATCAAATTGTTGTTCCATGTTGTCCTGTGGTTCCAAATCCAGCAGTAATTCTATACCAAATTCCGCATGATGCTGAATGGTATACAGTCATTGATCTTTGCAATGCTTTCTTTACGGTGCCTTTACATCCAGACAGTTATGAAATCTTTGCTTTCAGATTCCAAGGTAAGACCCTCGGATGGTCAAGAATCCCACAGGGCTATACAGAGAGTCCTTCAATCTTTAATGAGTTGTTAAAAAGATCTTTGGAAAACTTGGATTTACCTGGTAGGTCTACGTTAGTGCAGTATATTGACGATTTGTTGATAGCTGCTAAGACAAGAGAAAATTGTGTGACAGACACAATAATTCTGTTAAATCGCCTTGCAGAAGAAGGACATAAAGTGTCCCCAGCAAAACTACAGTTTTGCAAACAAGAAGTAAAATATCTTGGTCACAGAATTGCAATGGGAAAAAGACAAGTAACAATTGAGAGAATAAAAATGATTCAAGCAATGTTACCACCAAGAACACAGAGACAGGTTAGAATGTTCTTGGGAATGGTTGGTTACTGTCGACAATGGATAAGTGGATTCTCAGTAATTGCAAAACCACTACAAAGACTGACAAAGTCAGATGTAAAAGATCCAATTATTCTCAATGATGCTGAGATGGATTCTTTTGAGAACCTGAAAAAGAGCTTATGCCAAGCTCCTGCTTTAGGTATGCCAAATTATGAGAAAGATTTTGAACTGTATTGCAGTGAGAGAGAAGGATGTGCATTATCTGTATTGATTCAGAGACACGGAAATCTAAAGAAACCTATTGCATACTTCTCTGCAGTTCTTGATCCAATTGCAAAAGCATTACCAGGTTGCTTAAAAGCAGTTGCAGCTACAAGTATTAGTCTCGAACAAAGTGAGGGGATCATTATGGGATTTCCTGTGAAAGTTTTTGTGCCTCATTCAGTAGAAATATTACCGACAAGAGGTAAAACTCAGCATTTAACCAGTAGCAGATTGACAAAGTATGAGAAAATCATACTAGGAGCAGATAATGTTTCGATTTCAAGATGTTTGAATCTGAATCCTTCTACATTACTGCCTGATTCTGAAATTGTTGATGACATTGAAACAGAACATGAATGTTTAGATGTCATGGAATTCTGCACTAAACCTAGAAAAGACATCAAAGACAGACCTTTGTCTGAATCGGATTTTGTCTACTTTGTAGATGGCTCATGCTTAAGATCCGAAGGAGGTGTCTTGAAAGCTTCATATTCAATTTGTACAGTTAAAGATGTCGAAGAAGCATCATGTCTTGAAGGAGTTCGTTCAGCACAAGTGGCTGAATTGATTGCTTTGATTCGTGCATGTGAAATATCAAAAGATATAAGAGTTACCATCATTACTGATAGTCAGTATGGATATGGAGTTGTGCATGATTATGGACAACTCTGGTCACAGAGAGGATATATGACATCAGCAGGGTCACCAATTAAAAATGCAGTTTTCATTAGGAGATTAATTGAAGCAATACAATTACCGAAAGAAATCGCTATTGTCAAATGTGCAGCGCACACTAAAGGAGTTGATTATATCTCCAAGGGCAATGCCTTTGCAGATGAAACGGCTAAATACTGTGCAAGGAAAAATTATTCATACAATCGGGAAAGGAGTAAAGAAACTGATTCAAATTCATTAATGCTAAAAACTGTTGTAGAAACATGGCATGAGATTAGAGATTTACAAAATGAAGCAGATGATGAAGAAAAAGACTTGTGGTTAAGATCAGATTGTAGACCACGTGAAGAGGATGGGGTGTGGGTTTACAAAGATGGCAGAGTGGTCTTACCAAATTGCTTGATTGCTGACATGGCCAGATTATATCATGGTCCAGCACATCTGGGAAGAGATTCTATGGTTAGACTTTTCAGAGAAACATGGTTCAACACTAAGTTCAGAACAATTGCAGAATCTTTTTGTCAAAGGTGTTTGTCATGCCAACAAATGAATCCAAACAGAAAATCAGTGGTGGGAACAGGAATAATTGGTCGAGAGGGTGGTCCCTTTACCAGGTTACAAATGGATTTCATTGAAATGCCCTTACACAATTGTTTGAAATATGTGCTTGTAATTGTTTGTTTATTTTCAAGATGGGTAGAGGCTTTCCCTACACGACATTGTGATTCAATTACAGTGGCAAAACTGATGCTCAGAGAAATTATCCCAAGATACGGTTTTCCAGTCACTATTGAGAGTGATGGAGGAAGCCATTTTGATAACAAACTGATGAAATTAATTTGTGAAGCTTTGAACATTGAGCAGAAAATACACTGTGCATACAGACCAGAGGCATCTGGGGTGGTTGAACAAATTAATGGAACAATTAAAAACAGAATTGGAAAAATGTGTCTTGAAACAGGTGTAAAGTGGACTGATGCTCTTCCACTTGTTTTGATGTCATTAAGAAGTACACCAGATAAAAAGACAGGTTTGAGTCCTCATGAAATTTTAATGGGAAGAGTTATGAGGCAAGCTTTCGTACCTGTAGGTAAACTGTTGAGCATAAATGACAGTGCTATTTTGGATTACTGTAAAAGGTTATCTGATATGGTAACTTCTGTGTCTAATCAGGTGGGAACTGAAGCACAATCAAATGAAAAGGTTTTGACACATGATCTGAGACCTGGAGATTGGGTCAGAACGAAAGTACATCGGAGAAGAAATTGTCTGGCTCCTAGATGGCAGAAGCCTAGGCAAATAATTTTGGTCACTACTAATGCTGTAAAGTGTAGAGGATTGAAACGCTGGATTCATCCTAGTCATACTATTCCAGTACCAACTCCTGAGAGTTCTGATGTTGAAAGTGACACTACAGATGATTCTGATTCCGAAGCAGAAGGCGAAACAGAAAGTGAAATAAATCCAGATTCTGAAGATCGACAAGAAAGTCGACATCTGGAAGCTGTACCAGTGACAAGAAAAGACTTGGAAATCATTGAAATAGATTCTGAAGGTGAAGAGAATCTGTTAAAGGGAAAGATAACTGAGGATTCGGTTGTCTCCATCGAAGACAAAGAAGCAGAACAAAAAGAAGTTTCAGACCAGGAGAGTATCGAAAGGCAGAGAAGAAGCTCTGGAGTAAGGAACAGAAATCCGAAATCTGGGAAGTTGGGGGTAATTGAAGAAGAGGAGGAAGACGAATTACCGAGTACCAGTGATGGAAAACAAAGTGAAGTTCCTGAAGGAGTGAAATTGCCGAATAGAGAAGTTCCTGAGTCAATTGAAATTTCAGACTACGAAACTGAAGAAAGTGACGTGGATGGTGAAAGTGGAAACGGAAAGAAAAGGACTTGGAAGTCAGAATCAAATAATTCTGAACCAAGGAAGAAGTACGTGAGAAAAGCAGACTACTGGCCTGGTGGAAGATTGAGAGTCAGGTTGATCAAGAAACCAATAGAGCAAGTTGAAGAAATCTGTAGTCAAAAGAGTCCTGGAAAGGAAGTTGGAGTTGGGAGGAAAATTGAAGTAGTGTCGAGAAAAGGAAAAAGAATAATAAGACCAAACCAGAAATACAAGTCTCCTGAGTGGACTTATTTAGTAATTCCACCTGTTATTGACATATATGGTAGTAGTGAAGAAGAAGACGAAATCCAAGAAATTAGTGACAATGATTGAAGTACAGAAATATTAATTTGGCAAAAGGCTGAAGAAAATTTGTTAGTTGACACAAGGTCGAAGAAAAACTGTTTAGTTGAAGAAAACTTATGTATGACATAAGGTCGAAGAAATCTTGTTTAGGGTTTTAAAAAAAAAAAAAAAAAAAATAAATATTTTAAAAGGGGGGTGTAAATATAAATTTAGATTTTTAAAATTTTTTTGTTTTATTTTGTTTTATTTTGAGGCTAAACTAACCAAAAATGCCTTATGTTAAGGAAAGCACTTCAAGGTGTTCTGTTTTTAAGAGATGCTGTAAGATGACTCTGGTGTGTCTGCTCATTTTAATTCTGCTCTGGTTAGTTTTAGCTGTGATTATCCCTCTGGAGATGAATAGAGAATTACACAAAGTTAACATAACAAGCAAAGCTTTGGTTAGCCAAACTAAACATAGTGCATCTGCAAAAGTTATCGATCATCAGCCTAACATTCATCAAGGTAAATCAATTAGTGATTTTTCAAGTAATACATTCACAAAGCTTTTGAGTGAATATGTTAAGGTAATGGATGCAAAAGACTGCTACGTCTGTGTCAAGTTACCTGCTTCTGTTTCTGAGGGAGTAACATATAATATGCTTCCTCTCACTTATGGTGTAACATGTAGTGTGTTAACTAGCTTATTTTATCAAACTGGACGCTTAGAATATTACTATTCAGATTTTGACGAGATTTTCGCAAATATTAAGATTGAAAATGCTTTAAATAAGCATAAGAAGGCAAAACAAATGAGAGAATTTTTCCTTGTTACTAACGAACTTACTTATGAGTATGCTTATAAGAATAATCTAACTTGCAAATTAAGTGCTGAAGGGAAGAAGTTTTTGAATATGGTTGAGGAGAGAAGAGCAATTTATAAAAGGAATGAATTAGTCAAGCAGACTAAGTCTAACTTCTGGCAGAAAGAGGATGAAAAGTTAAATGGCAAAATGCTTGAAAATGTTGCAATTCATATAGACAAACCAGTTAGTGGAAAGCTTTGCATTAGAAGAGATAACACACTTTTTGATAATTACTTTGTAGGTGCAAGTAACTGTGAAGATACTTATCAGATTTTGGGAGGTTGGGGATTCAAAGGTGGAAAAGATCCAATCTTTCCTGGGATTTATTTTGTTTGTGGTGACAAAGCCTACTACAACCTTCCAGACCACTGGTATGGAACTTGTTATGTGGGAATTGTTTTTCCTAAAGTGTTTCATGTTGACAGAGATTCAGAAGGATTGTTTAAAATTCATAATTATGTAAATAGAGTTAAAAGAGAAACTTTTACTGAAGTTCTGGGAGATATTTTTCAAGCAGTAATACCTTTTGTTGGTATAACCCTAAATGCGGGGAGAATCAGAAAATTGTCCACTATAGTTGATAGATTATCAACTGACACAGCTGATGGGTTCCAATTAGTGAATGTCGAAGTTATTGCTATTAGATCCATGGTAATTCAAGATCGCCTTGCTTTAGACATACTCCTAGCAAAAGAGGGAGGAGTCTGTGGCATTTTACATGTACAACATTGTTGCACATATATACCTGATGAAAGTAAGAATATTGAAATGTACATCAAGAACATTACACAAATGCATTCCGAGATAATTCCTTTAGAAGAAGAAGATTTTACAGGGAAACTTTCTAAAAGATTCCAAGCAATTAGAAACTGGTTTCATGACATTGGGAGTTCAATTCTTGGCAAGATTTTGGCACCTTTGATTATAATAGTATTCATTTTTATTTTGACCAAAATTGGTTGTTTGTTGCATAAAAGAAAGAAGCAGTTGAAAGAAAAGAAAAGAATCTATAAACTTAGAAAAGAAGAAGAAAGAGAGATTGAGTTACAAGAGTTACATAGAGAACGTTATGCAAATTCTGAGGATTTTGCAGATACTGGATTTTAGAATTTACTGACACAAATGAATTTGAATCATTTTCTCGGAAGTTTAAATTACAAAATTTTGGGTGCTGGTGTGGTGATTTGTTAATCACCAGATGAGGGAGTTGATGGAGCGAGATAGAAAACAAAATTTTGTTTAAACTCGCGACGTCACATTTCCATAACATGAATAATAATATTAATGATTTGTGATATGTCGTGCTAATACAACTTAGATTAAACTTTACACATGGGGGGACTAACATGTGTGCTCATAAAACGTGCATAATTGTTGCATCTTTTGTTCGTGCAAAATAATAAAATAATTTATTGTTTTCGTTTTTGTCATTACTAACTGCTGCAAACTTAAAAGAAGCATGTGCTTATTTTGCTTTTCCTTGTCTATGTGATGTCATTTCTACTATTCTAGGTGCACATAAGTCTCATGGATTATTGAAGACTGGTAGATATAAACGCTGCTTTATTTGTTTGCAATTGCTAGGTAACATTTGACTAATCGGGTGGGTTAATTAATTAGTAAATCCTGGGGTGGATACAGAATCTACATTATTTCTTACATTAATACTTTTCTTGTGTTTGTTTTATACTAGAAAGCTTAAATTGCCTGCTTTTGGGCCTAGTTTGCTTGAGTTGCAAAAAGCTGAAATTTACTTCTGCAAAAGTCACGAGACGCCCATTCTGAAGTAAAGTGTTCGTCAAAAGCTGCATTCACAAAGTAAAAACTGACGTGCTATCATCATTCTGTCAGACGTGGCCAAGGTCGAAAAAGAACATTTTGTCAGCCTTAACTTGGCATCCGCGGAAGTCAAATGGACGCAGCGAGAACATTATTGTACATTTGTTGCAAACCTAGGAAGCTCCTGGTTGCACTCGGAAAAGACAATGGTCCTTAAGAAAAGTGACCTAATGGAAGATTTGAAATGTGGGTGACATGTCACTTGTCACTCTCAGCCAATGGGACGTCGAAGATTTCTGAAAACTTTCCTTTGCGTAGTTTAGTTAGCGTAGAAAGGTATAAAAAGTCATGCCCCTAGGGATGGGCTGGCTGCTGCTTTCTGACTTTCCGATGAGGGTGAAGTGCTGTCGGACATTGCGTGGAGCACGTAAAAATCCTCAAAGAAACTTTACTTTAATTTCTATCTATTTAGCGTAGCTAGGGACTTAAGATTTAGAAATGCTAAACTTTTAAATACTTACTTAAACTTTGATTCAATTACTTAAATTGTATTTTTTCTTATGACTCTTTACAATCATGCTTGCTTCAATGCTAATAAATTACATTTATAAAACTATCAATTTATATACCATAATTTAGTAATAAAATCTTACTTCTGACAAACAAGCTGGTCTTGATTATTCAGAAGTGTAGGTTACTATTAGCTAGATCACGTCGCCAATGGTGGTCGTTTAAATAGTGAGGTTATGTTTTTATGACAATATTCTTTCCGCTAATGTATAATATTGTATATAGTTTGTAGATTAGGTGTATATAGATTTATTCCGACCACTTGATTCAGTAGGCCCAAAATATGTCTGGTTTATAAATGGGTCCATGATTTAGTATAGAATTTTGTTATAGGTTATGAAGTTGGGTAGCGTTGTTTATGATATATTTTCTATAGGCCGCTGGATCAGTCCCCTTTTATTTTCCAGCGATTTTTGTCTGCCACAATTCCCTCCCTCACTTTTTGCCCACTGCCTCCCTCCGCCTCACGTGTCATCATTCTCCCTCTCTCTCTCTGGCCATTCCACGCACCCTCTTACAACCTGCCCCACACCTCTTCACTCTCCGCTCTCCCCTCAGGCTCTCTTCACCCCATCGCCCCCCCACCCACCTCCTGTGCTGAGGGTCGCCCAGCATGCTGCGGCAGCTGCCTTGGCTCGCAGCCCCTGGCAGACATGTTCTGATCTGTTCTAGCAGCTGCTGCAGGGGTGCCGTCCCCATACCCAACACTAAACAAGTGCATACGTGTAGACAAATGTTGTCAGATGACCACTTATACCCCCTGACTTCCCTCAAAGTATGCAGATAGCTTGTCACAACTTGTGCCCTCATAGAATGCCCTGTGATGGCGAAGGTACTAGTTTAAGGGTGACATCTGCATTCAGCAGTGTAGTTAGAAATGCCCCGGTTACTTACCGGTAATCTTCATTACTTCGAGTATAGTCTTCCTCGCCACATGACTTACATAGTGAGCTTCAGCTCCACACCAGAACCCTCCAAAGCAAAAAGTCAGCCTCCCATGCCTCCCATCCCTTCCCAAGATGGCCGACCCATTATCACCTGACCTCTATAAGAGGCGGGCCGGCCCAACCCATCAGCCTGAAACAACCAAGCACAAACATGAAGCCGAAAGCCAGACAGGGAGGGAGGGATGGGAACTCATGTGGCGAGGAAGACTATACTCGGAGTAATGAAGATTACCGGTAAGTAACCGGGGCATTACCTCCTCGTTAGTCTTCCTCGCCACATGACTTACATAGTGAGCACATACCAAAGCCAAGCGGCTTCATGGAAACTCACAAGAAAACAACAGACCAGAAGGGGATGACCACGAAAGAGGGCAAACCCAACAGACCAGTACGAGTGGAAGGACCACCCAAGAGAGAGGCAACCACGAGAAGGAGAACCAACCCGGGACCAAAGACACCGGGAAGGCCGAAAAACAAACCGGACCCCAGAGACACCAAGAGCCGCCAGGAAAACCGCCCCAACCGAAGGAAGGCAGAGAAAGGCACGGGACCGGACCGCACGGAGCCAAAAACAGGCAACAGCAACCAGGGCCAGAACAGAAAAGAGCAGGCCAGGTCAACACACCAGGGCAGCCCAACAGGCAGCACAAAGTGAGAGGGGAGCAAAAGTCCAAGAGAGGAACCGAACGAACAGAGGACAACCCCACCACAGCGACCAAACAAAAAATCAACAGTGGAAAGAGGCAACCAGTCCGTCCAACACAGCAATACCGCAAGGGCGACCACAACCTGCGAGAGAGCCGAACCATAAAAAACAGGGAAGCGACACCAGAGCCATCCAACAGACAGGCAAGAGCCGGAAGAATGGAAAAGGGAGCCGAAAAGAAACAGAAGGGGAACAACCCCGCCACACAAAGGACCCCCGGAAGGGACTGCGACTCCAAGGAGAGAACCCAGGCAGGCACCAGGGAAAACGAACCCAGGAAGGAGCCGGAAACGACACCGAAGAGACCCGGAGGAGAACCAACCGGGCAAAGGGGAAAAAACTGAAAACCCACAGGCCCGCCTACGGCCAGAAGGGAGAAGAAGAGGCAGAAAGAAGCCAACCGGCCAGGTACGGGAACACCCCGCACAGGGACCAAGCAACCGGCCCAGGAAGAAACACAAGAAAAGAGCGAGCCCCTGAAGAGAGCACCCAGGCGGGCAAACAGACAGCCAGCCCACAACGAGGCCCCGCCCAGCGAGACAAAGAAGAACCGACAGGCACAGGAGAGCGGCAGCAACACACCAAAGGCGTGAAGAACAGAAGGGCAGGGTAAAGACGAGCCCGAGCCATGACAAAACCCCCAGGGAGCCAACAGGACCCGGGACCCCAAAACCAGGGGAAAGAAACGAGGACACACCCACACCAGAAGTGCAGGGCCCCGCCAGGAAACCCAAAGCACCGCCGGAAACAAAAAAACAGCCAGCAGGCAAAGGGACCCCAGGATGCGCAAAGCCGGGAGCCCAAACGAGAAGGCCGAAGAGCCAAAAACCGGAGAACCAAAGGAAGCAGACAGGGCCAGACGGACCCAGGAGACTCCCGAACCAGGTACAAAGTGGCCCGACCCACAAACCAACGAAGGAGAGGCGAGGAGAACACGAGCACCCACGGCCAGAAAAGCCGCAGCCAAAAATGACCCAGGCAAGGACAGTACCCATGCGCCAAAGACAAAAAAGGTGCGAAACCCCGCACACACCCCAGAGCACGAGGTAGGGGAAAAACTCACCACAGGGACCAACAAGCCCCAGCAAGGCAGGGGAAAACCCCAGAGAAGCCAAGCAACGGCAAAATAGAAGCCAGACGGGTAAAACGACCACAGGGAAATCCACCGACCCAGCACAGACCGGGAACCCAAGCACGGCCAGAGGAAGGCACCACCAACACACGGGCAAGAGGAACCCAGCACTCCCAGGAGACATAGCGGGAAGAGGCGGGGGAAAAAGAACCAAGGAAGGGCCAGAGGCACCGAGACCAACAGGAAGGGGAGGATCCGCAAAGGACAGACAGGGGCGAGAAAACACCGCAAGGCCACAAGACCCAAACCACGACCAGAGGAAGGCCCCACCAAGGCAGACAACCCCAACCGGAAAACCCACGAACAGGATCCGGAGAGAAAGGAACAGCGAAACCGTCAAAAGCGACCCCGCAACAAAAAGGAAGAACGCACGCCCCACCAGAGGCAGGTGCCAAATTCCATGCCCGACCAGGCAGGCACCACCCAAAGGAAGCAGAGCCACCAAAGGGCAAATAGCCCCAAGGGCAACGTAGGCCCGGAAGAGAAGGAACGCAACAAAGACCCGACCCCCAGGGGGCAAGGAGAAGCACGGTGACAGAAGAAAACCGACAGGAAAAGGGAGCAAGAGCCGCCCGCCGGGTCCCGACAAGACCAGGAGAGCCCTCCAGGAGCATAAACAGTCAGCAAGAAAACACTGACGCAGCCCAGAGACGGACGGACAGACCCCAACAGCAGGAAGACCACCACAGACAAGCCGTAGCCCACAGCCCCCGGAAAACCCCGGAGGACGGCCAACAAGGAACCAACCGGGAACGACCCCACACAAAAACAGCGGGGACAGGAGTCCACAGGACAAAAGGACTACAGGCCCAAAGCCCGGAAGGCAACACAGCGAAACACGAAGCAGAGGCCCCACAACCCAATGCCACAGGCGCCGAACAATAAGCAACCCAAAAATGCACCACACATGGATACAAATACAACGGCCGGAAAAGAACCCTGGCCATATACTGGCGGGCACCACCAAAGGGACAAGACGTACCCCCGAGCCACAGCTCCAGACAAGAGGCAGGAGAAGTTAACACGAACCACATGCACCAGCCGAGAACCGTGACAACACGACGAGGAGGAGGGTGCAAGGGACGCCCGCTGGTCCAAGGCAAGAAAACCAGACCGCAGGAACAGGAGCAGATGCCAAAGCCCACCCGGAGATTACAGAAGCAGCCAGAGAAGGTAAAACAGGAGCAAACAGAGGACCACCCCCATCAGACATGCAGGCTCCCACAGACCCCGGAATCACCCCAGGATACAGCCGAAAGAACCGGCAGGAGTAAAACCCTGTCCCGTGGAGGACTGAGTAAACAGAGGCCCAAGGCGCCCCACTGAGCTACAGTACCATGGCAGCGTACAGCACCTGGAATACCCAGGCAATCGTGTATCATCAAGGGGATAGGGAGGTAGAGAGAAGATCCTTTCAGTCTCCGTAGTTAACTCTTCTAATCACAAAGGGGAAAGGATCACTTGTCCTGCTTAAACCTTGGGTTTCACAAGTCGAGGAAATGATATCTCCCAAATATAACTCTCATACACGTGTATTTTGGATGTTTCTCTCTCAGCGGTATAAAGTGGGTACCCGCTATTTTACACGTGCGTGCGTAATCATCGAGTTATTTTATAGTATTGTGCACCCTCCACCAGGAGGTTTGGCCTTAGGTTTAAGGCAGTAGTGATCGTGAATAGTAGGGGAGGGGTTGTGGTGATGATAAGACTTAAAAAATCCGGACAGCCAGACTTAGACAATTTTAATAAGCCAAAACTGATACAGTGCGAGGCGCGGGGCAAATGGGAGCAGAAGAACAGAGCCCCAGACCACTCCGCCCGCCCCCCCTATTGACCCATGGCCCGCTAAGGCAGAGCCTAACCAGCCTCAAAGGAGACCGGGGGAAGGAAGGGGAGAGGTCCAAAAGCCCCAGAGTCCGCTAGCGCAGGACCACCAACCAAGGACCCATGTTCCCGCAACAGCAGGAACCACTTACCTGAAGACGCATCTGGAGAGTAATGACGCGCAGAACAAAAAAAACAGGCTGATGGGTTGGGCCGGCCCGCCTCTTATAGAGGTCAGGTGATAATGGGTCGGCCATCTTGGGAAGGGATGGGAGGCATGGGAGGCTGACTTTTTGCTTTGGAGGGTTCTGGTGTGGAGCTGAAGCTCACTATGTAAGTCATGTGGCGAGGAAGACTAACGAGGAGGTAATGTACTCTGGGCATAACCAGAGGACATGCTTTTGGATTTTTGAGTATAAGAGTAATTAATAATCTTGAGATAACAGTAAGTTAATAAGTTACATTACAGCTTGGCAGAAACCATGGAACGTATAGGGTAATGCCAGGTACGTAGCTTTCAAAGGTGGAGCAGTTGCACCAGGGCAGAAAGGCCTGAGGGACCCACCACTGAACCCTGTTTATTGCTGTGTTTCAGCAGACAGGGGGTCCATATCCTTCCTTGCACTCATGGATTAGGTCGAGTCATGTCAGTATGTGTTTACGTATGTTTGAATTGCCTTTTCTTTCCATAGAAAGGTAGGTCTCTATTGCTCTAGTGTCATGTTTTGCAAATGTCCACTTATAAGGTCCCAAAGGCTAGACCTATTGGCTATGCCAATGCTTCTTTACCTTTGTACTGGTTGTGCAGAAATTGATGGCACATAAAGGACATGAGAGGGCACGGCTAAGAGTTTACAAAAGCTGGCATGGGAATATGCACATGCTGATAGACCCCCCATACTGGATGCAGGGAAAGCCAGGTGAGGACACTGGGTAAGAAGAGGGAATAGGACAGGAATGAGGGAAGTAAAGAACAGGGTCGAGGAAAGGAGAGACGGTGGTATGGTGCAAGTGAAGCAGCTAAGATGAAATGTCGTGCCTGCTCTGTACCTTTGTCACAAATGAGCCTCTCGCCTCCAGACACTGTGACTGCAAAGACAAGGAGGATATATGGCACTTACAGAGGGACATAAGAGGGAAGGAGCACCTTGGGCAAAGACGAGGAGAGGCAGTGAAAATAAAAGTGCCATACAATGGAGGCTGACATCGTGAGGGTGGTTAGTTTGTAATGTGCTTTGTGGTTTTACTGTTTTTGATCCCCTCATAGTATTCTTCTATTCATTATAAATGCATGGATTGCTCGTTATTTTATTGCTTGTATTCATTATATAGTATGATGTTTTTATATGGGCTGATGGTGCCTCAATAACTCGCATTTTATGTTTTCAATAGCGTGAATTATAAAGTACAGTGGACAAATGTGCATGAGAAATTCACACATTTTATTTCACATTTTATGTCACAAATCACAAACCTTTTATTTCCTCATATTAATGCTAAGAAACTGTATATACGTTGAAGTTCAGTGAAGAGAGAATCTTTAGATTTCCAAGAGAGCATCAAACCTGCAAGAAATCTACTTAACGGTCCCATGTTGGTACAGGCGTCTGTTATCGATTTCATTCTCGAGCAAAGCACGACAAAACGAAGACAGATACTGACCTAACGCGCTGCAGAATTAGAAGCATCGATCGGCTAGAGATAAAAGTATGTGTGTAAAGATTTCATATGCGAAATTCTTTCATGTAGCAATTTTGAAGCTAATATAAACCTTAACTAATGACTTGGAAGTGAGGGGATTCCCATACAGATTGATTCTATCAATGATTTAACTTAATGATTACCATCTGATTTTACCTTTTTTCTCATATTTAAATATATCAAATTTTTGCTTTTCACCACAATTTTAATTTTTGCTCATTCATATAATGTGTATTCATCTTTAATAACGCATTCAATAATACATACAGTGGATTTCTTGTGGGTGTTTTGGAGAAAGGCGCCCCAGAACTCAATAATAAATGTAATCCTGCAGTAACTGACAGGAATGATTATATCTGATGCACGTTATCATCAAGTATGGGCTTGATTACGAGTTTTGGAGTGTAGGAGCAGAACCTCCATGCTGTCGGCCTGCTCCCGCATCACCAAATCCTTGTGCAAACAGCCCCCAAGATTACAACTTTTATTTGTCACTGGCTGGCAGTTATTTTGTGGTCCCACAGTGGGGCGCCGCAATGGGAACGTCAAAGACAGAACCTGCACATCATGTACTCGTGCAGTATGTGCCGTGCAGGTGCTGAGGTGCATGCACATCATGGCCCTGAGGCAAAAAGGGGCATAGTAGGGCCCCCTTTTGTTTCCTCTCTGCCATGGTTTTCATGGAGTAGGATACACTATGAAAACCGTGGCGGAGAGAAAACTTGTGATATGCTTGGCGGGCCTATGGCAGTCCCGCCAAGCATATTTCGGCTTCAGGACCAGAGCGCCACTGGCAGTTGTTGTTGACAGTGCAATGGCGGTCAGACCTCCCTAGTTGTAATCGGGCAGTCGCACCGCCGGTGCGGCAGTGGCTGGACTGCCACCACCGGAACCCACGCGAGTCTTGCTGTCCTCAAACCACCAGACTCGTCATCAGGCCCTACATCTTGGGGAGCATGTGGGTCACAGCCTGTGTTTCCTGCTCATGTTGGCAAATTAGTTCAAACCTCTGTGTGCCAGGGAACTGTGAAAGGGCAAACGTTACAAAGGGTCTTGTAAAAGGTATCATCTTATTAAAATCAAGGGACTAGAATTCTGAGCACCTTTAGGTACCATTTAAAAGTTTGTATCAGATATTATCAGATAGTACTAAAGCGGAGATGTTGGTTGTATTCTTGGTTCCATCCCCCAGTTCAGACATGATCTCCTCTTCCGCTGAAGGGTTTATCAAACAATTAATTAGTGAAAGGTATACCCATTTGATTGAACCATAAATTGCCTTTTGAATCTTTGTTGTACATAAAAGGGCAATCTGTAGAGGTCTGTTGACAAAATGGCTCACAATGTATACCACCTTAAAAGGAAACCTAAAACCACAGAGTGACTTTGAGCTTAGATATTTGAGGTCTGTGTGAAAAGTACTGACCATGTCCTTGAGTGTTACATGTGTTTAATGTCACAGGTGGTGGTGATGAACAGCTTCCATTCCTCCATCATTTGTGTAAATAAAAACTTACTATTTCTTAAAATCTATAATGTAAATCATATATCTCCCTCGCACAATTGTGATCACACTTTAGCAAAATAAGTTTACTTTTTTATTTCCCGTTGTTTATGTTAATTAGCAAATGTGTACTGAAGTAAGAAGTAAACTAGTGATACGTAATGCTCATAGAAAATATATTTACACATCAAAACATTATATAACAAAACATATATCTGATATTCCTGATAAAAACGTACATGAATTCCATTGAATTTATTTTTAAAACTGTATATATAGTTGTAATTAAGTTAGAATTCATTTGAGCAAATGTAATAAAATGCGGTCCTCCTCCTATATACTGCAGCTTTTCAAAGCCTGGGAGAGGATAGCGTTGCTTTTCATAATGATTTAATCTTGCAAAATTTTGAAAATATATATCCTTTCTTTTTGTAATAGAATGTAAGTGCTTCTTGCAGAAAGTTTCAAGAGTATCAAACACAGAAAAAGTGATGAGAGGAGTGCTTGCAATATGTCTAACTAGTAGCAATCACTTGGGGCACTATTCCACCTCACAATTCTTTGCTCCCCATGCCACCTCAGTTTTGACCCAGCCATGTGCAAACAGTCTTGTCCATGATTCAAGAAGACAGTCAAGCCAAAACTGCTTCGCCAGGTCCTTTGTCTTGATTCTTCAAAGACCTTTTGGATCAGTAATTTGTGGTGATAAAGTAACTTTATTACTTTAAGTTCTACCCTTAGCCAATCCCAAATTACCTCACTCTTCCTTCAATCATCCTCCATTTTTATCTCAACAAAGATAGCAGGGTTCCCCTAGCGTTATTCCAGCTACCTTAAACTACCACTTTATGCATTGGTCAAAATGCTTTTTAGAGAGATTATAAATTAACTTCCATTTTATTGGCCTCTGTAGTGACAAATGCCATAGTCTTCCAGTGTCAAATTCCCAACTTCATGTAAGTAACAGTCTTGAAAATGCATTGTGGGCTGCTCTACCCTGCATCCCTTCTGAAGAGGGAACACCTTCCAAAACTTGGCTGTTTAAATTTTTGAAGGCCATTAAGGTATCGTTCCTAAATATCGATCTTAGATTATTGTTTGACTACAAAATTGATTTCAGAATATCTGGAGCACACAATATTGTGATTTTATCTATTGAAGGTGCGTATAAAATAGTAATGTTTAAAATATTTTTGAAAAGTGTGTTATGTTGCGTTTGCTTTTAATAAAAGGATATAAACAGTTCTGTTAAAATATTTTTTATATATATTTTATGTTTTTAAGGTTTACGGCTTTGGGTTTTATTGCTGGATTTGGTTAGTAGTTCTTTTTTTATACAGATATATTTTAAATGTATGATCAATAATTTAATGTGCATTTTCTTTTAATGCCTCATTATTTGGTATTATGCTATATATTTCTGTGATTATTCAAAGGTTGTGGGGTACATTGGGTGATTGGGTGCACAGTGCTTGTTAAAACACTTGTTAACTTTTTAATAAATATTATTTTTAAATACATTATTGATGTACATTTTTGTTATTTTATTTCACGAACTAGAATAATCTAAAATAAAGTAAAAAAATATTGGGTTTGTGATATTTTATTTTTATTCAATATTAAAATGAGGAGAACTGGGTGGGTACTGTTTTCCTTTTAAGAAGATTAATTAGTAAAGATGATGTTGCCTTCTTGAGAGTATATTTAATTTGTCATTTGAAAAAGTAGTATATCATTATTATTTATATGTTATTTGTATATGAATTACATTAAAAAATACAGTTAAGACTTACTTGCTTACATTTTAGTTTAATTTTAAAATTTAAAAAATAAATCATACTTCCACCACAATGAAAGTACAACATACATTAAAAAATTACTTTTAATGCATTTTTATATTTATTCAATGTAATTTTCATAATATACAAACACAAAAAACAAAATATGTAAGATTTTTTTATGATAATTTAATACATCTTTTAGTAAGTATAAATTTATTGTTGGACCCAGAATATTATTTTGACCTGTCCAATTATACAAACTTGGCACAATGCTTGTAGTACAGGAATTACAATAGTAATTCTGCATCCTTCCCCCCCCCCCCAAAGCTGTATACAGTTTCCCCAATGTTAGAATGGCTGGGTTAAGAATAATATATACCACACATCACCAAGTATATCCACTTTCCTCAACGCTTGTATGACTGAGGTTATAATGTCCAATCTGTCCTTCAAATATTTCCATTTTTCCCCAATTTTAATGGGACTGCAGTTAGAATTTTTTTTCCAGCTTTATATAAAGAGAACTCAACCCAAAGGTATTGGAGTGCTTCACATGAGCCCCAGTTAAATTGCACAAGAATGATTGAATGAGGATTTCTATAGTGCACAGCTACCCGAACGGAGGTGTCCCGGAGCTGGCGGAGAACTCCTGTGTTGATCGAGTGGGCGAGCAGTCACTGCCTGAAGAGACAGGTTTTTAAAGCTCTGCGGAATTCTGTTTCTGATTCTAGCAGATACAGTTGGAGTGGGAGGGAGTTCCATAGTTTAGAAGACAGCACCACGAAAAATCTACCTCCCAGTCCAGCTTAGCGGTATCTTGGGACTTTCAGAAGTTGTAGATTGCTGGATCACAAAACTTACTTATTTTTGAAGGTACAGCTGCAGCCTTTTTTGGAGGTACTTAGGTCCCAAGCTTCTGGTGGACATAAATGCAAGAAACAGTGACTTGAATTCTATGCTCCTGATTATAGGGAGCCAATGGAGTTGCTTCAAGTGTGGAGAGATAGGGTGATGCATAAGTACCTGCCTGTTTAGCCTTACAACGGAGTTATGAATAAATTGTAGCCTGTGCAGTAAGTCTGCAGGTAGCCCCAAGTATAGGCTGTTTGCATAGTCCAGTGTGACATAACTAGTGCATGGACTACTAACTTCTGATGTCCCTCCTGCAGAAAGTGTAAGGATTTCATTATTGCCCTCATTTTCCAAAAACAAGTGGAAAAGATATGCTGTATCTGGGAGGAGAAGGAAAGCTCTTTGTTCAGCCTGATTGCCAGATTCTTGGCAAACTCTGAGGGCAGTGGGGATGGATTCAGTTCTGACGGCCACCGCAGACAGGGTGGAGGAAGGGGCGCTTGGCTAAAAAACAGGACTTCCATTTTCTTTACATTTAATTTCAAGCAGTTCTTATGTATCAATACCGAGATCTCTTTTAGGTATGCCTTAAAACTGTGAAACCCTTCCACTGAGTATCCTTTAAATGAGAACACCAATTGTGTGTTGTCTGTGTAAGACACCACTTTCACGCCCCAGGATTCAATCAGAGTAGCCAATAGGGCAGGGTAGATGTTAAAGAGCAAAGGGTGCGCAGTGCCAGTCCCTGCGGCACACCTCAGAGGTTTCTGAGCTGAGAGAAAAGGATGAAGAAACACCTGTTAGGAACACTTCTCCAAAAAATGATCAGAGCCAGGATACCACAAACTCCGTCCTGATGGAGTCTACTTAGCAGGATTGAGTGTGAAACCGTATTGAATGCTGCTGATAGATCTAGCGGCACCAGCATAGCCGAGTTGCTTTGATCCAAGGACACTCTATGCATTTAGAAACTTTTAATAGAGCTGTCTCGGTGCTGTGACCAGCTCTGAAGCCCGATTGGGATGCATAGAGGATGTCATTGGTTTCTATAAAGCTTGCCAGTTGCTTATGCACCATCCTCTCTAAGATTTTGGCTGGGGTAGGCAGCAAGGAAATAGGTCTGAAATTACTGAGAAACTCAGGATCAGCCGCTGGTTTCTTGAGTATCGAAAGAAAGGAGGCATACTTCCAAGCCTCAGGAAAGATGCCTGACTTCAGGCAGGTCTTCCAGATCTGGTTAAGTAACGGATTCAACCAATGTGCCAGCAAATGGAAAAAGCAGGCATGGCAAGGGTCTCCTGGAGAGCCTGATTTGCATCTCAGAAGTTCAACTAATGTTTCCTTAAGGGGCAGTGGGACAAAATCTGTCATTGAGGCGTGAGAATCTGAGAGCAACAGTGAGGTGGGGGTTCCTCTTCTAGGGGAATTGTGGAGTAGATTTCAAAAATCTTGGTTTTGAAAAAATCCAACAGGTTTGAGCAAAGTGTTTGGGAAGGAAGAAAGGAACGATCCGAGGCTGTGGGGTTAGTGAAAGATTTTGCAATTTAAAAAATGTCCTTGGTAGAATTAAAGGAGAGAGCTTCAATGTACCCAATGGGATCCACTCTCTCTGAGGTAAAACCCCACTTGTCTCAGAGGACAACTGCAATGCTGCCTCCTGACCTGTTCTCCCCTCTGTTGGCACACACTATCCCAAAGCCAGGGGGGATAGCTAACATTAGGTCAGTGTTAGAGCCCTCGTTTAGCCAGGTTTCTGTTAGGAGCATTACGTCCCAGCTGTTCATGTCTAAGGCGAGCCAAATGTCCTCTACATGCTTCAGGAGAGATCTACAATTGATTAAACATGCTCTGACTGTCAACTGATTGTTGATGCTCGGGTCCGTGGAGGCCATATTCCCTCTTGATAACCCTGCCCCTTTCATTAGTTTAAAGCCACAGGCCTTGCAACTGTATTATATTTTCTCAGCAGTAAGGTCAACTATGCCCTCATCAAGGCATTTGTTGGTGTTCAAGGCCAGTAGCTATTCTCCGGACCAGGTAACGGCGTGGTCGCTGTAAATTTGAGCACAAGGACACATTTATTTTTGGTAGGTAGTGGAGATTAAGTGATTTGCCCAGGATTACAGGATGTTGAGCCAACGCAGAGACTCGAACCTGGTTCCACAGTTCCAAAGCTGGCAGCTTTGGCCATTACTCCATGTCCTTGCCCATGATTGCAAATATGATACTCCCACAAAATATTATACACACTTTCCCTATTATAAGTGTGACTGCAGTTAAAGTATTTAAACAGATCCCTTCAATCAAATGTGTGTTTTCACCAATGCTAGTTTAATTGGTGTTAGAATAGGGATTCTGACCCCAAATATATACTTTTCTCAACTTTAGTAGGACTGGATTTAGAATAATGCAACTGATCTTGCACCCACTAATCATATGCACTGGATAATGTTTATTGGACTGGAGTTAAATCTGATCCCCAAAATTATATTCACTTTACCCAATGTCAGTTGTACTGGAGGTAAATAGTAATTGTGACCACTCCCCCAAATATAAGTATTTTCTCTAGTGTTTGCAGTACTGGAAAGAGATCAGCAAATCTAACATCCCTCCTCCAAATACACACACTTTCCGGGACTGTACTGGAGATAGAAATAGACACACTGGCCCTGGTTTTAAATATCCTGCAAAAGGATCAATGGAAACTATGGGATATAGTCCAGGACACAGAGGAGACCATCACAGCACTTATACCACAATCTTCTGATATAGTAAAAATTCTGAGGGACTTCCTTGACAGAGTGGCTTTCTTTGAAGGATGGGGAGACGATATGGAGGTTGGTGCTTGATGCAAAGTCTACAAATAGTTGGCATCCAGGAGGATGCAGAGGGCTCTTACAACATGATTTACACAGAATGATGGCTGCAGAGGAAGGTCATCCTGCTGTGCCAATCCTCAGTTTTCCGGGTGGAGAAAGCTCACTGAGTTCCATCGACCTTTGGAACACAGTCAATCAAAAATCTAAGTCCCGGACGATACACCAGCAGTGCATCACTGGTGGGCCTCACAGGAGATTGGGTATAAACAAACCCTCCTCTTCCAGTCTAAACTAAAAATGATAGCTTCTCATTGCACCTTCTCATTGCACCTTTTCCCTCACAACCCCGGTGGAGGCCTAAGACTGGGATGAGGAGAAACAGAGTGAACTTGGGGGAGAGACCTCTGGGGGATTCCTGCGGGCTGGTGTGGCTGGACCCCGTGAGTGGTATCCCTGTCGGTAGTCCTATGGCAGTGCAACAAAGGCAATCCTTTCATTTGACCAGATACATGACGGTAAATCATCCGCCCTGGTAATGACAGCAACGCTTTGAGATCTCTTCCAGTGGATGACTCAGAAGAAGGTCCAGGAGACACCAGCTCTGGCAATGACTCGGGGTGGTCTTCCGGTGGTGACCCCACAAACAGCAGACAGTTGTATTCAATGCAAACTACTGCCTAAAGTACATAGCCAATGTCCTATTCCTCCTGCTACCCTACCGCTGGAGTTCACACCACACAGTACCTGGTCGGGAGGAATGTAAGGTGTGAGGGTGCCTGCATTGGCACTAGGCAGCTCATTTTGCGCCAGTGCAGGGGAATGGACAGAAATGTGCCATATTTTCTTAAATACATTGATTTCCTGCCATTTCTCAGTGGTACAGTGCAATGCCGTAAGGTGACTTTATTTGCTGCGTCACTTTTTCATAAATATGACGCTAAATTCTTAATATCCCACGATGTTATGTCTTTCAAACTGACTGGACATTCTAACTTTATTGCAACTGTTTTAAATGGTGGATTGTGTAGTCTTCGCACTACATCCTCTGAAACTAGGCCTTGATTACCCTATCACACTACCCAGAGATTCAAATTAACTTGGGAGGCACGCTTTCTACCACAAACTGAATAGCTGGAGTCCTGTTCTGTAGAAAATACTCTCATTGTCCTTTATGATATTTCTGAATGGTGCCTGCGATGTACCACTGAGTGAAAGTCCTGATAGTCTCTAGTAGCATCATTTTCCTCAATTTCCGCATCTTATCTTGCATCATAACAAACCTTCAAATATTTCAGGGTTTGAATTTGTGCTAGGAAACCAATCTGACACTCTGTATACTAATTTTTGTAGCACCGAGGCAAAATAAGCTTCCCTTATTCACAAATAAATGTCAACCTTACTGTCTTAAAAATCTATCTGTTGCCATAAAAGGACTGATAGTAGTGAAATTGAAGTTTGCATCATTGCCTCTCATATTAAAATGTTGTCTAACAATCTGCTAAAGTAGCAATTTTCAATTCCATATTCTCTAATTTCCACTGAATTCTTAACGGTAGGTGTCAATTTTTATTTATAGCTCCTTTCCCTTTAATCACACTCAGTTTTGAGCTCAATGAGGATAGTAAAGCTCCCACTTAGTTTTGTTCTTGCTTCCGTAAAGTATCCTTCATGTATGTGGCCAAAATGTGGACTGGAATATTGACTATAAGCTGATTCCTAAATGAATACTCTTTCAGGGCTTGCAGCTGCATCCACAGCCGTGTTCTTGTTACAAATTATATGAAAAGGTCATCTTCATAACAAAAGGTGGACATTTGCCCAACTCCCTAACTTATGCAGAGAGAGAGAGAGGCCCCTCAATTACACCAGAAATAGCACTTGTAAATGAATGAAAAGGAGCAGAGATGCACATATTCCTGTCTGATGCTGGCCTTAGTGTAGGACTTTTCATGTAATAGCCCTTATCTAGCTTCATTCTCATTTTTGCATTCCTAAATAATACACATATGCATTGACTATGATAGAGAACGCAACTATGTTATCTTCGTCCAAAATACCTTTATGTCTACTAGAACAAAAGCTTATATAGCAGTAATCAGTCACAATCGGCTGTGCTGCCCTTGATTCAAAAGACAAATGTAACATTTAATCAGGGTTGCATTATCATTGTCTGTGTTTTGTGGAGCATCCCTCTTCCTTCATGGCAAGCTACCAAATGTTCTGAGGAAAGATTTTTTTGTGGGCCCACTAGATGGGCATTGAATGCATGTAGGTATTCTAGAGATTGGAATATGCCAGAGGCTATTTTATATTCCTCTGAAAACCATATTAATTGTTTATATAAAAATATATCTCTTGAAATGCTAAAGGTTACTCTCTTCCATAGTGCACACAGGGCAGCCATACAGAATTCCTGTAATTTTACTGATACATACAGTATTTGCGGGAGACAGAATTGGATATAATACTCTGCTGAGCCAATCTTTGCTCAAGATTGGATGACTTTCATGCCAACCTCAGTTGCCTTGCTTCAATTTGTTGCTTTCTTCCCTTTCTGTGTTAGACCCGCCCACAGGAGTTTTATGGTTTCGGCATCGTAAATTCATCATTCTTCCTGCTCCAAACAGGGCACTGCAAACAGTCCCATTTAAGGTTGCTGCCCTTCAATGCCACTTAGTAGTCACTAGCAAAACTGCAACAGAATGTGGAGGATACCCCATTAATCTTGACAGGCCATGATAGCTACTATAAACAGTCAATGACAATGCCAAAAGGTCATGTTTGTATGTAAAGGTAAGCAAGACAAAATTGCATTTCCAGTGCTTTTTTGCTTCAAGTCATCTATTAATATTTTAGCGATCAATTGTCAAGATATTCGGACCTTTTTCGACTATTGCTTCCAACAAATATGTTCTTTTATTTCTCACAAGAGCTCCCTCATCATATGTAATCATTATGCCTCATATTTGATAGCTACATTTTCTTCGGTTCAAGTGGAAACGCAATATTATTCGGTCTTCAATATCCTTCCATTCTTCTCCTTTAGCTCATGGTCAACGCAATGTGAATATATCCTGTTTCCTTCTCTTGTCAGGTCACTCAATTCATTGCACATGATTTCACTTGTTATTAACATTATTGTTATGATTCTCACAAATTCCTTACCAGTCGGTTCTCCTTTGGTCTATAAGGTATCTAAGGACGCTCAGAAGTCTCAACCCCTCATGACCGATAGAAGCCATCTTTATTCATTATTTGAAGAATTTCCTCTAGACACTTCAAGAGGATGGAGTCATAAAGACTTTGGGGCATATAATTAAGCACAGCGTTAAAATTATCGCCGCTTTAGCGGCAGAAACCTGCTGCTAAAGCGGCGATAATGGGCTTGATAATATGCCGTAGAGAATTCCAATAGAAGCCCATGTTGACACCAGATCATATGGCTTCTATTGGAATTATCAAGGGCATATTATCAAGCCCAATATCGCCGCTTTAGCGGCAGTTTTCTGCCGCCAAAGCGGCGATCATTTTAACAGCGTTTCTTGATAACATGCCCCCTAGAAACTGTGAAAAAGGAAGATTATAGTCTTGAACTATCATGTCAAATACTTCGCATGTAGAAGAAGCGTGACCTATTTCCATAGGCCACACATCTATCCATGCAGAAAACCTCCCTCCAGGTCATTGTGAACACTGTCTCTATTCCCGAACTTTTCAGGCACAAATCATTGTTTCCAGGTGAGTTAATCTAATTAGTTCAATGAAAGCAATGCAAGTCATTGCAAGCCTGCAACACCCACAATTCAATAGGTGATCATATGAAAGTTCAGGACAGGAAACAGTGTCCATAATGACCTGGAAGTGGTTGAACACTGTTTGTCAGTGATATTTTGATATGCAACACTGGGTACCCTGTAGAAGAGGTTAAGGGGGCAGGCAATGAGTAGATATGAATGTATGTATTGTGGTAATGAGAATGATAGAGTGGCAATTGTTAAGGCCACGGGAATTTTGAGATATTTAAGGGTTTATTTACAAGTCCCTTGCGCCACTTTTCCCATGTTAACAGTGACGCAAAAGTGGCACACGGAGTTTGTAAATAAGCCCCTTACTAGCTAATGTGGGCTTGTTATTAGGTGCAGGAGGTTTCATGGTGCTTGCATGCTAAGTGTTAGATGTATTTTTGCGAATGGTTGGCATTAACAGGGGTGGCATTGCTAGCATCTTTATTCGGGCGTGTTTCATTAAAACAGCCTTTTCTACAATGTATTCTGTTATCTGTTGTGATTGCTCCATTTCGTCTGACCGCGGCCCCAACTTGACACTTTTAAGGCTTTCTTCAGCAAACTATAAAAATTAATGGATGTCCAATGCCCCTGATACCTCGTTGGACAAGGTTTGAGTTGCACCAAATCAAGTTGCCGCCGCATATTTATAACTCATGCACCAGGTGAATTCTACAATTTTAATTCCATTTTTTTCCGACATGAAAACCCATAAATAAAAATTTCAGACTAGATATAGCCAATGTACATAAAGTGGAGTTAGGTTTAGGGACTCTATACATTCTTACCTGTCGATATTTTTGTCCTCAATATTTTGGCTGTGATATTTAAGGTCAAACGAAATTCCACATTCGATATTCCAGACCCACACTTCTTAAAACTGGAATCTCTAAGCATCAGTTGGCCCACGTTTTGCTGTTTTAATTTACCATGGAATAATTTTGCAGAACAGAGTGTCACAGAATGGTTAATGCTGCCACACTAGATGTAGTTTATCACTGATATAATTAGCAGCTACACGTGTAGAGTGCTTTTGACACCGCTCTCGTGGCATGGATCATTTTACAGATAGGAGCCCGCAATGTCAACATCATATGTTTGAAATGGAAATATGATAGGAGTGCAATTAACCCTACTTACAAATTGCACGCCTGTCATCGTCTGATCATACAGGCATTACCGGGGGTCAGGCTGGTGACATCACTCCTATCAGCATGAGTACACGTAGTAATTGACTGCCATTTCTTTCTGCAGATGCCTGCCTGCATACCACCTTACCTTTAAGAGTTAAACGCTGGCACCTGTGAAATAATACGCGCTCCTTTGAGCAGTGCAGCATTTTCTCAGCGCCAGCGTCCTCGTTTGAACTGCAGTAATGATGCCAGCCAGCAGACGTGAGCTATTAAAAGCCATCTATTCTTGGCAGTGTTCTGTAGCTGTGCACACTGATCACCGAAAAATACTTCAAATGAAGCAAGCTGGTTATTGAGAATACTGCCGTAAACCACACGTATAGAAGAACATTCATGCTGCATATTTATCATAAGCAAATTGTGTTTAGAGCTCGTTTTCTTGGGCGCGGGAACACAGTGTCAGCAGGGAATCACTGCGTACGGGAAGGTGGCACCTCGTTCTCAGCTGGTGTTGCATGCATGTCGTGGTTGCTGGGCAACTGAAATTCAGAGGTGACAATTTGTTCTCTGCTTAGGGAACATTGGCAATGCCGAGCTAAAACTAGCATTATTCTGTCTACTTTTTGGAGACTTTTGGAATTCTTTGCGGGGTCTTTTCAGGTCAGACTTTTCTCTCAGAGCACGAATTATGACAAAGCACCGTCACTACCGAGGAATTGAAATGACATGTTGATAAAGAAACACCATAACACATACACATAACACATACTCTCCGTTCCTCTCAACGGGAAAGAGATTTTTGTAAAATGAAGGGGAATACTTCCTGTGTTTTACCTGATATGACCTTTGATTTGTCCTCAAGAAAATGTTCAGGTCTTAGTGGCGGCTCCTCAGCTAAGATGGATGAGCGCGGGCATATTTGTATATCTGAGAAATCTTTAAGTTTCTCAGGAACTTCTGAAAGCATTTACATCATTTAACAAAAAGAGTGCACTCCGGACAAAGAGCTACCTTTCTGTCAAATTTGGTGTAATTCGGTTCAGCAGTTTGGACTGTAGCTGCATCAACAGTTTCCTACGTAAATTAATATGGAGATAAACAGTTTTGGGACCCCCCCTTTTTCTCAGCCCCCGCTACACTAATTATCTCGAAACTTTCAACACAACAGCCGACCTTACTGCCCCATTAGTTTAGAAAATTTTACAAAGCTTTGTCAAACAACGCCAAAGATATCGGCAAATTAAAAAGAGCTTTTCCTATGGAAACTATATCTATCAAAGTCTTTCAGCGTAGGATTAGGAAACTGCCATCCAGGCCTAGATAGAAAGGGACAAAGGGGCATATTATCAAGGACAGGCGATACATTATCGCCGCTTTTATCGGCAGGAAACTGCCGATAAAGCTGCGATAATGGGCTTAATAATATGCTCTATGAATTCCTATCGAAGCCCATGTTAGATATGTTCACATCTAACATGGGCTTCGATAGGAATTTATATAGCATATTATCAAGGCCATCATCGCCGCTTTATCGGCAGTTTCCTGCCGATAAAAGCGGCGATAATGTATCGCCTGTCCTTGATAATAGGCCCCCAAGTCTTTTACCATTTACAATTTCTGCCGCAAAGTTTTTAAGCATAGGATTAGCACAGTGCTATCCTTGCCGAGCTGGAAAATGTCCAAAGCCTTTCACCACTCCAGGCACAGTATATAGCTTTGAATTGGTGAATACCATCCAAGCCAAACTGAAATGAATAAAAGCAACCCCTTGCTCTTCAGAGAGGTATAGCTTTGTCCAGACACAAGGGAGCACCCAGTATAAGTCAAAACAATTCCTTTTCAGGCACAGAGTGATGCATAAATCATATATATATTTACACTGACAATGTCGCATGTTCTGATTTTTCTGGGTGAGAAAACTTTAGCTAACTATCACTGAACAGAACTGGCGGTTCTCTTGTTCCAGGACTGGCAACATGTTCTGCCGCTGACTTGCCTACGCTCAATATCTCAAGTCTGCTAATATAATTTGAAGGAACTTAAGGCACAGACACAACACTTTGGGTGCTGGTGACTGTATGTTTATATTATCCCAAAAAATCCCCACCCCCAAAAAAATATATTCTCTCTTTTGATTCTATGAGTAGCTAGACATGAATAGCAGTGATGCTGTGCAATGTCCTAAGCTTATGAGATAGTGTAGTGGTCTAGTGCACTTGCTAGTAGGATGTTTCCACAATCTGTGGCCTCATATGTTCAATTCGTGCTACTCAGTCTTTGATTTCCTATAAAAGATTGGGACAGAAAGCACTGCAAATAGCCTTTATGCCCTGTCATCAGTATAAAAATTCCTATCTGTGAGTTATCCCTGTTATGGAAAATCACACTTATTTGAGCTTCATATATTCGTAAAGGTTTGAAACATTTTGAAAGGTAGAGTTCATAACTCACTTACAGCCAGATGCATCAAGCTAAAAATCGGTCACAAACGGGCAGATTCTCAGAATCTGCCCCTTCGCGACGGGTATTTTTGCATTTGGGATGCATCATCCCAAATGCAAAAATCGCAATTTAAGGAATCTCTAAATTGAGATTCCTTTAATTGCGATTGCATTTAAGGAATCCCAAATTGAGATTCCTTAAATGCAATGCATCAAAGCAATTTCGCTAATAGGAGTAGCAAATAACCATGAAGTTCAACTTCATGGTAATTTGCAAAAACTTTGAAAAATGCACTTTTGTGCATTTTTCAAAGTTTCATGTTGCGCACACACATGCCCTAAGGGCATGTGTGTGCACACCATAAGCGCACAGATCAATTTCAGAGGTGAAACAGGGTGTCCTTTGGACACCCCTGCACCCTTGAAATTGCATTCTCAATTTGCGATTCGCTAATTGCGATTCGCAAATTGAGAATGTCTTCCCATTCATTCCTATGGGCCTCTAGGCCCATAGGAATGAATGGGGAGGTATTCCTTAATTGCGACTCGCAATTTGCGAGTTGCAATTAAGGAATATTAAGAAATCGCAATTTTTTTAGCGATTTCTTCATGCATAGCCTTTTGCTATTCCTTATTAGCGAATCCTTATTTTTCGCTAATAAGGAATCACAAATGGCATTGTTGATGCATGTGGGCCTTAGCTCTCTAAATGTTATTAGGTATTGAGTAACTTGCAGCTGCGGATGTGATTGTGTCCTTCCTGACAAACACAGGGGTGGTACTAAAGTGTAGGTGAAGATGGAGAGTGATGAGGGAAGAGAGAATATGCATAAAAAAGATGATGGAAAGGAAAAAGAAAGGGAGGATAAGATAAAAGCAAGGCCAGGAAAGAGGTGGATGAAATAACAGTAAAGGAGTGAGTAGATGTACTGAAAAGCCACTCATCGCCACCATAAATAACATCTGCATGATCCTGAAAAGCGGTAATACAGCGGCCCTCGTCCTCCTGGATCTCTCAGCTACATTCAACACAGTCTCCCAATCGATCTTCATCAGAAACCTACACAACTTCAGCGTCCAATGACACGCTGTCCACTGGATCTGCTCCTCCTTTACAGAAAGAACTCCATCTGTGAAGTGATTCAAGAATTGTCCCAGAGCCCTATTCTCTTCAACATATACATGATGCATCTGGCCAATATCATATGCACACAGAACATCAACATCCTCTTCTATGCCAACAACACAAACTCTTGCTCTCCCTCTCAATTAAGGCCCCCAACACAAGGATCAAGTTTACTGCCTGCATGACTGAAGTCCCTAACTGGATGAACTTCAACTGGCTCACCCTCAAGCTTTTTGGCAAAAACACCTAGCCATGGTCACCCCTTCCACTCATACATGTATCCTCTGGACGATTATTAACAATAAACTGGACATGACCGTACAAGTCAACGCCGTCACAGCAAGCTGCTTCCACACCCTGAGGATGCAGAGGAAAGTCTTCAAGTAGCTCCCAAGCAACACCAAATAAACCTTCACCCACACCCCAGCCACAAGCAAGCTTGACTATGGGAGCACCCTCTACTCTGGAATCAGCAAGCAATTCTCCAAGGTTCAATAAGCCATCAGGAACTCAGCAGCCAGCATAATCCTACACCTCCAACACAGAACTCACATCACACCACACCTCATGGAACTTTACTGGCTTCCGCTACACAAACGTGCACAGTTGAAACTCCCCATTCATGCCCTACACAACTCAGGTCCCTTCCGCTTGAACAATCACATCTTCTTCTACCAATCTCCCAGACACCTAAACTATGCCAGAGTGCTACTAGGACATATTCAATAAAACAGAGAAACAGACTAGGAGGCAGGGCCTCCTCATACAGCATGGAACAACCTCCCAATGCATATCAGAGCCTCCTCCTCTCCTTTTGAGTTCCACTAGAAGTTGAAAACTTGGCTTTTCAATTAATGCAACCATAGGCTAGACTAGGCACACATACCTGCTTAGTGCCAGGATGCCTTCATTTGTGAAAGTGTGCTCTATAAATACCCATAACTCAACACATAGAAGGATGAAATAGTCAGGGTCATGAGTTTCATAAAGCAGAGAAAGTGATAAAGATACTACGAGAGGTGGATGAAGGAGCATGAAAGAGGAGTCTAATGTTGTAGAATGATATATTAGTATGGAGCAGGAGAATGGTGAGCAAAGAGTGCAATGGGAGTAAAGTGATGTGTAGGTATGTACTGAGTGTGAGTATTGAGGGATGAGTTGAGGGAGAGGGGTAGAGAAGGGTCCATTGAAAGGATGAGGTTGTTGAAGGATGTGCATGACAAGAAAGGAAGGTGGCCAGAGAGAAGGGTGATGATGAGTGGTGGCCGAGAGACCAGAAAAGGAGGATGAAGAGATTGGAGGAGATTGGCAGAGCATAAGGGACATGTGGGCAGAGTGAATGACAAACAAAGAGAGGTTGAAATGACTAGGAGAGACATAATCCCAAAGCAAGAGTAGTCATGGCTACGAGGGGCCACAGAAATGCTAGTCTTGTAAGGTAATAATTGTAAGTGCTCAACCATTAATGGTCAAACTACTCAACAACCATAGATACAATTGAACAGACAAAAACACACAAAAGGGAGTCTAACAATGGTAGTAAAGAGCGTGTTCTCTTTTTCTTCTACTCCTTTCACGAAGAACTCATAATTCTATGTTGCCAAAATACTCTTCTCCAAGACTAAAATAACATGGGAGCCATTGTATGAAGTCTCAAAATAAACTTCTCATCATTCTTCAAAGCATCAATGAAACAGCCCAGCCAACATGTTTCGTCCCGTGAAAGGACTTCATCGGGGTTGATGTATTTCTTTACAGCAATATCACATCAAAGTCTAAGAGTGAGGGTATCAGTTCTCCCATAGATTCTTAAAACACTTGTATTGCTCCTATATTATCGTAGAACAATAACTGAGGGCCATATATTAATAATGCAGTTTAACTGCTTAGCCGGGGCGGCAATTCTGCCGCGGTGTGGCGGTTTAGCGCAGTGGACAGGGCCGCGACGGCCAACGGACGTGCGCAGCACTACGGAGGTAGTGGGCGCGACAGCCATTGGCCGTTAGAAGCAGCGAAGGGGTTATTATCCACACCCTATTAGGTCCTTTAAGCTCAGTCCGGGTAGCACATGGCACCACCACCGTAAAGTACCTTCTTCTTGATGGCGGTGTATATATAGGAGCAATACGAGTGCTCTGAGAATCTCTGGGAGAGGGGGAAGATAGTGAGGAAAAAAGGGAAGACTGTGAAGTGAAGAGAACAAGAAAGGTGGGTGAGAAAGACAAAGGTTGGTGGGGAAGAGAGTGAGTGGAGGGGAGGCCGGGAAACAGTGGGTGAGGTGGAGACAAAAGGGTGAGTGGAGGAATAGGATGTTGATGTACAGTGAGCAGATGGTGAGGTGGAGTGAGAAATATAGTTGGCATGGAAAGAGAAAGGTGAGATACAAAGAGAGAGAAAGTGGGTAAGGGAGAGAGGGAGAGAGGACGTCACAGCAAGAAGAAAGGAGCATCAAGTGGAGAGAAAGAGGGTTAGGCAGAGAAGGAGGAGGTGAGGTGGAAAGAAAAGAAGCTGAGACGAGAAGAAGCAGCAGGTGAGGAGAGCAGGGTGAAGTGTTAAGCAAAAAGTGTGAGGCCGACAGTCAAAGGATAGTGAGGCAGAGAGAGTAGAAATAATAAGGCACTTAGGCACAAACCACCAGAAATACAGAGTAAAACTAACAGGCACCACCCAACAGTAAATAGTGTATGCTGCTCACCCCATACACAGGGCCAGCTTTAGGGCGGTGCACTGGTGCAGTAGTGTCTGGCGCTGACTCATGGGGGGAGGGGCACTGTGCTTAAAAATAACCTACCAGTTAAAACCACATGCTGCAGAGATCCTTGTATGGCCAGCAGTTTTCAGGCAACAACAAAACTGTTAAGATAACTCTAGTGTTTAATGTTCCTGCTAGAGAGAGATCAAGTTTCGTTTAGAGGCAATTTTCATTCCTCATAAAGTTGTACATAAAGTAGTGCAGAGGTATAATGTGCCTGCTGCAAAGAATCTTTTTTTTAATTAATATTTTATTTTTAGATTTTGGATACAAGTTGCAACCAGTACAGCAAAACTTCATTACCCCCCCTCCTCCCACCTCCCCCCTTGTAGGCCTGTAGAACAACACAATATAGATCACTCTTCCACAGTTTTCTCACATGGTTACACAGCCATTTAGCCAACAACCCTATGAGTAGGGCAGGCGGCGTCTGAAGTGCACTGCAGCATTGAGACACATAGAGCTTAGGCAACTGGTCTACCTCTGCCGTTCTCCACACCACCCAAACTCCGACAGCCCGCATATGATTCTATTTTTTCCGCACCATTTACACTAAGTCGCAACCCCTTGGGAGTCCCGCGCCCCTTCCTCCTGGTCTGAGGCTGCGCTGGTTGCTATGTATGTTTGGTATTGACCCCAGAAGTTCTTCGGTCTGCTTGTGGGGGGCAGCAGTTCGCTGTATATCTCAGATTGCGTACAGGAATAAAGCATATTGTTTGCCCACCGTTTAGTAGTCGGCCTCGGGCCTTTCATCCAGCAGCATGCAACCACCCTGCGTGCAAGTAGTAGCCCCATGTCAACTAATCTGCGAATTGTTTTTGGTAGGCACTTGGTGTATCCTATCAGGGCCATCGGAGGGTCCGGGGGGATAACTACCTTCGCAATGGTGCTGAGTTTCGCAAAGATTTTATGCCAGAAATTATTAGCACTCGGGCAGCCCCACGCCAAAAGGAGAAAGTCGGCGTCCGGGAAATGGCATCGGTCGCACTCCGCTGTGGGTCTAAGACCTTACCTGGGAAGCCTGGACGGGGTGTAGTAAATTCTGTTAATGAATTTGAAGTGCACCAGCCTGTGTCGGCCGTTCAGGGATATGCCCCTCGTGTTGGTGCAGCAGTATTTCCAAATATCATCACCCAGCGAAATTTGTAAGTCAGCCTGCCAGGCCAGTCTCGCTTTAGTGTATGTGTTTTCCCTGTGTGACATTGCAAGGGAGTAGAGATGAGTGATTAGCTTTTGGGGAGTCGCAACCTTTATGATGTATGTGAGCTCCTTCATTTCCGGTGGTTCTGCCATGTCTCCCCCTAATAGTTCTAAGCATGCATGTCTCACTCTGAAGACGTGGAATCTCGTCAGCAGGGACAGGTCCTCCTGGTCCGTCCGGGCCTGTTCCCAAGTTTTAACCACTCCATCGCTAAATAGGTCACCTGCTGTCGCAATCCCTAGTTTTTGCATCGCTTCAAGCACCCCCTTGTCGCGCAGAGGGGGTAGCCAGCGTGTCCAGTCAATTGGCATGCTGGGGGTGTATAATGATTCAGAAAAGGAATCATTTTGTCCACCATAAGCGTGGAAGGGTATACTCAGATGTGAGTCCCTTGCTCATTGCACCATCAGGATTCAAGCAAGCCGGGCCGACGACGCCTGAAATGGCAGAAACCGGTCCCCGGAAGCTTGTTTCCTTCCCAGTATAAGAATTGGCTTGGTAGTTTGGTTTGCCCTGTTCCCATCATGCACTGGGACAGGAACAGACTAATTTGCATATAGCCAAGTTCTGAGCTGGGATGGTGCAGTGAGCTAAAAAACGGTGATGGATCAAGCCCTGATCTTTGGACTGGGTAAGAGTGGTCTGCTTAATTCAGGCACTCTGTTCATCACCACCCCCTTTTCTGAATCAGGGGGTGTATAATAGCGCACCACTCTGCTTTTGCAGAAGATTATTCCATGCATGTGTCGTGGCCGCAATTGAATCAAGGATTCCCGTGCGGCAGCCAGCTGTTTCGAATATCATGTGTGGGAGGGACAACGGGAGAGCAAAGAGGGTCTCCATCTTCAAGTGCGGGATGTCCTTGTGTCCGTGTACCCATGCCTGTGCCACTCTATAGTATAATTCTAGGTCTGGAGCTCCCAGTCCCCCCATACTGTATGGTAATGTGAGAGTCGACCACTTCGCCCGTGGTTGTCTGCCCGCCCAGGCCAGCCTAGTTAGTTCCTGCTGTAGTCTTTGAAAAATTTTTGGGGGGAGCCCCATCGGGATGGCAGTGAATAAGAAGAGGAATCTGGGGAGCACTATCATCTTCATGATGGCTATGCGTCCAATGAGGGAGAGTGGAAGCTTGCACCATGCTGTCACATCGTCCTCTAGTTTACTAAAGGCCTTGCCGTAGTTTGCTCTGAAAAGTATCTCGGGGTCCGTATGAAGGTGAATCCCGAGGTATCTAATCGCGTCAGTGGTCCAGGTGAGCGGGTATTCCATTGTTGTGGGTCGTGTCGCCGGGGTCAAAGGAAAAGCCAATGACTTTGACCAATTCACTCGGAGGCCCGACAGTGCACCGAAGCGCACCAACTCCCTTAGCACGGATGTCAAATTATTGTCCGGGTCTCTGACGTCTAGCAGAGTGTCATCCGTATACATTGAGACTACTATCTTGTAGTTGGGGAAGCAGATGCCCTCGTTGCCGTGGTATTCCCTGAGGGCGCAAGCCAGCGGCTCTGCCACGAAGGCGTATAGCAGTGGAGAAAGTGGGCACCCCTGACGAGTGCCTCTAGTGATGGGGAACGATTCTGTCACAAGGTCATTAATACACAATCTAGCTCGCGGTCCGTGGTACAATGCCCCCAGCATTTGCAAAAAAGGTTTGCCGAGTCCCAGACGCTGTAGCAACCGTCTCATGAAGGGCCACTCCACGGAGTCAAAGGCTTTCTCCATGTCAAGGAATACCGCCAGTGCAGATCTGTCCTGACGTTTGTGTTGAATAGTGCCTAATACTGTGCGGATATTGTATGTCAGGTTCTTGCATGGGATAAAGCCTGCCTGCTCAGGGGCCACCAAATGAGGGGCCAGCAAGGCCAGTCTAGTCGCAAGTACCTTAGCGTAGAGCTTTGCATCCATATTGAGGGTGGACAGGTGTGGAATCAATTGCTCCGCGAAGGCTTTGTAAAACCCCGCAGTGAGACCATCAGAGCCAGGCGTACTGGCGGACCTCATGCTCATCAAGGCGTCGGTGATTTCGTCCTTTTCTATCGGCTGCATCAGGAATTCCCTGTCGGAATCGGGGAGGAAAGAGAGGTCTATGTGTCCTAGATAGTCCTCGATGTCTTCTTCCATATCTCCTGCCTGGGCTGTGTAAAGCGTCGCATAATAGTCTTTAAATGTTTGAGCTATATCTACTGGATCAGTCAAGGGGTCACCTACAGCTGATTTAACCTCAGTTATTATCTGGCGCCTCCTCCCTCCTCCGACTACTCTCGCTAAAAGTGTGCCGGGTCTGTCTCGCTCACCGTACATCCTAGCCGTGGCGTACTTTCCCATGTGCTTGACTTCCCTGTCTGCTTCGTCATGGTACTCCTCTAGCAAGAGCTTGATTTCATTGCTTAGCTCACAGTCTGCACTGTCCCTCTGTCTTTTTTCCAGGTCACCCAGCTGTTTCTCCAGGGCCGCTAGTCGCGCCCGGGTTGTTTTCAGAACTCCCGAGTGTTTGGAGATCGCGACACCCCGGATGTAAACCTTAAATGCCTCCCAGACCGTCTGGAAACTGTCAACTGAACCTATATTGGTCTCAAAAAATTGATCAATGGCTTCTGCCAATTCTCCCCTGAATACCGGGTCCAGCAGTGAGTAAGGTGGGAACCTCCACGTGAAGGGTGGGATAGATGGGCGTAGGACTGCAAGCTCCAGGAGTACCGGAGAGTGGTCTGACAGAGTTCTGGGGAGGACCGTGCAGCTTCTAATCATGCTAGATCTGGCCTCTGGAGCGAGCCAGTAGTCGATTCTAGTGTGGATGTTATGGCAGGCGGAGTAGTGGGTGTAGCCCCCCTGTGTAGAGTTTAGAATGCGCCAGACGTCACAGAGTCCAAGACGCGTCATAATCCCCTGTAATTCCACTGCAGCCGCAGCGGGCTTGCAAGGCGGACCCGCAGATCTGTCCAGTGCGGGGTCCAGGGTAAGGTTCATGTCTCCCCCCCACCAGATGTCCACAGGGTTACAATGTCTGAGTTTGCTTGCTAAGCTCTTGTAAAAGTCAGGAGAGTCGTAATTCGGGCCGTATGTATTAACAACTACAAATGATGTTCCCTTACCGGTGCACCTGGATATGACATAGCACCCCTCCGGGTCCGAGTTCATTAACTGTTGCGTGAGGTTGGATCTAGGATTTACCCATGTTATCAGCCCTCTAGCGTGTGTGGTAAATCCGGAAGCCGCAACATTTCCCTTCAGCCCCCTGTGGTGCAATATTCCACTATCAGTGGGTAGGTGTGTCTCCTGTATCAGGGCCAGATCTATGCTGTGTCTCTGCAAATAGCTAAGCACCTTCCGCACTTTCCTGTGATCATTAAGGCCGCGCACATTCCATGTGAGCGCCCTAATCTGGTCCGAGTTTATGTTGATCATGTCAGTCGCCATTGCTTCGCTGGGGTCGCGTGTTCGCTCTCTAGGTGTGAGTCAACAGTACCCTCACTCCGTGCCTTGTCCGAGTGCTCTGTTTATGCTACTTTGTGTTCCATGCTGTGTGGTCTGAGTATTGCCTGAGCCGGAGTATCCGTTCTAGTGCAGTCTACAGGTGGCCTAGTGTCCCTTCCATTAAACTCACCCCCCCCTCCCACAGCAGACCATCCCCAACTTGGCCCAAACTGCATGGACCCCCCCCAACCAAACTGCCCAAATGTCCCCCAAAGGTCCCTTCTGGAACCTGTTGTGCTAATAGCGCAGGGGCGGAAGTCACCAAAATTAGAACAGGTAACATTTGCATTGAAACAGGTTCTGCCATGCGGCTCCCCGCCCCATCACCCCTTGCATGCCATTCAACGGCTTTACATGTCCGGATGGAAGTCTACGATGAATCTCAGTCTCTGCCGAGGCATAACACCCCAACCACCCGACATCCAACAATCCCCAATTCTGTGACCGCTACAGGAGCAGTCGCACAACGCCCACTAGTCGGCAGGTATAAAAGGACAAAGAGTCTAATAGAGAGAAATGTGTAACATTAACTTGGAACAGTCTCACCATGTCACGGAGTCTGTGGTCGCTCAAGAAGTGTTCTCGGATCTCGCAATCAGGACTGTTCGCAACATCAGGGAGGCAAACGATCAGCGCCCCCGGCCTAACATTTCACAGCAATGTTCCGCTGGCCACATTAATCCGGGTTGGATCAGGGGACACGATGCGGTCATTCTTGTTCTTCCAGTCCACTGGTAGGGTCCTGTTCATCCGATTGTCCCCTAGGGTTGTTCCGTTGTTCTTTAGCCCAGTCCTTCAGCGCCTTTTGAAGATCTTTCGGGTTCGTAAAAAAGTGGGAATGACCACGTCGGTTTATCCTCAGCTTCACTGGGTACAGCATCGCATAGTCCAGACCAAGATCCCGCAGCTGTTGTTTATACGGGGCAAAGTGTCGCCGCTTCTCCTGCACTCTGGCGGTGAAATCCGGGTACAGGGAGATGTTTGATCCCTCGTACTGTAGTTGGCCTTTCTCCCTGGCAACTCGTAGCGCCGTGTCCCTATCTCTGTAGTTCAGAAGCTTGGCTATTATGGGCCTCGGGGGAGTTCCTGGGGGCGGTCTTGGGCCCAGTTGTAGTGTAGTTCCTATTTTCCCAATAGGCTCTGCGCATTGGAATAATATCTTCAATAGTATAGACGTAGGACTGTGGTTAACTAGGTCTTCTACTGACGATATTAGACTTAAAGTTATGTGTGCCAGCTAGCTCAGAGTTCACTAGAAACTTTCTCGAATAGGCAAGGAGGAGTTTAACCTCCCTGGATAGACAAGAAGGGATTTAGTTTCTGACAACCATAGAACATGACAACTTTGCTCTCCCCTAATCAAGAGTATATCTCTAGAGTCGTGTGAAAACAAAAGACAACTTATTTTACTCAGTCAGTACGTGCATTCTTAGTTTCACCAGTTTGTAGAGAAATAAGAGGTGGGCGTGGTTCAATAAAAGATGTTATTTATTGATCAGTCTCTTTTCTCATACAAGAGAAATGAATCGCTATTATTGCAATACTTATAGTTAAGTAAAGTGCATACAGTAAAAGCAGAATTATAAAATAATACTGTAACAGCATTTATATGGTTTCTTAGCCATATGAAACTTAAAATGGATAAAAGATATACATACATATATACATTGACTAATCGTACTCAACTGGTGCTTCTAACTACGCCTACCCCGGTGTACCTGACCTAAGCCTAATACTTGGGAGGGAGTAAGTAAGTAGCAGTTTAAGTTAAGTTTGCTTTGCCAAGAATCTGACTCAAGAATTCTCTGTAAGGGGTTAGTCAGTTCAGTACCTGGGATTTAGAAGGCTAGAGGGTTGGTATCTCTGTCTCAGGACTCGATATCCCAGTTACCCGCGAGGGCGGCTGGAAACGCCGGAGGTTGGATTTCTCGGCAGGAGAAAAGGCAGCGTCTCTCTCAGCGCGTCAAAAAGGGAGGGGCAGCGTCCGTGGGCTTTTCTGCATCAGCTGGGCTCTCCGGCAAGTAGTGCTGCTCCAAGCTCGTCACCACCGTGTCTTAGGGCAACGTCGGTATATTTATACCTGAAAGGTGCCGTGTTTGACGTAAGGATGGACATAAGACGTCAGCAAGAATGTCATAAGGACTGGTCGTTCTTACATTCTTTGCAGGAGTTTTTGAGCGAAATCAAAACAATGCTCGCGGGGATTTCCCAGGTCTGTTGGAGGTTTGATTTGTTTTGAGAACTCGGTGTGCTTCTCTAGGGGGCTCAAGGGATAGTGCTTGCTTAATGAGACAGCATGCGCTATGACCTAATCTGAAGACGGGTTTCTGTGCCGTTGTATGGACATTAGTGAATTAATAACCGGACAAGGGTCAGAAATAGGAGTATCAATATAGGTACCTAGATAAACACACTACACCCACTCCACGAAATTATGTACATATTTACTAACCTAAGCAATAGTAAACATAACTAACAGTGCATTTGTATACCGAACCACCCCAAAAACACATTTTTTTTTTTTTTGGAAAAATGGCGTATGCAAAATGCACGAAATGAGTATAGGTACTGTATGCATTCAAGCAGTATAATCAGTCAAAAGGAGATGCACATTTTATATCGGCATGAATGATTTGCGAAATTACACATGAAATGGCTCTTGAAACAGAAAAAAAATTGCGAGACCACCTCATCACATATAAACACAATGAATTGCATATAAACTAGAGATTGAGGTAATGTAATTACTCTAGTATTCTTAAGATTAGAAGTTCTGTTCTCTAAGAATAGTTTTACTTTAAGCAGAAGATAAGTGCCAAAAAGGAAAATATTTTGGAATTGGAAAAAAGTTTTCGCTATTCAGGGGAGAAGAGAAAAAAATAGTTCACAGTCACTTTGTTTTTCAAAAGACTGAAGGCCAAATTCAGAGTTCAGGGAACGCCGTGTGCAAGTTTGTTTAAAATCATTCTCTCTGTTCCGGTGAAAACATCATTTCAGATTGATTTTCGAAAAAACAGTCTACAGCTTCTGGTGAGAGTTCGACTAGGTTAGAAAATGTTGCTACCATGCAGTCATGCGCATGATTGCTTTCAATGATGGGTCGATCAGAACAGCTTACAGAAGTTCGTACCTGGTCGATGCTGCTTTCATCATGTAAATCACTACCCTTCAATCGCAGTGGTGAAGTTTCCACGAATGCCGTCATCAGGATAGGTAGCCGCTGGGGACAGCACAATGCATGAGCCTTTACCGGACCCAACAAAGTATCTGCATCCAATGGTACTTCTGATTGTAGTGTAAGACAGTTGTCTAACACGCATTCTTCGCCGCATAGCATGCACCTTAATACAGGCATAACACAATTCTGCCAGATGGGTCTGAATGAAAGAAACCAGGTCATATTCAGATCTCGTAGCCGGGCTAAGCCAAGGACTTTAGTTATGCGGTCCCGGTAGCGTATAGCTTGGATCGTTTCTTCCATTGTAGCTGGAGTCTTGTCTGTGACATGGCTTGCCATAACGAAGCAAGAGTAGCAAGAATAAAATGCCTGCTACAAGTCCCAACAGGAGTGGAAGTCTGCCAAAGATGGAATGGACGAAATTTGGAAAAATACCCAGGATCGCTTTGAATGGTGTTAAAGCACCTGAAAAACTGTCTTAAATACACTGGCGATACCACTTGTATCAGAAATATTTAAGATTTAGTTCAACATTTCTGCGAAGTGTAGGTGGCAATTTGTTGATAACATTGAACGAATCTCTGCCGTTGTCCTTGCAACTTGGAGATCATACGTTTCTTTTGATGACGTCAACTGGGTTGGCGTCTGTAGGAGCACAGTCTTCATTCTGCTTAAAGTATCAATTCAAATAGAAGAGATTTTTAAACTGGGCCATAACCTTCCCTCCCTGTCTGGAGCATCATTCGGGAACAATACTCTTTCACAACACATGACCCTGGAAGTCACGCTTATGAGATAAGGTTTTCCTGGCAGCAAGCCACAACATCTGTGATCTACAATTAGAATGTAACTCCCGTTCGAAAGTCTTCTAAAGAATGGTTCTATTTGTGTTGCAGGTGTGCCTAACTGGTGACATGAAAGGTTATTTGAAGTCCCTTCACAGGCCCCATGTAAACTAATACCCTGACACAGAAGTATGCCACTTAGTGATTTTTCACAATTATTACCACTAAGAAATACACTCTGTCCGTTATTACGGACACATGTGTGTGTATAGGGCAAGTTCCATGTGGACTTAATGTATCCTTTACCCAACCTTTCATACTGGCCTGCCTGTATATATTTTTGGCAGTATTGAAACTGGAAAGTTGTTATCGGTATATTTATTATCCCATGTATTATCCATTCAATGACAGGTCGTTCTGACATTGTCAATGGTAATCTCTCAAGTTTTTCAATGCTCAGAATTGTATAGTCAGCACCCTTTTGTGCCAAACTGATTTGTTTATCAGTAAGATTAAAGATATTAAATAGTGACGTTGTGTTGATTAAACGCCAAGGCACATAGCCTGAACGCAGATTTTGTAACGTCCAGCCAAGCTGTACAATAGAACGCAATTGAGACTGACCGTGTTGCAACATCAGTAAGTCTTGTTCTATTATATCGATTGCAGAAGATACAATACTGTCCAGTGAATATATTCTGGAAGACAGAGTCATTAACCCATTGTCCACAACAGAAAGTGATTTTTCCAAATTAACACGGTCAATTTCCCGTATTTTTTCTGCTGTCTCAATTTCAGTTACTTTCCAAGCTTCATTGTAAGCTGCATATATAGAGGCCGCTATGAAACATTTTTGACGCTGTTTGCGTGGTCCCATGATGAAATCACGCAAGTCAGCACCTTCTTTAAGTAAAGTTAAGTGTTGCTTAATTTCTGACAGTGTGGATGTATGTAGCCATTGAAGGCAGAGTTTCCCCACACTATAAGTAGTTACAATCCCTGGATGTTGTATCTTGGGTCTGGCCTGGTCAATGTGAACCCCTGTATTTTGTTCAGGAATCTGTCTTGACAGTTATTTGTGTCTGTGGGCCAGATCAACCATTTTTTCCAATCAGCATGTGTTCTGTTTTGGTTTAAAATATGGGATACGTCTATCTCAACATCCGTTGTGCTATTACTATTAGGTGTTGGTTTTGGAATAGACGGTTTATTTAAGTCTTTAATTTTGGCTAGGCCAAGACAGGATGTCTGTTGAATCGTATCATTCAAAAATATAATTTGTTCTGGGATCATGCAGGCTCTAAATAATGATTCTATACCTTGCACTTGCCAATCTTTTGTGCCCCAGATCGTTTTCGTTTCAATGTTATTGTTCCAGAAATCAAAACCTAAGGTATTCATTTTTTCAAAGAATGAGTCTGAATATATTAATTTTGTGTTTGTAAGCATGGTTTTCACTCCTGTCTTATTTAACAATTTGAAATAAAATGATTCTGCATTACTTGTGTTGAACCCAGAAAAGTATGAATATTTATCAAAATATGTCTTTGAACTGCCTTTTGGTGGAGTTGCACAATGTTCCCATTGGTTAAATTTTAAAACATTTCTAGGTTGAGTAGATTTATGCAGATAATGGTTACCATAATGGTTATAACAAAACATTTGATCGTAATTAGATGAACCTTGCAAATAATCATGTTCTGTAAATTTAGCTGACATTACTAGATCAGACATCATATCATTAATACTTTCAAAGTCCCAATCATCAGCGAATGTGCTTGGTTTTACAAAGTCACTTAATGAAGTCTTAAATTGATGAGGATACTTCAGAAGCTCAACCGGACCATAGATTTCGTAATCAGTTTTGTCCCATGCTACCCCACCGGGTATAGGATTGGCTGTGAAGTTTACTGAAGAAAGATCTCTTTTCTCGATGTGTGAAGACTTGTGTGGTTTCAGGACCAAGTTGATGTTCTGACTTGCTGTGTCCATTGTAACATATTTTCCCTCAATGAAGTGTCCCAAGCATAGTACCATGATGAGCCAAAGTATGAGGATGAATACTCCTAGTCCCACCCAAAGTTCAATCCATGGAGAAATCAGATAGGTTTCTTTTAGTTGATGAAAGAGTTCCTTTGCTTTATCTTTAAAAGTTGTTGTTGTCTGCTGTTCCTCTGGTTCACTCAGATCTTCAGAAAAATCATCGAAGTTGATGAAGTAGCCTGATGCTGTTCTGTCAATTGTTTCAATTGCTTCTGGATTCCTTTTTGTTTTTGGAATTTTCTTTATTTCATTAGCATAGTCTGTGGTTACATCATTGTAGACTGGTGTTTCTTGATTTAAGATTTTAATTTGGGTTTCAAGAGGTTTAAGTTCCATGGCTTTGTTGCATAGTCCTTGTTGTTTTACTGTAGGTTTATCAATTGTGATTAGTCTTTCAGTTTGAACCTCTGTGTTTGTAGCAAACTTTGGTGTTCTACTACTTCTTGGGAGTCCACTTGGCCTACTACTTGTTATCGGACACATGATTGTGGTTTAACCAGGTCGATGGATACAACTCGGTTCTCCTTTTTACCAGCAAGGGGCGGTAGTACTACTGATCTTGTCCCGTTGACAGACAAGACAGGAACTGCTTTTCTGTAAGAAGGCCCAAATTCCTTCTTTACCGCGATCTTTTCTCTGACCAGATCCCCGATTTTTGGAATCCAGACAGGCCTTGCTGGGACAGGTGGTTTCTCTTCAGTGGCTGTTGCTTCAACTTTATGTTGCTCAGGTCTTTTCTTGTTTCGTTTAAGTCCTGTAAAATAGCCAAACGATCTTTGACATCAAAGCATTTTTCTTTAACCACTGAAGTTTGACTATCAAGGTCCTGGATTAACATTCTAGTCCCAAACAATAGTTCGTACGGACTGAGACCTCTCAGAGAATTTCTTGGCAGATTATTAAGACTACGTTGGACACTTATTAAATGTTTGACCCACCCAGCTCCTGAACCTAATACCTTTGCTGTAATAGATTGCTTTATGTCACGGTTTTTTCTTTCCACAATTCCGTTTCCCTCAGGATGAAAGGGACAAGAGTACCGCAATGCAATGCCCATGCTGGTCATGGCCTCCTTGTAAGCCCGAGAGCTAAACGCAGGACCCTGGTCAGAATGTAGCATGCCAATTGCGTATGTGCCGATAAAGACTCGCAAACTTTTATAACAGTTCTGGCGTCAGCCGATCGCTGGGGCCACATCCATATGAATCTCGTGCATGAATCCACTGCGACCATGATATATTTATAGTTGCCGTCCCTCTGTAAGGGACCGCAGTGGTCCAGGTAAACACAGGCTAATGGTTTATCTGAGATTAGAAGGGGCGTCTGGGCTGGTCGTTTCACTGTTGATACCTTCATTCTTTGACATATTTCACATTCTAGAACATAGTTCCTAGTTTGTCTCCTCATTCGTGGCCACCAGTATCTCTGTTTTAATAATGATACTGTGGCTGAAACGCCAGCATGTACAGAAGCAAGCCCTTCGTGTGCCGCTATAATGAGTCCTAACCTATGTTCCATGTTCGGAATTGCCCTATCCCCCACTCCAGGGATTTGAGCAAATGGAACGTTATTAGCATCAGTTATGTATGAGTACTTTACTGGAAAGCCTTTCGGGAGTGTTTCTATCACATTTTTTACCGTAGCGCAGACAGCCTGTAATATTTCGCTGTCTATTTTTGTCTTTGACCGGGTGATGGCAGCTACGGAAGCCGTTTGCACAGCTGCCTTCGCGGCCTCGTCAGCCAATGAATTCCCTGCAACGTGAACGCCATCACGTTGATGACTCAGTGTATGTATCACGTGAGTCTTTTGTAGTTCTTTTTGTAAAAGAACTATTTGTTCCCAAAGCATTTTATGCTTGATTGTGCCTACTTTTGCATCTTTAAAACCGTTCTGAACCCAGATTTGCAAGTATTCATTGTAAGACTGAACGCAATAATATGAATCGCACACTATGAGTGTGGGGAATTCCCGATCGGTATTTTCAAGCGCCATCTTAAATGCTAGTAGTTCAGCTCGCTGAGCTGTACAATCTCCTAGAGATTGCGTTTTAGTGACCAGTGGTTTAAATTTTCCTTCGTGCCAGCGACCTTTAACAATCGCGCACGCAGCACTGTAAGCTTGTTTACCCCCAACTGCGGGCTGTGCTGATCCGTCCGTATATATTATACAGCCGTAGTGTTCTAGAGGCAGGATTTCAGTCTTCAGAGGACATTCAAATTCATATTGGAGAAATTCTTGTGTTTTTAAATTAGGGTCAAATTCGTATACCACGTCTGTTGCAGCAAGGGAATTAGCCCACTGTATCCATCTCGGATGTAGTGCTTTAGCATTCGGAATGCTTGCTTTTGTTACCGCCTCCAGGGCTGTTATTGGTGTCACGATGATTATTCGTTTACCTTGTGCCAGGGCTCTTTCTTTCGCTACAGCAGTTTGTACCGCGGTTAGAATTTTTTCCGTTGGGCTGAATTTCATTTCAACTTTTGTGTACAAATGCGATCTGTATGCTATTGGTACCGTTTCTCCCTCATTTGAGGTTAGGTATGTGAATCCGCATCTTCCTGGGATGACTCGAATCACAAGGTTGCGTGTGTTATCGCGTGTTTGCAGTTTTGTTTTAACTAACATGTCTGTTTGTAAAGATCTCAAAATTTCTGTGTGTTTTTGAGTCCAATTGATTCTTTTAAAATCTGGTTTTATTAGGTCATAGAGATGTTTAACTCTCTCTGCATAGTTTATAATATAAGTTCTTCCGAAATTCAGAAAACCTAGAATTGATTGCAGGTTTTTCAGTGTTCTAGGTGCTTGGATTGCAGCACATTTCTCTAGGAAATTGTCAGCCAGGCTTTTGCCTTCACTTGATAATTCATATCCTAAGAATAGGACAGTCAGATGGGCAATTCTTGATTTCAAGTGAGTATCCAAGTCATCATCTGTTAGATAGATGTCATCGACATAAGATAATGCCTCATCATCATACATTTGTAGTAATTCTGTTACTCTTGCTGAGAATAATCCTGGGCTGTTCTTGAACCCTTGGGGCAAACGACAGAAATTTATCTGCGAGCCATTTATTGAGAAAGCGGTCAAATATCTGCTTTCAGGTGCTATATTTTGACAAAAGAATCCATTAGAGATGTCTAATGTTGTTTTGTATTTTTTGCGCACTATGCTATTCATTAGTGCGGCACTGTGTGAGTTTTGTACTGCAAACGTTTTGCAGCATGAGTTAAGGTGTCTGTAGTCCAAAACTAGACGATGTGAATCATCTGGTTTGGAGACAGGAAACAAAGGATTGTTCATTTGTGAGGTGCATGTTTCAATCACCCCCTGGTATTCAAGTTGATCTAAGATCTCCCTGACCTGTTTTTTAGCTTCTTGCTTAATTGGGTACTGCCTCTGTGCAGTTGGTTGAGATTTTAACTGGATTTTGTGAGGAGGAGAGTCCTCATCCCATCCCACATGATTTTTATATAATGCAGGAGCCTGGGCTACTGCCCACTTTCTTGCAAGTGTATATTTTTTATGAATTGGAATATGATTTGAGAAGGCAGGCATAATCATTTCTTCGCCATGAGGGCACTCCCTGACAAACTCTGGTGGCCAGTCTTTTTCAGCTAGAAGGATGTCATAGCCCTTGGAGAGATTATCCCAAAATAGACCCCTTATTTTCCTAGTCTTATCTCCCTCTATACGTAAGGTTATTTCATATATTTTATGAGGTTTGCTAACTCTGGTATCTGCAGTTTCCACCTGAATGTACTCATTCGTGTCCACTGTCTCCAGATGATTCATCAGGATCTTGCGAGCTATGCTCACTTCTGCTGCGCTGTCTAGCATTGTCTGAGCCCACTCTCCGTTTTTCAGCTGAGTCCTCAGGATCCTCGGCATGTTTGATTATTTTAATGCTGGCTACCTTCTTCTTTGGAAATTGTAACTTTTTACTTTGATGAGCAGGTTCTTTGTCTTTGGACTTGACGTGCTCTTCCCTGTGTTCTGACCGTCCTCTTCTTTCGGATTTCTGCGAGGAAGTCTGAAAAGATCGAGAGGGACGTGTATCAATATTTTGATATCTATCAGGTTTCTTCAAATTATCCCTATTTCTAAGGTTGTATTTTTTCTCAGAGGGCTCCCTCTGGGGAGACTTGTGTCCTTGGTCCGGAGATCTTTCTCTCCGCCGAGGAGACCTTCCTCTGGACTGAAATCTTTTTTCTTTGGGAGTGGATTGTTTATTTCCATCCCAGTTCTTTTTTGAAGTGTTTAGATTATTTTTAATAAATACCTTTTCAGGATTTTCTATTAGTTGGGGTTTCACTGGTTTCCCACCCAAACTATCTCTTCCTAGTTCTTCATAGGATTTTTCTATGATTCTGGCAAGTTCAAATGGTTGGTCTGCTATATCTGTTTCCTTCAATCTTTGGCGGATCGCCACATTTGCTGCTTCCCCTTTTATGTTTGCTAGTAATATTGCCGAGACCTGCTTGAAGTCTTTCAGTAATTTCATAACCAGAGTTAAAGCAGGTTCTGGACCGTATTCATTTTGAATCTGTTTTAGCACCTCTGGTATTACCGCCATGGACGGAACACCATGTGTTTTTGTGTAAATGGAAGCAAAGACTGTACCCCAAGTGTCACAGTCCTCCACATGTGGTGCGATCCCCATTGGGAGTCAGATAGTCAGAATTCTGTGTTTCTCCACAGGTGTGGTATCTGGAAATACCGCCTCTATTTGAGTGATTTTTTGTGCTAACCAGAATGGAATTTGTTCCAGTTTAATGGGTACTTTACCTAGACAGGACTGTATGTTCTGTGGTGTGATTTTATTTGTGTTCCCCTGATGAGGGGTCAGCTGTGGAATTTTAATAGCTGGTTGGACTGTTGAAGTCCGCATTACATATTGGACTAGTTGTCTGTGTATTTTAATCAGTTGTTTTAACTGTGTTAAAAGTTCTGTTATTGACATTTTTTCAATGTCTGGATGTGGTGTGTATCCGGCTAGAACCGGCCACGTCGCTCCTGGTCTACCTAGTGGACCGAGCCTAGTGATGTGATCATTATGTTTTAGGGCGCCTTTAAACCAGAGCAGGTGCTCTTGGTATTTGAGTGGTATTTCCACCTCCTCGAAAGGGGTGTACTCATCCGGAGGTTCCTCTATCTTGTAATAATGGAACTCCTTTGTTACAGCGTTTGCTGCTGGAAAATTTATCCATGAATAGAATACCTCTGTCTGCCGATATTCGTGTGCCTTAATCACGAATATGACTGTACCACCTCTTGGTGTCAGTCCATTTTCTATAAGTTTTAAGGTTATAGTTTTTCTTATGCTGACCGGGATGAGTATTGCACCCGGGTCTTGCTGTAGGAGACTTGTGTCTTCCTCTAGGAGTTGAGCTGCTATTCTAGCTGCCTCCCTATCTTCTTCAGTTTCTGACATTTTTACTGTCAAGAAGGGTTTTTGTTGCAGATCCGGTTTTCACGGAAACAAAGATTAGATGCACAATATTTTGGAACACTGTATCCTTCAACGTTGAATAAACCAAAAACCATACATAGGAGTCTTCTCCTACTAAGTTTGGCGGATTTAACCTTTTACCCACTCCAGACGTCTTTGGAGTTTTATGGAAAAAAGGGTCTGTGTGAAAAAGCACGACTGAGTTACTCTAATGTCTTGCGTTAGATTTATCGCCTATCCAAACCGTTGGGCGCCATGTAGTGTAGTTCCTATTTTCCCAATAGGCTCTGCGCATTGGAATAATATCTTCAATAGTATAGACGTAGGACTGTGGTTAACTAGGTCTTCTACTGACGATATTAGACTTAAAGTTATGTGTGCCAGCTAGCTCAGAGTTCACTAGAAACTTTCTCGAATAGGCAAGGAGGAGTTTAACCTCCCTGGATAGACAAGAAGGGATTTAGTTTCTGACAACCATAGAACATGACAACTTTGCTCTCCCCTAATCAAGAGTATATCTCTAGAGTGGTGTGAAAACAAAAGACAACTTATTTTACTCAGTCAGTACGTGCATTCTTAGTTTCACCAGTTTGTAGAGAAATAAGAGATGGGCGTGGTTCAATAAAAGATGTTATTTATTGATCAGTCTCTTTTCTCATACAAGAGAAATGAATCGCTATTATTGCAATACTTATAGTTAAGTAAAGTGCATACAGTAAAAGCAGAATTATAAAATAATACTGTAACAGCATTTATATGGTTTCTTAGCCATATGATACTTAAAATGGATAAAAGATATACATACATATATACATTGACTAATCGTACTCAACTGGTGCTTCTAACTACGCCTACCCTGGTGTACCTGACCTAATACTTGGGAGGGAGTAAGTAAGTAGCAGTTTAAGTTAAGTTTGCTTTGCCAAGAATCTGACTCAAGAATTCTCTGTAAGGGGTTAGTCAGTTCAGTACCTGGGATTTAGGAGGCTGGAGGGTTGGTATCTCTGTCTCAGGACTCGATATCCCAGTTACCCGCGAGGGCGGCTGGAAACGCCGGAGGCTGGATTTCTCGGCAGGAGAAAAGGCAGCGTCTCTCTCAGCGCGTCAAAAAGGGAGGGGCAGCGTCCGTGGGCTTTTCTGCATCAGCTGGGCTCTCCGGCAAGTCGCGCTGCTCCAAGCTCGTCACCACCGTGTCTTAGCTTAGGCAACGTCGGTATATTTATACCTGAAAGGTGCCGTGTTTGACGTAAGGACGGACATAAGACGTCAGCAAGAATGTCATAAGGACTGGTCGTTCTTACATTCTTTGCAGGAGTTTTTGAGCGAAATCAAAATAATGGTCGCGGGTATTTCCCAGGTCTGTTGGAGGTTTGATTTGTTTTGAGAACTCGGTGTGCTTCTCTAGGGGGCTGAAGGGATAGTGCTTGCTTAATGTGACAGCATGTGCTATGACCTAATCTGAAGACGGGTTTCTGTGCCGTTGTATGGACATTAGTGAATTAATAACCGGACAAGGGTCAGAAATAGGAGTATCAATATAGGTACCTAGATAAACACACTACACAGTGTGCAGTGTGCCCTTTCGACTATGAACATGTTGGAGAATATGCCTTCCCCTAGCAGGGTGGTCAGTAGGGTTTCAACAAATAGCTCCATCTAACCCGTTTGGGTCGTCTCTGGGACCCCCGTAATTCGTATGTTGGATCTCCAGGAGCGGGCTTCCAAATCCTCCGATTTGTCCTGGATCACTTGTAACAGCTTTGCCATGTGCTTGCGATCTTCGTCAAGTTCCATTTGTCCCTCCTCCACTTCGGTGATCCTCCTTTCGGACATGTCGAGGCGCTCCGCATGCTTATCAACCCTCTCCGACATCCTGTCCATGCGGTAAATGAGTGCGTCGATCTTCGTGCCGATCGACGCCATGCTATCTTGTAGGCCCTTCTCCATACTGACCAGCAATTCCTTTATTCCGGAGTATATCGAGCTGTCTTGCATCACAGTAGGCTGTCCATTGTCCTGGTCCCCAGAATCCGGGGCCTTGGTGTGCCGCTGTTCGAAGGGCAGTTTTTACTGCGTTTTATCGCCTTTCCCCATCTTGTAGCGTTGTAGCTCCGCAAGTGTGCTCCACTCAGAGTAGCTCCGGGGGAGATATGGTCTCAGTGGCCTTCATGGCACAGCTCCCGTACAGGCACCTTGGGTCCCCAGCACGTCCCTCGGTGTAGCAACTACTGTCTTCGAGCAGGATAGGCCGTCACAACCAGGCCGCCGCGGAAGGGGCACCCCAGGGCAGCTCCGGGCAGCTCTTCAGCAAGTCTATCGCAGCAGGCTTAGTCTTGTCCGGTTGGTCGCCCTTTCTGGCCTAACGTGCGTGACCCGCACAGTGCAGCAGTCTGCCTCCCCGTCAGGGGGGGAAGGAGGAAGTCGGATGAGGCCAAAATGGCGTACCACCCTTAGTGTCTTCAGGGCCCAGGTCTGCCTCAGTCCCACTCTGGTCGCCACAGTGTGTTTCCCCCGGCTCTAATTGGACTCACGTGCAGTGTCAACTGTTTATTGAGACAGGTAGCTGCACCGTGGAGGGGGGGTTGGGCTTCTACCGGTGAGAGCCGACTCTCAGGCAGTGAATTCGTAGGCCTGAACAAGTCTCACTCCCCAACCACGCAGGTATGGCGTCTTGCGCGGTCGAAGGCCGCACTCTGACTCCAGGAGGTGCGTTCAGCTCACTGCAGCTGCGAAGGGGTCCCCGCAGTCCCTTGCCCGCTTAGGTGTGGCCCCTGCTCCAGTACCGCAACTCGGCAAAGTGTCCGTCTACACCCCAGAATCAGGCGGGCCGAGCTCCCTTCGTGGCAGCTTTGAACCTCAGTGTTCGATTCAGGCAATTCCCCGTACCGGACGTCGCACTCCGCGGCGCCCGGCACTCACCGCAGTTGTCGTCCGCGGCTCTGCTCTCAGCGGCGGGGTCCGTGAATTCGTCTTCCGAGGGCACCGGGCATGTGGTGCAGCGAGCGCCGCACGTCGAGTCACGTTCTCCGGGGGGCAGACCTACGCGAGGACGCGGCTCCGAGGCCCTCAGTCCCGACTCTGCAGATCGCCGTTTCGCTCTGATATAGGGTTCGTGTGCCTTTCACTCAGAGCGTCGGGGTGCCGGTGATGTCCAGGGGTGGAGCGCCGTCCTCGCCAGTAAGCGTTCGCCGTGAATGAAGGATTATTGCAGGATTATGACGGTAATTTGGCGGAGCTCAGCTCTCAAGCGTCCGCCATCGACGCTGGCAAGCTCCGCCCCCTTGCCTGCTGCAAAGAATCTTAACCATGCAGATCACAGAACTGAGTGTTAGCGAACTATGAGTAGAGCTATTATAAATGAAATGCACATCAGAGAGGGGCTGTTGAACAGTTAGGGCAATGTTGGAGGATAGCATTGAGGGAATCGATGGTGGAGGAAGATGCTGCAATTGCGTTCTGCCAATTCAGTCCGCCTGGACTTTTTACCACGGGCGAGCCAAGCTCCATGGGCCTCACCCATGGTAATCACATGGCACATAGACTGTGCCTATTTCCTGCCAGTGTCCACCTTAGAAGATAAGGCTGCTGTGATGCAACAAGAGTAAGGCACACTTGGCTGGTTCCATGTGCACACACACATGTGCATATAAGGCGTATAATGTTAGTGTACACTAATTGGGAAAGTCAGTCTGATTTACTGTTTTGTCTGTAGTGACACTTTATTATACACATAAGGAGAAAAGTGCCTTAGAGTGCAGTGTTGCTTCCCTTGGGCCTACAGAGACCAGTGATGTATCAAGAAAGTCAAATCTGCAAGTTCCACAAAGATAACTGTGCAACCTATGGATCATTCAGAATTGCCATATTTCTCTGGCTCAGCTCAAGAGTAGAACCCTGCTGTGCCAAGTTAATGATATTTCCCTCCAGTAGCAGGAACAAAGGTTTCCCCATACAAATGGACCAATTAACAGTGCTTCACTCAGCTCATGAGGAGGAAAGGGTTGGGGATGAAGGATCTGCATCAATCAATCAGCTATCTTACGGTACCAGGGATGGGGTTACCAAAGCCCACTGAACAAAGAAGGAAGCCCAGACCTTAGGAACAAACATAGGAGGGGGCTCCCCTTTGAAAATTTGGATAGAAAGGCCCTAGCAGTGATGTCTGAGAGGGGCAGAGCTGAGGTCTGAGGTGATGTGACTAGTGTCTCCTAGATGATGCCATTTGAACTGTCCTGGCATGCTGTGCAAGAGGGTTGGGATAGGGGTGGAGAGGTAACGTGGCACCCTAGCTTTGGCCACAGGTGCCTGGCTTCTGAAACTTTCCTTTCCCCTTTAAAACTCTTGCCCAAAGGGGCTACTCTCTTACTTGATGTTTTTCTGAGCTTCGGTGCTGGTCCCTGGGGATGTTCCAATGGAGTGTCAGGACCAATTTAGGCGATTTGTGGTTAAGTGCAGAAAAAAATCCAAAAGGCAATTTTTTTTCTTATGCAACCTTGTTTTATGCAGTTTCTGTGAGACTGAGACTTTCTCTCAGGTGCGCAACAAGAAGTAACAGTCAACACGTGTTTCGCCCCTTGGGATGGGGCAGAATTTTATTATGGTATAATCCTATGCTGCCAAAACCACTGCCTCACTGACCATCACACCCACTAAGACCATGTACTTCCGGGCTATTCCACACCCAGGTCTCATTCCATTACCTTCCCCCGCCCGCTCTACGATTATATTCCCCTCCCTCCCACTAGAATGACTCTGTGCCTCTTTATCCTTGTCCACTCCATGACAACCACCACCCACACGTCATTCTCCTATTTGCCTCCAAGTGTAACTATTCTACCTCTATACAGGTTCCGATTTTATGAGTACTATATGTCAGCCCGTACTTAAGTTGGTCCATGTCATTATGCCATTCAAACTGACATCTACTGACACCTCCGCTTCCTCCAGCAACACCTCCACTAGTATTTTATACACTGTTATTCCCAGGGAGGAACTACATTCTAAGATGGCGCCTGCCATCAGACAATGACCCGGGATCTCGATTAGCCTCCTCCCCCTGACTCGGAACTTCCTACCTGGAGACACATAATTAGTGCGCCCTCTTCCGTAGTTAGCTGCTGATGCCAACTGCTAGGACAGACCGTACGTGGGCAATACGCCCTTTACTTCATGACACGAGATAAGTCATCTTCGAGGCTCCTGCACGGGAGTCCGCTCCCCATGTTGTGGCCTTTCAAATCGGTCCTAGTATTTAAAAATGCCCTGTCTCCCTTTGCCTGTCCCACAGATCTACAGGAGAAACCTCCAGATAACACGGGACATATCCCTGCCCCTAAAGATTACGATACGGTAAGCATGAAATTTTGACACGCTACCGTCAAGTTCACCACCTGCCTTCCCGCACTTTATATCCCACGTTTAGTCTGTGCTCTCCTTCACACTCCCTGCACTCTTCTGAGCTACGGCACCTACTTTCCTGTCCTTCCCTTTAACTAGTCTAATTATTCAAACCGCATTGACGCACAAAAGTCTAAGGGCTAGATGTATCAACATACCCTTTTGCGATTTCCAAATAGCAATTTTTAAGGAATCGCTATTTGGGAATAGCAAAATGGCATGTATGTAGAAATGTGCTTTTTTTTTGCGAATTCTTAAAATTCCTTATTTGCGATTAGCAAATTGCTAATCGCAAATAAGGAATAATTTCCCATTCATTTCTAGGGGCCAGGAGGCCCATAGGAATAAATGTGAAATTATTCTCAATTTGCGATTCGCAATTTTCTAATCGCAAATTGAGAATAATTTTAAGGGTGCAGGGGTGTCTCAAGGACACCCTGATGCACCCCTGAAAATGACATGTGTGCGCATATGGCACACATAAATGCCCTAAGGGCATGTATGAGCGTCACATGGCACCTTTACAAATTGCATAAAGTGCACTTGTAAAAGAATTCGCAAATTACCACCAACTACAAGTTAGTGGTAATTTGCGATTTCTAAGCCAAAATTCGCTAAAATTAAATGTTTCATACATAGCATTTAAGAAATCACTATTTGCGATTTCTTAAATGCTTGCGCAATGTTAAGGAATGGTAAAATTTACGATTCCTTAATATTGCAAACTTTTTGCATGATACATCTCATTTCCAGTTTTTCTTGTCGCAAACACTGCTATTTTGTGAATCGCAGCGTTTGAGACAAGAAAAAGCTTGATACATCTACCCCCAAGTCTTCTCTTCGATGCCTCATAGCACACGAGACCTACAGGATATGACTGGTTTATTATTTACAGGATACCACCTGGGTCCATCCATTCCCATCACCCTACGCTGTGAAAGGAATTGTACCTAATTTTACCTTTTCCTCCCCACCTCCACCCTCTGCCCTGATCCGGGACCATAAAACCGATACTTACAGTAATATATGTTTATTTTTTCATACTCCTGTAAACCATTGACGCGTGATTGCCCTATTTTATTTATGTATGCATATATCCAAATACAAATGCATGCCTCTATACCTTACAGTTGCTACTGTACTTAAATTTCCCAACATGCTCTTTTCCTTGACCTCACGCTGTATATATTTTATGCACGCTCGGTATGATCCTTCCCCACTAATGTGTAATCTATTGCGTTGGGGTCCTGTGGTGCATGCTAATGGCCATTTTAAACTATTTACAGACATGTTTTTTTCTCCTTTTCATACTATGTTTATGCTATTCCTGTTTTCTCTATTTCTCTTATGCTCTTTGATTCCCCCCTCCACCCTTCGAATGCTTCCATACACTGTCTACTACTCAAATCTTGATTCATGTCTTAACATACTTCCCAACTATTGTTTCTTATTCCTGTGCTGCATTTCTTATCCTGGCTTCTTCTTAAACCTATTACCTAACATATGTACCATACGATCACCGATATTTGCAACATGTATGAATTATGTGTTGTGAAATTACTTATGTCAATCAATACTCTCACAGTGTAAATACTACACCTATCGCCTTTTCAAACATACTAATGGATTATGTACTACAATTTGTTCACACTGTATATACTGCATGCTTTTCACCTAAAATGTACAGCCCTGAGGAAGCCCCAGGCCGGATGGCCGTGTAAAGGGGCGAAAGACGTGTTGGCGGTTGTTTCTTGTTGCTCACCTGAGAGAAAGTCTCAGTCTCACAGAAACCGCATAAAACATGGTTGCAAAAGATACAAAATTGCCTTTTGTAATTTTTTCTGCACGAAACCACGAATCGCCTAAATTTGTCCTGACACTCCTTTGGAACTCTTATCACCAGAGGGACAGGGGTTTCCACTGTCAAGGACAAATACCTCATCTGCATTCAACTCAATAACACAGTAACTAAGGGATTGAGACCTTTCCCCCCCCCCCTTTTCGCCCTGGTCCCTGGGGATGTCATGGACACCTGGAAGGAAGAACCACCTGATGACCACAAAGGACTAAGGATTCTGCCTCAGTTGGCCAAAGGACCAGTAGGCTGGCCCCCTTATATCCCCTGAGGATCAGGTGGTGGAAAGCCCTGGACTTCTGCATGCAGAGACAAAGACCAGGAGGAAGGCTTTTGTAGGTTACCAGGAGAACCAGTGTTCTGTGGATTACACTACTTTGAAGATTAGGAGGTCTACTGTATCTGGCCCTGGTGGCTTGATCTTGTCACCAGGAGAAACATGAGTCCAAAATTATCCAGATCTGCCCAACGAGGCCCGAGTTATTGCATTTTGAAAATTTGCTACATTTGACCTTTTTTGCTGAGAAGTGACCTTTTTTGTCGAGGAGCGCGTGGGGCTTCGTGATCATTTCTCGAATTTGCCCCAACGTGGACAAGGACCCGGGGGGTCGGCACAGGATATTCCGAACTTCTCTTCCAGGAAAGGAGTCTTGCATGATGCCCCTTCCCCAGCCGTTTCCTTGGCCCAGGGACCACATCCCCCAGGCCATATCATCGATAAAAGGGGGCCAGGGCCCCATCCCCGAATTCCAGTATGAAGGTTGCAGCACCTTCATGCACTCCTAGTAGCGTTGGCCTGTTCTGCTGCCGGTGCCCGTGTCACAAGCAGGTATCCAGCCCCAAGGTCATAGCAGATCCCTGCCCCTAGTAGCTTAATCAGATAAGCAATCTAGATGAGATTATTCGTTCTTGAATCTTTTTTCTTGTTTATCAGCATGTAAATTGTATGAGTTTAAATTTAATTATCATGTCTATTTGTCTTTATGGAATAGTACATGTTTATGTCTGCTGTCTTATTGAGGACATGTTATGAATAATCACTGTATGGGTAATTGAATTTAAGAATAAATAAATATTCTAGGTTAATGATGAAGAAGAAAATATACAATGCATGTGAATATATTGAAAGTGTTGGTAACCACTATGTTTTGCCTTATACCGTTTTCTGGTATAGACGGTCCCCTGATGAAGGCAGTAGTGCCGAAACGTGCGTAGTGGTGTCATCTACCGCTTACCACCGTTAAAACTGTCAAGTATTTAATACAAAATAATCATTGTTTATATGACCATATTGGGTTAATGTACATAAAAGATGTATTTTTCTATTTATTGTGTCCTGCTGTATGTCTAATTAAATTGAAAATATCAATCAAGCAAAATACCACATACAAATATAAAAAATAATAAAACTAAATCAATATTTTTCATCAATAAGTGTATTTTGTCTACATTGACAAACATTGTGGTTACCGCATTTTTGTAGCTTTCATAGAATATTTAACTTTGGCTATTAATAAGCTTGTTATAGTTTCTTTACCTACATAGTTATTCCATGCGATTAGCAAGCACATTGTATTGTAGGGGTCCCCTTTTTCTAAAAATATAATGCAGCACTCTTTAGCAGCTTTTTCAATGGTTTCATTTATTGTATTCTGAAGAGGTTTAAAGAAACTATATGTGTGAAGGATCCTGTACAGTCATATCTATGATTATAAAATGCATGCAGGCACAAGTTTCTCTTCTTTTTAACATGCTTTAATGCTTTATCGACATAATAATGGTGACAGTGATTATTGATCACAGTGAATATGCTTTATTAACAGTATTAAGTGCTTTTAAACATGATTATACAAAAAATTGTCTTTAACATGTGGTATGTTCTTGAATCTTTAATCAAGGTAAAAGATGTACCTTATATGCTTGTCTGACTCTTTAGGGGGTCAAAGGTAACTATGCAATGTCATCTATGGTATTTCTCTTCTATCAATGTATATATTGTTAAAATAATGCATAGTATTTACTGCTGTGTGTATAATAAATGTACTTTTTCTTACTATAAAGAAAAAACACTCACCGGACAATCATTTATTGAGTGTAATTATTACTTTAACTGTAACTGTAAAATACGTTTATTGTTCAGTTAATTAAAACCACAACAGTAGCAACATTAAAACAAATATAAATTTTGTATTGTCTGAAAATAAAACTATTTCTTATCATGATATTTACACTTCTTCCTATATATTGTAAACAAAACATTTGATAAAATTGCCTAATATTAAAACAATATCTCAAGTGTTACATCAAACAACTATTTTATCAGGCTGCTTGCCTTGTTTTGAATGTTCCTTTTACTAGATTTTGAAGCTGATCAAGGGTTGACTAGGCTGCTCACGAGCATTTTAATATATCAGTTCCCCAATAGTAAGTGGTCCACTTAGCATAGTCTCCAATAATACATCTTGTAACCATTTAGCCTTGCCAGTAGTCTTTAATTGATATTTCCTCATATTTAATTGCCCCAACGTGGACAAGGACCCGGGGGGTCGGCACAGGATATTCCGAACTTCTCTTCCAGGAAAGGAGTCTTGCATGATGCCCCTTCCCCAGCCGTTTCCTTGGCCCAGGGACCACATCCCCCAGGCCATATCATCGATAAAAGGGGGCCAGGGCCCCATCCCCGAATTCCAGTATGAAGGTTGCAGCACCTTCATGCACTCCTAGTAGCGTTGGCCTGTTCTGCTGCCGGTGCCCGTGTCACAAGCAGGTATCCAGCCCCAAGGTCATAGCAGATCCCTGCCCCTAGTAGCCGAAAATGAGAATAAAAACTGCAAGCTCCCGTTGCGACACACGGAGGGGCAGGCTATGTTTGGGGGTACGGGGGGCCTGGGTGGGACCTGGACCACCCTAACTAAATAGACACAGCTGCACGAGGCCACGCAGCAAGAAGCAGGTGCTCTCTCTGGTGCAGCACAAGACCTGTCATTCAAGTATGCACTGCTGCAGCTGGAGCACCCCATAATGCCCTACATGTCCTTCCAATTTACATATTTTCCCTACTCGTAGTGGCTCCAGGGTGACAAGAGCACTACCGAAAGGAAGGAAGTGCGGGGGTTGCAAATAACTTGTTTGATCTTTGTTGTGTATTCATTTTTTGAATACGGTTATGAACATTTGTAGTTTTTGGGGGGTTTTCTCACAATAAGTGCTTCAAAAAATTCAAAAATATATATATAAAATAAATCATGATTGGAAATCATAATGACCACTTTTTTAGCTTAATCAGATAAGCAATCTAGATGAGATTATTCGTTCTTGAATCTTTTTTCTTGTTTATCAGCATGTAAATTGTATGAGTTTAAATTTAATTATCATGTCTATTTGTCTTTATGGAATAGTACATGTTTATGTCTGCTGTCTTATTGAGGACATGTTATGAATAATCACTGTATGGGTAATTGAATTTAAGAATAAATAAATATTCTAGGTTAATGATGAAGAAGAAAATATACAATGCATGTGAATATATTGAAAGTGTTGGTAACCACTATGTTTTGCCTTATACCGTTTTCTGGTATAGACGGTCCCCTGATGAAGGCAGTAGTGCCGAAACGTGCGTAGTGGTGTCATCTACCGCTTACCACCGTTAAAACTGTCAAGTATTTAATACAAAATAATCATTGTTTATATGACCATATTGGGTTAATGTACATAAAAGATGTATTTTTCTATTTATTGTGTCCTGCTGTATGTCTAATTAAATTGAAAATATCAATCAAGCAAAATACCACATACAAATATAAAAAATAATAAAACTAAATCAATATTTTTCATCAATAAGTGTATTTTGTCTACATTGACAAACATTGTGGTTACCGCATTTTTGTAGCTTTCATAGAATATTTAACTTTGGCTATTAATAAGCTTGTTATAGTTTCTTTACCTACATAGTTATTCCATGCGATTAGCAAGCACATTGTATTGTAGGGGTCCCCTTTTTCTAAAAATATAATGCAGCACTCTTTAGCAGCTTTTTCAATGGTTTCATTTATTGTATTCTGAAGAGGTTTAAAGAAACTATATGTGTGAAGGATCCTGTACAGTCATATCTATGATTATAAAATGCATGCAGGCACAAGTTTCTCTTCTTTTTAACATGCTTTAATGCTTTATCGACATAATAATGGTGACAGTGATTATTGATCACAGTGAATATGCTTTATTAACAGTATTAAGTGCTTTTAAACATGATTATACAAAAAATTGTCTTTAACATGTGGTATGTTCTTGAATCTTTAATCAAGGTAAAAGATGTACCTTATATGCTTGTCTGACTCTTTAGGGGGTCAAAGGTAACTATGCAATGTCATCTATGGTATTTCTCTTCTATCAATGTATATATTGTTAAAATAATGCATAGTATTTACTGCTGTGTGTATAATAAATGTACTTTTTCTTACTATAAAGAAAAAACACTCACCGGACAATCATTTATTGAGTGTAATTATTACTTTAACTGTAACTGTAAAATACGTTTATTGTTCAGTTAATTAAAACCACAACAGTAGCAACATTAAAACAAATATCAATTTTGTATTGTCTGAAAATAAAACTATTTCTTATCATGATATTTACACTTCTTCCTATATATTGTAAACAAAACATTTGATAAAATTGCCTAATATTAAAACAATATCTCAAGTGTTACATCAAACAACTATTTTATCAGGCTGCTTGCCTTGTTTTGAATGTTCCTTTTACTAGATTTTGAAGCTGATCAAGGGTTGACTAGGCTGCTCACGAGCATTTTAATATATCAGTTCCCCAATAGTAAGTGGTCCACTTAGCATAGTCTCCAATAATACATCTTGTAACCATTTAGCCTTGCCAGTAGTCTTTAATTGATATTTCCTCATATTTAATTAGGAGTTTGGTCAAACAACAGTTAAGCTGTGGATCTTCCGGATCTAGGCATTTTAATATTGCTGTTCTGCAAGACCGATCGCCTCTTGTATTGAGTGGCCCCTTAACAATTTCCGGCGATCCTCGCCTAACGCTGGGCAGATACAGACTAAGTGAATAAAATCCTGCGTTAGTGCTCCACAGAGACAACAAGATTTTGTAATTATTACTTGGCAGTGGTTGGTGAATATTAGCCTACACCACCTCCACTGAGTAAGCCTTGGACTGCTTTGCTGCCCTGACAGATTCAAGCCCTATGATGTGATGATTGGTTCCCAGTAAGGGGAAATTGTGGCTCTATTACTTGTGCAGGCCACACAACTAATCGCCCCATTTCCTACAGAGTTCAATGGGGGTACAAAAAAGACTGTTGCACTAGCTGCCATTGCTAAAGATGGCCCTGCCCCTACAAGAATATCCTGCATGTCCCGAGCGATCCCTTAAACACCTAGGGGATGGTAGACAACCCTATTCATCTTTGTGGCGCATCCATGCTTCTTATTGGGTCCTAGGATGCTTATTTCCGGTCCAGGGAGGACCTGGCTCGGCAGTTCGAGCTGGACTGTTCCCATGAGTCACAGGGTAAAGACTGATTTGTATATGGCCAGGTCTAAACTGGGGTGGCATGGTGAGCACAAGAATGATGGATTTAACCCAGATCTCTTGATAGGGGGTGAATGTTTTGATTTGTTCTGAATTCCATCCATCAATTGTGTGTCTTTTGCTTTCTCGCCCTAAGTGCACCAGGTATGCCCAGACGTGGGTCCTGGGCTCACTGTGCCACTGGAATCAAGCTATCCTGGCTGAAGAGGGTTGAAACCCAGAAACTAGTCCTAGGATGCTTGTTTCTGGTCTAGGGAGGACCTGACTTGGCAGTTCGGGCTGGACTGTTCCCATGAGGCACATGGTCAAGACTGATTTGCATATTTCCAGGTCTAAACTGGGGTACCATGGTGAGCAAAAGAATGTTGAATTTAACCCAGATCTCTTTACTGGGGGTGAATGTTTTGATTTGTTCTGCATTCCATCCATCAATTGTGTGTCTTTGCTTTCTCGCCATAAGTGCGCCAGGTGTGCCCAGACTTGGGTCCTGGGCTCACTGTGCCACTGGAATCAAGCTATCCTGGCTGAAGAGGGGTGAAACCCCGAACCATTCCTAGGATGCTTGTTTCCAGTCCAGGGAGGACCTGGTTTGGCAGTTTGGGCTGGACTGTTCCCATGGGGCACAGGCTCAAGACTGATTTGCATATGTCCAGGTCTAAACTGGGGTGGCATGGTGAGCAAAAGTTTGTTGGATTTAACCCAGATCTCTTGACTTGGGGTGAATGTTTTGATTTGTTCTGCATTCCATCCATCAATTGTGTGTCTTTGCTTTCTCGCCCTAAGTGTGCCAGGTGTGCCCAGACTTGGGTCCTGGGCTCACTGTGCCACTGGAATCAAACTATCCTGGCTGAAGAGGGGTGAAACCCCAAACCGTTCCTAGGATGCTTGTTTCTGGTCCGGTCCGGGGAGGACCTGGCTTGGCAGTTCGGGCTGGACTGTTCCCATGAGGCACAGGGTCAAGACTGATTGGCATATGGCCAGGTCTAAACTGGGGTGGCATGGTGAGCAAAAGAATGATGGATTTAACCCAGATCTCTTGACTAGGGGTGAATGTTTTGAATTGTTCTGCATTCCATCCATCAATTGTGTGTCTTTTGCTTTCTTGCCCTAAGTGCACCATATGCCCAGAAGCGGGTCCTGGGCTCACTGTGCCACTGGAATCAAGCTATCCTGGCTGAAGAGGGATGAAACCGCGAAACTGGTCCTAGGATGCTTGTTTGCAGTTCAGGGAGGACCTGGCTTGGCAGTTTGAGCTGGACTGTTCCCATGAGGCACAGGTTCAAGACTGATTTGAATATGGCCAGGTCCAGTAATGTTGGATTTAACCCAGATCTCTTGACTAGGGGGGATGTTTTGATTTGTTCTGCATTCCATCCATCAATTGTGTGTCTTTTGCTATTTCGCCCTAAGTGCGCCAGGTATGCCCAGACGTTGGTCCTGGGCTCACTGTGTCACTGGAATCAAGCTATCCTGGCTGAAGAAGTGTGAAACCCCGAAACCGGTCTTAGGATGCTTGTTTCCGGTCCGGGGAGGACCTGGCTTGGCAGTTCGGGCTGGACTGTTCCCATGAGGCACAGGGTCAAGACAAATTTGCATATGGCCAGGTCTAAACTTGGGTGGCATGGTGAGCAAAAGAATGATGGATTTAACTCAGATCTCTTGACTGGGGTGAATGTTTTAATTTGTTCTGCATTCCATCCATCAATTGTGTGTCTTTTGCTTTCTTGACACGAGCATTAGCATCCTCTTACTTCCTGGGGGAAGAACAAGTCTATCCTACTGCTTAGCAACCTCAGATATTTCTCCAGCAGCTGCTGGTTTACAAGCATCTGTAGGGACTCCTCCTCTTGCTTTTGGTAAAGTGGAAGATCAATCCGCCAAAGAAAAGTAGAAAATGTTTAATTACATTTTTCTACCTTTGTTTTGCAGGTTGGATGTCCCTCTCACCAACAGAAAAAGAAGTTCTTACAGCCTTGTGTCTCAACTGGACTCTCATCATGTTCTTTCCATCACTTCCTCAATATGAAAATAAATACAGACTCAAAGAGTTCATACCTAATGAGTCCTCCCAATACTTCTGCTGTAGTGAAATGGTCAAATCTATCCATGAATAATGGCCCTCCATTAGCTTCAGATGAAAAAAAGAGGGATCTTGAAAAAAGGCCTTCGGTCCTCATTATTTGTAACTCCTTATGCGGCAATACCAGGATCAGAAATCCTGAAAGGAGTGCACTAAATTCAGCTATGTAACTACCACACCATTATAAGATAGATCACTGGAAATGAGTAATTACTTTTTAAATCATTGTTTTCACACAAATGTCTGGATGTTGCCCCACATTCCAGACTGTTTATCTATTGGGCCACTAACCTAACACTAGTTACTAGCCAAATCAGAATTCCCTTTGTACTCATAATGAGGAATTAAGTGTCAAATCATGCCAATGAACTCGTTTTGCTTGCAGTCACACGCCTTAAGCTGAAAAAAGGATCAAAATGCAAAAAATAAGACGAAGTATCCCAAACCAAAACAAAGTAAAACAAATAACAAGCCAGTATTACTAATTACCATAATTTACTTCAAAGTATCACAAACTTTCTATGAATTATGAGTGGTAATGACAAAGGGCCTCGTTTATGAAAAGTGACGCATCGCTGCGTGAAAACAGCAGTGCGTCACTTTTCATTGGGCCTTCTTTGCAGCATGCTGGATGCATTATATTTACAGTATGACGCATCATGTCGCAAGGAGTTACAGATATGTAAGTATTTCTGACGTATCTGTCGGCGCAAAAATGATGGATTGCTAGAGTATGTCACGAAAGTGACGCAACTCCAACAATGGGTCATTTCACATGGGCAAGTCCCATTTCAAATGTGCCTGCGCCAGTCTTACACCTGCTGTGAGGCAGGCGAAAGATTTTGACGGATTTGTGTCCTAGAAGTGACGCAGTCAAATCTCATAGATTTCACTGCGTCACTTCTATGAAGCTTACTTGCGTCAAAATGCCCACCCTGCATACATTATACCTGGCACAGGTATAATGTGGCACAGGGGATTGCAAAGTGACGCATCTACCTAGATGCGTCACTTTGTAAAAATGACACAACATGGCATCTTTTTTTACCCTGCTGGCGCGTCATAAAAAGAGACGCACCGGCAGCACAAAGGGGACGCAAGGGCTCATAAATAAGCCCCAAAGTATCTTACTCTACACTGCTGAATTAGCCAATCATAGTTATTACAACAAAGGACTATGCGGTACCACCAAGCACCCAACCACCCTTATAAATTACCCCAAATTAGAAGTCCAGATATCGAAGCCAAACTAGTCCAAGCAGATGCTTAGGCTTGATAAGTTTATGAGAAAGGAAAGTCTGAAATTCTTATATTTTAAAATCCTCTACTATGGAATTGGTCCCCCTCAAGACTTCACCGAGCAGGTTTCCTCTTAAGTCATGACTGGTGGAGATGTGGTGTACTTGAATGTAACCAGTCTCATTTCTTGTGGCACTGTAGTAGCCTGAACGCCTTCTGGCAGTCAGAGTAGATGAAATTATCTGGAGACGGAATGCTCAAATGCCCCATCAGCATATCTTTCCCTGCTGAGCTATGCTAAAGAAAGCAGGCTTGACTCTTCATTTACATAGCTTACTGGTAACTTCAGCTTTAGCAGTCAAAATCTACATGCTTTTCTATTTGAGGCAGCCAAAGGTACCAATGATAAATGAATGATTAACAAAGCTCACATGACCATTATAACATGTAAATCACATAATCTGAATTACAGCATAGACATTTAGTTATCTTTTCACTCATCATGAGTATGACACATTCACAAACATCTTGGCTGAACTTGCAGGCCTTACATTCCTTCAGATGAAGAACCCATTCCTTAACTGGAGATTCAGATTAGATATACTAGACACATAGTTCCTGCTATGTTTGTCCCTCAGAGAATCACTTTGCTAAATGTCACCCTTGGAAAATCGAATATCTCATTAGAAGGCAAGGGATACATTTTGAGAAAGGACCAATGATTTCTAAAAATCCTCAATGTCACCTGATCTATTGTTAAAGGTCATAATGAATCTTATCTGCACATTCTAAACATCTTGCCTCCTCATGGGAGTTAATAGCTTGTCCCTATGAACCTCCTTCACATGGTCAACAGTTGGAGTAGCCCTTCATGTTTCCACTGAACTGTAAATTCCAGTTGTTCACGTTCTCACATTCAAAGTTATGAAACAAACCTGTCAGCCTCTCTAACTGAAGCTTTCCAAATGAGAAACCCATGACAAAAACAACAACAAAACTGATCCATGTCATGACATGCTCCATAAACAGATCAATAGTGCCAAGGACCTGCTCCTCCCACCAGCCCGTGAACAAATAAACGTAGCAGGAGGCGAAACAGTTCCCCGTCACAGTATCTTGTAGTTGTTTGTGCAATTGATCAACAGCCAAAACGTGATTATTAGTGAAGCAGAAATAAAACATCTCAAGCACCTTCTCATTATGGACATGATAGGCCAATGACCTTGCGCAAAGAAAATGCTGGCAAGCTTCTATTCCCAACTCATTTTGATCGTATACAAGCTACTCACATCTAACATTATGAATAGTAAGTCAAGTTCCCAATTCATGCCTTCAATTTTAAGCAGGAAATCACGTGTGTGCTTTATATATGAGGGTAGACAGATAACAAAAGTATGCAAAAAGAAATCCACATATCAGGATGCCTTTTTAAGAAGACTGCTCATGGCAGAGACTATGGGTCTCCCTAGGGGTTTGGTTAGACTGTTGTGTATCTTAGGTAACAAGTGTGAAAGAGAGATCTTGTGGTGTTCGCATTTTAGAAACAAAACCTCTACCCATTCTACTTATCCTCCATCCTTCCAATCCGTGAAGATTTCACCCTCTCTGATAAGTTAATAGTACATCCTCCTTCTCATTCGTAGTATAACAGGTTGCATCACTTAGTTGTCTTACACCTTCTGTTATTAGATAGTGTTGGACATTAAAACCATATTTATTCCTTCTTCAGGGAGATGGACAATCAAATCGCCTTCATTCAGTTAATCCCTCAGGGATCTCAGCTGGCTTCATGTTAACTTAGAGACCCTGTTCCTCCGACGTCTTCTAAACTTCTTCAGGCCTTGCATGACTATGTGATGGAAGGCATCAGTTGAGACATACGGCATATTCGGTGTATAGGTCGAGGGGGGAAACATACTTTACAACGCAACTTTTACCACGCAGTGCCTTTACGATGCAACTTTTACAACGCAAACCATTACAACGCATTGCGCTGGGGGGCACTCTAGGATAGGGAATAGGTTTAATTTACTGCCCAACACCTTCCCTACTATCCACGGGGACTGGAGTTGGACTAGTAAATTAAACTATTCAC